>NC_044554.1:41532702-42164982 GCF_007565055.1 Rhinopithecus roxellana
GTACTTTACTGCCAGCCACTAATGAGCAGGCACATGGGGCATCCCTGCCTGTGTGCACCCCCTTCCTTTGCCAGCCATCATGAGTTGCTAATAGGGTAGGAACTAAAAGTGCCAAGCCCAGGCCTCTCCACCTTCTCCCACCTCCACCCCCACCCTCAGCCCCACCTTGGTACTAAAGAAAGCCAGCTAATGAATGATTCCACTTGTGGTTAGCTAGCTAATGGAAATGACAGGCTTCAAATAACCTTAAAGCATGCAGCCCCAATGCTTGTCTGTCTGATCAGGGCCCTTCTCCTGGCACCTGACACTTTCAATACCATAATGGCATTCACATGCATTCTTTTTGAATGCTGTCATATAGCAAGACCTTTCTTCTCTTCGTTTGCTGGGAGGATGCCTGGCAAAGCTATTAAGTCTGTGATGGAAATGACAGTTAACTGCGGGCCTGTCAGTCCCACTTTGGAAGTCAGCACATCCTTATACCCATTAGGAGCGCATCATGGGAACTTCAGAAATAACCTGCTGTAAGATACCGTCAGGTTGTTGCCGTGCCTGCAAACATACCACCCAACAAGCTTTGCACATCATTCTGCCCTGCCTCTCATTAAGGATCTGGTTTGTTGATATTTGGGAGATATTTGATACTTGAATTTCAGATTGGGACGTCGTAATTACTTCTGGAAGGTAGCATGGCTGTCCCCAGGTAGTTGGCAGGTGGTAGTTCTTCCTATATATGCTCAGTACTTCATGGATTTGAGGACTTCTGTTAGTTGGGTTTCCAAGAGAAGTTGTATCTTGGAATCCACTTCCCTAATTGACCCCCTAGGTTTCCAGAGGGGACTCTAGGCAGATATACATTTTTTGTTGCCCTTGAGTCCTAAATTCTGGCCTAATCACCAACACTAGTGCACTGGACAGGACTGTGAGTGAGCCTCAGTTTCCTCTCTTGCCCCAAGTTCAAGGCCTACAAGAGACCCATCTGCACGGCCCACCCTCCTCTGCGCTCCCTAAGAAGGAAAGGGGTCAAAGAGAGGGATCCGAGTGGTCCAGAGCAACTGCTGCCCCTGCTGAACTGTGCTGATAACTTCTCATTCCTCCCACTGATAGTCTCACCCCTCCACAGTGATCCCTTGGATCTGTTCTTGAAGACTCCATTTTCATTGACCCATATCGGCACTTCCATTTTGGGGATGATGTTGTGGAACCTAAACAATTAGAAGGTTGGACTTAGAGCTTTTAGAGTCTTGGTTTGTCCATACATACAGCTTGACTTTCTGCTAAGACACACACTTCCACTCCTAACCAGCAACCGAGAATCGACATCTGCATAATTTCCAGGAAATGCCTTTCAAACTCACTGCCATTAGGTAGCTCTCCAAACTTCACTTAGAGGAACAATGTTTTAGAAGGATTCCAAAAATAGGAATAAGTGCAGTCCTTTTTCTCTAGATTGGCATTTTCTGAAATGTTTCCTGGAATAGTCTTTTCATAATACATTAATAGATGCCACTAGGATAAAGGATTTTATTTGAAAATTGTTGGATTTGATCAAATTAAGCAAAGCAGGTGGAGAAGGTAATAATATGCTGTGTTTACCAAACAGCTTTGACCACAGAACACCTAGGAACATTTCATAGGTCCCTTGGAACACAGTTTGGGAAGTACTACTCTGGAGGATCTGGAGTAAGACAAACCAGCAGAGAACCAGAGTTAGTCTTTCCGGTATTCCAGTTTAGAACAGCACCATACGCTCTACAGATAGAGGCTCTAATAACCCTATGACACCGTTGCCAGGACTTTTGAATGGATGAGTAGAAACAAACTATTATTTAGTGTGCTATGTGTTGTTTTGCGTATGCAGATCCTTGGGAGAAACAACACTCTGATTGCAGAGTTAGGAATAATTGAGCCTTTTTTGAAGAGTTGGTTTTCCTTTATCTTGGAACCCCCATGAACTGTGCAACTGCTTAGGTTCCTGTCATCACCGTGGCTGCTGGAAGCCTAGAGCCAGCTTGCTGGCCCATCTGTTATAAATAAGTGGTTAAAGGATGGGCAGACTTCATTCCCATCTCCACTGTGCATACCCACATTGTTTATTTTTCCTTCTCTTCTACCAATAATTTTAAAAATCCTCCCCCCTCCCTGATATCTTTTAAAGGTACCCTAAATCCTTTTGGTCCTTTAAGGTACCTTAAATCCTTTATCCTTTTGGTCCTTTAAGGTACCTTAAATCCTTTGGTGTAGGGATTATGTAAGTGATACACAACATTACCTGTTACCAGTCTTAGCTACTTAATTGATAAATTGGCATTGGCTTGTCTGAGATTATTGTCATTTGGGGTTGATCAACAAGGTTGATAAGCAGCGGTTGATGTATAGCCACAGCTGTGGCAGCAGTTTCTTAGTTTCAGAACATACCATGTTTTTTGTCCGGAGACTCTCTATAATCACTGAAACATGAAAACAATTTACTAAGCCATGTTTTTTTCCCCAACTATGGCAACATCATAAAGCATTTTTGTCCGTATGTGTTTTGTCCTTAGTAGATTCCTAGTAGAATATGAAAATAATTTGCAGAAGATATCCTAGAAAGTTACAGCTAAAAGGGACCTTAAAGATCATCTAGTGTAGACATGGCAAATAGGTTTCGATTGTCCTGCTATCTATAGTTTGTCAGGTGGCTGCCTGGAGGCTTGTATTGAAGATTCTGGGCCATGAAGTCATCAAAGGCTAAATCAATTAGTGATGTCTGCCAGGAGCATGGCATGAAGGCAAGGAAGTGTGCACGCTGCACATTTTCTATCCCTACTTTCTCCCTTTTGACCAATGAAGTTACCTGAGACAGAGGTGGCACTAGAAATCACATGTCTATTCTAAGTCCAGGACTCTTTGTAACCCCATCTTGCTGAAGTAATTGTTTTTCTTCCAACTATAAACGTTAGTAAACTAGAGCACCAAGACGATATGCTTCTCCTAGATTTGCCACTGAGTTCACTGTAAAGTGAACTACAAAACCTAGAATCACTCCCCCTCTTCACCATTTTTCCCAACTTCTGATATAGTTAAGGAATGAGGCCTGTTCTATACCAGGAGCTACCCAAATTTTTTCTTATCTATACTTAGCCATATTATCATGATTTCATTTTTTTAAATTAAGACTGTTTTGGTAAGACATCCTCTCCAGAAAGTTCATTTTCCCTGGGTCCTTCTTTGGTTAAGGATGTTGCTAGCTATAGCCAAACCAACAGGTCTAAGATGCCTAAGTTATATTATCTTTTCTTTTTTCTTCTTCTTCTTTTTTTTTTTTTTTTTTTTGTTTTAGAAACAGGGTCTCTCTGCATTGCCCAGGTTGGAGTGGTGCAATGGTGCAATCATGGCTTACTGCAGCCTCAACCTCCCCGGGCTCAGGTGATCCTCCCACCTCAGCCTCTCAAATAGTTGGGATTACAGGCACATGCCACCACACCTGGCTAATTTTTGTTATTTTTAGTAGAGACAGGGTTTCACCATGTTGTCCAGGCTTGTCTCAAACTCTGGGCTCAAGCAATCTACCCATCTCGGCCTCCACAAGTGTTGAGATTGCAGGCATGACCCATTATGCCCAGCCTTATATTCTGTTTTCTAAAAAAAAAAAAAAGGAGGAACATTTTAGAAAAATCAAGTTAGGCAACTTTGCTGTCTCAGTATGCAATGCTGAGAAGTGTCACTTTAACAGATTTAATCCTTTCAAATAATAATTCAAATGAAATTGAGATGAACAGTGGCTCTTAAGGACTGTTTCTCTTGAGACAATTGGATTCTTTTTTCTAAGCAATTAATTTGCTAATAAAAAAAAAGTCATGGTGCTGCCCTGTTCCTTATTTGCTTTATGTCATGAGAAATCAGGTTGGCAATCTTCGCATATTTACCCATGGAACATTCCATTCCATCTCCTTCAATGCTAGAGATGTGGGTTTCAAGCCTACCCTGCCCAGGGATAGGACAGAGCAGGTGCATTTAATAAACCATCTTTTCAAGCCTTCCTTCCAGTGGCTTGTAGACTGCTTTCTCCTGACTTGAGTCAAGCTATTTAATGTGATGGAATTCATCTTGTAAGGCTCTCTCCATTCAGGCTAAGTGATTGAATTCGCAATTCCTCTGATTTAGTGCCTCGTTTGTCACTTTCTTGAGGAGAGGTTTCTGGACCCATTTAGCTGGGAGATTAGCTGGAGTAGGAAGTCGGGGAGAATCTGCCCCTAAGCCACCATTTCTTTCCACTTCAAACATGATTCATAATCAGTCTGGAAGAAGCAGGAAGATAGAGGATGACCAACTGTTCTGAGAAGCAGGCTGCTGTGAAATGGATTACGTTCGCAGGAGAGCCTCTGAGATGTCTTCGAGGCCAGGATACAGAACCCTCTAGAAGCCAGCCATTTTAGCCACTTGGGACTCCACAACACAGTGCCTTCGAAAGTAACCAGCACTGACTCGTTGGCATGCACTGGGCCTCAAAGCACATTCCCGTCTCTTATCATTCAGTAGCCCAGTGCCAATTAGAGTAGACGTACTAGACAGTTTCACTCTTGCAACCCTGAAACAGTGGAGTTTCAGGGCTGAAAGCCAGTCTGACTTCATCCTGACCTTCAGCTATGCAGATGTGCCCTGTGCTGTAGCGTGGCTGCCTGCTGAATGGGAATGGGGTAGGTGTGCTTCGCCCAGCATCATTGACATTCCAGGAGGCTGCTTCCTGCTGGTCCTCCCCCTCACCAGGTACCACGTTTCCTATTAGTTCTTCAGGAAGGAAGGCAGGTCAAAAGGGTGGATGAAGTAGGTCAGAAAGAGGGCAGTCTCTAATAGGAGGGGACACAGACTTATTCACTGGTAGGAATTTTCTCCTGTGGAAAAAGAGTTCTGAATTCAGCCTCAGGATACAAGCCCCACCTCTGAAGGTGCGTAGGCCATGAAGGCTGCAGCTGCAGGTCTTCTGTTTGTCAACCTTTTGCTCTTGAGCCAAGCACACCAGACTTCCTGCAGAATTGCTTGGGTGTGCAGGGAGAGTCAGGTTATTTTTTAATTGAAAAAGACATTTTTTCTTGAGAAAATGGGAACACTACAAACCTTCAAGGCAAATGGAAGAACAAATAGATGTTCCAGTGTCTAGGCCCAGAACAGGAAGTTTTACTTTGTGTTTAACAGATACGACAGGATTTGCTGACGAACTTTAAAGGAGCCCAGGAGTCCACTGTAAGTGTATTTAAAGTTTTATTTGTGTGCTTGTGCATTTGCCTCAGAAGAAAGTTCTTCGCTTTCATCAGATTTTCAAATGGAATCTGTAACCAAAAAAATAGTTGAGGTTGGGTGTGGTGGCCCATACCTGTAATCCCAGCACTTTGGGAGGCCAAGACAGGAGGATCGCTTGAGGCCAGGAGTTTGAAGCTAGCCTGGACAACCCAGTGAGACCCCTTTGCTTCAAAAAAATTTTAAAAATAAGGCTGGGTGCGGTGGCTCACGCTTGTAATCCCAGCACGGAGGCAGGCAGATCACCTGAGGTCAGGAGTTCGAGACCAGCCTGACCAACATGGTGAAACCCCATCTCTACTAAAAATACAAAACAGTTAGCCCAGCATGGTGGTTCATGCCTGGTATCCCAGCTGCTCCAGAGGCTGAGGCAGGAGAATCGCTTGAACCCAGGAGGCGGAGGTTGCAGTGAGCCAAGATTGCACCACTGCACTCCAGCCTGGACAAGAAGAGCAAAACTCCATCTCAAAAAATAATCAAATCAAATCAAATCAAATAATTAGCTGGGTGTGATGGCATTTGCCTATAGGCCCAGCTGCTCAGGAGGCTGAGGTGGGAGGATCGCTTGAGCCAGTGAGTTCCAGGCTATGATTGCACCACTGCATTCCAACCTGAGCAACCTCCAACCTGTTTCAAAGAAAAAAAAAATGTTGAGATTCATTGGGCTCTTAACCAGAGACTAACTATGCACAAGTCACTTTGGAAATGTATGCTGTTTGTTACCCACCACAGTACTTTCACTCACCTGACCCCCTTCTCCCCACCCAACCTTAGCCTTAACAAGGGACAGACCTGGTTCCTAGTAAGCCATATTTCCATTCACCAACGTTTGGGGAGCCTTCCAGGAGTATAAAAGAGACTCTGCTGTCACTTTTATTTCATCTTAATTATGGCATTTTTTTAATATGGTGTAGTTGACTTATTTCTAAATTCCTTTACATTTTATATTGTTCACACAGTAAAAAATATCTATTTTACCATTCCCCATTCTAATTTTTCATCATTTAGTCAAAGGTGGGGCCAAAATTGAGCTTTGGCCTATGTATAGTAAGATTTTGTTTCATTTTGTTTTTTTTTTTTTTTTCAACCAGAAGAATAAAATCAGAATTTTAGAGCTTGTCTTACTCAACCCACTTTTTTTTTTTTTTAACCAGAAATGTTAAGTCATTTTTTCAAGGTCAAACATCTACTTGGTAGTAGAGGTAATGAGTTGTTTTATTCTTTGCTCTTATCGAAGAAAGGAAATTATAGAATTAATGGAATTTTATGAAGTTGGGGATTTTCTTTATCGTTATCATTAAAAGAAGGCAGTGTGGATTTATGAAAGCGTCACACAAGCTGTCTTCTCAGCCCCTTTCAGACCCACACTCTTTCCTCCATCCAACTCCTCTCCCTTCTCCCGGGCCCCAACCCTTCCTTCCACATCAAGCTGAGTATACAAAGCATCCCATATTTCAGGCTGAGGCCTACGGAGTGGGTTCCCACTGGACCCTCTAGCAGCCTGCATTCTCCGACTTGAATGGCTGCACGTAGAGAGTATGTATATTTGTTCAGAGCTCTTGCTTTAAGTTACCCCTTCCCACCATGTTGCCCAAAGAAATAGGAAGGTCAGGGGAAAAGGAAAGGAAAAATACCACAGGTATTTTCCCCTCTGGGGAAGCTTGGGACTTACCACTTCACAGAATTCAAGGTACAGAAGCATCTTTTCATTTAGCAGAAAGCTGCAGAGTGTGGGCAGAATGCTGAGTTTTGTTAGTGAATTGCTGTTCATTTCCCTCTTCATCGTTCTTAGTAGCTTTTAGAAAATGTGTCTGCTTTTGACTTGAGCCTTCGACAAGGCCAGAGATGTTTCTACAGAGAGCCCTTTTCTTACGAATAAGAACTCCTTTCACTTTTGTTCATATTGTCCCACCATGTTGCTGCCTTTAAAAAAAAAAAGTGTTGTATATATAACCTAGATTATGTCCCTATAAAGTGAGTTTGTAACGACTCCCTCATGAGCTTAGCAAAAGTATGTCTAGACAATTTTTTTTGGCTTTTCCTCCCAAACTTCTTTGGGTTAAAAATAGGGAAGGATTTGTTTTAATACAGTGTAGTACTGTATCTTTAACCTTTTGTCCAAACGCATATTGCCTGTTTAAGTTTTATTTAGAGAAAGTGTGTAACTTATAAACCAGCTCACTCAGACCTTGGGGCCGCCCCTGGCTGGTCTTCCTGTTGCCCGTGAATTAGCCAAGTCTCCAGAAGTGTTTTACAGGAAGCTTAGGCAGAGGGAAGCACTTAATTATTATCCAAATTTTTCCCTTTAGTTAAGTCTTACGGTAAGATATCCCAGAGATTATATTTTTAGCAACCACTTTAAAGAGACTGGGGAGATTAATTTAAAATTGATAATCGCATGGCAGCACCACAGCCTAACAAGCTCAAGGTCTGCCTTGTGGAGCTGGCTGCTCTCTGGGGACCCCAGTTCAATTCTCTTTGCTGCCAGTAGAAATCAGAAATCACAACCGCAGTGATTAGCAGTGAATTCCCCGATCTCCCTGCCCCAGGCAGGGAGAGAGGGGGCCTGTTTTCTAAGTAGCCAGTCGTTAACTCTTTCATGGGAGGGGCGGAGGCAAAGGAAGTGATTCATGGGTGTGAGGTGGGGCCTAGTAATCTACACCTTTACAGAAACTGCCCAGGTAATGCTGAGAGTCACCAGCTTTAGGAGCCTCTGTTGTGGAGGGAGTAGTGGAGAGTGAGTGAAGAAAGAGCCTTTGGGCCCATCCAAGGCTGCCCTCCAGACACCATGACCGCTGAAACCCGCACTGCACGGCTCAGGGCTCTGCCAAGCAACTCTGTCCATCTGGGCGAGCCTTTCTTTGTGGAAGAAAGCAAAAAAGCCTGCCTTCTGCCCCTCTTCCAGCTTTCTTCTTTTAAAAATGGCCTCTGGCTACCAAGTGGACGATTATGGATAGCTCTGTAGAGCAGCGGTAAGCAGTGTTAATTAGCTGCAGGATATCAGAAACAAAAATGAAAGTATTTTCCCTGCGGGCCAAACAAAATTAATTTTAAAAATTAATGTAAACCACTAATGCTGCAAGTGCCCCCATTAAATTCCGGGACTGTGACATGTACAATGCTATATTTTTGCCGTTGAATTTGCTATCTAAGAGGTGTTCATTGTTTGTTACGGTGTGAAAAGCTGTTTTCCTCCAGATAAGCTTGTTCATTAGGAAACTGGATCTCTGCCACCACCCAGTTTCTTCGCACTGAAGTAATGCCCTGTAGCATAAATGTAGACAGCCGCTCTGCATTTAATATCAGAAATGTAAATCAAAAGCGTCCAGTCTGGTTTTAAATGGCTTCAGTCTTTCCCAGGGTGAAATCTGGGGAAAAAAATTCTTCTCTGTGCAGCTTCTGACACCACTGCTTTAGCAGACAGGCCCTGAAAGCAGGCTGATAATTATTAAACAAAGTATCTTGTTTCCCACTGAGGTCTCCAGATCGCTCTGTCATTAGACTGGATTTATTTCTAGGGTTTCATTCATGCTGTGACAGCTTGGGATTTATAAGTTTGTGTTTTAATTTCAGGCAGAAATGAAACCGGTCAAATGCAATTTGGGAGGGGGAACAACCCTTGATAAAAGGTCTGTGCATCCTAATGCCTAAATACAGAGCCGGAATAAAGAAGGCATCTTGGGTGGCAGGCTGCGACTTCAGCCATAGCCACCAGCGAACTTGAGCCAGCCCTGGGGGCAGTACAGAGACAGACCCAGAACGCCATGCTTAGAGTAGCCCCAGAGCACCCCTTCACACCACAGGCCCCTATTCCAGGGAGGCGAGTGCTGGCCTTGCTCTGAAGAAGGAAGGGGGCGGCAAACAGGAGGAATCCCTTGTCCTGCCAGCCAGGAAGGGCGTGTGCTGGGGCAGTGACTGAAAACTTCAGTGTTTCTCTGGCTCTGTCTTCATTCCAGAAGCTCTGGTACACAGGTGGAAGCCTGGCCTCACCCAGCCAGGAGCACGTAGGTTCTCCTTGCGCCTCTGCACCCTGCTTTTCAAGGTGCTGAGTAAGCTCAGTGTCTGATTTATTTTTTTCGAAGGGAAACCAAAATTACTACCTCCTCTGATATCCTTTTTGGCTCCTATTTACTTATTTAGCAAGGATCTAATTCAGCACTATTTCAAATCTGAGGGGTGCGTTGGTAACCAATTGGGAGCTGAGAGAAAACCTGATTGGCAGTAAGCTCATTTCCATAGAAACAGGCCAATTAAGATGCTGTGTGAAAAAGGAGTGGAGAGCCCTGACCAGTCAACTTTTGGGGGTCCTGCAGGGGGCAGACTGTCCCTGCCCTGCTGTGGAAACAGCTGAACTGACACACAGAAAGGAGGCTCTAGTCTTCTGGGGGGTGCTGTGGCTTTCTGCGGGGCTGCTGCGTTTTGTTGTGCTCAGAGCACTTTACAACACTGGCCTGAAACACACCAGGAGGGTCGCAAGAGCTACATTCCCCCTCCTCTTCCAGAATCCCCATTTGACTAACCAAGAAACTGAGGTTCTCATTGATGACTTTTCTGCCAAAAGAGGCACAAACCAATGGACTCATTCCGAGAGGCCCATCAGATGTTGCGATGTGAGAGGCTTCTAGTCGGTCACACGGATCGCATATATTAACACAGGAACTCATCTGCCATCACCACGGTGACCATAGGTCCTGGTTTCCCTCAAACAGCCCCAGTTTATGCCTGCTGTAGTTGTTAACAGTGGATATCTTCACTCTTAAAAGTATCCGAGTTTGAATTCTGTGGGATATGATCACCCTCGCTATTACCCACAATCTAGCCAGTTTGTTTAAGGCAAATAACCCCTAATGGGCCCAGTGAATTAGAATCTCTTGTTTAAAAGTTGTGGACGGCTACATGTGGGACAAAAGCAATGAAATAAAGTTTTATTTATTTAGGAGACAGTGTCTTGCTCTGTCACCCAGACTGGAGTGCAGTGGTGCGATCTCAGCTCACTGCAGCCTCTACCTCCCGGGTTCAAGTTATTCTCTTGCCTCAGCCCCCCAAGTAGTTGGGATTACAAGCATGTGCCACCATGTCTGGCTGATTTTTGTATTTTTAGTACATACGGAGTTTCACCTTGTTGGCCAGGCTGGTCTCGAACTTCTGACCTCAAGTGATCCTCCCGCCTCAGCCTCCCGAAGTGCTGGGATTACAGGCGTGAGCCACTGCGCCCAGCTGAAATAAAGTTTTAAAACACTCGGAACAATGCTACATGGCATTTGTATCCTATGTACAAATATAGCAAAAGTATAAATACCATACCGTGCATGATAAATATCAAATTGGTGAGTGTGTACCCTGCGGGGAGATATCTGAAATATATATTTCTCAAGCTATGTGGTGGCTTTACAAGTTTTCCTTACATGTATTCTCATGTTATCCTATACTTTTCCTGTAGTCCAAAAATATTTCATAATTTAAAAAGAAGCAAGCAGGCTTCAGGATAATTCTGATTAGGCCGATGGAGAATGGTTTCATTACAGTAGGGGAGTGTATTTGTTTGGGTGCATGTAAGGAAGGGAAGGATTCTATTTAGGGTTAAACATCTCAAGAACTGCTCCAGGAAATGATGTGATTGGGAGCATGACTGAAGCTTTGCATTGTACTCTGGGATAGAACTGGTAGACAGGCACTCCAGAAAGCACAGGATGCCTGCCCATTGCATTGATGTTTCTCGAGTTCTCAACACTAAGGCTTGCATCCTGAACTCTGGTGTGGGAAAGCTAGCTGTATATTTGCATTCTGGGTGGATTTGCCTCCGGAGACCCTGCTGTTCAGTCCCATTCAGTTTGCAGGTTGACACTTACTGTTCCTGTCCTTGAGGTCAGCACTTGTCCACAGATTTTCCTAATTTCTCTATTTTACTCTTCCTCCAACAATTAAAATAACTTGAATACTTTCTCTTCACTACTTGCAGGAAACAGAGGAAGGAGGCACACAGTGTGATACACAGTCTTAGGTTGATGTCTGTTTTCAAACATATTTTTGGAATCTCCATTTGAGTAGTTTAGGTCTAATTCCAGTCATACCAACTGGCTTATAAAAGCCACCAGGAATGGGTAAAATTGCCTCAGAATGGGAAGGGAACAGCATTCCATATGGCAAGGGATTTTTCTTTTTTCCTTTTTGAGACAGAATCTTGCTCTGTTACCAGGCTGGAATGCAGTGATGCCATCACGGCTCACTGCAGCATCAGTCCCCTGGGCTCAAACAACCCTCCCACCTCTGCCTCCCGAGGAGCTGTAACAACAGGCACACACCACCATGCCCAGCTAATTTTTTAACTTCTTGTAGAGATAAGGTCTCACTATGCTGCTCAGGCTGTTCCTGAATTCTTGGGCTCAGGAGATTCTCCCATTCCAGCCTCCCGGAGTATTGGAATTACAGGCATGAGCCACCACGCCTGCCCAGGAAGGGATTTTTCAAGAGGAAATGAGACAGAAAGAATTTGGACTGAGTGCACGTCTTTCTTTACCCTGAATGATGTTTGTTAGCACCGCATCACCTGGCCTAGATGGTCCTTGGCAACTAGGTGACGGATCTGAGTATTTCACACTGCAGCACCTGTATACAGGTGATCTGTATACAGCAAGTGATTCCTGTAAGCTCCTTGACAATAACAGCAATAATAACCTTTACTCAGCATATGCTGCATCCTAGGCACTTCGGTGAAGCACTTTATATGACTTTCTGTCTTCCATCCTCACAGTCACCCTTTGAGGTAGGTATTAGGATGAACCATATAAAACTGCCATTTTTGTAGGTCAAAAACAGTCAAATATTGGTAATTGTATGTGGTCAAATCTAATAATCTTTTTGAAATCAAAAACAGTCAAATATTAGCAGTCCTTTATGGTTCAATCTGATCATCTTATTGTATTTGTTTTGCAAATAGAGAAATTCAGACATTGAAACTTGCTCAAAGTCCACCCACCTAGCAGGTGCCAGAACTGGAATTTGAACAAGGTAGTCCCCTCCACACCCTCACACTGAACTGCCTCACCGTGCTATCTCCTTGTGTGGAAGGAAAAGGCATGTTTTTGTGGCCTAGGTGTTCAAATAGGTTCTTCAACAACATCTCGGCCAACTTTGAGATCAAAGATGGTTGGTCAGATGAATCAAATGTTTCCTGGAGTCTTGGGTTACACTCGTAATGCTCTGTTTAAAAGGAATGATAAGTAGTGAGCACACCAGAGATCTGGAAGATGGAAAATCTCTCTTTAGGATCTCTGCTCCTCTCTCGAGCAAAGAAAGAAATCGGTGTGGTGCCAGCAGAGGTGTTCTCAGCAGGACCTGGCCCATTAAATGAAAGACTTCCATGCTGAGCCAATCAAGAGAGACCTGGACAAAAATCAGACTCTTTCCTGCCCTGGAAACCCATGCCTTGAATCTGTAATTCATCTGTTAAATCAAGTGTGCAGCCGGTGGTTTAGCACAGAGGGGGATGACAGGGAAGGGAAGAGAGAGGGGCAGGAGCTGTAGCACTTGAATTTCCAGCATCAGAGTCCAGTTAGGGAAAAGAAACAGGGCTGTGATAGCTTCTTGGACCTCATGTTTCCAGCAAAGAGAAAGCAGCAGGAAAGATTTTTGCAAACAGATGAGCTGGTGGAAGGTATTAGAACAATGGCGGAAGAGGCAGGGACCCCAGGGGCTGAACAAAACACAGTTCCGCTGTTGCCTTTCAACAAGACTGAATAAAGTTTAGGATTTTTTTTTTTTATGGGACTTGTAGCCGTTTTTAAACTTTCATTTTTCATAATGTCACAGATAATCTTTTTATCTATTATCCACTGGCTCTTTTCTGAGAGGCATTTGCATCAAATAGTGCTGCACAGATCATGACTGTCTCTAGTGGGGAAAGCAGCTTGAAATGAAAGGTTATTCACTCCCTCTGCTTTCGCTGGCTTTGTTCTTGATTCTCACACATTTTTTTACATCTGAATTCAGGGTATTTCTGGAGTTTTTCTTTAGAAACCCTTCCATTCTGAGATCTAAGCATATTCAGACTCCGATCTATATATCAGGGGTTACAAAGCTTATGCCTACTGAAAGTGAAGCATGTACTTTGAAACACGTTGGATGCCCCATGGTTTCCAAAATCCCTTCAGAGCATTTCCTACAGAGGCAGCAACCATAAAAAGCGGCCACTCACACAGTGGGGTCCCTTTCCCTAGCACTGGCCTCCCGGTGGCAGTGGAGCAGTGGCCTTCCAAGCGTGCACTGTGAGACATGAGTGGGGCAATCTGCTCCTTCCAGCTGCAGGGAGAACGGGTCTGCAGAATGAATTCTCTTTCTCCACTCCTCCCATGTGGGGAACAAACGAGAGCCCTCCCAGCAGGGAGAAGCGGGGCTTCAGGAGAGCATGGTGGAAAACCCAGGAGCCGCCTGGGCTAACAGGGAATCCAAAATGACCTTTTTGTGTGCAAAACCCCCTGGGGAAAAAAAAAAAAAAACTAGAAAGTCGTGGGGATATGGCCAGGTGTGGTGGCTCACACCTATAATCCTATCATTTTGGGAGGCTGAGGTGGGCAGATCACTTGAGGTCAGGAGTATACACATACACACACATACACACACACACACACACACACACACACACACACACACACACACAGAAATGCAAAAACAAGCTCCTGGCCACTGTTCTCTGAGGTCACTACTAACCTGGGTGCACTTGTCTGAGACCAAGTTCTGGGCACAGCTGGAACACCTAAGTCATTGTGGCCTCAGCTCAGGCCTCACCTCTGCAGACCGCTCTCCCTCCTCCTGGGGCGGGGAGGAAAGGTTTCTGGGCTTTGTGAGAGGGAATGGCAGGAGTGTGTGAGTGGAGAACAGCAGAGGAGAAAGCTGGAGCGGATGATGCTTTCCTGAGGAGCTTTGTCAGGCAGGCCTGAGAACAAACCTGGTCTCAACCTTCCCCCAGAGTCCCCCTGAAGCTTGGGGTGATGAACTAAGAAACTATAATAGAAGCTGAAGAGAAACCATCAGTCATATCCCCACGACTTTCTTTTTCTTTATTTCTTGTCTTTTTTTTTTTTTTTTTTTTTTTTTTTTGAGACAGAGTCTCATTCTATTGCCCAGGCTAGAGTGCAGTGGCATGATCTCAGCTCATTGCAACCTTCGCCTCCCAGGTTCAAGCTATTCTCCTGCCTCAGCCTTCCAAGTAGCTGGGATTACAGGTACGTGCCACCATGTCCAGCTAATTTTTGTATATTTAGTAGAGATGGGGTTTTGCCATATTGGCCAGCATCATCCGCTCCAGCTTTCTCCTCTGCTGTTCTCCACTCACACACTCCTGCCATGCCCTCTCACAAAGCCCAGAAACCTTTCCTCCCCGCCAGGAGGAGGGAGAGTGGTCTGCAGAGGTGAGGCCTGAGTGGCCACAATGACTTAGGTGTTCCAGCTGTGCCCAGAACTTGGTCTCAGACAAGTGCACCCAGGTTAGTAGTGACCTCAGAGAACAGTGGCCAGGAGCTTGTTTTTGCATTTGTGTGTGTGTGTGTGTGTATGTATGTGTGTATATATGTATATATATATATGTGTGTGTGTGTGTGTATATATATAAATAAAATAAGGGGGCACTAGCCCCCAAAGAAGTACTGACAACCACCTCTGGTTAGAGGGCAGTTCTTTGCAGCTTTTGATGACAACCTGCGAGGAGAGAATATTGCTCTCAATTGTTCAAGAAACTGAAAGCTTAGAGAGGTTGAAGCGATTTGCCAAGTTCATGGGCTGGTGACGGAGTGGGCCTCAGAACTCAGATCTTTCTGACTCAAACTGCCTTGTTCTTACCATCCCCTATCTCCCTAGAGGTTGTTAGAACTTTTGGGGGCATACTGTTCCTTTATTTTAGAAACTCTTTGGATATAGGGTAGTGGTTGAAGCAGCTCTGAGGATCTGTTTTGAAGAGAAGGGTAGCATTGTTAGACTAGTAGGGTTATCTCCTCTTCCCAAGCTTGTCCCTCCAGACCTTTGAGCCGGTCATCATAATTTTATATTTTATGACCGAAAAGAAACTTCTGTTAAATCATAAATACACTAAAAGCCCTATATCTCCTTGAGCCTGGAAATCTCCCAGCAATGTGGCAGGAATGTAGAAACAGTCTGAGTTGTCAACAAAACATAACAGATTTCCCAGTTGTAACAAACATACGTGTAGTTGTGAATGGAAAACTCTCCCAATAAGCAAAAGAATGGCCTTTTTCCGTGTTTTTTTCCTCATTTACCATAGCTGTTCTTTCAGAGTGCCATCAGTTTCAAATGTTTCATTGTATCAATATTTGTACACTTCTAGTAAGCAGAGTGCCCACTACATTATTTTTATTTAACTTTCTCCAGGGTTAAAGGAACTTGTAGTTCAGGTGTCATCTTTCAGATTTACAATTTTACCTAGATTGGCAACATGGGGTGGCAAAGCACTTGGAACTAAGACAGAAAAGTTGGTTCCAGTCCTGGCCTGCCTCTAACTGTGTGTGACTTGAGTAAGACTCAGGACGAGAGGCTGCTAATACCCACCGCACCTGCCCCCACCCCAGATTGGTCCCAAGGCAAATGTGAAAGATTAGGTGCTCCTGAATGTGCCATCAGATGTGGTGTGACAGAGCCCATTTGTGTGTGCCTGTTTCAAAGCTTTTGGTTCATAGGCCATACTGCCTGCTTTGCTGGAGGAAAGTTCCAAGACCCACACCAGGCTACTCCTTGACAGGAAGCTTTTGTTCCTAGCAACGGGTTTACCAACTGTTTGTTTGTTTTGAGACAGGGTCTCACTCTGTCCCCCAGGCTGGAGTGCAGTGGTGCGATCTCAGCTCACTGCAACCTCCACCTCCCAGGTTCAAGCGATTCTCCTGCCTCGGCCTCCCAGATAGCTGGGATTACAGGTGCTGGCCACCACGCCTGGCTAATTTATATATTTTTAGTAGAGATGGGGTTTCACCATGTTGGCTAGGCTGGTCTCAAACTCCTGACCTCAAGTGATTCTCCTGCCTCATCCTCCCAAAGTGCTGGGGTTACAGGCATGAGCCACCCCACCCACCCCTACTCTCTTCTTAATATGCTTCATGCATTTGTTTATGCTCCCCCCACCTGCAACATACTTTGTAGTCTACACATGTGT
This sequence comes from Rhinopithecus roxellana, assembly GCF_007565055.1. Lineage (NCBI taxonomy): Eukaryota > Metazoa > Chordata > Mammalia > Primates > Cercopithecidae > Rhinopithecus > Rhinopithecus roxellana. The sequence continues at coordinate 41,549,135 of NC_044554.1, forward strand.
CAGGGCTATTTGCTGGTCTCTTTTCTCTCACCCTGATCTGGCTGTGAGCAGATAATCCCCTATTCCTCAGTTTGGCTGGTACTGCAGTTGGCACAGCTCTCCAAACTCTGCAGCCACCAGACATGTAGAAACAAACCTCTAGGCTTCCCAGGAGGCTCACAGATTGCCTCATGGCTGAGCCCTCAATAGAGATGATCATCTATAAAAATAATAACAAACAATGTTGCTGGTTATAAATGAAATATATGCTCAGTAGAAATGGTAGTCTATAAAATTAGAAAATTATGCTGTTATAAATGTAATATATGTTCATTGTAAAAATGTAGAAAATTTAATACATATTAAGAAAAAATATTCACATTTGCCATCTATATATTTTACATATTTGTATGTTTTTTCAGTATGACACATCAAAGAAAGGGCAGAATCTTCTTTCTTCTCTTAACGTTTTGTCGTGAGCAATGCAATGTTAAGTTTAGGGAGGGAATTGGGTTCTGGAGCCAAACTGCCCAGGTTTGAATTCAGCTCTGTCACTTGCTAGTTGTGCAATACTGCTTTTTTGTTTGGTTTGGTTTATTTTATTTATCTTTTTTCTTTTTTTTTGAGATGGAATCTCGCCCTGTTGACAGGCTGGAGTGCAGTGGCACAATCTCGGCTCACTGCAACCTCCGTCTCTGGGTTCAAACAACTCTCCTGCCTCAGCCTCCCAAGTAGCTGGATTACAAGCATGTGCCACCATGCCCAGTTAATTTTTGTATTTTTAGTAGATATGAGGTTTCACCGTGTTTGCCAAGCTGGTCTCGAACTCCTGGCCTCAAATGATCCACCTGCCCTGTCCTCCCAAAGTGCTGGGATTACAGGCGTGACCACCACGCCCACTGCCTGCCTCTCTTTTACTGAAGTTGTAGATGTCCTCTTCATATTTTCTCTGAATCCTACCCCTGCCCTACCCATGGTGACTCACAGGGTGCTTTGTATACAATAGGGGTGTCATTAATGTTTGTTGAACATAAATGAATTAAAATGTGACATCCTAAAAGTGATTTCAAACTTTGGAATTTAGGTTTTGGTGTTTTTGTTTTTTCTTAGAGACGGTCTTGCTTTGTTGCCCAGGCTGCAGTGCAGTGCCACCATCTTGGCTCACTGCAGTCTCAAACGTCTGGGATCAAGTGATCCTCTCACCTCAGTCTCCTGAGTAGCTGGGACTACAGGCACAATCCACCATGCCCAGCTACTTTTTTCTTTTTCTTGTAGAGATGGTGTTTCACTATGTTGCCCAGGCTGGTCTTGAACTCCTGGCCTCAAGCGATTCTCCTGCCTCTGCCTCCCAAAGTGCTGGGATTACAGGCATGAACCACCATGCCTGACCTGACTTTGGACAAGTTATTTGGCATTTATAATTCCACTTTCTCATCTACAAAATAGAAATAATAATAGTACCTACCTCATGGGGCTGTTTTGAGGAATTAACACAAATAAAGCACTTAGAATAATGCTTCGTGCTGTGCAGTAAGCACTCAGTAATCTAAGTTGGTAATATTCCTCTTTTTATACCGTGTTTTAATAAATGTGAACATAACATTTTAAAATCAAGGAGCTGTGATTTCATGCTCTGCACACTGCCTCAGTGGCATAAAGACTGGGACTGAAGCTGGGGCATCACCCCCTGTTTGGTTTCCCCTCTCCTAGGCCCTTACTCACATACACCTTGGAGAGCAGGTACAACCAAGAGGACCTGCATTTCAGTGATGTCCGAGGCCAAGGGACAAGGCCAGATTCTAGTCAGGTGATGATGGAATGAGAGCGTTCACTGCATGTGTCTTAATTAATGGAGAAGATAAGGAGTCACCAAGCCCTATATATTTATAGTGCTTTATTTTTCATCCAAAAACACAAAGTGCTGTTTAGTCCCCACAACAATCAGGAAAGCGAGGAACTATTCTTCCCATTGAGGGGATGGGAAAGCGGAATCCCCTTGGTGGACGGGGCTGCAGGCTCAGGGACTTGCTCCCCTCAAGCTGTTGTGATCTCACCACAGTCATGACCAGTCACTTGAACCTCCCATCTCCCCAGCATGATTCTATAGAGAGGCAGGAGAGCCCTGGACCCTGAGCAGGAGGCTTCAGTCCAGGGGCCAGCAGCGCAAGCACAGCATCATAGAACATCGTAGAACATAGAACATTATTCTGCCCAGGGCAAAATAATGTGGGCTGCAGAGTCTGGCCCAGGCAGCCCTCAGTGTTGTGCCCACAAGTGTTGAGATGACAGGAGGATGGGGTCAGGCCAGTGATCCTCAAAGTTAGAAGAAGAATCCTATGCCTCAAACCTACTGATTTCCTTTCCAAACCCTCCCTAGAGGACCTCTAACTGTGGCTGAGGGGAGGGGCGGCACTTTTTGATACACGGTGCAACTTGCCCACTTTGACCCTGACCTTTGCTCTGTCCCCTTCAGGTGACCCTGGCAAGTAGCTTTTTAGAGCAGTGGTTCTCAAACTTGAGTGTGTGCAGAATCCCCTGAGGTTGTGGGGGCAGGGCTTTGAAAATACAGATTGCTGGGCCCCACCCCAAGAGTTTCTGATACAGTAGCTCAGGGTTGGGCCCAAGAATTTGCTTTTCTGACACTAAGTTCCTGGATGCTGCTAGTGGAAAGAACCAGTGATTTGATAGCATGGGTGAGCTGGCTCAATTCTCTGCTCAGGAAAGTGACAGGATGCCTCAAATGCTGAGTGCTGCATATTCAAATTCCAAACACAAGGCAACTAGGATGGGAACCCTTCTAGACTCTGTGTATTCAAGGACCAGGGAGAGGCTTAGCAGCTCTCAGCTCTCCTGGCAGAGAGAGAGTTCTCTGAAGCTTGCTGTTCCTCTCTCCCCTACTTTGATAGTTTCCTCCATTTGTACGAGTGGAGGTTGCAAAAGCCAGAGTAGACTCAGTGAGAGTGGGAGATGGGGGTGAGTGTGTTCACTTTTGATAACAAGCAGATGTGACAAGAAGCACTAAAATGGAGGGGGCAATAAGAATTATTACTAGCTGAGGCCAGGCACGGTGGCTCACACCTGTAATCCCAGCACTTTGGAAGGCCGAGGCGGGTAGATCACCTGAGGTCAGGAGTTCAAGACCAGCCTGACCAACGTGGAGAAACCCTGTCTCTACTAAAAACAAAATTAGTCGGGTGTGGTGGCGCATGCCTGTAATCACAGCTACTTGGGAAGCTAAGGCAGAAGAATTGCTTGAACCTGGGAGGCGGAGGTTGCAGTGAGCCGAGATTGCACCATTGCACTCCAGCCTGGGCAACAAGAGTGAAAATGTCTAAAAAAAAAAAAAAAAAAAAAAATTATTACTAGTTGCTTTGTGGTCAGGATGTGCCAAGCTGGCATTGCAGCATCCGCTGTTAGGGGGCTTGGTGCTATCTGCAAGGGTGTCATCCTCAGCCACTGTTTTCTACGCTGCCCCTCCAGGAATTCCTCTTCTGTGCACCTCCTTGGGCAAGGAGCATTGAGGTGTGGTGGCTGACATTCAGGAATTACTGTGGAAGCTTGAGTTTGCATGCCCACTCTGTTTCCTACTAACTAGCTCAGGGGCGGGGGAGTTTCTGAACTATCTTGGCATATTTCAGAAACTTAATGTTTAACTGTCTTAATGTATACGATAGAGATAATGCTCTCTGATTTACTGACCTCTCTGGTTGTGGGCTAGACACCAGAGTTGCAGAGTTCTCCGTGCACTGCTGTGCATTCCTGGGAGTGCCCCTGAGGGTGGAGCTCTCTGTAAGGAAGGCAGCCCCAAGGGCAGCGCTGTTCTCTGTAGAAAAAAGACTAGGAGTGAGGACACCCGGCGCCCAGGCCTAGCTTTTCCACCCACTCACCTTCACAGTTCCTTCATCCTTTCTGCTTCAGTTCCCTCCTCTGTAACATGAAGTTGGAGTAGATACTCCATTCAGAACATCTTCCGGCTGTAAATGGCTTGAGCCCATTGTCAACTGGAAGACACAGAGAGTGTGACGTCTAAAAACCCAAACAGCAAAGAGCATTTCTTCCAAACCACCCAATCTGGAGAGGTGGGGCCGTTTCGTGGTTCCGGCACCGACACCGTCCCTTTCACACGGTTCTGAGCCGCTGGCTGCTTCAGGGCGGCCCTCGCTGCCCCTGCCTGGCCGGGATGGCAGAGCGGATCAGAAGCCAAGCGCGCTCTGCCTGCGCGCTCTGCCGCCGCAACCCGCGCCGCAGCCAATCCGCTGGTGCACTGCGGATGACCTCCCCCGGGCCCGGGAATAAATTGTCAAGTTTCCCCACCGCCTTTGCTAGCCGGCGAGTTGCAGTCTTCTGGGCTAATTAGGAGACGGTCATGAGGAGCGAGGCGGGCCGGGGCGCTCCGCGGGCCGGGGCGGGGCTGGGGCGGGCGGCGCGCAGCTCCTGGGCCGAGGCATCCGCAAGCCGCGGGTAGATCGCTCGCGTCTGGTCGCCGCCTGGGAGCTCCCGCGGAGCAGGCTGCCAGGACTCGTTCCAGCTCTGGTGCGGGGTCGCCCAGGCGTCCACAGGCGGCGGGTGGCGTGCCAGCAAGTTTCCCCGGCGCCTGCCAGTGCCCGCGAACCCACCTCGGAAGCCAGACCCGGGGAGGCAGAGGTAGAGGCCGGCTGGCCCCAGTCGTGGTGCCGTGGGGCTGCCTCCCTCGGACTTCGGTCTTGAGTCTCCTGAGGCTGAGAAGCAGCTGAACCTGCCCCCTGCCGTGGACGTACACCTCAAGACCTAAAATGCGCCCTGCCTGGAGACTTTGAACTTAGTCCTCTGGAAATGCGGAGACAGCTTCGGGTGGTTTGTTTTTGCATCCTCTTCGGCTAGGTTTGGCTTTGGGATTCTCTGGCTACCTGGATAAGCCTTTCCTTTGTGGGTAAGTCTCCCGCGGATCGCAGCACCAGCAACCAACCCTGGGGCACACGAGCTTTTAAAACCCCCGAGCCTGAAGACGCATGGGGCTAGAGAAGAGGACCCAACTCCTGACCACGTAAGGACTCTAATTCCACCTTTCCTGTGATGGAGAGAAATATAATTTCATGGCAGAATTTTCTTGAAGCACATTGTCTGATAGGATTGGCAATTACTAACCAGGAAAATGAGTAGCAATTAGGAGTTCAGTAATAAATGGAAGTCTATTGTCCTAATTGAGTGGAATTACTGACTGGTAATAGCAACACTGAATTCTTCAGTTTAATTAAGAGTTTATATAATTATAGTGCACTTTTTATTTCTTGGGGGAGCCATGGGGTAAGAATTAAATAACCAGTGTGATGGTTAAGAAACCCATTTAATGGATAAGTAACCAATGAGTTGAAATGAATGTGGGTGCCTTGCTGAAGCAATGCAAACTTAGATGAATTCCTGATAAAGAGATGTAACAGCTTGGGCCAAGCAAGACTTTCAGCTGCTAATTCCTGTCTGATAAAAATCTGAATGGCTTAGAAATGATTAGGTAATCTCTGAAACTGGCACACTGAAACTGTTTCGGAGATACCAGAGCTCCCTCTCCCCTGCCGGGGTATTAACCCCGATTTGTGCTCTCTGTCGCTGTGTTTTCCACATTCTTCAAGAATGAAATGAGTGGGTCATTTGAGAGTGCTTTTGCAGTCTGGGGTTTCTGTGTCGAAAATCTCGTGATTGAGCTGTTAAGCTGTAAATGTTGATAGCTGAAGGGGATAGACAAGCTTCACCGAAGTTACTCAGCTTCAAAGCAGAGTGAGTGTGTAGGTGTGCAATTTGTTTGGGAACTAATCTGTAATTATAAACATGTTATTTTCTCTTTGGTGGTGTATTGTTTCCTTTACTATTATGTTCTCAAGAAATTGTTCCCCTTGTGGGAAGCAGTGAAATTGGAGAGAAATCCCTGCTCAGAGGATAATTTACTTGTATTTTTGGTGTAGGTTTCTGGGAATCTTTTTAACCCTACATTGGGATGTGTATGTTTATTTCCATAAGAAGCTCCAGCAGGTTTGGAAATCACCGGGTTTTGAGTACACTGGTGGATAATCAGCACTTCAAGTAACAATATTTATGCCACTCTGTACCTTGACTTCTTCTTCTTGCTTACATGAGGTCCAGATTTTCAACAGGATGATCAGGGACTACCTTCTCTACAGAGCTTGCATATTGCAAGTGGGTTCAGGGAGCATCATTATAGTTGCATTTCACTCCAGAAGAGACTGAGTGGCACGGAAGGGACATTGCATCTTGAATACTGGATGGGTTTTAAAGTTTGCAGAGCTTATTCATAAATCCACTTGGTTAATGAGAAAAAGGCAGGTATGGAAAGATGTTTGCTGTATGTGTGCCTCCCAGTCTCAGCCCTTCCAGGTGCTTTGCAGGTCCCTAAGTACAGAGTGTCACTGTCCAGAATTTTAAGGTCTTAGCTACCCTGGTTTTTCCCCTCTCCCCAGCCCTGTTTTGTCATTGCTACCATGAAAATTTAGCAGAAGTGTAGAAAGTTGTGGCCTTCCAGAACCACGGTTTCTCAGTGCAGGTTTACTGTATTGATCACCCACTCCTTTTCTGTTTGTATTCTGCCCAAGGCACAGCAGACATTCACTCCTTTTATTTCCCGTGAAATTGTACAACAGGCAGAAGCTTGAAGATACAACATGGATGGAAATTTGAGCCTTGTAACGTTCAAGAATGACAGATTACCGAGTTTCCTAACTTTTCCTAAGAGTTTATTAAAGATCACAAGTTCATATTGCTCCTTTTTCTCTATGCATTTGCCATCCATCACACGCCTGACTGTGAGCTGTTACAATAGCTAGATGAGGTTTAAAAAAAGAGGGAGTAGGGGCTTAAGGATTGCTCTTCTCTCAGAAACGTTGCCCAAGGCTACCCTAAGGCTCAGCCTACCCCAAGATTCTCTTTCTGACAAGTGGGTGTTTGGTAGGATGGTGTGAAAGTTTCCTTCTATGATAACATCCTTAAGATTTGTTTCCATATTCCCTTTTTTCTTTTGATAACCTGCTGAGAATATGAGTCTGTGACCTATGTATTTATCTGAAATCAGCCTGAACAGATAGGAAAACTGAGTTACAAGGTATGGGACTCCCAGTAAATTAGGAACAGATGTAGGTCAGAAACAGATTTCCAAACTCTTTATCAAATGATCCCACTTGGAAACAAGACACGAACTGGCCTAACTGCTCTTAGAATGCAAGGTTTGTCTGAGGGCAAACATGCTGGAAAAGATGGCCACCACCTTGCCTCTACTTTTCTTTTCATCTTTCTTCCCACCCAGTCTTTGGTTCCCTGAATAGGCTGTGTAGTTGGGTATCAGTCAGCACTTGTCTGCTGGTTGCACAATGCAGATTACTCATTTCTGCCCAAGTAACTCCCTGAAGCCATACTGTAACAATAGAGCATATAAAAAAGAAACTCAAGTTGATCTTGGCCCCTGTCCAAGGGGATTAGCTAGGGAGCACCTGAAAGGCCTATGTTGAACACACTCACCTGTAACCCAATTCCGTGGCCTGGATCTCAAGGACAGGGTAATCTCAGTACCTTTTAATGACCTAGTAAGTGTGGTATCTTTCTCCCTTTACACTCGACCTGATGGCTCATAGGGGCTCCCCATTATGGAGCTGGAGGAGTACTTTGAGATCATCTAGGCCCTCATCACTCAAAGTGTGGACCATGGGACAGCAGCGCTGGCATCGTCAAGTACCTGTTAGAAATGCTGAACCTCAGATCCATCCCTGGATTTATAGAATCAGAATCTGCAACAAGTTCCCCGGATTTCTCATACGCATTATGACAAGTGGGGTTCTCCCATGATCCAACTCTGCGATGGAGTTTAGCCAGTGGCATATTTATTAAGGGGTGCCCTTTGGATCAATACTTATGGGAAGGAGGAGGAAGGAAATAGGTAGGTAGAGCAAGAAGTCAAGCAGCAATACAGGCCCAGTGATAGTCGTCACTAACAACACGGGAAGCTACAGAGCTAGATCGGCCTTCTAAATTGTCTCTGGTGGGCAGGGATGGCCAGACCTTTCAACTCACTGCAGACAGCACTCCCAGCAGTTGGCAGCAAGTCTGTCATTAGACAGGGATCTGGGGAGCTCATCACAGTGTCCACCACATGCAGTGAAGTTGGGAGAAGTTCTCTTCTGGGTCACTGGTTCTCACAATGTGGCTCCATACCAACGGGACCTTCAAGACCCTGGGGACTCCTTAGAGATGCACATTCCTGAGCCCCACCCACAGCTACTAAATCAGAAACTAGGGTGGGGCCCAGCAACCTGTGTTTTAACACGTTCTCCAGGTGAATGCTGCATGCCCACGTTTCAGAACAACTGCCCCAAGGCAGCCTTTTTTCCGTTTGTTTTGTTTTTTAATAACTGTTATTGAAATGATTCACAGTCCATCTTAATAATGAAAACACTTTAAAGTGTACAATTCAGTAATTTTGTTTTGTGGGTTTTCGTTTTGTTTTGTTTTTGTTTTTTGTTTGTTTGTTTTTGAGACAGAGTCTTGCTCTGTTGCCCAGGCTGGAGTGCGGTGGCTCCATCTTGGCTCACTGCAACCTCTATCTCCTGGGTTCAAGGGATTCTCTTGCCTCGGTCTCGGGATTCTCTTGCCTCGGTCTCCCGAGTAGCTGGGACTACAGGCACCCGCCACCACTCCTGGCTAATTTTTATATTTTTAGTAGAGACGGGGTTTCACCATGTTGGCCAGGCTGGTCTGAAACTCCTGACCTCAAGTGACCCACCCACCTCAGCCTCCCAAAGTGCTGGGGTTATAGGCGTGGGCCACCACGCCTGGCCCAATTCAGTACTTTTTAGTATATTTATAACCTGTTTAATATATTTGCAACCCTCACCCTTACTTCCAGAACATTTTCATCAGTATCCCCAAAAGAGATCCCACACCCATTAGCAATCACTCTCTACACCTCCTCCCAAAGTCTGGCAATCACTAATCTGCTTTCTGTCACTCAATATGCCTATTCTTGATACTTCATTTAACTGGAGTAATGCAGTATGTGGCTTTTGCGTCTTGTTTCTTTACGTTTTGAGAGTCAACCAAGCTGTAACATGTATCAGTACTCCATTTCCTTTAAGGGACAAATCATATTCCGTTGTTTAGGAGATACCACATTTTGTTTCTTTATTCATCGGTTGATAAACATGGGTTCTTTCTACTGTTTGGTTATTGTGAATAATGCTGCTGTGAACACTGGTGTACAAGTTTCTATGTGGACGTATTTCTTCAGTTCTCTTGGGTCAATACCTAGGAGTTGCTGAGTCATATGTTAACTCTACGTTTTGCTTTGGGAACTCCCAGACAGAACAGTTCTGAGGAACTCCCCGACTGTTTTCCAAAGTGACTGCACCATTTTATGTTCTTACAAGCAGTGTAAGAGAGTTCCAGTTTCTCCATATTCTCTCCAACACTTGTTAATATCTGTCCTTTTTATTATAGCCATTCTAGTGGATGTGAAGTGGTATCTCAGTATAGTTTTAGTTTGCATTTCCCTAATGACTAATGATGTTGAACATGGTTTTCATTGGCTATTTGTACATCTGCTCTGGAGAAATGTCTATTCAGACCCTTCTTAGGGCAGCTTTTTTTGCTCCTTAAGGAATCCTTCAGCAAGTCAGCTTTGTGTCCAATCCTGTGCAAGTGTTTTAGGATTTATGAAGCAAAGCCTAGAACGTGGCCATTACCCACTGGAAAGTTCTAATCAGATATGAAACTGTCTAAAAAGGGGAAAAGAGGACAGGAGAGCCCACTGTCAAGGGCTAGCATGAAGAGAATTACATTCTATTACAATTCGTGTTTCAGAAAGACACGGTGTGACTTGCTAGGATAGAATGGTGTGTGTCAGGGATGTGGCGGCTGCAGACTGCTGGAGAAGACTGGGAATGTTGAGAGAAAGAGGAACAAGTAGAGAAGCAGGGACAGGAAGTTGTGGACAGACCTTCTAGTACTCTTTTATGGGTTACACACACCTGTAAGAGGGGATCTCAGGAGCCCAAGATTTCTTTCAAGATCATGGCTTTTACCAGCCTCAGCAAGGTGAAGCAGTTCACCTGTTTCTTCATCTGGGCAAAAATGACCTGCCTCCACCATTTCTCAGAGTGTTTGTAAAGACTGATTATAATACTCTATAAACAAGTGCTTGAAGAGTGTGATTTATTCTACATTACAGGTGAGAAAAAAGTTTGTATGTGTCCTTAAATAGTCTCCGATTCCCTATTAGCAGATCCTCGTGGTGGCAGTACGATGTCCCTCCCAACCCCCCAGGGCAGGTGCCCCTCTCAAGATACCTGAGACTACCAGGCACATCCTCAGGGCTCCCAGGCAGCTTCTCTTTATGGTTACAACACACCTTGAAAATGACATATTGGGGCAAAAGAATTTCAAAACAGCAAAACCTTTGCCATCTTCTCACATAGCTAGGGCCTCTGTGCGTATGATAACAGGACAGCTACCTTACACTTGTGTCATGCCATCTAACTTACAAAGTGCTCTCTCAACCTTGCACCAGAGGAAACCAAAGCTCCAGGAAGTGACTTGACTAATGCCACGGGTTGGACTGTAGCATGATCAGGACCTGACTCCTGGTCCATTGACACCTGACCCAGTGTCTTCATCTGGCAGTTTTACCTTACAGGTTGCTAAGGATTAATGATGGGATGTTTTGATTCTTAGTCTCCTCTCCCAGGAGGCCCCAAGTCTCCCGATGCCATGCACTCATGTTTGTTTGGTGTTGCAGCTGTGTTTCATTGTAGTAACATATTCCAAATGCTGTGAGGTCACCCTGAGTCTCATTGAAGAAAAGTGTTTCAAAAGTATGCAGAGAGGTCGAAGTATTAGGACAGTTCTAGAATGTAGTTAAATTTTCAGTTTCTTCCAGGAGCCCTTCTGTAACAGGCTGGGTCGTAATGAGAGTATTTGGATCACTGTTTCTTGAACACAGTCAACACAAAACTGTGGCAATGCAGAATCCAAAGAGTAGGTCAGGACATTTGTGTACTAAGTAGCCCTGTACACACTGGATAATGATTTCCTTTCGTCTGTTCCCCCTGAGTTCTCTAGCATATACCATGTCCTGGGTAAGAATAGATCCTGAAAAGTCATGTGTCGAGTTGATGTCCTTTGAGTCCTATTTTAAATTCACAAGTGGTATGTGCTGAGAGAGAGCAAATCCTCTGATAAAGCAAAGAACTGTGTTGTGAAACAGGTTATTCTATCCCTACTCACTCATTTCTTCTGTAAATCAGGATTTAGGTACTTTTTCCCTTAAAGCTAGTTATATCTACATAGAAGATTTCTGCGTACTTCTCTTTTTTGTTTGTTTTGTTTTTGAAGAACAAAGTATATAAATGCTCTTTAGAGTCATAGACACAGATTGGAGGTGGCAGGATGAGCAAAATTGACATTTTGTCCCATTACCCCATTTTTCCTTTCTTTTCTTTTTTCTTTTTTACCCTAAGCAGGAGAGAGGTGATCTGCAAGTTTCTCAGTATTTTTTTGGGTAAGAGTTTCACCATAAAAAGGTCTTCACCCACACTCCTCCCAGTGTCAGTGTGCCAGGTATCCTGTCACTTTTGGTTGATGTCCTGATGGATTAAACTCTGGACAGAGCCACACCTTTGAAGAGGCTTGTTGGCCAGATTAACACGCCAGGGAAAGTGCTTCAGTCTAGAACATTCCCTGTCTCTGGGGTCTGGCACCCTGGCCTCTGTGCTCTGCCCTCCTGCGGCCTGTGCTGTGCTCTCCCACTCCAGTGCTTAGAAATGCCAAGTCAACGATGTGGGGTCAGGTGCTAGAGAGAGGGTCAAAGTGCTGTCGTTGTAAGAAAGTATTCATCAACCTCAAATAGTATACTCCAGTAACAAACCATACAAGACCCTGGCCCTCGAGGAGGAGCCTGCAAATGTTAGCTTTCCTGCCAGCCAAAGAAAATCAGAAAAAGAGCAACAGGGAAAAGACTTTATTGTTAAGGAGATGATTTTGCCAATAATTTAAATTGCAGCTTTCTTCTCTTAATGAAGAAATATGCATTTCGTGATACCCAGCATCCCCCAGTTCCTCTGAAGCAGAGATAATAATAACTGCTATTTATTGAGGACTAACAGCCAGGTGCTTCAGCACTTCAGTGTTTTCTCCCACTCAGAAAATCAATGGGATTGGCATATAATGATGCCAAAGCTTGGCGAGGTGATTTTGTCTGGGTTTGAACCTGGGTCTCTCTAGCATGGTGCTTTAAAACGTGCCTGGCCCACAGTAGGAACACACGGTGACCCGGTGCAAGGTGTGTTTTGTGGAACTCACCAAACCCCTCAGTGAATATTGGCTGCATGAAATGAATGGCTGAACTTCTTGGGGCAATTTTATTCTTTTTGATGGTCATGTCAGGTGACATTCCTCTCCACAGAACGATAGTTATCACTTGCCTTTTTATATCTGCACAGATTAAAAGCTTTAGTGACTGTTGCTTGGTTCCATTTTGTGCTCTACTCCAGGCTGGTGATGGGCTGGGGTGGGTGGGCCGAGAGCAAAGTGTCAGTGCCCAGAGCATGCTTGAGCTACTGCTCTCAGGCCTGGAGACTCAGAAGATGGGCCTGACCTAGCTGCTCTTTTACTTGCTGTGATTGGGTAAAGCAGAAGTTCACCCTTGCTCTGCAGCAACCATCACAGAGAGTCACACCAGCCAGATTTGCGTTCAGCATGCCCAATGACCAACATGCTACTGAACATGGATGTTTGAAAGGAATTGAAAGTAGAAATATTCACCGTACAGGACAGATAACACTTGCCCCTAGGCCCTACTTTAAGGATTTGGCTGTTCCCCAGTATAGAATTAGAGAATGTCAGAGCTTGAAGGGAATTAGAGAGCATCTAGCCCACCCCACTATCCCTGCTCACCTCTGCCTCTGCTGACAGAGAAGCTATGGACAAGGAAGGAGAACCGAACCACTCAGACCACCACAGTCCTTGGTGGCAGGCCTTACACTGGAAGCCAGAGCTCTGCCTTCTGGTACCTTCCACCATGTGGCTTCTAGCTGCAAGGGAAGCTGGGAATTTAGGTTCTGTCCTCACAGTAGGGAAAGAGACTTAACCTAGGAGTTTCCCCAAATATGAGAAATCTGATATAAATGGGCTCGCTTAATAATTATTTCCATTCTTGCAGGGTAAAATAAAAATCAGATTTATTCTCTGTGAGAATAGATTTTCCTGAGATGCTAAGGGAGCTCCTGCTTTGTATGCTCCTAATCTTTTCTTGTGGTAATGTTTTAGGGCAGTTCCATTAAGCAGGCAAATGGTCATGATATCTTTTAAGGGTTCCTCCTGCTCTCTGAGTCTTCATTTTCAACACATGTGAAGAATTCAGTATAACATTTTCCATTTTTCACTAAGGCTAAACTTATACACACTGACATATCCACTTTAAAGCATCATAAAACAGCATTTGCCCTTGCTCTGTGCTCAATTTTACTTTCCTTGGAAATGCTGAGAAGTCATTGCCTGTTCTTGGTTTTCGACATTGGCTAACCACCTACTGCTAAATGAGATGAATTGAAATAATGCTCTGAAAACTGGAATGGTATGGCATTCATGTTCACAGGCTGACCAAGCCAGGAGGGACTGGAATTGATGTCTTCCAAGGAAAAGATGTCTAACAACACAACCATTTGAATCAAGTCATATTTACTACCAGGTACTCCTGGTACTAAATACTATTAAGTAGCAGTTAATTTGCTTTTGTCTTTGTTTCTTTGTTTGTTTGTTTCTTGCTTTCTTTTTTTCTTTCTTTCCTTCTTCTTTCTCTCTCTCTCTTTTTTTGTCTTCCTTTCTTTTTCTTTCTCTTATGTAAATATAAAGCTCCCCCTGAAATCTACTTCAGTATCATATCTGGAACTTTTCGAGTAAGTAGTGGAAAATTAGTTTGTCTGACATCATCTTTCCCATAAAAGGTGTTGAAGTCAAAATACAGCATAGAGATGAATTTCTTAAGTAAACATTGTATTAGTGAATCACAGAATTGCAGTTTGAGGAATACACACAGACCAGGGTATGTTCAAAGAACAAAGAGAAGATTGGGGGTTTTATTAGAAAGAGAAATGTTATGTATTGTTTTGAAAGAAAGCTCATTGGCACTTTTGGGAGCTGGCAAGGTCTGATTGGTGAGTGAGGCTGTAGATAAAACTCTAGACAAGAAGCAAGACATCTCACAGAAGGTCATTTCAGCAGCTCTGTGTAAAACAACCTTAGGGTCATAGCAAGCCTTTGCAGCAGTTGGGCTTGCAGAAAATCCACTTCTTGGAGGTGGTGCTATAAGTCCTGAGTGCTTTGCCCCCCAGCACCTTGACTCTGATTTAGCTGAATATTTCAAGAATGACTCAATTCGTCTAATCAACCTTCACAAACCCTTTTTGGGCACTGGATAAGATTATCAGAAGAGATAATTACGCTACCTCCAGACCTTTAAAAGTGAGCCTCGCCGGGCGCGGTGGCTCAAGCCTGTAATCCCAGCACTTTGGGAGGCCGAGGCGGGTGGATCACGAGGTCAGGAGATCGAGACCATCCTGGCTAATATGGTGAAACCCCATCTCTACTAAAAATACAAAAAACTAGCCGGGCGTAGTGGCGGGTGCCTGTAGTCCCAGCTACTCAGGAGGCTGAGGCAGGAGAATGGCGTGAACCCGGGAGGTGGAGCTTGCAGTGAGCCGAGATCACGCCACGGCACTCTAGCCTGGGCAACACAGCAAGACTCCGTCTCAAAAAAAAAAAAAAAAGTGAGCCTCATCTAGATCTGATAGCTATGAGGAGTTCTACTTGAAGCCTATGAGATTAACTAGGCAGTTTAGGACTTAGGGGAGTCCCTAACACTCTAGTAATCTACGATTCTTAAAAGTTATATATTTATATTTATATTTGCAGCCCATCAATAATTACATTAATGACATACTTGGTTCTTGGTTTTGAAGCATCATTCATGCATTTAGTCAACAGCATTTACTGAGTGCCTTCTCTGTGCAGGCAATTTGTTAGGAGCCAGGGATACAGTGGTGAAAAAAGTAAGACATGAAGCTTCATGAAGTTTATATTACAGTGCAGTGTCCATAAGCTTTACAAAATCTTCAATTACTTTAATAGTCTTTCTTGGGGCCAGGCGTGGTGGCTCACGCCTGTAATCTCAGCACTTTGGGAGGCTGAGGCAGGCAGATAGCCTGAGGCCAGGAGTTTGAGACCAGCCTCACCAAAAGTGGTGAAACCTCATCTCTACTGACAATTCCAAAATCCGCCAGGCGTGGTGGTGCATGCCTGTAATCCCAGATACTCGGGAGGCTGAGGCAGGAGAATCGCTTGAACCTGGGAGGTAGAGATTGCGGTGAGCCGAGATTGTGCCACTGCACTCCAGCCTGGGTGACCATCAAGACTCTGTCTCAAGAAAAAAAAAAAAATGTGGCCGGGCGCGGTGGCTCACGCCTGTAATCCCAGCACTTTGGGAGGCCGAGACGGGTGGATCACAAGGTCAGGAGATCGAGACCATCCTGGCTAACACGGTGATACCCCGTCTCTACTAAAAATATTAAAAAAAAATTAGCCGGGCATGGCGGCGGGCGCCTGTAGTCCCAGCTACAGGGGAGGCTGAGGCAGGAGAATGGCGTGAACCCAGGGGGCGGAGCTTGCAGTGAGCTGAGATCGGGCCACCGCACTCCAGCCTGGGCCACAGAGCGAGACTCCGTCTCAAAAAAACAAACAAACCTTTTATGGAGGACTTCTCATACACATGCACACACACACAACACATTGAAAACTTTATTGTTTCTGCAGTAATGGGGAGACAGCTAGGTGTGGAAACCTGTAGTAAGTCGTGGTGATAGCGAGCCCCAGTTCCCACCTGGGCAGAGTTAGATTTATCCTGTGTAACTGACCAATTCGGAGTGATTTGGAGTGTTTCTCTTCTTGATGAGGCCCAGGGGCCCCTCTGCACTTGGCCTACTTCTGAAAGCAGGGAAATGCTGCTGTCAGTAATCCTCTGCTGGGGGGTGACGGTGGCACTGATTAGGATTAATAGTAGCTGCGTGGAGCTTGCCGTGTGTAAGAAAACCACAGAGTGTAGGTCATGGAATCTTCAGTGCTGACAGGAATGCACCCTTTCTAAAATAAGTATGTCTCTCTGTGTTGGGATATATGATCAATTGAAGCCTCTGGGCAGAATCCATTGATGGAAAGCCTATATTTCACAAACGAACCTAGTGAAGGTGTATGATATGGAGGATATGGTGCAGAGAAGAAGAAAGCAGTGAGGTCTGAGGTGTTGGAAAAGTCAAGTCTAGACAAGAAGCAAGACAACTCACGACGCAGATGAGATGCAAGAGTCTGGGGAACTTTGGGAGATTAAAACATAGAGATGGTGGATGCTGGGTGATTTCTACCTATGAGCACGATTACCAGACGTCCTTGGTAGTGTGCAATGCCCATGCCATTTCCTTCAGGCGATGCTGCAGTTCAGCGTGCAAGATACTGCCACACAGTTGAGATGCAGATGAATTCGGCACATGTTCATGTTGATGTTGCCCGTGTGATTAAGCTTTTTTTTTTTTAAAGAAAGATTTCCTTCAACAGATATTTATATTTAGGAAGAAAGGATATTTAAAGAAAAGCTGTTATGCATTATAGAAGTAAAATTGTACATCTACTATCTGCATTTACTTAAAAGTTAATCACTTCCAGCAAGGAACTGCACATGTGAAATGTTGGTGGTCAATGTGTTACATTAAGAAACTTAAAACCCTTATTTCTACAAATAGTTACATGATATGACTCTTCCTGAAAACTGGATTTGGAACATTGGCACCCTAAGCACAGCACAAGCATACCCAGATGCTTATGTGACTGGACCTTTGCCAGCTCTGGGCATTTGCTCTTTTTTTAGTCTTTGACATTTATTTCATTTTATTTTTAGAGATAGGGTCTCATTCTGTTGCCCAGGATGGAGAGCAATGGCACAGTCATAGTTCACTACAGCCTCAACCTCCCAGGCTCAAGAGATCCTCCTACCTCAGCCTTCCAAGTAGCTGAGACTACAGGCATGCACCACCACACCCGGCTAATTTTTTATTTTTTGTAGAGCTAGGGTCTCACTGTGTTGCCCAGCCTGGCCTCAAACTCCTGGGCTCAAGCATTCCTCCCACCTTGGACTCCCAAAGTTCTGGGATTACAGGTTTGAGCCACTGCATCCAGCCCAGTCTTTGATGGTTTGACAGACAAAAAACTGGCATCCTGTGGTTTTGTCCAGGAGGTTCTTAAATGCCGCTGCCCATAGTGTAGAAGTGACTATTTGAGACTAAAACGCTTTTTCTAGGGGAACAGTTTATTTGCTAATTTCTTATTGGGATAACTTTTTCAGAGCAGCCTCCCCCCATCATCAGAAAATTAAAGGTATTCGCGATGAACCACCCTGATGAAAAGAAGAAGTGCTTAGAGCTTCCCTGTCCCACATTCTGTGTGGGACTGGGAACCTCTGGCATGGGTCCCAGTGATGATATTGGACAATCCCCTGGTGTGTTGCTCAGTGGGAAAGTAGATATGGCAGAGAATGTTAGCTGACTTCTAATGTCCATTTTCCCCATCTTCCTTATTAATAGAACCACTGATTTTTTAATTTGGCAACTGGCCCAGTTAAATGCAATAAAGACTACATGACCTAGCCACCATTGCAGCAAGGTGCCGTCTTTTCACCAAGTTCTGGCCAAAGGGTATTTTTATAATTTAAATGCATTCATTTATTTATTTTAATTGACATATAAAAATGGCATATATTTATTGTGTACAACATGATGTTCTGAAATGTGCATACATTGTGGGATGATGAAATTGAGCTAATTAACATATGTGTTACCTTACATACTTATTTTTTATGGTGAGAACACTTAAAATCTCTTCTTCCAGTGATTTCTAAGAATACAGTGTTATTACCTGTAGTCACCATGTTGTACAATAGATCTCTTAAACACATTCTTTCTGTCTAGCTGAAATTTTGCATCCTTTGACCAACACCTCCCTAACCCCCTCTGCCCAGCCCCTGGTAACCACCATTCAACTTTTTGCTTCTATGAGCTCAACTTTTTTAGATTCTGCATATAAATGAGATCATGTAGTATTTGTCTTTTTGTGCCTGGCTTATTTTACTTGGTATAATGTCCTCCAAGTTCATCCATGTTGTCCCAGAGAACAGGATTGCCTTTTTTGTTTGTTTGTTTGTTTGTTTTGAGATGGAGTCTCGCTCTGTCGCCCAGGCTGGAGTGCAGAGATCTCGGCTCACTGCAAGCTCTGTCTCCCGGGTTCATGCTATTCTCCTGCCTCAGCCTCCTGAGTAGCTGGGACTACAGGCGCCTGCCACCACACCCGGCTAATTTTTTTTTTTTTTTTTTAAGTAGAGACGGAGTTTCACCGTGTTAGCCAGGATGGTCTCAATCTCCTGACCTCATGATCCACCCGTCTCGGCCTCCCAAAGTGCTGGGACTACAGGCGTGAGCCACGGTGCCCAGCCAGGATTGTCTTCTTTTTTAAGACCGAATAGGATCCATTGCGTGTGTGTCTTTACCACATTTTCTTTATCTATTCGTCTGTCAGCGGGCACTTAGGTGAATTCCTTGTCTTAGCTAATATGAATAATGCTACAGTGAATGTGAGAGTACAGGTATCTCTTCAACATATTGATCTTATTTCCTTTGGATACATACCCTAAAGTGGGATTGCTGGATCATATGGAAGTTGTTTTTAATTTTTTTGTTTGTTTTTGTTGTTGGGTTTTTTTTTTTTTTGAGACAGAATCTCACTCTGTCACTTACTTAAGTTGGAGTGCAGTGGTGCAATCTTGGCTCACTGCAACCTCCGCCTCCTGGGTTAAAGTGATTCTATTGCCTTAGCCTCTGAGTAGCTAGGATTACAGGCATGTGCCACCATGCCCAGCTAATTTTTGTATTTTAAGTAGAGACAGGGTTTTGCCATGTTGGCCGGGCTGGTCTCAAACTCCTGGCCTCAAGTGATCCAACTGCCTTCACCTCTCAAAGTTCTGGGATTATAAGCGTGAACCACCACACCCAGCCCATATTTTTAATGTTTTGAGGAACCTCCATGTTGTTTTCCATAATGGCTGTGCCAGGTCACATTCCCACCAACAACATGCAAGGTTTCTTTTTCTCCACATTCTCACCAAAACTTAGCACTCATCTTTTTTTTTTTTTTTTTTTTTCCTGACAGGGTCTCACTGTGTTACCCAGGCTAGAAGGCAGTGGTGTGGTCATGGCTCACTGCAGCCTCAACTGGCTGTCCTCCCACTTCAGCCTCCCAAGTAGCTGGGATGACCACAGGTGCATGCCACTATACCTGGCTAATTTTTAATTTTTATATAGATACTGGGTCTCACTATGTTGCCCAGGTTGGTCTCTCATCTTTTTGATAATAGCCGTCCTAACAGGTATGAGGTGATATTCATTGTAGTTTTATTTTGAATTTCCCTGATTATTAGTGCTGTTGAGCAGTTTTTAAATATATCTGTTGGCCATTTGTAGGTCTTCTTTTGAAAAATGCCTATTCAGGTCATTTGTCCATTTTTTTATTTACATGATTTTCTTGCTGTAGAGTTGTTTGAATAACTAATCTATTTTGGGTATTAACCCCTTATCAGACAGGATTTGCAAGTATTTTCAGCCATTTCATAAGTTCTCTTCACTCTGTTGATTGTTTCCTTTGCCTTGCAGAAGATTTTTTAGTTTGATGCAATCCTATTTGTCTATTTTTGCCTTTAGGACCATATACAAAACATCTTTGTGAATGTCATGGGGTATTTCCCCTATGTTTCCTTCCAGGAGTTTTACAGCTTCAAGTGTTGTATTATGTGTAAGTCTCTAATCCATTTTGAGTTGATTCTTTCACATGGTATGAGATAAGGGTCTCATTTCATTCCTCTGCACATAGGTATGCAGTTTTCCCAATACTATTTATTGAGGAGACTGTCCCTTTCCCATTAGCCAGTGGGTATTAATGAAAGAATGAAGTGTTACTTGTAGAGTGTACCCTTGAAGAGTCAAGGGCGTGCCCCCTTCACCCTTGCTCCTTCTGCAGTCTAGAATGTGGACATAATGGTTGGGGCTACAGTTATCATCTTGCACCATAATGTAGCTTTGGGAATGGAAGGCAGTAAGGCAGAAACAGCAACATATCTAGAGAAACCCTATATCTCTGACGTTACAGAGTACCATCCCAGCCCTAGGCTGCCTGCAGTGGGCCTTTGATGTGAGAAAAAGAACTCTTGCTTGAGCCACTGTTATTTTATGTTGTCTGTCACCTGTAGCCAAACGTAATCCTAACTAATCCAGTGGGGAAATGGCTCTAAAAGGAGATATCGTTCACCTTCCTAAATTTCTAACATTTGGAAGCTGCTTCTTACAGCAAGTCTTTTTGTTACAATTACGCAGTCACAATGGATAACTATCTGCACTTTACTATGGACTGTGGAAAGGTATGAAGCACAGAGGAGTGAAAATCTCACACTCACTCACTAGAATGTGCTCATACTCACATTTACCAAATGCCACTTACAGCCTTGTGCATAATAAAATAAAGTAATTACTAATTAGTCCATCACGTGGGCATCCAAACCATACTTGAATAGTGACTTCAGTGATGTGCTGAGAGTCATACTCATCAGAGTCGTCATATTTTCTACAAAGGGGGCCTGAGAAATGGGCTTACTTGTGCCGGGTGCAGTGGCTCATGCCTGTAATCCCAGCACTTTGGGAGGCCGAGGTGGGTGGATCACCTGAGGTCAGGAGTTTGAGACCAGCCTGGCCAGCATGGCGAAACCCCATCTCCAATAAAAATACAAAACTCTGCCAGGCATGGTGGTGTGTGCCTGTAATCCCAGCTGCTTGGGAGGCTGAGAGGTTGCAGTGAGCTGAGATCCTGCCACTGTACTCCAGCCTGGGTGACAGAGTGAGACTCCCTCTTAAAAAAAAAAAAAGAAAAAAAAAGAAATGGGCTTACTTGAAGCATTTCTCTAAATATACAAATAATAAATTGGAAACCCTCTGGAGTATGTATAATGTATGCACAAATGCGTGCATTGGTTGTTATACTCGAAGTAGCAGAAAATGTCTGCTCCTGACTTTAACACGGGAACAAATGACCCCAGTTATTAGCTACTAATAGATTTTTGTACTTTTAGGGAAAGGAGAAAAGTACTATAGACTTCTTTATTCTACAAAGAATACGTAATTTTACGTATTCTGTGTTTGAACCATCTCAGCATCAGAATTGACTGTTTAATAGTTGCAGTTGTTTAATAATTTTTTTTTAGTTAATGCAAAATATTGGAAGTTATCTCCAGTGTTCTAGCTTATAGGGAGTCCCTGTAGAGATAGCACGTCACTGCATCTGCCATCGTGAGCTGTGGTTGCACAAACCTCTGGTCCAGGAAGAGGCAGAGTCAACCTTTTTTCCCAGCAGAACGCGATTCTAGACATAGAGATCAGCTCTCCTAACAGTCTTAGAATCAGGGTATTTTACCACTGGATGTGAACCCTGGAGATGATCTAGTATTGTCCTTCAAGTTGAGGAAACTGAGGTCCAGTAAGTCCAACAAGACCTACCCAAGGTCACACTGGCCTGGGTGGCACAGGGCTGGAACCCAGACCTCATTGTCCTTGTCATACAGCATGACCTTCCATTTCAAGGAGACTAACAAATACCAAGTTTGGCAATGTATCCACCCTCACTTTTATTTGAGAGGTTACAAAGCAAACAAAATGAGATCGTGTAATAAGCAGTTCTGTCCTAAGCGGGTTAGGATTTATTTCTTCTTTTCTACTTTTTTTTTTTTTTTTTAATCAGAAGGTATATCCCCAAGAAGAGGAACTAAAGGAACAGATTGCTTAGACCCTTATGACTCTGCCCTGGTGGTGGATCATTAATGGTGTAGAAAATGAGGGTAGTGCTGGGCGGGCAGTCCAGGGTGGGGTGCATGCCTCTTTAAGAGATTTATGTGGAGGTCTGAGCTAGGGAGACAGCGCGGTGGTACATCATCATGCAGGCGACATCAGAGACTTTCTTCTTCGCTTGGGTGCATTATCATAAAAAGTGATTTAGACTGGAGCTGATTGATGCAAATGGCCCTATGTTCTTTCCTATCATTAGCGGCCTCTTTCAGTGGCCAGAGGCAGTGATTAAAGCTGTCATTTGGAGCTGCTCATTAAAGACAAGCCCCAGAATAGCAAGAGGAAAAAAGGTTGGAGAGGCATATATATACATATGTGTGTGTGTGTGTGTGTGTGTGTGTGTGTGTGTGTGTGTGTGTGTGTGTGTATTTTTTGCCTGAAAAGTGCATCATTCCTTTCTAGATTGAGCCACTGAAATCAAGACTGTAGAGACATTTCCACTGAGAATATAGAATGCTGTTTTGCAAGTAATATTAGATTTTCGGAGCGTCATAGTAGATTCTGATGACAGCTTGCCTACATATTATGAAAGGAGATGAGGAGGGTATTGTGTTAGGTGTGTTTTGTTAGGGATTGACCCTGGTGAGAACTCATTAAGTCTCCCTCCTCCCAGGCTGGGGACTTCAGAGGCAAGCCACAGGAGAGCAGAGGGGAGGGTTGCTGAGGGTGGATGGCCTCAGTAAGTCCCATTGTGACAGTGTTGACCCCAGGGATGGACAGAAGAAGGACAGCAGGGAGGAGACTCCTTGCTGAGCCCAATGGATATAGATGCCCGGATGTCACTCAGAGAGAGGGGTTGGTGAGAGGAGGCTCCTAAATAGGAGAGGAATGGAACAAAGCAAGAGTCATAGATGCGAGTAGAGAAATTAATCAGAATATGATCCCTGGCTCCATAGAGTCTTCCAGACAGGGCGACATGACTGGTTAATCACCCTTGTGGTCAAATTGGGCTTCAGTGGCACCTGCCTATGGTTTCATTAACACGTATTCACATCCATTTACAAACTGATTTTTAGTTTAGTGTCCCAGTAGTACCTAAAAGTGACAAAAATCCCAGGCTCCAAATGAATTACAGCACGCCCCAAATGAAGGCTAGGATAGTTGTGGGTGGCGGCTAAACAGGGAGCCAGGGCTGTGAAGCCAGGGAGGGAGCCATCTTTGTTTCTTGGGATAAACCAGTTTGAAGTCAGAGATGAGACTGGCTGGATTATCCTGCACATCCTCACTGGCCAGTTGATGTTTTACTGCCAGAATCCCACCAAACTTTTATGTAAGCTAGTCTACAGCTGTCCTCAGAAATTCCTCTGGGAAAGGAAAAAAATAAGAAATTATCAATTTAATTTCTCAGTCTAATGAACTGGTCTTATACATAAAAATTTAAATTACTTTTTTTTTTTTATGAAAGTGGGGACCAACATCAGTTATGCAACCACCACTGTCTCCATGACAACGCCTTGGATGTGGCAGCTCATGTGACTTCACAGTCACAGGCCCTTGAAATGAAGCAAAGGAAAGTTTTGGTTTCTCTTCTGTAATTTATTGGACTCTAGGGACTCTCACGATGGTGCTAAGTGGAGGTGTGGGGGTTTCTTTTTGCTGTGGACAGTAAATAGTGAGAAAGTGATGAAATTATTCCTTCCTGTGGCAGGGATTGGAACATGCTGCAGAGAGTGCTTCCTTGTCAGCCTCAGAGCCAGTTGACAGCTTCAGAGGCGTGGCTTTTGTCCTCTCTGCCGCACCCCCACCCCCACGCTGGCCTTCTTAGCCTGGGTCTGGCGCATCAGGGCCTATTAGTACTGATGCTGGGCTGTGATGTTCCTCTCCTCAGGGAGCACGGCAGCAGAACTGAACAAAGTCACTGGTAATCTGTGCTTACAGCCTCCCCCCTGGGGAGAAAGCCCAGCCAGCTGGCACTCTCACGCTGAGCACATTCACTTCCCCTGGCTGGTCGGCAGCCTGGCAGGGGCCCAGAGGCTGGCCGGCTGCAGGGCTAACCTGCATCAGCACCCCAGGCAGCCCAGCTCGGGATCACACACGCATTGTTCTCTGCCTTCCAGACTGGACACTGGCTGAACTCACAGCTTGGACGGTGTGGCTCATCTGCTTAGGCCTTCCCAGGGTGGCTCTGTAGAAATAAAAATTATGGATGCTGGATGAAGAACAATTGGCTGGCTACATTGAGGTTAATACAGGACCATTTCCCCCCTTGTCTTTTTCTCTTCCCAGGCTCTAGGTCAGTGACATCAGGAAGATTTATCATGAGTTCAGTCTTCTGTAGTTGGAAAGGAGATGGCACATCTGCCTTGGGTGATGGGGTGGAAGAGTGGGTGGCAGGGATGAGGGTGGAGCAGGAAACAGCAGGAGTCCTGGATGTGTGTGTACTTGTCAGAAATACCTGCAGGGAAAAAAGAAGTGGCTGGTCTTTGGATCCTTGCTCAGGCATACATACCTTCCAGCACACCCATTACTAGATACAACTTCTGTCATTGAACTTCCCTCCATTGAACCACAATCTTGCATAATGGGAGTAGAGGCTTGAGAGGCCCCTCTAGGGAAACAATGTGTTTAGTCACTGCTCTGCTGACAAGGTGCAGGAAAAGTCTAGATTTTTCTCAGTTGACTTTCAGGCTTAGGGAAAAAAAAAAAAAAAACCTCTAGAAGATTTATGGCTTGTTTGTTTGTTTGTTGGAGGAGAAGCATTTATTCTCTCTAGGAGCCATCACACACCAACATGTATGTGGCCCTTAGTTAGTTGGCGTAGGGTAGAGGTCAACTGTACTGCTCTCACCAGGTATACAGGTGTCCTAAAAAGAGTTTGGGGACAGCGCAAAAAGGCATTGTGTTCTGTTCATTTTTTTTTTTTTTTGTCTTGCTCTGTTGCCCAGGATGGAGTGCCATGGTGCAATCTTGGCTCACTGCAACCTTCACCTCCCAGGTTCAAGCGATTCTCCACCTCAGCCTCCCGAGTAACTGGGATTACAGGTGCCTGCCACCTCGGCCAGCTCATTTTGGTATTTTTCATAGAGATAGGGTTTTGCCATGTTGCCCAGGCTGGTCTCAAACTCCAGACCTCAAGTGATCCACCCACCTTGGCCTTCCAAATTGCTGAGATTACAGGCGTAAGCCAGCCCACCCAGCCCAGAAACTTTTCTTTTAGCAGAGATAAAGGAGGGATTTCTCCAGAAAGACAGTGAGAAAAGGCACAAATGAATTAGCTTCTGTACATCTTCTTCAAATTTTCCCTCTTCCGTTAGTGAGTTCACTGAGAAGTGGAGGGAATAAGAGGAAGAATCATTGCTAACATGAAGCCAGTGCTAGGCCTTATGCTAAAACTCTTACACAGGGGTATTATTTCCTCCTGACAATGCAGTTGGGAAGCATCCTCACCAGCCCCGTGCGGCAGGTGAAGCCCCTGGCTCAGAGCCTCTCATCATCTAATAGCTACCACGTGGAGGCTGCAGGATCAAAGCCCAAGCGCCGACCTAAAGACCCCATGCCCTTCCTCCTGGCTGAGTGCTAGGTACCATTTGGCTTTAACAGCTGACAGGGCTGATGCAGCTGCCCGGTGACACCATGTGCCCTGCTGTGTACTGCACTTGCCATTTTGCATTTATAGTGGGATTATCTGATGCTCCCAGCTCCACAAGGGCAAGGTCTTAGTTTTTACATACTGTTGAGTCCCCAGTGCCTGACACTGTGCTCTGCACACCATATGTGCTCAATACCTACTTGGCAAATGAAGAAGGGAATGAATGAATGGTCAGGGTTAAAAATCACATATCCTTAAAGTAAGTCAATGTGCTTCGCAAACCCAAAGAAACTCTTCTCAAAATAGGGTGTAAAATCGTTTTTTTCTTTCTTTCTTTCTTTTTTTTTTTTTTGATTGGAGAAACTTGAACATGTTTTTAGGCCAAGCAGTAGGAATTATTAGAGAGGGAATGATGGCACTATTGATGGAACACGGTCCCAGAGGAGATTTGAAGAGACAAGGTTAAGAGCAGAGAAGAATTTTCATTAGCAGAAACAGGGCACTTCATCCTTAGAGACCAGAGGTGAAGAGAAAAAAAGGATCCGGTAGTCATAGGCTATGTATCGCACAGGAGTGCTTTCAGCTGCAAGTAATAGCTTGACTAGCAGCATCTGAAACAATTAAGAATTTATTTTTTTCACGTGATGGTAAGACCGCTACAGCTGGGTGACCACTGCATTGGTTCAGTGGCTCAGTGGTGTAAGGGCCATTGTCTTCAAGATTTTCTTGGCCTTTTCCCTGATGAGATGCACCTTCTAGCATCACATCTGCATTCAAGTAAAAGTCCTTGCTATTCTTGCAGACACTGACTTCGCATGCTGCCTCCTCTGCTGGTTGAAGAAATGGTCAGGACTAAATGACCACTGGTCCCTCCTTCGGGTATGACAATGGAGTCTGAGGGGCAGTGGGATCTGACCTGCAGCGAGCTTATTTCTCCTATGATGAATACAAGAAGTTTGTGGCCAGGCTCGGTAGCTCACGCCTGTAATCCCAGCACTTTGGGAGGCCGAGGCGGGCAGATCACAAGGTCAGGTGATCGAGACCATCCTGGCTAACATGGTGAAACCCACTCTCTACTAAAAATACAAAAAATTAGCCAGGCGTGGTAGTGGGCGCCTGTAGTCCCAGCTACTCGGGAGGCTGAGGCAGGAGAATGGCGTGAACCCGGGAGGTGGAGCTTGCAGTGAGCTGAGATCATGCCATTGCACTCCAGCCTGGGCGACAGAGCGAGACACTGTCTCAGAAAAAAAAAAAAAAAGTTTGTGAGGGATTCCTAAGAAAGTGACCGAGGGAGAGGAGGAAGGGGAGAGTTGGGGAACTGAAATGCTTCACCTGTAAGTTACTAGAACTTTGTTAACTTTGGGGACCTCATGGTTTCGTGAAATCTACTTTTGCTGAAATTTATGTCCATTTCTTTGCCTCCTTCTCTCTGCACACGGCCTCTATTCAGAAATTTAACCATTTACACACAACAGAAATAATTTTCCTCAAGATCGCTACTTTTGCCCAGTATTTCTGATTGTCTTTCTGCTTCAAATCTCCAGAAAATGTATTCCGTTTAACAACTTAACTTGGAGAAGGAGGAAAGAAACCTAAGCAGATAGGACTCCACCTAAGTTTTATGAGGAACCTTCGAAGGAAGCTCTGAGAAAAACAAGTCTGTGTCTTTTTCTTCTTCTTAGACCAGGCTTTTGACATCTAACAGTGTGCACATTTACCAATTAACAGTTATGTTCTTACTGGTTGAGAGAACAAGGCATTAACACGTCTGGTGTCTGCTGCGGCTGGTCCCAGGAGACCTGTAGAGAGGCCAAGTGGTTGCTGTGGGCTTTTGCCACCTCTTTGGACAGTCACTGCCTGTATGAGACGAGGAGGCCGGACCCTCTCAGCTCCTGTCATCCTGTCTAACCTCCTGTGATCCAGTCACCCTGTGGGCAAACCAAGGCAGCCCTGGCCCCTTTCCAGCAGTGTCTCCCTGGAGGGCTCGGCTTCTTGGGTTTTACTTAGCTCTCAGTTTATGCCTTCATTCTCCTCTGACCCTCATTAACCAAGAGGAAAAACTAATTCTAGAAAGGACTCCATTTCCCCCATATTGTATATTTCATATCTGCAGAGCACGCTGTGCCGTATTAAGAATTAAACTGCGAGCACTAACCTCATCTCATTTGTGCCAGGGGTCTTGTTCACAACCTGCTTCCCCAGCAAAGCAGGGCCATGGGTTAGGACCCCCCCACCCCACACACACACATGCTTGGTGGAGTGGTTCCCATCTCTTTTTAATGCCTTTGGCAGGGGACAGAGAGAGAGACGGGGAGAGAGAGAGAGAGAGAGAAGGAAAGACAGGGAGAGAGAGCAAGAGAAAAAAAGAAAAACACAAAAGAAGAACAAGAGGGAAAGAAAAGCTCTCGAACAGCAGCCCTGCGTTTTGTTAGAACATTGGCACTGCATTTATCAGGATTACTGGAGGGAGAGCAGGGTTTGATCCTCTTCTCCACTGGGAGAGGGAAAAGCTTTATTGTACCTTTTTTAACATCTCACAGTTAGATCAGAACAATACACTGTGTGTGTACATATATACCATACGTATGTGCCTAAGGATGGTATTCTACTTGGGACACACCCTGTTTTCAAAGCACGGCTGAATTTTTCATAAAGGCCAGATACAGAAAGCCACCAGGCTCTCCCTGGGTCTCCCTTCCCAGAGACCTTCCCCCACTCCCCACCCCCTTGCCCGACTTGGATCAGCAGGATTCACTCTTGTCAAACAAATTAGAGCATCTATGAAATGGGGCTATCGACATGTGTGACTTGATCTGTTTTAATAGGGGCCCGGTGGGAGTTTCCTCCCTGCCCCACTGAGCTTTGTATTCTTCACCGAAAGGCAGACGGGGCGCGGGAGGATGCTGTGGACTTTAACCCTTTGCTGCCAGCAGGTTGCCTGCCTCCTGCATGCAGCCGCTTCCTTTTTGTGCCTGGCCATTGTCTGGGGAGTGCGTGCGGCCTGCCGTGCTCTTCATGCTTGTTATCTCACAGGAGACAAGCTCACCCCAGGAGAGGAAGAGAGAGCTGCGTTCTGAAGCAGATCTTTTTGATTCCCTTTCTTCCCTCTTCCCTCTAAAATAATTAGAAGTGCTGGTCAAGGTATTACAAAAAAAAAAAAAAAAAAAAAAAAAAAAAAAAAAAAAAAAAAAAAAAACAGCCAAAGGGGAGAAAATATATTGTATATTGTGTAACCCTGGCATTTTGTTTTTGGAGAGGTGTTGTCCGGGCTGCCATTTGACCCTTATGTAATAATTAGCATTTGAGCAGTGGCAGCCAGGAAGTAGGTGAGGGAGTACTGCCTGTTTGGAGGAAGGATCTGACCCCTTTCAAGTAGAAGAGAAGAGGGAATTTGCCTCTGTCAGCATTTCAGATGCACCCCCATGCTATCACTGTCTCCCTGCCCCTCTGTTCCTGACTCAGTTGCTAATGACACAGTCTCCCAGCGCCTGCCTCCGCCCACGGCTCACCCCCACACCCATTCACAGGTCAGGTACTTGAGTCCCAGCTACAGAGCTGGAAGGCTGGACAGCAGCTAAGACAAGAGGCAGAGGCCTTGTGCACAGTCCTGCTGCTGAGAAGTGCTTAGCACCCTGCCAGCCTCCCTGTACCGCTCTGCAGGGGTGCAGATTCCCACAGAACCCATGGCCTTACCTGCACCTCTCCCTTAGCCTGGGAGTGCTACAGGCAGAAGTCAGGACCCGCCTTCTTCTCTTGCTCTTCTTTACTCCTTAGCACATAGTGTTGGTGCACCTCAATTTATAGAACAGACACCCTCCTGAAAAACTGCATGTAAATGCAATTTTTTGACAGGTGGAATTTTGTAGCTCATAGATTTACATTGTTTAGAGTCAGTCGAAATGAAGCTGAAAACACAATCATATTCCCTGTGCTTACTGGTGTAGGAACCTGAGCACACAGCTCCTTTCATAAAGTGAGAAATTCTCTACCGGAGCGTGTAGCCACACCCTGTTTTACCTGTTCAAGGAGTCCCATACTGAAGTGCACACCTTATGGGCATCGGTGTGCAGTAGGCGCTCAGTCACGCCACGTGCATCACTGAGATGTGGAAGGAAAGGAGTTGGTCGGGCCCTTTGCTCTCCTGTGCCGGTGGGCCAAGCCCAGGGTTTGGGTTGTAAAACCACAGCCTGACTGCTTCTCCTTGAATTGTCCTGAACCTTGACCCTCAGTGCCCTCAGGTCATTGTGCTGTTTGGATTGGTGATTTCATTAGGATTTCTCACCCTTTTCATTTATTTCATTTAGGCCCAAGGCAGAACTTCTGGGAGCTAGTTGATCATCTGTCTTTTAATTTTCCTTTAGGGAGAAGAACTCCACTGGGCTCCATTTCT
Source organism: Rhinopithecus roxellana (assembly GCF_007565055.1). Taxonomy (NCBI): domain Eukaryota; kingdom Metazoa; phylum Chordata; class Mammalia; order Primates; family Cercopithecidae; genus Rhinopithecus; species Rhinopithecus roxellana. Next base: position 41,579,040 of record NC_044554.1, read on the forward strand.
CCCACTCATTGCTTGCTGGCACTGGCTCCGTGGCCTCTTTGCTGTGTTTTTTGTTTTGTGTTTTGTTACCGTCCCCTCTGGCACCAGATCAAGGGGCAGGGAGGGAAACTGGGATGTTTTGGAGGAGGGTTGCCAAGAGTGGTTGCAGGAAAGAGGTGTGGTCAGAAGACCAGTTCAGCAGCTGAGCAGCAACAGGAGCACTTCCAGTTCCTCCAGGCCCCGAGCGGAGCACAGACCGTGAGGTCTGCGTTATGGCCGCAGTAGGGTGGGGAGAGCCAGGAGAATGAAGGAAGAGCAGCAGTTTATTTACTTTAGAAAAAGAAGGGGAAAGCTCCAGGCCGCATACATCTCTTCTTTCTTCCCCTTCCCTGATGCTCCCGAACAGCAGTGGAAAGGTTGGGTGTTTTTACCCTGCAGCATGGCTTCTGCAGGGAGTGGGGGCACACATTCCAGGCTTCTGTGCTGCCTGGGTAGCTCCTTCTCCTGGCCTTTGAGGTCCAGGATTACAGACTCAAACTGTATTCACTGTGGGGGGATGGAATTCTCCCCTTTTTTTCTCCCATGTCCTGGTCATTTGGTCACTGCAAAATGATTACGACATGCAAGAGATCTTTTGCCACCTGAACCATTTTTGAATCCTCTCCTGAATACTAAGCCCAGTCTTTCCAAATTATTTCCAGCAAGTTTCACCTCATGTGTAGGTTTCTCTGGATTCATCCCCAATACAACCCTTTCCATCCTCAAAAGTCACAGACATTTTAGTTTTTCTGATTACATGTCCCACCTTAGGTCAGATATTTGAGGGGTGGGAGGGTAGGAGGTAAGGAACCACTCCTCATGCAGGACATTAGATTGACAAACACAAACCTACAAAAATTCAGCTCCACTTATTTGTAAAGTGATGATCGTGTCTGAATTGGATTAGAGCAAAAGCAAAGATTAAGGAAGAAGGCCTAGTACAAACTATAGCAAACACAGTGGACCAGTGCTGAGCTTTGCTGGCTATCCTGGAATGCCGTGGCTAGGCAGGCTTACATTAGCACGCAGTCATTCTTTTTTGTTTTTTGTTTGTTGGTTTTGGTTTGGTTTTTTGTTTTGTTTTTTGTTTTCTGTTTTTTTTTTTGAGAGACGGAGTCTCTGTCGCCCAGGCTGGACTGCAGTGGTGTGATCTCAGCTCACTGCAACCTCCACCTCCTGGGTTCGAGAGGTTCTCCTGCCTCAGCCTCCCGAGTAGTTGGGACTACAGGCGTGCACCAACACGCCCGACGAATTTGTGTGTTTTTTAGTAGAGACCCTCTTGGACAGGGTGCTCTTGAACTCCTGACCTCGGGTGATCTTCCCGCCTCAACCTCCCAGAGTGCTGGGATTATAGGCATGAGCCATTGTGCCTGGCTGGCACAGTCATTCTTAAGGGCGTGTTCAGACCAAGTTCCTTTGGCTGTTCTTGGAGCAGAGATGTCCTGGCAACTTCATTTCTCTGTGGTCTCCTACAAAACCCCCTTTCTCCACATTCTCTTAAAAATGCATCTTTGACCTGTATTCTCTCCTGCCTGAGGGGCCTGCCATTGTCCTCTTTTCCTGGACTTTCACCTCATCCTGCCATCTAGACCTGGCAACTGTTTTGGTCAGTGCTCTGGTTGTTCTTTACGCAGCACATTCTTGCTGAGCAGAACACGGTGTTCAGGCAGCTTCCTTAGCTCCCGTCATCCCCACCGTTGCTACCCAGGCCCTTGGTTGTCCTGCACTCCCGCTAACCCCCAGACTCTCTTAGAATCAGAACTTCATCCAGTTGGATCACTGGGTTTCTAATCCATAACTCCTTCATTTCCTCTTGCCAAGAATGTTCTTTAGCAATCCAAAGTTACATTCGTTATTAAATATAAGACTTAAAAAAGGCTTGAATTTTTTCCCTGAAATCAGCTTTAATGAATTATGACAAAACTTAACTCATATTGCTAAACATTATATGTAATGGTTGTGCTCTTTCAACTTATGGAAAAATGCATCCAGAACTATTGGCAGCTTCCACATGTCTTTCATCGGCCTTTTTCTTTGTGGACCCAAGTCAGCTAAGGGCCAAACTTAGCCAAAACCATCGGCCACTGATACTCTTGTGAAGACTGTGTTTTATTACCACTGCAAGAGTTGGGGGTTGGCCAGAATGATACCCAGACATTTCAGATCTTAATCACAGGTGCTGAAAACAGAGATGTGTTTTATTCTAGACCATTAAAAGTGGGAGTTAATTACCACATTTCAATGAACTCTCCGTGTGCCCTCCTGCCATAGCCATTAGCAAGAGAGTGGCCGCCTGTGTGCTTGATGGTGTTTTATGACCATGGATTATACAGGAATTAGGAATGGCTTTGGGAAGCATTTGGTCCTCATAGTTATCCAACACCAGCATGGCCCAACCCCAGATATGTCAAAGCCACAACTGTTGTGTTTGGCAGGCGTTCTCCAAAATGTATTTGGTCAATACTAAATAGTTTCATCTAGCAGACCAGTTTATTCAAGTGCCCGACAGGAGTTTTCTGGATTCTGACCTCTCCCGAGAGGCCTTCAAGAGCATCTCTGAAGGTTTATCTACAGCTAGAGTAGGTTATGAGTAATGTCTTTTATGAAACTTTGCAAACCAACCATCGTTCTGCTTAATTCACATATGTAGATCTTTAGGGTTGCTATGTCCAGTACAGAAGCCACTAGTCCCCTGTGGCTATTTCAGTTTAATGTAGTTACCATCAAATAAAACTTAAACATCAGTTCCTCAGTGACACACTAGCCAGTTTCAAGAGTACAGTAGTCACTCTTGTCACAGTGGTTACTGTATCAGACGATACAGAACATGTTCATCATCATAGAAAGTTCTACTGGACAGTGGTGCTCTGGAGTCTCAACATGTCACGTGTTTAGGGGATCACTGGATCTAAAGCCATTCCTCATAGGAAATGTTGGCTTTCTTGAAAATACACCAGATACCAGAGAAGGTCACCTTGTGGAGAAGAGTCAGCCTTCACTCTGCCAAGAATGCGGGCCAGGCTTCTCTGTTTTATATCTCATCACAATGAGGGCCATTCTGGCCCTCCAAAATATGGGTACCAACCTTTACACACTGTCAGAAGTGAGCCACAATTCAGAGTGTTCTCTGCTATTTCTGATGAACTGCTGTTCTCCAGCTCTTGTCTGAAATGGCAAGGAAAAGTGATGTTCCCTCAAGATCTGCCAAGGGAGATACTCCCTCTCTCTGGTCATCGTCGCTGTCTCCTTCCATCAAGTTAGACTACCAGGAAAGTACCTGCTTGAATAACATTAGCGTATCTTCCTCGCTAGAAGTATCTTTGATAGATCATACTTGAATGTTTATACCTTGGGCTTATTGATAATTTTAAAAAATCAATATGAAGATAAACTTGCATGTGCTGTGAAAGTCATTCATTACTGAAGATGTAGACCATTCAGGTAAAGCATTGCATAATACTCAGGATGTGTTGCTCTCTCTGGAAGAGCCGTGGGACCTCCTGCCAATGGAGAATGCAAAGGATGTGACCCACTGTTTACATTTTGCCCCATCTGCCCAGAACTCCAGAGTTCTCCTCAGCACTCATTTACATTGACTTGATTAGCCGTGGTGGTTAGAAATTTGCTTTCTCTCCCTCACCCAGGTGTTGGATTTTCTGTTTTAGTTTTAATAACCTTATTGTGTGTATCTTTTAATTTAATTCTCCCTAAATTGTTTTCTGAAAGAGGTGACGTATGAACAAATGAATACAAATTTTATTTTCTGGTGTCCACATTTGGTATTTTCTGTTTCGAGGTAGTCTCTATGCAAGCCCCAGCCCCAGGCCCTGGCATAAATGGCAGGAGGGCCCAGGGACCTCCTGGCAGTCTCCTTTTTCTTTCATACCCTCCTGAGTATGTAGCACACTGCTAAACATATGCTGCTTAGAATGATGTAAGGTAGAGAAACACTGTGCCCCGCGTGGGAAGACATTACAGAATAAACTTAGGAAAGAGGGTCACCTCTCAGATTTAGTCAGATGACAAAGGCAGCACTGGCCTCCCTGGGGTGTAGAGATAGGAAAGAATTTGAATAATTATCATCATTATCATCACCACATTCATTAAACCCCATCTGTGCATGGCACTGTGTAAGTCCCCACAGGTTTTTTTCTCTGCCAGTGAGAGAGAATTTTGTCCAGCAGGGAGGCGAATCCTGAGCTCTCCCCAGCTCACGAGTTTCCTCCTCGGTCTGTTCCATTCCACAGCCAGCAGCTTGGCTCATCACTGAGGTTGAGTCCATTACCTCCTATGTTCTTGGGAGATCTCTGTGGTCCTTGGCTTATAATCATCTTTCACGTTCCAGGACTCTGGACTTTCCCTTTACGGCGCTCACCGCAGTAGCAATTAAGAACATTGATGCATAATGAATTAGAGACTCTCTTGTAATACATTTCATCCAACGAGAGGGTCATCTCTCTTCTCTGCACCCCCGTATCTCTAGAACCCACCATTGTGTGTGGTATGTAGCCAAGTTCTTGATGCATATTCTTAGCAGTAAATAGCAGGAATGAATGAATTAGTGTGTATCCCATTTGACTTTAGAGTTATTTCCCGACTTACAGCCGTTGAAGTTGCTGTTTCCTCCACGTGTTCAACCTTTGGGATTCACACAATGCTCGACAATCACAGCCCTGGCATGGGGGACATCATTACACAAAGCACTCCTCACCAGTACTCAGATGGCACTTGATTAGCTACAGGCATGTGAATATTATTTTACTGTCAACTTTTGTTGTGATTTCACCTAAAATAATGTAAGTTCCTTGAGGATAAAGAATACTTCGTATTTCCAGTAACCGCTTGTACCAAACACCCACCAAGCATTGTTGATTGCACCAAGGAGGAGGTGAGAAAGTGCCAGGCTGTCATGCCCCTCTATACAAACATGTAACAGTAAACTCTGGTTCATCAGGAGTAAATGACATGATATGTGATAGACCACATACATTCGTGGCTATTGATAGGTGGGTAACTGTAACCATATCCAATTGTGAGCAAAAGTGTTTTAATTGGTGGTTTTAAACTAATATAAAATAGGCTAAATCATCATTTTTCAGCTCTCGAATCATCTGAAAACCCTTTTTTATTTTTTAATATCGAGTTTTATTTTATTTATTTATTTTTCAGATGGAGTCTTGCTCTGTCACCTAGGCTAGAGTGCAGTGGCACGATCTCAGCTCACTGCAACCTTCGCCTCCTAGGTTCAAGCGATTCTCCTGTCTCAGCCTCCTTAGTAGCTGGGACTACAGGCGCACATCACCACGCCCAGCTAATTTTTGTATTTTTAGTAGAGATGGCGTTTCACCATATTGGTCAGGCTGGTCTCGAACTCCAGACATCAGGTGATCCACCTGCCTTGGCCTCCTGAAGTGCTGGTATGACAGGCGTGAGCCACCACGTCTGCTCTGAAGATCTTTTTTAAAGAACTGATAGATGTCCAGGTGTGTGGCTCACACTTGTGATCCCAGCGACTCGGAAGGTCAAGGTGTTAGGATTGCTTGAGCCTAAAAGTTTGCATCCAGCCTGGGCAACATAGCAAGAGCTTGTTTCTAAAAAACAAACAAAAAAAATTAATGTAAAAACTTTTTTTTTTTTTTAAGTACTGGTAGAACTGGATCCTACCACAGGAAAAAGAATAATAATAATCTCTAGGGCTAGGTACCAAACAATGAAATATGTATTTTTAATAACTCATTTTTTTAAAATTTCCACTTTTATTTTAGATTTAGGGGGTGCATGTGCAGGTTTGTTACATGGGTATATTTTGTGATGTTGAGGTTTGGAGTATGAATGATCTCATCAAGCAGGTACTGAGCGCAGTACTCAATAGTTTTTCAACCCTTCCCCTCATCCTTCCCTCTCGCCTCTCGTAGACCACAGTGTCTATTGTTGCTCTTTTTATGTCCATGTCTACCCAGTGGTTAGCCCCCACTTACAAATGACAACATTCAGTATTTGGTTTTCTGTTCCTGCGTTAATTCACTTAAGGTAATGGCCTCCAGCTGCACTCATGTTGCTGCAAAGGACATGATTTTGTTGCTTTTTCTGGCTGCATAGTAGTCCATTGTGTATATGTACTACACCGTCTTTATCCAGTCCGCCGTTGATGGGCATCTAGGTTGATTCTGTGTCTTCGCTCTTGTGAATAGTGCTGTGATGAACAGCTGAGTGCAAGTGTCTTTTATTTTGACCATTTATTTTCTTTTGGATATATACCCAGTAACGGGATTTCTGGGTCAAATGGTAATTCTGTTTTAAGTTCTCTGAAAAACCTGCAAACTGCTTTCCACAGGCACTGAACTAATTTACCTTCCCAGCAGTATATAAGCATTCCCTTTTCTCTGCAGCCTTGCCAGCGTCTGTTGTTTTTACTTTTTTTTTTTTCTTTTTTTTTTGAGATGGAGTCTCGCTCTGTCACCCAGGCTGGAGTGCAGTGGCTGGATCTCAGCTCACTGCAAGCTCCGCCTCCCAGGTTTATGCCATTCTCCTGCCTCAGCCTCCCGAGGAGCTTGGGAGTACAGGCGCCCACCACCTCGCCCGGCTAGTTTTTTTTTTTTTTTGCATTTTTTTTGAGACAGGGTTTCACCGTGTTCGCCAGGATAGTCTCGATCTCCTGACCTCGTGATCTGCCCGTCTCACCCTCCCAAAGTGTTTGGATTACAGGCTTGAGCCACCGCACCTGGCCTGTTTTTACTTTTTAATAATAGCCATTCCAACTGGTGTGAGATGATAGCATATTGTGATTTTTATTTGCATTTCTCTGATGACTAGTGATGTTGAGCCTTTTTTCATATGTTGTATGTCTTCTTTTGAAAAGTGTCTGTGTATTTTACCCATTTTCAATGGGGTTATCTGTTTTGTGCGTGTTCGGTTGTTTGAGTTCCTTATCGATTCTGGATATTAGACCTTTATCAGATGCGTAAGTTGCAAATATTTTCTCCCATTCTGTAGATTGCCTCTTTACTCTGTCGATAGCTTCTTTTGCTGTGGAGCTCAGATGTTTTTAATGTACAAACATCGTTGAGAACTACTAACCCAGTCTTCAGGTATTAATCAGTACCAACTCATTATTCCATCTCTGCCAACATCCAATCACAATTTGCTCTAGTTTGGTAACTGCCCTGGTTCAGATAGAGCACAGTTGCAATTGTACAGTGTAGGGCTGGCGCCAGTTGCTGTCATTCTCCATCCAATTCCAAGCCAAGTGTCCAGCCTTAGCAAGGATCCCACATGCAATGGAAAAAGGGATGCTTTGTTCTCAGAATGGCTTATTCGTTTACTAGATGTGCATTTAGCATCTGTTATGTACCCGGTGGAGGAAAAGACAATTAATTTCTGTGCTATGCAATCAGGATTGGGATAAACGTGGTCAGGATGTCATAGGAGCTTCAAAGAAAGGAAACAGGCCCTTGTGTAGAGTCATCAAAAGAGACTTTCTGAAGGTGATATTAAAACCAAGCCCTGAAAGTTGCATGGAAGCTTGCCGGGATACTCTTTCCTCGTCTTTCACCTGGCTGATGGAAGAGCATGGGCACAGGTATGGAGGTGTGCACAAAGGTGGCTCATTGATCTAACTATAAGTAGAAATTGTGGCTGAAGCACAGGGCACAAGCGTGGCAAAGCAATGCCTTGGGAGCCATGTGAGCAATGTCAAGAGACAGCCCAAAGAGGTAAGCAGAGGCCAGATCAAAAAAACGTGTTTATATGCCATGGTGGGACAGATTTATCCTGAAGCTCTTGAAGCTTAAGCTGCAGGGCCCTGGGGAGGGGCCACATGTTGGGCTTTGTTCCTTTTTTCATTTGCAAAAGTATATTTTTATATATATTATATAAATTACATAAGCGTCAGGCTGTACAAAAACCTGGATCTGAAGCTTAAGGACCTTTACGTTTTCCTGAAGGTAAAACGGGAGTTAATGAAGAAGGGAAGTAATGTGAATTTTAGCTAGGATTATAATTTATCATTGAAACTGAGATACTTTGAGAGTAAAGGACCATGCTACTAATAGTTATCCCTACATACCTCCCCCCACCACACAAAAAAAATCCAGTAATCAAAACTTTCCTTGGCAAAAAGCAGTGTATGAAAACTTTGATTGTAGCCCACTTGGTTGGTAATCTTAAGATGCAGTTACAGGATGTTGAGACTGGAGCAGTTAGGATGCTGTTACATTCAAAGGAGATGATCAGGGCCAGAATTAAGACAGCAGGAGAGAAACTGAAGACGACTCTGGGTGCCATTTCTGAACCAGGCAGCTGGGTAGATAGATGGCGGTGTCTTCCCTTGGCCTGAGGGAACAGGGAGTGGGTGGCAGACATTTGGGGGGAAGTGGGGATTCCATCTGGATGTAAGGATGTCAGGAAGTGCCTGTGAAAGAGCCAAGAGAGGATGAGTTTAGTAAGTGCTGAGGTCCTGGTGGCAGGTTCAAATCCATTGCGAGGTAATCGGGTTTGCTGTACTGCCACAGATGCCACCCCTCTGCAGATGCCGGTTGGAGATGGAAACCACCTAATGCAAGGAGAGGTCAGGTAGCAGCATGGATGGTTCAGTGCAAACCAACCCTTCTACTTAAAACACAGCTAGGCCAGGCATGGTGGCTGATACCTGTAAGCCCAGCATTTTGGGAGAACAAGGCAGGAGGATCACCTGAGCTCAAGAGTTTGCAACCAGCTTGGCCAACAGGGTGAAACCTCGTCTCTACTAAAAAATACAAAACATTAGCCAGATGTGGTGGCAGGTGTCTGTAATCCCAGCTACTAGGGAGGCTGAAGCATGAGAATCGGTTGAACCTGGGAGGCCAAGGGTGCCATGAGCTGAGATCGTGCCCAGCCTGGGCGACAAAGCGAGACTCCATCCCAAAAAAAGGAATAATTAAACACACACACACACACACACACACGTACACACACACACACATACACACACACAGCTAAAAGCCAGCCCTACTGTGGTCAGATCAGCCAACATACACGGTGGGGCCTGAATCCATCCCCTTGCCACCTCCCTTAGCAGCCTGAATAGAGGCAGGCGTGTCTCAGATCATGGCAGCTGGTGACTGATGGAGCCCCTGATTGTCTGAGCTGACCATATAAGCTGACCCTGGATTTACTTAAAGTTAATTTTCATCATCATCAGCCTCACTGTCTTACCAGCCCCCACCTAATTCCAAGTTTACCTAAGGTCCTTTCTTTTTTTTTTCCTTTTTTAAAAGCTTTAGGTCTATATTTTGGACAGAAGATGGTCTTTTAGCTCCTGATCTCATACTTAAATAAAAATGCTTTCATATTCTCCTTGATATATTTGCCTGTTGGATTTGTTTAATGAAATATGGATTTATACCATAAATATTGGAGTTGGTGTAGTCCATATTTCAATTAATAGATCATTTGTATGTCATGCTAACTTTGTAATTACTGAAATGTAGGAATAGAGTGGATTGAAATGAATTTCTGGTCATCTTTGCATTCCTGCCCCCATCCAGGCATGTCTGAGCAGCTTGGATCGCGAAAGGGCAAGATTTACACATGGGGTTTGCAGAGGAAAGGGGTGGGGGGCTCAGAAAGGCAGCCTCCCTCCTCTGCGTGTGCTAGGAGAGCTCTCTATTGCAGTGTGCTTTCTGGGTTCACTCAGACAGCGTTACACGGCTGTCCTCAGAGGAGCAGAAAGCTGGGCTCTAGCTGGAGGGCCTGGTCATCCGTCTGCTGACAGACCTTCAACATCATTTTCGTCTCGGTTGTAAAGCACAGCCTATTTTCCCTCTTTGCCAAATCTCTGCTCTAAATGTACATAACTGTAGATTTCTTACTGAGCCCTGCTGCCAGGAATCAACTAGAAAGCTTCACCAGACCTACAAGACAGAGGACAAGTAAATTGTGTTCTCGGCTCCCGTGAACAGGGCCTGTCACTTTAACTGCCTGGTTTCTTTTCAGGCAGTGGGTACAGCCCAGGACACCCTTAGTGAACTTGCCACTGCCCCTCGTTTTCTGTCTCTCTCTTTCCGGCTCTCTCTCTCCTGCCTGCTGTTTGCTGACCAGAAAAATCTGGCTGGAGAGGCCCATGCAGTGAGTGAACATCACATACATAATTCTATCAGAATATAGCCAAGGGTGGGGAATCATTGTTCTCGGAACTAGCTGAGCTGAAGCCCGAGCAGAAATACTAAAGTCAGTCGTGCCTTTGAGCTGCCTCTAACAGCGCCCTTTAGAGACCCATTTCATACAAAATTTGAAGCCTGTGTTTATTGCCCATTAAAGCAACCTTTATTTTATGGCAAATGTTGCAGTAATTGCCTTTTACGAAGAGCACTTTGTAACACACATGCACAGTTGAAAGAAAACCACTCTGGTATTGTCTATCGGGACTTAATGGCGCAATTAATTTTACTCCATCTGTTCCTGAGACTTTAAAGGAAAATGGATTTTTTTTTTGAGCGTACTTTAATGAAGAAGATAAAGCGGCCCGGCTGGTGTCCCACAGGCTCGGCGCAGTAAGTTCAGATTATTGCTCAGTCTGTCAGAATGGGCTGCTTCCCTCAGCAGCAGCCACAGCCAGCAACCCGCTCTGGCCCCTCGCCGCGCCATTCCTGATGACAAACTGCCAGCCAGCTCCCACAAAAGCACGATTAAAATGTCAGCACAGGATGACGAAGGGGCCAAGAGGGTCCTCAGAGACAAACTGTGTTCAGTGTGAGTTAATACTTTACAGCAGGGCTGGGGCCCGGCTTGCTGTGGGCTGCCCGGGCTGCTGGCTCGCCTTGAAGAGAACACCAGGGCAGGGGCTGGCGACTGGCGGCGGGGAAGCATGTGCACATGCGTGTCTGCACGGCTGTGTGCGTGTCGGGCATGCTGCTCTGTGCGGGAAGAAGCTCGTTTCAGAGGAAGCATCCAATGGGCTGTTCAGATTAGGGAATTCCGAGACTCTCCATGATTTCTGAACCGTGGGGGAAGGGGTGGTCGCAACCTGGAATGTGGGCTGGAGAGCCCTGTCCCAGCAGTGGCCCTAAGGCTACAGGTTCTGTCCCAGATGTTCTCAGCACCATTACAGTGACAACAAGGGCAGCTATGGAAATGGCATGGCCCAGGCTGCAGAAAGTCACTCCTCAGGAAGAAATGGGTGTGCAGAGAATACAGTCAGCACCATTTATAGCCCCATGTCCCCAACCTTAGCCTTTGCACGGTTGACTGGGCCACAGCAAGGGGCTCAGCAGCAAAATATCCTTGAATCAATACTGCTGCTTGACAGCATCTCCCACCCCGGACCCGTGTGTGCTGACTTGCTAGGGGGCAGGGCGCGCTCTGCCGCTTTGGCTTAGTTCTCCTGTGTCCCTTGATTCGGTGGTGTGACCAGAGGGGAGTCTGCCTGTGATGAAAAGGACAAGGAGATTTGCATCTCTGGCCTCCTGTGGAGACCCGATCTGCCGTCCTAGAGGGCAGCAGGTGTGAGCGCCTGCCATTGTCCCTAATGGTTATTACAAGTGATAAGCAGGACAAATGTGAGGTCATCTCTCCTGCTGGCAGGTCAGAGGGGGCTGGATTTAGAGCCCTTAGGAGGCTAGGAAATTAGATGGTCAGTACCCACCGTGCAGGCTGTAGCAACTCCGGGCTCCAGCGATCCTGGACAGGGGTGATTCCAAATGTAGACTCTTACTTGAAAGGCATCAAGATTATCCGTTGTTAGGATGGAGGAACAGCAGTAATTAGTGCAGAGCACTAATAGAGGAACAGAAGGCAAGAAGGAGGCCCCAGCGAAGGGCAGCCAGGGGATTCGGTTTCCTCTCGGTCCAGAACCATGGGCTGAGATTTCACAAAGGAGAAGTGAGGGAAGCCCTGCTGGTTTCTCATTAAACTCCTTGGCCTTTGCTTATTCTTCGTGGGCTTCAATGGAGGGTGGACCCTGTGGCTTCTTCACTTTGCTCTCTGACCTCTTCAGCCCCTTCCCTGCTCTCTTCTCTGCTTGTTCTAGGACTGCTGTCTGTGGGCACAGATGCCTCCCGTTGAGCCACGCAGGTTCCTGTGAATCTGAGGTTGTAACTCCCTGCTGCCCCTCTCTGGCTTCCACGTCTTCCCTGCCTGACACTCTCCTCCCTTCCATCCATCACCCTCCTCTCTCCTAAGAGTGCTCTCTAAATCCTATTGCCTTTTTATGTCTCTCTTGGGTTCTTCCTCCTGCCCTCTCCCTGAGCATGGTTTTCCTGATTTTTTTTTTTTTTTTTTTTTTTTTGAGCATCCCACAGCTTATGCCATTAATGGAATCATAATAGCCACGACTGGCTTTTCTCTAGCAAACAGACTTCTGTGGGCTACCGAAGATACAGACCCCCACTGGTGACTTAAAACACCCCTCCTACAGGCAGTTCACAGGCTGGACCTTTAAGGTTCCCACAGCCAGGCCACACATTGGATCCTCCATATTTGTATTAAAAGGTGTGAGCCAGGAGCAGTAGAGAAAGCCCTCTACCTTGAAAAAAAAAAAGTTGGTCTGGAGGATAATGGAAATTCGTGTGGGGCAAGTGCTCCGAGAGCAGCATCCATGCCCCGTGGGGTGGATGGCAAGACAGTGACTTTCCAGGGGCCTTTTCAGGGTCGCTTGGTGAAACACACCCTTTATGAATGTGTTGGGAGAACCTAGAGCAGAAGGGAGCGACGTAGAGCAAAGTCAGAGCGAGGGTCCCCCCACCTCTTCACTCTGGCTCTGGGAAGAGACTGGTGGAGGATTCTCTACAGCACAGCTCACTCACCCATCCATTTGCTCACCAAGTACTTACTGAGCTTTTCTCTAGGTGGCTGAAGACACAGAACATGGGCCAGGCGTGGTGGCTCACGCCTGTAAGCCCAGCACTTTGGGAAGCCGAGGCAGGTGGTGAAGTTAGGAGTTCCAGACCAGCCTGGCCAACGTGGTGAAACCTGTCTCTACTAAAAATACAAAAATTATCCAGGTGTGGTGGCAGGTGCCTGTAATCCCAGCTACTCAGGAGGCTGAGGCAGGAGAATTGCTTGAACCCTGGAGGCGGAGGTTGCAGTGAGCCGAGATCACACCACTGCACTCCAGCCTGGGCGACAGAGCAAGACTCCATCTCAAAAAAAAGGACAGAACACATGGAATGCCTGATCCTTGATTGGACCACAGGTCTAGATTTTTTTTTTTTTTTTTTTTTTTTTTTTGAGACGGAGTCTCGCTCTGCCGCCCAGGCTGGAGTGCAGTTGCCGGATCTCAGCTCACTGCAAGCTCCGCCTCCCGGGTTCACGCCATTCTCCTGCCTCAGCCTCCCGAGTAGCTGGGACTACAGGCGCCTGCCACCTCGCCCAACTAGTTTTTTGTATTTTTTAGTAGAGACGAGGTTTCACCGTGTTAGCCAGGATGGTCTCGATCTCCTGACCTCGTGATCCGCCCATCTCGGCCTCCCAAAGTGCTGGGATTACAGGCTTGAGCCACTGCGCCCGGCAGGTCTAGATTTTTTAAAAGCTTGTATATAGGATATTTGAGTGGACAGCTGGGGAAATTTGAATGTGAACCATCTTTTAAGGCCTCAGTTGAAATTTCTGGGTGTGGTTATGTCTAGGAAATAATACACTTTCCTAAATTTTAAGATGATTTAGGAAAAAGAAATACACAAAGAGACACACATTCACAGATAAATGTGGAGAAATGTTCATCATCGTCAGACGCTGGTGAAGGGTGATGGCTGTGTCAGGATTATTCTAGGTACTAGATCCATGTCATCAGTGCTGATTCTAGGTACTAGATCCATATCATCAGCATAGACTCGAGGTGCTAGATCCATATCATCAGTGCTGATTCTAGATACTAGATCCGTATCATCAGTGCTGATTCTAGGTGTTAGATCCATATCATCAGCGCTGACTCTAGGTACTAGATCCATATCATCAGCGCTGATTCTAGGTACTAGATCCATATCATCCACGCTGACTCTAGGTACTAGATCCATACCATCCACGCTGACTCTAGGTCCTAGATCCGTATCATCAGCACTGACTCTAGGTCCTAGATCCGTATCATCAGCGCTGATTCTAGGTGCTAGATCCATATCATCCATGCTGATTCTAGGTCCTAGATCCATATCATCAGTGCTGATTCTAGGTACTAGATCCATATCATCAGTGCTGATTCTAGGTACTAGATCCATATCATCAGCGCTGATTCTAGGTCCTAGATCCATATCATCAGCACTGATTCTAGGTGCTAGATCCATATCATCAGTGCTGATTCTAGATACTAGATCCGTATCATCAGTGCTGATTCTAGGTACTGGAAACATCAGTGAACAAAGCCAACAAAAGGTCCCTGCGCTCGTGGCACTCACCTTCTAGTGGTGGGAAGAGACAAGGAGAATCAATGAGTAAAGTGGAATCTGTTAGAAGGGGGTTGGGAGCGCTGGAGTGGGAAGGCGCCATTTGAAATAGGAGGACAGGAGGCATCTCACTGTGAAAGCGACGTGAGCCAAGACTTAAAGGGAGCAGGAGTCTGCTCCTGCAGAGCACTCCAGGCAGAGGGAGAAGCCAGCACAAAGAACCTGGGTACAGTGTGCCTGGGGCTTTAATCCAGAATGTCGAGTGTCCTGTGAATTACACTTTTAAGTGATCCACCTTTCATCCCCCATTTGCTGTTCGGCAGGCCCAGCCTTGGAAATGACCTTGCATGCTTGAGGATAACCTTTGGATTTAAGCTGCACAGGCTGGACCCATGGCAGCCCTCTGGAGTGCACGCATTCAGAGTTGTTGGCCTGGCTCTGTCACCTTTGTAATTCAGTATGTCATTCTTTCCACACACAGGATCTTTCCTGCCCCAGTGTCAAGGGGGATAACCACGATGAGGAGAAAGCATGAAGCTAGGAATAAGACCGTGTGCATGTGGACCCACATCCTCCATCCCATCTCATTCAGCTGGGTGACTTCAGCCAACCGCTTGGCTTTTCTTATCCTCAGCGTTCCTCCTCTGTAAAATGGGAGTAAGTGCTACTTCCTCCCAGAAAGGTTAAGAGGATGAGACGAAAGTGAGCAAAGGCGGATTGTGAGCTGCACATTGCAGAAACCCTGTTAGCTCTCTAGACATTCTTGGTCTCTGGGCAGCTTAGTATTGGGGGTTGGGGTTAGCAGACATGGCACTTGGTTGCTGATCTGCTGAGTAACCGAAGCCTTGAGTGAGTCACAGAGCCTTATACTCCTTCACCATTTGTAAAGAGGGCCTCAGGACTCAGTGACCTCTACTATGTCATCCACATCTGAGGGTGGGATTCCAAGAACCACAGTGCCGAGTGCCTCATGAATTCCACTCTGCAAAAAAATTAATAGTACCTTGGTGTCTTTCATGCCACGTTAGAGGTTGGCTTCTGCTGTGGGCTAGCCAGGCATTGCTCAACAGGGCATCTTGTTTGAGCTTCTCTTCATGTCTGTACCACAAAGGCACAAGCCCTTTCAAGGACATGACATTCAGATGTGCCTCTCTTGTGTGTCCTCTCAACTTTGTGACTTACCCTCTTGGCTGCCAGGGAGGTCTTCTGAACATTATG
This sequence comes from Rhinopithecus roxellana, assembly GCF_007565055.1. Classification (NCBI taxonomy): domain Eukaryota; kingdom Metazoa; phylum Chordata; class Mammalia; order Primates; family Cercopithecidae; genus Rhinopithecus; species Rhinopithecus roxellana. The sequence goes on from NC_044554.1 coordinate 41,594,627, forward strand.
AAGGCAGAAAGGGCTGCGGCCTTTTAGTGGAGATAGGTTAGCTCCTGCAAATCTTCAGGGCCATGGTGAGAGGCCAGCCCCTCTCCATAGCCTATCCCAGGCCTTGAAGGGCTTCATCTGAGGACCCGAAGGTCTGGTTTCCTAAGCTCTCCCTGAGCACATTTGGGCAAGTCATACACAGAGAGGGAGAGGAAAGGCGTTTTAGGAGCTCTTAGCTGGGTCATTCCTCTCTCTAGGTGGCCCGGCTTGGGGCTTGCAGTGCTGGAAAGGGTGGTGCAGAGTCCTATGTGTGTCCACATCTCTTTGCACTTGGGGGAGGAGGAAGAGATGAGGAGACTGGTAGTGGGAAGGAGGGAGGTGAGAAGAGCATTGTTTATCAGGTTCTGTCAGAGGACTATTCCTGGAAAACACTGCTGAATCTTCTAGAAGGGGTAATTTGTGTTCTTTCCATATTGGCAGGTTTTCATTTCCCTGCTTAACATGGCTAAGGACTGTGGGACCTGTGCCTGCTCTTAGATGACTCTGGCCCCAAGATGGACCCTAGGAGAGACTTTGACACATGATTGATGATGTGCCAGGTGGATAGAAGTGGAAGTGCAGAGCACCCAGGCACTTTCAGCCAATTGGTCTGGAAATGACATCCAAGAGGTAGAGAGGTACTGGCTGTGCTGCCTCCATTTGTGTGTTTGCCTCTGGAGCAAAATCAGGCTGGGCTGCTGTCTGTAGGGATCATGCCGGGGATTTGGCAGCTCTCTGGAGGAAGGAGTGATTTGGCCAAGTAGATGTGGGCCTCTTATGTCTCCAGCAGGTCTTTAGACTCAAGTTCTTAAGAGACAAAATGACATCTTGCTTAGGCTATCAGGCAGCACCATTGCAGAGAGGCATGAATGAAGCTGTGTCAAGGAGTGACCCGGGCAAGGTGTGAGACGGTGGCTTCACCTCCTTTCACAAAGTCTAAGGCAGCATGTTCTCCAGGTGTGATCCCTCACCAGCAGCATCGCCACCTGGGAACTGAATCAGAAACTCTGGGAATGGGGCCCAGAGAGCTGTGCTGCAACCAGTCCTCCAGGTGACACTGGTGTGCTTTCAGAACCACTACTCTAAGCAATACCTTCATGTTGACCACTATGAAGACAGATCACTTCCACTGACAGAGTAGTTGGTTATGGCAGCCATGGCAAGGTGGAAACCATAGGTATCGGGAGACCTGGGTTTAAGTCCGCCTGTTACATATACATTTTGTGGGACCTTAGAAACAACACGGAACTTTTTTGAGCCAGTTTGTTCATTTATAAAGTGGGAATAATCATACATCATCTCCGTGGATTTTGTGAGGATGAAGTTAAATTGATGGCCGACAAAAAGACATTTTTTTTTTTTTTTTTGGAGATGGAGTCTCACTCTTGTCTCCCATGCTAGAGTGCAGTGGTGTGATCATAGCTTACTGCAGCCTCAAACTCCTGAGCTCAAGGGATCCTCCCACCTCAGCTTCCCCAAGATCTGAGACTACAGGCATGCACTACCATGCCCAAGTACTTTTTTTAAGAGATGGGGGTCTTGCTGTGTTGCCCAGGCTAGTCTTGAGCTAGCTCCTAGCCTCAAATGATCCTCCCGCCTTAGCCTTCCAAAGTGCTGGGATTACAAGCGTGAGCCACCACACTTGACCAGAAAGTGCTTTTTAATCTGTATTTTACACATCAGATGGCATTGTTATGTTTATCAAGCACCTGCCCATTTCCAGACAAAAGTGATCCCTATGTATTATGTCAGGTAAGTTGTCTCATTATCCCCAATTTTACACAAGATAAAACTGAGACTCACTTGTTAAATTTGGTACAGCAGGACATTTAGCCCAGTTCAGGCTGATTCCATGTTGGCCTTGAAATTTCACTGGGTGTCCATGTTCTTAACCATTACGCTTTTTAAAAGTTCTCAACCTGGCTTAACCATCATCTGTGATGCTTTCAGAAATACTGAGATTGAGGCCACTGGTTTGATGTAGGGCTCAGCCACTGAGTTTCTTTAAAAGCTTCCTGGATGTTTGGAATATGTAGATAGGGTTGAACCCATAGTACTTTGCATATATACCACCACCCTTCCATCTCAGAATAGATGATGCAAATCCAACGTAAGTTCTAAGTAAGGGACACAGAGCTTTAGCAAATCATGGGCACTCAATAAGTGCTTATTAGATTTGTGAATTAAGAAGTTTAAAAATATCATTCACTGCCATTTTAATAAATCAGAAAACAGGTGTTCATTCTGGACAAGTTGAAGAGTCCCGGAAACTGGAGGAATATAATGTTACCCATAGTTGGAGAACCCCTTTTCGTGAGGCCTTAGGAGGTAGGAAGAGGTAGGCGTTGTTCTTCCCACGTTAGAGCAAGAAAAGCAACCTGAGGGAGGCTAAGCGATTTCCCTAAGTAGGGGTATTTTGAGGGTTGGTTTATATAGATGGTGGGCAAGGGGATAATAGTGTAAATTTTGTACTTTGAGCTTTTGGATAGATAGGCGGATTCTGAAACCATTGTGTTGTATCTACTGATTACTACAAAGGCGCAGATTCAGGCTCTTTGTTAACTCCCTGGCAGACGGAGTGCTTCCGAGTGCAATTTCCCTCCCCTCCTTTCTTTAGAAATTACCTTGAGCTGAAAAGTGAGTTGGGCTCAGGTTGGCATGCAGGCATTTTCCATTCTGAGGGACAGGAAGTGGCTGTGTACCTTGTAACCTATATTCCTTCTTTGAGAATCTATAGAGCTGGAAATAAAAACACAGAAGTCTCAGGAGTGCCCTGGCAGTGCTTCCCTGGATGAAGGGTTTGGGGAGAACTTCTAGAGAGCCAGAATTTCATTACCAAAACTCCCCATCTTTCTCCCCAAACCCAAAGTAGCAGTGAGACCTGGTGATCACCTTCATGTAAAAGAATAGTAATAATCCCCCCGAATCCTGTCCAAACCACAGAACCCTGCAGCTTTTGGACGAATCCCGCCATAAAACCACTTTCCCATGACTTCCCGAACAGTAAACCCCAGCTTGGGTACCAGGGAATGGCGCTTTCAGTTTTTAATGGACTGCAGCTGAAGCAAGTTCAAAAGTGCGAGGATTGTAAACTTCAGAGCAACTCTGCAGATGCCGCACGCCATGGCAGAATGATTCAGAGGGCCAAACTTTGCCTCATCAAGTCAGAGAATTTTCTGCAAATGAACTTTTCAAGAATTATGCCGTCGTTGGCATTACAGTATTACACACATGCCTGTTCCCGATCACTCACTGGAACTTATTTTGTAGTTAACCTCCATAAAGGACTGTGCGAGCGAGCACAGGCCTGTCACACACACATTATTTAGAAGCCCTTATTATTATTTTATTGCCAGTCCTTGACAGCTGAGGAAAAGCCAAGCGCTTTAATCTTTTTTTCCCTTTAGTTTACAGTGTAAGAGCTGCATGTAAGATGGATTTGATTAATATGTAACAGAGATGCAATTCTCTGTAAAATGTGCTGTACTTTAGCACCCTGGAAAACAAACTGCATCACAATGGCTTAAATCTCAGTCCATTGTATTATATAGACATCATAAATAATAGAGAGCAGGCAGATATTGCTGCAGGCTTCATCTGCATAACACATCTGAGCTCTCTATAATGTGTTCAACTTGTCACTTTTAGTACAGAAGAGAGGCAATAAAGCTAACAGCTGACTAACACACATCAGCCCTACTTCTACTTCCAGGGGGGTGAATGCTCATTAAGCCATCTTAGCCCTGACTTTTAAAATCCATAACTCTTACAAATGGAAAAAAGTTGCCACAAAAGATTAAGCGCATAATATATGTCAAAGTATAATGTTTTATGCATCTCCCCCAACTACCACTCCCTGCTGCCGCCACCACCACCACACCAAAAGTCTGGTTTCTTTTATAGCCTTTTCACTAGAGGAAAGAAAATAAAAAATCTGGTTTTCGGATAAAACCAAACGAAATACTATTTTCCCAGCATCACTAAGGGACTAGGTAATTGCTTTTGAGTTTGAAGCAAATGAGCTGACCCCAAGAAGGTTGAAGATTGAAACCTTTTCCCCTCTCCTCTAAGACCAGCTCAGAGGAAATACGGAGCTTGAGCCCCGGAGTTTGAGACCAGCCTGAGCAACATTGGAACACCCCATCTTTACCCACAAATAAATAAATAATCCAGGCAGGTGTGGTGGTGCGTGCCTGTGGTCTTAGCTACTAGGGAGGGTGAGGCAGGAGGATTGCTTAACCTGGGAAGCTGAGGCTGATGTGATCACATCACCGCACTCCAGCCTGGGTGATAGAGCGAGACCCTGTCTCAAAAAAAAAAAAAAAAAAAAAATAGGGAATCAGTCATCCCCACTGGGACCTTGCAGACAGGCCACTAGGTCAGTCTTAGCTGCCTTAAGCATGCCCTTACATTTACTTGCCTCGGTTTCCCTATTAGAAACCAGAAGGGAAGAAACCCCTCCATTTTCTTTCTAAGGGGACTACAAGGCGGAGTTCAGCACTGCTTGTTGTTTACTTGCCTCCGTTTCCCTACTGGAAGTCAGAAGAGAGGAAACCCTCCATTCCCTCTCTGAGGGGACTACAAGGCTGAGTTCAGCACTGCTTGTACAATCACAGTTGACAGAGGTTTCAGAGTCTCTGTTGTGCTCTGTAGCAGTCTTGTGTTTTAGAGGAAAATTTGAAAACGTTACGGTATGTCATTTTCTGTAATGATGGCTGAGCCTTTTTAAGGGATTAAGGCTGTCAGGCAGAAAAGAGAAAAGGATGTTTATACTCTTAACTCAGAGCAGACTTAATCCTATGGGATACATTTTGGTGGCTAAGGGAGCATTGTGGTCTCTTTCTCAGGGAGGCTGTGATGTATACAGTACACGGATGTGCATGTCTCATGACATTCATCTCTTTAGAAAATATACTTTAGAACATTTCTCTTGGAGCTCCTAAGAAAAATAAATGGTTGCTGGTGGCCCAGATGGTAGGAAGACAGGTTAGGATGGAACAGGAAATTTTTCTTAGCAGTTATAAATCTCTCAAGGGAAAAAGTTAGAGCCCCAACACTTGACTCATTTAGAATAAGTTGAACCAACCTCTGAAAAATAAACTCACAGGGAAAAAAAAAATTTTTAAAACCCTGCATAAGGTCAGAGGACTGGCATGCTACTCTATTAGAAACTGGAAGTCGGCGCAGACATCCCAGGATGCACTAGAATAAAATACTGTTTACTTCTGTGATTAGCTCAGAACTAATGGGGTGTGTGTGTGTGTGTAAGTGTGTAAGAGACCGAGACACAGGGGCTTTCATTGATACCAGTGGTGCTTGTGGGCGGGGATTGAAAGAAGGCTTGGTTCCCTTGGCTAGGAGTGTGGGCCTAGAACAGTAACACACTTTTCCACTGGTCACAATGACAGTTTGTATTTGGAGAAAGCCATCATTAAACTGTGATGTGGGCCGTAGCACTGCTACCTTGGAATTCTGTTGCTGTCCACCAGGCAGGCCTTGAAAGCTCAGCTTTCCATTGCTAGAGCCGGTGCCGTCATCACTTCTTGCCCGTAGTCCTGCAGCAGCTTGCAGTCTCATCTCCCAGCCTCCCGGCCTCTGATCTTCCCCGTTCCACATGGCAGCCAGTGCGGCCACGTCATTTCTCACCTCCCAGGCCTGCCATTCAAAGTCATCCATGGTTGCTTCTTTTTCTCTCTCATTGGTCTAATCCCTGACCCACCTTCCAGCCATACCAGTCCACCTCGCTCCAGCCATGCTGGTCCATTAGATGTTTCTAGTCATGCCCAGTACTTTCCCGTCTGCATTCAAGCTGTTCCTCTGGCTCAGAACACCCTTGATCTTTATAAATTGCAGTCCTATTCCCGTCCTTCAAGAGGCACCATGAACCCTACCCTTCAGGAAGACTTACTAGACCCCTACTTGAAAAAGGTCTTTCATAAATCTGTGAAATCTGTGAGCTCACCAGTTCACTAAGTTACCTAAGGTAATCAGGCTCCTTAGTTCAGAGCACACTGTCATCCTGGATCCATGGGAGGCCTCCCTTAGTTTTCCCCACTATCCTGGCCTGCTCCCCAATTCTCAGACAGCCAGCCTCATGTGCCTGATACACAACCTTGTCAAGTAGATAGTGTTCTTCTGTGTGGGTGTTTTGTTTACGTAAGTGATGATATGCTATATTAAATCTTAGTTCTTTTTTTTTTTTTTTTTTTTTGAGATAGAGTCTTGCTCTGTCTCCCAGGCTGGAGTGCAGTGGCGTGATCTCGGCTCACTGCAAGCTCCACCCCCCGGGTTCACGCCATTCCCCTGCCTCAGCCTCCCAAATAGCTGGGGCTATAGGCGCCTACCACCATGCCTGGCTACTTTTTTTGTATTTTTTAGTAGAGACAGGGTTTCACCATGTTAGCCAGGATGGTCTTGATCTCCTGACCTTGTGATCCACCTGCCTCAGCCTCCCAAAGTGCTGGGATTACAGGCGTGAGCCACTGCGCCTGGCCAATCTTAATTCTGTTTCTTGTGACTCCACATCACATTTTTAGGATCTGGCCTTGCTGGTGGTTGCACATGTGTTTGTTGCTTCTCAGTAATACTGAGTATTCTATAGCGCACATTCCCCTAGAATCAGATAGCTAAGGTTACCCTTGGCTTCTCCCGTGAAATTAGCACCACAATCAAGCGCACACTGTCACCATAACCGTCCTTGTAATGTGTCTATTTATGGAATTCCACAATCCACCTACAGTGCATGTAAGTTCTAATTTCCAGATGTCCTTGCCAACACTTGCTGTTATTCACCTTTCTAGCTTTTGCCATCTTGATAGGATAAAGTATTATAATGAGTTGACCATTTTTCTGAGTTTCTGATTTCTTGTTGATTTGCATTTTTGGTATAATCTAACTATGGGTCATTGGCTATTATTTTGGACACTCAAATATCTTTTTCAACTCAGTTGCCCATTAGCTAACTGTAGTGACCTTGATGTTAAGAGATCTTGACTTTTGCTATAGTGAAACAAATACATATTCTGGCCTCACTTAATGTTCTGGGAGTATCTTGTTTAACAAGTCTTTCTCTATCCCTCATGCACAGATATCATTTCACATGTTCTTTTATTAGCTTCATAGTTTTATTCTTCACTTTTAGGTCTTTGTTTCACCCCATAATACTTTGTACCGTTTCCTAGAGTTTGTCTTGAATTTATTTCCAATTGTGTCCTCAACCAGGTGTAGAGTCTTGGAAGGAGAATTATGTTACATTCCCCATCCAAGCCTCAGATTTGCTGAGCCTTAACCTGACTGACCTACTTGCCTGTGCTCATGTTGGTGACATTCCTTCCCTCCATTCTCAGTGAAAGAGGTATCACACCTACTGTCTCAGGTCAACCTTTTGTACATCTGAGTGTCTCCTTCCATTCCATCCTCCTCAGTGGCTTCCCCTCCATCTTGTAAGCTCTCTCGCTCTCAGCACATAAACATGCTTAAGTGTCAACCCCCCCTTCTCGTGGATCTTCCTCTGGCTCCTTGTCTCTTGACCCCATTCACTTGTCATTGCTTTCACTGCAGCTGGCTTTGCCTCTGCCCGTTGATGGCACTGACCCATCCTCATAGAAGCCTCAGTCATTTCCACTTGCCAGGTTCAGCAGTCTCTTGCACTCATCAGGCCCACCCTGAAGGGCATGTGAAATGTTACGACCACCCTTCTTGATTTTTGATTTTTAAAATGTTTTTGGTTTTGTGATATTCCCCTCTCCTCATCTTCATTTTGTCTCTCTAACAATTTCCAGATCATTTTCAGTGATTCCTCAGCCTCCACAGCATCCAAGATTATGTCCACACCGATGACTCTCACCACTTTTGCGTGACGATGATACTGTACTATGTCTCCATCCCAGGTCTTGCCCTTAGCTTCAGACCCATATTTTCCATAGCCAACAAGATGGCCAGGTGTCTTAGGGACACATAACATTAAAAGTATGCTAAATCTAGGCCGGGCGTGGTGGTTCACACCTGTAATCCCAGCACTTTGGGAGGCCGAGGTGGGCGGACCATGAAGTCAAGAGATCGAGACCATCCTGGCCAACAGGTGAAACCCCGTCTCTACTGAAAATACAAAAATTAGCTGAGTGTGGTGGCATGTGCCTGTAGTCCCAGCTACTCAGGAGGCTGAGGCAGAAGAAGCACTTGAACCCGGGAGGCGGAGGTTGCAATGAGCTGAGATCATATCACTGCACTCCAGCCTGAGAACAGAGCAAGACTCTGTCTAAAAAAAAAAAAAAAAAAAAAAAAAAAAGAGTGTGACAAACCTAAGTTATCTTTCCCCAACCTCTCTGTCCTCTGCTGATTTTCTGATTTTTAAACAGATCCTAAGACAGGTCTCTGGGAATTTTTGTAGACTGTCTTTGAAATCCAAGAAACAAACTTTATTATCATATCCTAATTGAATGTATCATCTCTTTCCCCAACCCTGTCCAAACCTGTTCCTGTATTCCCATACCCACAATTCAGCCAGTAACCAAAGCCCCAAATCAGCAAGTCTCCCCAGACTCTTCCTTTGCTGAGTGCTATGTATTTTACCTCTCAGAAAACTGGCTCAGTCCATCCCTCCCTTTCCACCAAGACAGCCTCTGCTATGATGTCCTGGCTGGCCCCACCCACAGTATCTGTGCTGCAGTAGACCTGGGTTACAGCCTGAGAATTTGCTTTCCCGACCAGTTCCTTGGTGATGCTGAGGCTGCTGGTCTGGACGGCACTTTGGGAACTACTGCTTCCGTTGATTTTTCCCATCCATCAATTGGTTCATTCAACAAGTAGTTACTGAGTACCAGTGTCAAGTTCTGGAATTCAGCAATGAAGAAAACAAGGTCATCTATTGAAAACGACGTGGAGGGAACAAACAAGGAATAAATTCATCTATAATACGATGTCTCGGTGATACATGCTGAGAATGGTTAGCATTTATAAATGGTTGAAGGGACAGAAGAGTGGCGATGGAGAGGGAGTCATCAGGGAAGACTTGCTATTTAGGAAACTTTTGAACAGATATCTAGAGGGAAGAGCATTCCACACAGAGGGAACCGCAGGTTCTTCTGCTTTAACCATCCTAAAACACAGTCCCGACTCTGTCACTTCCCTCGCAGGATCAATAGTAGCCACGTTTGACTGCCATTCTGTACTCTCCACCAAGTGTCTCCCGCATGCTTTTCCACACGTCCGTCTCGCACCCAGGCTGACCTGACTTCTCCCAGGTCTCTCTGCTGATGTGTCACTTACCTCCCCTGGGGCACTTATCTATGCTATTCACCCCCACCCCTTCTACCTTCCACCAAATGCCCTTTTTGTGTGTTTGCCTCGTGCCAGATCCTGTAATTCATTCAACATTTGCTTCTATTTCCACATCCTCCGTGAAGCCTTCCAGAATTATCCCTTTTGAAAGTGCCCCGTTCCTCCTCATTCCAGAAGCATTTATCCCCAGAAGTGCTGCACAACTCTTGTGGCATGTCACCCTTGTGTATTCCTCGCCTGGCTCAACTCCATAGTCCAGCAAATGTGTAGTAGACCTTGGGTGAAGGATGGCCCAAAAGCGTTTCTCCTGCTCCTTGACCTCTCCAAGAGGCAGGCCTCTGGGATTTCCTAAATGCTGGTGGCTTTACTGATGAAGCAGAGCAAAAGGAGAAAGGAAAGGCCATGGCCTAAAATGGAGTACTGGAATGATCTCTGGATTTCTCTGTTTATCCCAGCTTTCTTTCTGTGCTATTACCAAGATAATTGAGTTGGAAATACTAGTAGCATTTCCTTCATCTTCCTTCAGGCTCACAAGCGTTCTTCACCCAAAGGGAGGGAGATTAATTGACTTCTTTTATCTTCCATTCAAATGAGGCTTTCATGTGAATCGCTCCCACCCTCCCACCCCCTCAGTCCTCCCAACCTCCCCTCATTCATTAGGAGCTGGACATGAAAAGGAGAGCATCTAAAACTCTGCAGAGCCCCTGGATCTCCCCAGGCCCCTCTCTTACCTCATTCCCCCCAAACATTTCTGACCTGGCATCACAACAGTTCAAGTGAGAAATGTCACGGGGGGGCAGAGCGGATCCAACCGGAAGCTGCACCAGCCACTGAACTCTCTCCACACCGCCAGATGGTCTGGTGCTGCAGCAGCCTTTCAGAATTAATAACTCTCCCTCCAGAGGGGCAGCTTCATTCAGGAACCGTTTCACATTTTCCAGCTAAGTGTGGTTTTTTCCCATAGTGTTTTCTGGCTGCTCTGTTCTGGGCAGACCGTGAGGCCTGCTCACGAAGGCAAGAGAGATGTATCTTGCCTTCCCTCCACCTTTCTTTGCCTTTGGCTTCTGACAGCACAGCTTTTAATCTGGAAATTATGGTAACTTGTATGTGCATTTTGAGAGTATATCATTGCTGCATTTAATTAACGGTTATTAGTGTTAGCGTACTGTGCTGTATTCTATGTCACAAATCATCAAGTCTCCCAGAGCAGTTACAGCAATTAAGAACTCCATCACACCTTCTGTATAGTCATTTGGTACTTTTCCAGGTCTTTTCAAAACTGGAAATTACTAATCAAATCATTTCTGCTGTGTGCCTCAGTATCGTTTATTCCATTCCTAATGATGTGCGACTTTTTTTTCTTTGGCCGTTAACAGAGGCATCCGTGCGTCTAACCCATTTCACACCACCGTCATGCTTTAGCGAGGCGATAATGAACTTGCAGAAGGAAATGCAGGCTTTGGTTCTCTTTTCAGAGCAGTGTCTTTCCTCTCCTGCTGTTGGGTGATTGAATTTTGAAACTGTAAAATGCATCGACAGACCTACAAACCTGACTTGCCAGAGCCACAGCCATCACAGTTTAGCTTCAATTCAGAGCTCAGTGCGACTCCTGCCTGATCAATTTGTCATCCCTCTAAATGGAAACTAATTACTTCCCAGGGAAAGATTGCAGGCAAATACCAGCCTTTGCATCAGCAGCCCTCTGCAGTGAGGTTAAGGCAGAGTCCATGGGGTTTCACCAGAGGGGCCATTTCCCTCTCTGCCTCCGTCATGTCAGGAAGAATTTTTATTATTTAGAGCAGCAGTGAGCTTGCCGTCACATCCACTAAGGTCAGCCGTCAAGAGTGCATCTCACTTAATAGGTCACCTGGATGGTCCCAAGTCAAATGTCAGAGGCCCTTCAACTGCCAGGTTGCAACAAAAACACCCTGGCAGGCTTTTGATGGTGTTTAGATGAGGATGAGCCAGCCCGCTGGAGTGGAGCCCACCGCCTCCGCCCCCGCAAGGGGATTCTCTTTTTCTTTATGCCCAAGAACACTGCCCTGGAAGCATCCCTGGAATGACTGAATCATTGCCATTTGTGCGGCATCAAACAGACTGTGCCGCTGACAGCTGTAGGCAAGATTGACTCCGATGCAGTGCCAGGAGATCTAGGCCATGCAAGGTGGCTGCTCGAGGCCTGCTCTAGTGAGAGGGCCCTGGCTCAGGACAGCAGGGCTGGCCCAGGGACTGGGGCCAGGGCCAGGCCAGCCAGCTCAGAGGCTGTTGAACAATCTGATCAGAGGAGGGCCTTGCCAGTTCCCTGCCTTTGCCCATTTTGGATGCTGTCTGTTCTGGCCATGCTGCTCATCATTCCAGGCTGGCTGAGCAGTTTCAAACTCAGGGCTGATCCTGCCACCTCTGTGTCTGGGCTGAGCTGCAAGGTCTTTAGCCCAGCATTGCTCAGTCTTGGACATTCTCTCAGCAGAAGTCAGACAAGACCCAGGAGAGAGGTTTGTTTTGTTCAGCAGCTGACTGGATCCGCTCACTGTTGACTTGTGTTCCGTGTTGGAGAATGCGTTCAGGTCCCCCTGAGCTGGTGTAAAGGACCCCAAACGAAATCTGTGCCTGTTCCACATTTCCCCTCTACTCCAGGATGGAGAGTTTTTCCTCTCATTCCTACCCACATAGCGAAAAACAGTAGACACAGTGAGAAACGGTGGACAGCTCTGGGGGCCGTGGGAGCTGGGATGAGCACTGAACTTCTCTAGGCCTCAGCCCACTTCGCTCCACAAGCCCTGAATATGTCTGGACAAGATGGCCAGTAAAGGCTGTTCCAGCTCTCTGTGTTTTGTAGCCTGAGTCCCTGTGAGGAGTGGTTTGCTTTGAAACACAATATAATCCAGAATAAATAGCTGTCTCAACTTGGCCAGCTCTGCTTTTAAGCAAGAAATAAAGTGATGGTTCCTTGCAAATGATGCTGGCCCATATAATGCCTTCTCCCTTACTTTCCCCACAAATGAAGACAAGGCATCCTGGGTCACACCCTGGCTCTTCTCCTGTGTGGTGTGTTTTCTGGGACTTGCACCTTGGTAACCAGAGGGGACTACCAACTGGGTGTCATACCTGTCTCTTAACCCCTCTGCTGCCCACTACCTTCTCTCTCCCTCCCTCTTCCCTGATGCTAGCATGCTAGGGAGGCAGGTGGCATATGTGGTGCAAGGACTGCATGCACACATTTTGGAATGAAACAGTGGCCTGTCTTTGGAACTCAGACCATCCAGTGTGCTCTGGCTAAAGATAGGGTTGTAGATCTAAGAAGTCCAATGTACTGATTAATTTCATTTCAATTTAGGCCACTGACCTACCAAGAGTATTCAGGAAATGTCACCCCATGGCCCGATGTAGTGGTAGGAGACTAGCAGTGGCTGAGAGATGATGGCATGTACATTTGGCTTGGCTTAGCTTTGGGCAGGTACCAAACCTTTCTTTGCCTCGGTTTCTCATTTATAACAGGAATAATGATAGTACTTACCTCTTCAGGGTTCTGGCAAGGGTTACATGAATTAAAACACATGAAGAGTCTAGAATCATTCCTGTGCTGTCCTAGGCTCAGGATTAATGCGAGCTGCTGTGGTTACAGCTACTGTCATTATACTCCGCCCCGCTCCACCACCAGACTACCACAGTTTCCTGCATTCTGTGATGCTGTCAGCTCACTTGAGTCACCTTCACCAACACCTTTCACCCTTCTGGACTTCAGCTTCTTCATCTGCAACATGAGGGAGGGGAATGGGCTGAGGCTTGCCATGGTCCTTTCAGGGACAGGCGTGAGAGCATCTGTAGTGAGTTTGCAGCTCTGTGTTGTATGTGCCTGCACCAATGAGAGTTTCATGACCTTGAGTAGAATTTATACATTTATGTCATGAAGCACAACCTAGTAGCATGTTTAGATGTAGAAACACGATACACAAAACAAAATAAAATTTTTGTTTTTTGGTTTTTGTTTTGTTTTGTTTTTTGAGACAGAGTCTCGCTTTGTCGCCCAGACTGGAGTGCAGTGGCGTGATCTTGGCTCACTGCAACCTCTGCCTCCCCATTTCAAACAATTCTCCTGTCTCAGCCTCCCAAGAAGCTAGGATTGCAGGCATGTGCCACCACGCCCAGCTAATTTTTTTAAATTCTTGGTAGAGATGGTGTTTCACCATGTTGGCCAAGCTGGTCTCGAACTCCCGACCTCAAATGATACACCTGCCTTGGCCTCCCAAAATGCTGGGATTACAGATATGAGCCATCACGCCCGGCCCTGGAAGGAAGCTTTGTTAAGAGTTCATAGTAACAGGGTGCTAAAATGAGTTTATTAAAATAATCCCGGTAGATGAAAGATTAGGAGACCTCTTTTGAGGAAATTAGAGAGTTTAGATCTGGTTTGAAATTAGGGAATGCCTTTTCCTATTGACCTAAGTCTCTGATTATGTATCTGTCAATGTCAGTTTACAGAAAGAAGCCAACATGTCAAAGCAAAATGAATAGGCTGGGTGTGGTGGCTCATGCCTATAAACCAGCACTTTGGAGGCTGAGGCAAGTGGATTGCTTTAGCTCAGAAGTTTGAGACCAGCCTAGGCAACATCGTGAAACCCCATGGAGCATGCCTGTGGTCTCAAGCTACTTGGGAATATGTGGTGGGAGGATCACTGGACCCTAGGAGGTGGAGGTGGCAAGATTGTGCCACTGCACTCCAGCCTGGCAGAGGAAGACCTTGTCTCAAAAACATAAAAAAGTGAGATGAATAAACACTGGTTACATAGAAACATAAGTGGAGGTCCATGGGGGTCAGCATTTAATCTCAGAGTGTCCCAGCAGTAATTTTTTTTTTTTTTTTTTTTTTTTTTTTTTTTTTTTTTTTTTTTTTTTTGAGACAGAGTCTCCCACTGTTGCCTGGGCTGGCGTATAGTGGTGCAATCCTGGCTCACTGCAACCTCCACCTACTGTGTTCAAACGATTCTCCTGCCTCAGCCTCCCAAGTAGCTGAGATTACAGGTGCCCGCCACCACACCCAGCTAATTTTTTATATTTTTAGTAGAGATGGGCCTTCACCATGTTGGCCAGGCTGGTCTTGAATTCCGGACTTCGTGATTCACCGGCCTCGGTCTCCCAAAGTGCTGGGATTATAGGCATGAGCCACCGCGCCCGGCCCCAGTGGTGATTTTGTGGGTCAGCAGAGATTATCTGTGTGCCACATTTCTTTATAGCTTAACAATGGGCCTCAATCATGTGGTGCTTGAGTTCTTAGAATGTGGACAGTCAAGACATTCCAGTCACAAGTAACAGAACAAAATGGCTTAAACAATGGCAGGGGGCCAGGTGTGAGTAGTGTTTCTAAATGGGACTGGTTAAGTATTTTGGGGCATTGGATTGGCTTCTCTGCCATTCTCTTAGCTTTCTCCTCATGATTTCAAGACGGCCGCTATAGCTATCAGACGCCATCTCCTCAGGAAGCCACACTTGCAGACAGGAAGGAAAGGTGTTCTTCCTCATGTACATCTTTTTGTCAGGAGGAAATTCTTTTCTAGAATAGCAAACTGCCCCATAGCAAACTGCCCCTCAGGTTTCACTGGCCAGAACTGGGTTACATACCATCTCCTAAAACACTCACCAGCAAAGAATAATGCGATTGCCAAGGATGGCCTGAGCCCCCTGTAAAAGGGGAAGACCCCCTGCCCAGAGCATGGCGCCATACAGTACCTGAACAAAACCTAGGTTCAGCGAACTTGAGGGCTGTTGTCTGGGCAACCAACAGGGTCTGTCTGGTCCCTTAAAGTCACTGATTCTGACCTAGCACTTAGGAATCGGGCATGTGGTTTAACCTCTCTGAATGTCAAAGAATGTGAGCTGGTCAGGAACACATCTAGAACTAGAATCTCTTTTCTCTTACTGTTATTCTCATCCCCACTCAGCTTTCCTCCTGGAATTATTTTTATTTTCAAATGTGTGAAGTCAGACATAGAACAATTGTGCATTTCACTCAAAACTAGTATCTTGCTGATTGCTACCAAGAATGTTGTTTAAAATTGAGAAGCACATTTACCTCTAGATATCTCCAACGAACTTCTGTGACCATGAACTGTCAGTTTTATCAGATTCATTTTACATGCAAAGCAAACACATCTATACCCGTGTCTCAAGAAGTTTCCAGGCTAGAGGAGAAAACTATTCCTGTACCCATGACAGTTAGACATGAATTAATAGTGCCAACTAATTGATTGATGACTTGAGTTCAAATCAGGGGAAGGAAGGATCATGTTGAGGGCATGGCTGAGGCCCGAGAGAATGATTTCAATTGACAGAGAGGAAGGAGGAGGAAGTCCGAATGGGATGAAGATAATGTTGATAGTAAAGATCAACATTACAGCTATGAGCACTTGCTGATATGAGTAATGATCAACTACAGTTATTGAGCAATTGCTGTTTGAGATGAAATTCTAAGTACTTTACATGTCTTATTTCATCCTCACAAAAGTTATTATGAGATGGGATTTTTTTAAAATAATTTCTGCTATATAGATAAGGAGCATGAGATAAAAAGAAGTTAAATAATGTACCCAGTGCCCTAGAGTTAGTAAATGGTAAAACTGGACCCAGGTAATGTGGCTTCATAGCCTGCCCCCTCTCTGGTGCTCAGCCTCATTTACTGTAGCAAACTCACGAAACTGGGAAGACCAGGGTTTCGTGAGGTGACTTCTGTACAGGTGTTCCTCAGCTTATAATGGGGTTACATCCCGACAAACCCTTCATACCTGGAAAATATTGTAAGTCAAAAATGTATGTAATACACTTAACCTACTGAATATTGTAGCTTAGCCCAGCCCACCTTAAACATGCTCAAAACCCTTACATTAGCTTACCATTGGGCAGAATCACCTAACATAAGCCTGTTTCATAATAAAGTGTTGAGGATCTCATCTAATTTATTGAATACTGTACTGAAAGTGAAAAACAGGATGGTTGTATGGGTACTTGAGGTGCAGTGTCTACTGAGCACATATTGCTTTCATACCAGCATAAAGTTGAAAAATCCTAAGTTGAGTCATCGCAAATTAGGGACCATCTGTATATTGATTTAGTTGAAGGGAGGATTTATAGGCAAAATAGTGAGATAAAAGGTAGGGAAAGTTTTCACTAAATTCAGAAGTATTTGGAACTGGGGCTGGTCATCTGGATCCCAGAAGACACTGGCAAACACATGCACAGAAAAAGAACACCCCAACATTGAACACCAAAGGCCCTCAGACTTTGGCGTCTCCATTTTGAAGGTGAGGGATGTTTCTGTGTGTCTGTAAGCAGTGAAGACATCACCAGATTATGATCACATCATACGTCGCACTCGCCATCACAGTTGCAGGTTGCTCTAATCCCATGTATATTACTGTGTCTATTTGGAAAGCTGCAAGGGCCATTTATTTATGAGTGACTAAGTGGTAGTTGACTGCCTTCAACTCCTCATGTTTTACGAAGTAGGAATCCACACAGAATAGCAGTAACCAATACACCAAACCACTTTCATTTTGAGATGAATACAGAGAAGTCTTTCATTACTCTGCAATATAAAGTGTTTACTAAACAGAATTAAGCCACAGCATAATACCCTGCCTTCCTTCTTCTCCATTTGATTTGTCCTACTTAACACCAGCAAAAGTACTTCTGTCATTTTTTTTTTAGGGTTAGACAATTTATGCCATTTAAAGTGTAAAAATGGAATTTACTTGGCAATTAGAGGGAAAAGAATTGACATTATCTAAACACAAGGAGTTCATGGGTATAAAGTCTTAGATCATCATTTCTGCTAAAGATCAAGTACCTGAGTAAGTATAAAAGACTACACTGAGAGAGACGTCCCTAGTTGGAAAATGAGCCAAGTCATAGAAAATTGTGGTAACCCTGAATTTTCAAGAATGGTTTTGGCCAGATGTGGTGGCATGTGCCTGTAGTCCCAGCTACTCAAGAGGCTGAGGCAGGAGGATCATTAGAACCTAGGAGTTTGAGTTCAGCCTGGGCAACATAGCAAGACCCTGTGTCTTATTTTTTTAAAAAAAAGAATGGCTTTATTGATGTATTTTTATTATTGTAAACTAATTGTAGACTCTAATTTACTCTTGGATATTGAGATCTTTTCTGACTCTTGGCAGTGGTGGTGTTTTTTGGTCATTGGTTGATGTTTTGTCTGGCCTGATATCCAGATTCTTTTTTATAATGTAAATACTCTTTCCTGATATAGTTTATATGACAACCCTCCCCTCCCCTTATTTAAATAGAGGTTTAAAAATTTAACAAGCCCAGGTGTGGTGGCTCATGCCTATAATCCCAGCACTTTGGGAGGTCAAGACAGGATGATCACTTGAGCCCAGGAGTTCAAGACCAGTCTGGGCAATACAGGAAGACTCTACCTCTACCAAAAAAATAAAAAAATCAACCAGGTATGGTGGTACACACCTGCAGTCCTACATACTCAGGAGGCTGAGACGGGAGGATTGCTTTCAAGGCTGCATGAGCCACTGCACTCCAGCTTGGGCAATACAGTGAGACTTTGTCTCAAAAAAAAAATTAATAACAATATCTCTCATACTTTTATATTTTCTCCTTGGAAGCCTAACTCAATCTATTTCAAATGCCTTGTAAATGGCTTTTGAAGAATGCTTCACACTGGATACATGGGTTCTAATCCTGATTCTTTTTTTTTTATTTTTTATTTTTGAGACGGAGTCTTGCTCTGTCGCCCAGGCTGGAGTGCAGTGGCCGGATCTCAGCTCACTGCAAGCTCCGCCTCCTGGGTTTATGCCATTCTCCTGCCTCAGCCTCCCGAGTAGCTGGGACTATAGGCGCCCACCACCTCACCCGGCTAGTTTTTTTGTATTTTTTAGTAGAGACGGGGTTTCGCCGTGTTAGCCAGGATGGTCTCGATCTCCTGACCTCATGATCCGCCCGTCTCGGCCTCCCAAAGTGCTGGGATTACAGGCTTGAGCCACCGCGCCTGGGCCTAATCCTGATTCTAATACTTAACTGTGAACACGGACGAAGTATGTCAATCTCTGTGGTCCTTATGCTCTAGACTTCCCTCCCCCAAGTGGTTTGCCACCATTACCAATTAAAATCCTATACCTCTGTGAGGTCCAGTTCAAATGCTACTTCTTGAAGCTCTTTTTGATACTGCTTTCTCACTTTCCTCGAGAGACCATTATTTCCTGTCCTTTTGAAGGGCATGTTTCTCAAAAGCCAACGTTGTACCTTTAGTTTCTTGAGAGCCAAGGTTGCATCTTTAGTATCTTCAGTCACCTTCACACCCCAGACTGTTTAGCACAGAGCTTGCCCACAATAGCTACTCAAATGCTGAAAGGATGAATGAATATTATTATGAATCTTTAGATCAGTTGTATTTGTTTCTTTAAAATAACTGGCTACAGTCAGTGGCTCTCAACCCTGGTGTTGGGCTCATGGGAACATTGTAATCAGTTGTAAGCGGGTTGAAGTGATTTGTTATGAATGACTGTTAGGTTTTGGAAGTTTGCAAACTATGTAGTGTTTGTATAAATTAGAATGTTTCCCTTCAGTAATATTCTTTAATGATAATATCATCATCCTTCAGTGTTAATACTTCAGTGTGACACTCTCCCTTGCACTGTGATTTGTCTTAAAGGGAAGAGAAAAGAATGGACTTAGAGTCAGGACCCAGGAAATTGTATGTTAATCCGCAGCCTATCTTTTCTGTGCCAAAGCCCATAATAAGCCAGAAATCACTGCTAATAGTTATGGAACTATGGAACTATGATAGTTCTCTGCTACTCTACAAGATCTGGGGGCCTTGTCAAAATGAACATTATCAGTCAATTTAGAGAAAAGAATAACCATTACTCTAAATGAGGGGTCAGCAAACTTTTGCAGTAAAGGTCTAGATAGTAAATATATGAGGGCTTTTAAGGGCTGTACAGTCTCTGTAGCAACTACCCAAGTTCGCTATTGTAATGCAAAAGTGCAGCCATAGATAATACATAAATGGATGGATGTCACTGTGTTCCAATAAAACTTTATTTACAAAAATAGACAGGGGCCACATTGGGCCTAATGAGCTGCTCTAAGCCATAGAGTACATGGGAATGTAAACCATACTGCTTATTTTTTTAAATTGTATTAATGACATTTATTCTACTTCCTTTGTAATAGGTAAGGAGTTTCTGCAAAGAAAGAAAAATTAGGGGTTAGTAAATATGTTACTTATTTGCAAGACTATTCGGTATATATTTCACTTTTAATAGTCTCTAGATTTTCTCAGCATAAGAAATGAGGTGAAATTCTGTTCATGTTTTAAATAGTGCTGTTGAGGCTAGTTCATTAAAGAAAGGTGACTATGGTATTTGATAAAGTACCTTATCTTCCAAGAAGTTTGCTTTTATGGTATTATCTGTGGCACATTATTTTCTGTGTTGGTACTTTCTCTCAGTGGGATATTTAGGCTCTACTTTCTGCTTGGCACTTTTGTTAATAATGACTTTAAAAATCCTCACTTCTCTTTTTAAATTGCTGCATGGAGTAATAGCCTCTCTCCTTGACAGTCAAAAGGCCAAGAAGTGCAACTATGTGAAATAAACTTTTAAAACAAGGCCCCAAGTGCACTGCAAGTTGACATGAAATAATTAGTCCCTGGAGTTTGGACACCCACAAAGTATATTTCGGAACACAGATTCAGAAATGTCTCCATGACAGCCTGTGGCGGGAAGCCATCACAGCAGCAGGGCCCGTTGCTCCTGGGACATCCCACACTGTAGAGTTACTGCGGCAGTGCCTGGAAGCAGCGGCCCCTGCCCGCATGGCTTTTCCACTTCCTCACAGCCCAGAACCATGACAGGCCCCTCAGAGCTTGGGCCCTCTCCAGTCCTTAAGCAAGTGTTCACCCTCGCAGGAAGAATGTTACCCTGTTTTATCAGCAAGTAACAGAAAACCCAGATGACTGGGGCTTACAAAGTAAAGACATTTCTCTCCCATTTCAAGAAGCGTGGAGATGAGTACTAGAAAGCATGAGGTAGAGGCTCAGCGTTGTCACAGAGGACCCAGGACCCTTCTGCCTTCCTACACTGCCATCTCAGTGTTGGGGAATGACTTCCCTCATGAATGCAAGAAGGTTACTGAAACCCCAAGCATAATGCCACTTCCTCACATGGCACCGCGCTTTACAGGAAGGGGGTGGGCATAAACAGAGGGGATTCCAAACGCCATTCTCTTTGAGCAGGGGACATTTTTCTCAGAAGCCCCCGGTGGTTTTCTTCTTGGGACCTGCTTGCTTGAACGGCATCACCTGCCTCTAGCATAGGGGAAAAGAGATTGCCGTCATTGGCTTAGACCAGTCATTACCTTCCCTGGTACTGGACACATGCCACATCAGGGTTCTATTGGAAGACAAGAGAAAGGGGTGGCTACAGGGTGAGCAGCCAACCCAGGTCTGCCACACCCAGCTGAACCCCCTAAACCGTGGTCAGAGCACCTTTTGCTTTGACCCAGGAATCTAAGCCTTGCCAAGATTCTATGGCCAGTCCTCTGGGGTTATTGCCAGCAGTTTGTTCTGATTGTGGATCATCTGCAGACACCTGATTCCCCATCAGTGCTTTTGCTACCTGGCAGGGCTTCTTGATGCCCACCAGGATCGAGCTTGCCGAGTCTTTTGGATGTCGTGTGTTGTCCCCCCAGCCAAGTCTTTTTGGGGAATATTTATGGAAATATTTATATATAAATAAATAATATTTATATTTCCAGAGGTGCTCTGCACCTCTGTCTGTCCCTTTTGGGGGATATGTAAGCCACTTTGGGGCCCTTGGTACCTTAAAAATAATTTCATTTTTCTTAGTAAAATCATATAATGTCTGCATTTTTCCTTTGCAGCACAGAAATACATGACTGGTATTTTTTAATAGATGACTTTTCTGGAATAGATATTATTTTGAAAATTTAAAATAAATTCAAAGAGTTCTCTTCCACCAGTCTTAATTTCATGAAATAGTTTAAATATTATTTAATTCCATGGTCCAAACTATTGGCTCTTGTTGTGTTTTTTTTTAATATTATGTATATAAAATTAGGAAGTCATTTAAAAGCAGCAAGAATTGATGTAATCTGCGAGATGCCAAATGGAGCTAATCCTGAAATACTTTCTATCTGTAGAGATTGATAGTTTACAAAGCACTTTCATACATATTATTTCAGTACGTTCCATTACTATTATCTGCATTTGACAGATGAAGAAATAAGGGTGTAAGAGCTGAGGTGACCTAGACAGGATCCTACCAGCCTTCACAGAGTTGGCACTGGAGCCTGGGCCTTCACAGCCTGCCTGTGAGACACTTTCCTGTTTCTAGCACTCAAGTTCCAGTGTCTATGGCAGCATACAATAAGATTACAGGAGGACATCATAGCCACAGATAACCCAGCCATGTTACCTGTTCATTGCAACCTCTGCGACTAGGCCCAGACTTTTTAGGACATTTCCTTCCCCATGCGTTGGATTTGAACATGCAGCTGTCACTCACATCCTATAAGCTAAGGTGTATAGGTTTGTGCTGGGGCTAGGTCATATCTGTATTTTAAAAATCCCAGGACAACCCCAGCAGCAGTTTTAGAGATGAGGAAGAGAGGAGACAGAACACCAAGATCTGCTGGTTACTCTTGGACTTCTCAGGTGCTTCATTAATATCCTCTGTGATGGCATTTTGATGCCATTTTCCTGATGGCATTTTGCAGCTTGCCGCAAGTGTCCCTTCTGTTTTTCTAATGTAGGACAAAACCCAAGGATGAGTGGCTGCGGCTGCCAGTCAGCATTCTCTGCAGATGTTTTTGGTGTGTGTAGCTGGGGTTAACCCGCTGTCTTAATGTCTGCCTGCTTGGTTTTGCATGCAAGGATACATTATACAAGAAAATTCCATCGAGATCATGTACAAGTAAAATCAGCTTATTTTTTCCGAAGAGGCAGGGGAGCTACTTCTTAGCAGAGTGAGCTGTAGAGTCTCTCTGGAATGCAACACACAGACCTTTGTATTAGAAGTGAAATATTTAGATAGGGATCATTATGGAGCTCTTTTTACAACAAGGCAGGCCTGATAAACAGAGAGAGAGCTGGGAAACGAAGCACAAAGGAGGTAATAATATCTGATTAGCTAAGCAGCTGGATAACCGAAGGAGAATTTGTTAAAAACCTATCAAGACATCAAAGCTAGATGTGAGTTGCTCTGTTAGCCCAGGCCACTTGTGGAGCCATCTATGGAATATTACTGAGCATCTAATTGGCTGCTATTTTTCCCCTAGCGTCACTTCTTCACTAAGGGATCTGAGCTGTAACCTGACCTGTAGCTGTCATCAGGGCTTTTTTCCATCCCTGTCATGGCATAGGATCCCAGTATGGAGAAGCTTAGTTGGTATTCTAGTCATCCGCATCGTACTTGACCACGTGTGAACAAGTAACCTCATGTTTCTGGGGACAGGCAGGGAGAAACTTAAGAACTTGATCCCCTTGGGGCCCTTGGAGGATCGCTTCCACCGAGCCCTGGATTTTGCAAGTGACTTGTTTCCCAATCTATGGCACATCCAAGCCTCTTTGGTTTTCTTTTTCCCCCTTCACATGGATATATTTGAGGCACCATACTCTATCTGTCCAAGAAAGGAAGAGGGGCAAGGGAAACCATGTAAGTCATGCTTCTTTAAATATTTTGGCTTCTGCCAAAGCAGATATGAGAACAATTGGACTGTAATGAGAGTTTTCCATTGGCCTCAACTATCCTGGACAGTTGAATGGTTGGCTAGGTACCTACTATGGACCTGGTAGAGCTCCCTCTGAAATTTAGACAGTGTGTACCGTCCAGAATGTCTCAGCTTGCAGCCTGAGGATGATTATGCTGATCCTGGGGGCCCTGGGGAACTGTCTAGGGCACTAGGGGTGCCTGTGCTAACAGCAAAAGACCTCTCCCCCACAACACCACACTTGCACATGCCTCATGCACAGAGGAAGTAGGTGCCAGGTCTTTTCAGAGAAGAGCTTCAAAGCCCTGCTGCCACCTACAAGAGCCTTTGATCCATCTCTCGGCTGAATTCAGCCCCTCCCGGGGCTGATCCGCTTTGAAACCAGAGCCAGCAGCCCCTCTACAACTCCCTCTGAGTTACCTCACACAGACAAGAGCACGGGCTTCTGGGGGGCTTCTTTTTATCTTCCCTAAATAGCAAGAGGTGCTTATTTCAGCATTGTCCTATAGGATTCTTAAGAACTGCCTGGGAGATGTCTTAGGGCCAACACAAAGAATTGCAAACAAGAGCCCAGTGTCTTGGAAACTTTCTCTACAGTTTAGTATGGATAAATCACATGCAGATAGAAAATAGGAAGAAAAGGAAATTCATGGTAAGGCTGCGTATTTTCTTATTTGGGGTGCGAGGGGAGTGGAGAAATCCGTCATGGATAAAATCCAACTTTAATGACAGTCTGAAGCCCCGAAGCCCTGAAGCACAGACATATTGCAGAGCTAATGTATTATTTTGTTTTTGTTTATTCTGCAGAAATGGGGAAATTTCATTTTTTGGTAGAATTATAAGCTCCCCTTTTATTATTCACAAGCCCTAACATGCATGGCAGCCTGAGCCAGAGAGCCTTCCGTAATTTTAATACCAGCTTCTTTGCGAATCTAAACTGGTTTTCCAGTCCACTCCCTGGTGGGCCACGGGGGTTGTTGGAGTGGTGTTACACATACTTAAAGCTTCTTTTGGGCACTTGGCTGCCGCCTGTTCTCAGGGGGGACAAGGAGCCTTGCTGTGGGCATTACCAGTGGGAGGTAGGCATGGACAGTGAGGTTTGGCACCTGACCTCTGAATTCCCACGACCCTTGCAGGATATCACGCGCACGACTGGCAGTCCTCAGCCTGAACTGCACGTTGGAATCACCTGGGAAGCTTTAAACATACTAAACCTGGGCCCTGCTAAATCAGACCCATATTCTGATACAATGCGTCTGGGTATGGCCTGGATATTAAGGATTTCTGACTTTCCACTCCCACCTAGGTGATTCCACGTGCAGTCCAGGCTGAGAGCCACTGTCCTGCAGCCTCATACAGCTTGCCCAGGTTCCACAGCTTTGTCACTTCCTGGCCACGTGACTCCAAGCATGTTAACTGAGCTCAGCTTCCTTGTGTGTAACATAGGGGGATGACTGCAAGGTTCACTGCTCCTATCTCCTAGTGATTATTGCAAGGGTTCAAGTTATGGACATTACTGGGAGGATAACGTGGACCAGGCACTGTTGTGGGACCTGGAACTGTTATGGCTGGGAAAAGAGAGATCAGAGTCCCTGCCTTTGTAACTATTCTTTATTTTCTAGTCATGGAGACGGTGGATAAACAAACAAACTTACAAATACATACTGTAATGTCAAATCGTGGGCAGTACTGTGAAGAGAAAATAGGGCCAAGGGGAAGGGTGGCAAATGGCAGGAGAGAATACACATAAAGGGCACATGCAGTCCCAGGCTGTCAGAAATGCAGGCAACTGGCTGGGCGCGATGGCTCGTGCCTGGAATACCAGCACTTTGGGAGACCAAGGCAGGCGAATCATTTGAGGTCAGGAATTCAAGACCAACGTGACCAACATGGTGAAACCCCATCTCTACTAAAAATACAAAAATTAGCCAGTCATGGTGATACATGCCTATAGTTCCAGCTACACTGGAGGCTGAGGCAGGAGAATCCCTTGAACCCAGGAGGCAGAGGTTGCAGTGAGCTGAGACTGTGTCACTGCACTCCAGCCTGAGCAACAGTGAGACTCTGTCTCAAAAAAAAAAAAAAAAAAGAAAGAAAGAAAGAAATGCGGGCAACTGCACGTGGCATCCTTGGCGGGGTCTACAGTGTTGCAGTTCCGACCACTTCACCCTGGGTCAATGAGATCTCAGTGTGATGTCTGTCTCTAAACAGGTTAGACACTCCCTCAAGACAGACCTCAGACTCTGTGCAAGTCCAGGGCCCGATCGCCATCTGCGTGATGAATCCAGGCACCTAGCTCTGTGCACAGCTTCTCAAAGTGAGCATAGGTTTAGAGAGAGGAAGGATAATCAGATATTTCATTTGCCCAGGTACAACAGATATGTATTGAATACCTGCAGATGGTAAGACCTGGTTCAAGCACAATGGGGCAGAATATGAGGAAGCCCCACCCCTTCCTTTGTCTCTTCCCCCACAGCCACTGCAGTTCCTTCCACCAGTGTCAACCACCACCATGGCAGAGCATTTCCCGTGAGACAGGCCGCAGGCTACATACATTATGTGCATCCTGTCAGCATGTCCTCACCAGGGGAAGTAGGTGTTGGTTTGTTCAACCCCATTTTACATGGAAGGGCTCTGGGGCTTTGTCATGCTATCGTTTGTTCATGTGACCCCAGGCCACACAGCAGCTAAGTTGGAAAGTGTTTGCTGTTAGCCTGCATGATTGTCCCTCCATGAGGGACCTAATGTGCGTACTAAAGGCCTACTGTGTGCCAGAGCCTGGCATTTCACCATTAAGTCACTGAATCCCCATAACACTGTGCAGCTAGAACCTTCTCAGCTTTCCTGACCATCCCTTATCTTGGGCTAGCCCTCATGACACATGTCACACCCTGCAGTTACCTTCTGTATTCATTTGTTGACTTTTATTTGTCCTTCTCCCCTGCTAGAACATCAGCACAGACAGTGGACTCTGATCTTGTTCACTCCAGAGCCAACATTTGAATGGAGATTAGCTGGCATTCTAGATGCCACCTAATTACCTGACAGGAGAAAGAAGACCAGGACAGAAGCCGCTGAAATTCCAGGCGGAACGTAGGTTTTATCAGAAGAGACACAAACTCTGCCTGGCGGTGTCTGAGGCCATCTTCTTCAGGAAGGTGTTTCTTGGATGCACTTCGAAGTGGAGGGGGCCCCACAGGTGGAATTAGGTTGCAGGAATGAGGGGAAGGTAGTCCCCTGGAAAATGTGAAAATGAGAGTTGAGATGCAGGCAAGAAAATTCAGGAGGACAGTTGAGTGAATAGTCGCTCCCTCTGGCAGGTGCCCAGGGTGGGAGGAGGGTGGTAGTGTGAGGACATCCTAGAACACACACTCTTTGGACTCAGATCTTGCCGTGAGCTGTAGCTCCACTACCTGATCAGTCTGTGACCTTGGGCAACTTCCTTAGCTTCATCTGTGAAGTGGGAATAATAGTATCTTCCCTTCGGTGAGAACCAAATGAGGCAGTACTTTCTGTACATCGAATAATAGATCGATGCTGGCGTAGAGCAGTTCAAACAAATGAGTCTGGGGAGGTGGACCCAGGCTGTGCTGCATGAGCAGGGCCTCTGCACAGACCCAGCGCTGACCTCAGGTTTAACCTTTTACTTGAGGTATGGGAATGGCTTTTTGGATACTGTTGTTTGAAAAAAAAAACAAACAAAAGGTCATAAATAAAACTTAGAATGCTAACAACTACCCAGAAAGCTAGTCTCATCTCTGCCCAGTAACACCTTTCTTTCCTGGAGAAAGGTTGGAACCTTCTGCAGTTCCACCAGTGGATGAGATTGAAACAGTGAGCAGACAATGGGGAGGCAGACACCTGAAGCCAGAGATGTGGGCCAGGTGGGGGCGGTTGGCCCTTCCCACAGGCCCAGGCAGCTGCGCTGACACAGCTGTCCCTTTGAAAGTTGGCCCTGAGTGGGAAGCACTGCATTATTCTCCCAGCCCACTGCAGAATGCCTTCTGCCCATTGCACAGTGGCAGCGTGCTTTGGGCAGCTTGATGCTGGGGCTGCATGTAGGGCCTCAGAAAAGTAGGTAGATTCGTAAGACGGGCTTTATCCTAGAACAGACAGCACCACCCTGCCCTTTCCAGAGCCAAGTTATGGACATGGGTCCTAGAGAGGCAGAAATGTCTTAAGGGAAGGAAAGGGAAATCCTAATTACTACCTGGGAAACAGTCCTCATTTCCAAACCCAGCAGGTGACCTGCAGGATAATGTGTGGGCAGTGATTCATTAGAAGCTGTAATCCCCAGTGTTCAAGCGAGAGTTGTAACTGTATTTAGGGCCTGAGAGAGAGAAATGGGGCTTCATAAATCACTCCTCTGGCACCGTTGCCTACATACCTAGGCCTGTAGCAATTTATCCCAAATGAGGAAATAATAATGTCATTTTCCTCCAGTCTTTCCCTGGGAGGAAGTTCTCTAATAGAGGGTAGGCAGGTGTTAAGAAGAAATCTTTCTGGGCTACACCTCATTACAAGATTGGGATAAGTAAGCTCTTTTTCACCTTCTGCCTCTCCTCTCCTTGCCTTGTCAGCAGCAGGGTTGGGAGTTAGGCACAGGGCATGATGGGAAAGAAGTCTTGCTGGTTCTCAGTTGTTGCAGTTGGTTGTTTTGTGTAAAGTAAATTGATGTGTTTCTTTTCTCTAAATACTGACTGTTGAACCTAGTTGTGGAAGAAAGGATAACTGTTTTTTGCTCTTATTACTTGCTATTCACTGCTGCTCTTCATCTGGAGGTCACTAGCAATTTTTAAACAATTATCCCCATTTTACAGATGGAAGATAGTAAGTTCTATTGAGGAATGAAAGGCCTTTTTTTTTTTTTTGAGATGGAGTCTCGCTCTGTCGCCCGGGCTGGAGTGCAGTGGCCGGATCTCAGCTCACTGCAAGCTCCGCCTCCTGGATTTACGCCTTTCTCCTGCCTCAGCCTCCCGAGTAGCTGGGACTACAGGCGCCCCCCACCTCGCCCAGCTAGTTTTTTGTATTTTTTAGTAGAGACGGGGTTTCGCCGTGTTAGCCAGGATGGTCTCGATTTCCTGACCTCGTGATCCGCCCGTCTCGGCCTCCCAAAGTGCTGGGATTACAGGCTTGAGCCACCGCCCCGGCCGAAAGGCCTTTTTATAGAGTAACTGAGGTTCCATGTGTTGATTAGAATAAAGTAAGCTCCTGACTGGGCGCAGTGGCTCACGCCTGTAATCCCAGCACTTTGGGAGGCCGAGGCGGGCGGATCACTTGAGGCCAGGAGTTTGAGACCAGCCTGGCCAACGTGGTGAAACCCCGTCTCTACTAAAAATACAAAAATTAGCCAGGCGTGGTGGTGCACACCTGTAATCCCAGCTACTTGGAAGGCTGAGGCAGGAGAATTGCTTGAACCCAGGAGGCAGAGGTTGCAGCAAGCAGAGATCATGCCACTGCACTCCAGCCTGGGCAACAGCAGGACTCTGTCTCTTAAAAAAGAAAAGAAAAGAATAAAATGAGCTCCTGTAACAAGTGGAGCCTCACGTGAAGAAAGGCTTCAGTGCAACGGATGTTGACTTGTCGTCCATCTGACAGTCTTATCATGGATCTTGCTGGTTGGCCTTGACTCCCCTTGCAGTGTCTTAGGGACCCCGTTCTTTTCATCTTGTGGCTTTGCCATCTCGGAAGCCTTTTGCTTTCTTTATCCACCCAACCATGGGGAGGAGGACTCAGAATTGACACTTAGCACCTCTGCCATTGCCAAGAACTAGTCCATGTGACCTTAACTAGTAGTGAAAGGCAGGGGTGGCCCAGAACTGGAGTCCTTCACCGGACAGTTGCTTACCTGAGACAACACGCATGTACCTGTGAAATGTATGTACCGTAGAAGGATCATGAGTTTGGCACATAATTAGTGGATAATAATCACTACCACATCTCAGAATGAGTGTCAGATAATTAGCAGACAATAATCACTGCCACGTCTCAGAATGAGTGTGTTTACTAATAGAAATGTGGTTTTGGCTTAAGACACATTGTCAGTGGTGGGCCGTAGTTGTTTTCTGACTCCACCAAGGCAGAAAGGAAATTGTTGAATTTGAGAGTAAGTAGATGGGGCCAGCCAAAGCAAGATGGACAGAATGACGTTCCTTTACTGTCCTTATTGACAATATTTGGTTCATGCAATAGAAAAGAATCTTAAAAGTCTCTCTTTAATATACAACAGGAGAAAGACCCTGGAAACTTGTCTTTCACTCATTCCAAACCTGCCTTATCCCCTCAGTCAGTTGCACTTGTACCTGTAAAGTTCACACACAGTTTTGCATCAAATGTTTATGTGGCCAGCCATGTAGTAAGTGGATTCAAAGAAACGTGTATTTAAGGTGGCCACTTGCCCCTTGAGTAAATGGCAGCCATTGGACTCTGTGTGGGATTTTGTGTTGTTATTCGACTTGAAAAATGATGAAACCTCATAATTTCTCTCCCCTTTTAGTTTCCTCTCTGTCTGAGCAGCTGTACTGAAGTTTGTCAAACATGCCCGTTAGCTTTCACATGTAAAGATGGCCTTTTTATATTCAAATTTGAGTAATATATTATTTAATCATTAGGCAGTTTACTAAGGGTATATTTGTGGCCATTGTTCTTTCTGAATGCCTAATCACTAAAGGAAAACATTTTGAAAACGAGCACTTTCTTCCAGAAAGTCTGGTTTCCAGGAGAGAGTGTCACTGGGAAGACTGGGAAGCCATCAGTGGCGTGGCACAGGGACACCATGGATGCTGCTGCTAGACCTGCCCTGACCCTGTAGTAAGGCCTAGCCAAGGACACATTGAACTCCTTAAAATTGTTGATATTTGGTCGAGCACAGTGCCCCACGCCTGTAATCCCAACACTTTGGGAGGCCAAGGTGGGAGGGTCGCTTGAGAACAGGAGGTCAAGGCCAGCGTGGGCAACACAGCAAGACCCCCGTTTCTACCAAAAATACAAAAAAATTGGTCAGGTGTGGTGATGTATACCTGTACTCCTAGTTACTCAGGAGGCTGAGGCAGAAGGATCGCTTGAGCCCAAGAATTTAAGGTTGCCGTGAGCTCTGATTGCACCTCTGCACTCCAGCCTGAGCGACAGAGAGAGACCGTGTCTCAAAAGAAAAAGAGAAAAACATTGCTTATATTCAACAATGTTTGTCCTTCCAAACAGCAGTTTCATCAGATTCAAACTAATACAAAAGTGGCCTCCCAAGGAGGTGTTTGTTTATAAGGCTACAGGGCACCATTTTCCCACTGCTTCTAACACAGACTTATAGGAGGTTCTCTGAAATCAGAAATACAGATCTTTTTTTTTCTTCTTCTTCTGAGACAGGGTCTCATTCTGTTGCCCAGGTTGGAGTGCAGTGGCATGATCACAGCTCACTGTAGCCTCAACCTCCTGGGCTTAAGTGATCCTCCCGCCTCAGTCTCCTGAGTAGCTGAGACTACAGACACACATCACCATGACCAGCTTTTTTTTTTTTTTTTTTTGTAGAGATAGAATCTCACTGTGTTGCCCAGCCTGGTCTGAACTCCTCGCCTCAAGTGATCTCTCCGCCTCCGCCTCCCAAAGGCATAAGCCACCACACCCAGGCAGAAACACAAATCTTTAGTGAGGTAGCATTCCATTTAGCTACAGAAGCACTTGGCATACAGTTGACCTTTAAACAACTCGGGTTTGAAATGCATGGATTTTACATGTGGGGTTTTCTAAACCAAACTTGGATCAAAAACGCAGTATTCACACGATACAAAAGCAACATATACAGAGGACTGAATTTTCGTTTACATGTTTTCTGCCGGGCCAGCTGTGGGACTTGAGTATGCACAGATTTTACTGTACTCAGGTGTCCTGGAACCAATTCCTCACATATACCAAGGGACAACTGTAATGTGAACACAAACCCATAAACAGTGCGGTGTTACCAGCCTTCCCAGGATGCATGTGGCGGACAGAGGAGTCAGTGTCAAGAAGTGCTCCACTGAGAGCTGGGGGCCTCTGAGCTGGAGCTTACTGACAAGTGGGAGATGCCCAGATAATAGGGTGCCATGACAGATTGTGGTGGTAGCATTGTGAGCTGGTTGACAGCACAGAACTCTGGAATCAGATGGCCTGGATTCAAATCCTGAACTCACCCCTTATTGGCTGTGTGAGCTTAGGCAAGTTACTCACCCTCTCTGTGCCCCAATTTCTTCATCTGCAAAATGGGAATAACGATAATGGCATTATGATTTACTGAAAGGATTAAATGAGTTAATATGTCTAAGTACTTAGAACAGCATCCAGCACCATACTAAGGAATACGGAAGTATTTGCTGTTTTTATACAGAGCTTAGCGGCATGAAGAAGTTAGACAAGCAATGAGGAATTCAAGATGGTGTCCTGGAGTAGAAGAGAAATCCGTTCTGGAAGGGAGACTTAGATTACAGGACACACAGAGATTTGGGTCTGGTTTCCACGGCTGGAGGAAGGCGACAGTTGGCGAATCCCCGCCTATGTAGTGATGTCCAGCAGAAACTGTCCTGAGACCCATCTTTGTCATTTCACTATCACTCTGTCTCCATACTTTCTCCTGCCCTTCTTCCTGTCTCAAAACCTCTAGTCCTTTTAATCATAGGAAATGTTCACGTTTTCCCATCACATCTTTTTATATATATATGTCTGGGTGTAGGAAATTTCTGTGCACCCCCAAGGACACCTGCAGCTCCTTTCTCTTTGAGTTTGGTGTATGCCAGGAAGGTGGTCAGAAAACAGCCATAGCCCCTCCTTTGCAACTGTTTCTGCTATAGTCTTTTTGATGGTGCAAGATGTACCCTAGGGCTGATTGTGTTCCTGGGAGCCGGAAGCTGTTACTGCAGGGTTAAATCAGCAACAGGAGAGCAACACTCCCAGCAACCTCAGAAAGAATAGAGAATGATGTTCTTGAAGGGAGCTAGGAACTGTGTTCCTAGTGCCGTCTTCTTAGAAAAAAAAGTTTCCTTCCCCCCTTCTCTCTGCCGTTCCACAACACACCTTGTACTAAATACATTTTTCAGACCTGACTTTGTGCAAACACAATGTTGTTCGGCAAGCATTAAAAGGCAATTTAGTACTCAAAGGATTAAAAGCTCATGTTAAATTGAAGACTACACTTGGCATAAACATTAAAAATTGACAGAACACCCTGCACATTAACTGCACCAGGGGCTTCGTAATTAGCATTTAAAAGTAAAACATCATTTCCTTACTGTTTCCTACTTACTCATTTATAATGCATTTATTATAATACAGATGTGAGCAAGAGGCTTTCTCCCATCATCAGCAGATGAAAAATATACCTGTACTGAGAAAGAAACTGGGATTTATTAATCCCGCCTAAAAAGCAAAACCAATAAAGAAATCTCTCACTGGGCTGATTTGAGAGCTTCAGACTACCCTTTGGAAGATTGACACAAGGCCCCCAAAGAAATCACCTTCACACTTCTCTTCCTTTTCTTAGCCTTTCACTAACAAATACTGGGAAGAAAATCCAAGTAAGCTTCGGCCAGGCACACACTTGCGTTTAAAATTGATCAACTGGCAGGTTACCAAAGGAATGTGAAAAAGAGCTTGTTGGCCCATTGCTGATGCTTCTTCTTCAAAACTTTGGGTAAGACTGGGATCCAATTTTCCAACTCAAAGGGAAATTCTGCTGACTTAACACAGATGGCTGAATCTGTAAATGAGGACACCTGTTCATGACACCTTTGGGCTCCTGCTTAAATTCAGGGTTTTGTTTTTAGCATTACCAAATTTGTAAAATCTGAATGCAGTCCAAATCTGATCTTATGTTCTTCCTCCAGAGTTAGTCCCAAATGTGCCGCCATTGCAGTTTTTGGACCTAACTCTCGGCCCCTCCTTAGTATGGTAGGTAGTAATTCCCAAACTTTAGCATGCATCACAGTCAGTGAGGGTCTCCCTAAAATGCAGATTCTGCCTGAGCAGGTCTAGGATGGAGCATGAGATTCTGCATCTTTTTTTTCCACCCAGGCTGGATGGAGTACAGTGGCACAATCTCAGCTCACTGCAGCCTCCACCTCCTGGGTCCTCCCTGGGTTCTCCTGCCTCAGCCTCTCACGTAGGTGGGACTACAGGTGTGTGCCACCATGCCCAACTAATTTTTGTATTTTTAGTAGAGACAGGTTTTGCCATGTTGGCCAGGCTGGTCTTGAACACCTGACCTCAGGTGATCTGCCTGCCTCAGCCTCCCAAAGTGCTGGGATTACAAGCGTGAGCCACCGCGCCCAGCCAGATTCTGCATTTCTAAAAGGCTCCCAGGCAGTGTCAGTGCTCCTGGCACCAGGACCACATCTTTGAGTGGCAAGGTTGCACGGAAAACTCTCATCGGTTATCAGACAGTGGATTCAGCTCATCACATGTGAAAGACCCCCAAATTGCCAGCTCCCTGTGGTAAACCCATGGCGATGACTAAGACAGCCAAACACAGTGCTTGCCCTGAGTGAACTTATTCTAGAAGTATCTGAGACCTCGTTATCTTTCTCAGGCCTCTCCTACTGGATCTCATTTGTCATGTGTGATTGAGAACACCTTTCCCTGGTGTTATCTAGAGATCCTGACAGGCATGTTCTGCTAAAACAGACCTCCTGGGCTGTCCCCAAGTGGCCTCACATTCCCCAGCTGGGGCACCGTTAAGTTTATCACATTAGGCAGTTAACAGGACAAACATAATTTCTGGGCCACAAGGCCAGTCTGGGTGAACGCATGACATAAGGGTGTTAAAAGTGGAGGAGAATTCCAAAAATAGACTTTACTCTTGTCAGAATGGTGCCAGGGGTTGGCCCAGCCTGTGGAATGCCTCAGCCCTAGAGGGTTTAGGCAGTAAGGCACGCTTCCCTGGGGAGGGTGGTGGTGGCTGGGGAGAGGAGAGCCAGGTACCCAAGAAACTAATTTGGCACCTGCTCTATGGCAATCCCTTACAGGCAAAGAGAGAAAAAGGAGGCTTTGGGACGGATAGGGGAATTTTCTGATACAAGCAGTCCCCTTGTATTTTCTTTTCATTGTCATAATGGTTTGTAAAATTCCAGAAATGTATTCGTGCCCCTACTTGACTTGAAAATGCCGCTTTCTCACTGAGAGCCATGGGCTAAAACCCACCCGAACAGCGGTCAGAAGTGAGGCTTGCTGTCTGTGAGATGAGGACAACAGCCTGGATTCCTGAGTCAGGCTCACATCTAAGCCTGGCAGGGCCTGGAGGGCGGCAACGTGTGGTTTGCAGGTTCATTAATTACCCCAGTGTTTTTTATGGGAAGATCCTTGGGTGTGTTTGTGGGAACAGAACCCTGATTTTAATTACGTCCCTTCTGGTTATTCAGATTATAGACTTTTAAGGATCTTGTTTCTCTGGCTTTCTTCTGCCCTACAGAGGGACAGAAGGGTTCAACAGAGAAAGTGCCTGTGCTCTGTATTAACACATAGAAGCAGAGAATTTTAGAGCAGAAAGGGACTTCAGTGCATTTAGTTCAGAGCCCTCGAATTACAGATGAGGGAACTGAGGCTCAGAGATTTAAGTGACCTGCCCAAGGTCACACAAGTAGGATTAAAACCTAGGTCTCCTAAACCTCTCTATTTTGTACATCATACTGTCTGCACATAATTATTTCTTTTCAGATATTTAATAAAAGTCACAATCAGAGTTAGTCAATTTTTTGTCTCTTTTGAGAGTTGAAGTCTTCATGTGAATAGCCATAATTACTGCATTTTCTGTGCATTTCTTCTTTGATTCTTCTTTGGCACAAGAGCTCTGAGGATGCTTCAGCATTGTACTAGGCAGAAAAACGAACACAATTAGCAGATTCAAACAGATGCACATCGCATCTCACACAGGTTAATAGGGAATGTGCCTTTCTAAAGCGAAGGATCCAGGGTTACAGGGCACGGAAGAATTCAAAAGGTAAAAGGAACATGACTCGCATACTTGTAGAGTGGCCAAAGAGGGCCTTGTTTTTTACTCTTCACCAAAACAAAGGTTTGGTGCTAAAATAATCAAGTAACATTCACTGAAGATGCACCCCAGGCGCACCCCCTCCCTGCTACGCTAAACACTGCCTGGTCTCTCCAGACTCGGTTATTGTCTGAGGACCTCCTCTCACAAACATTTAATAATGGCACTTTGGCTTTTTAATATTTTATTTGATTTCTGTTTTATGGTGTTTTTAATTGAACCCCGTTTTAATTGCCTTTTCTGCATACCAAGAGCCTAGGTGGGGAAGGAAGGCTTATAAATGAAATGATTATTGTTATTACTTCCTTTATTTCTGCAGTGTCTTAATCAAATTATAATTGATTCCATCCACATATTAGCCCTGATCCTCATATGCATGTGTCAGAAAACAGCAAGCATTGAGTACGGAGGCTGAAAATTTTAATCTAGCCGAGAATAAGATTTGTCAGCATTATTACAGAGTGAGGAAAGGAAATTGGGGCTAAGTTGTTGCCGTCAAGTTGAGCCACCAAAGCAGAGTGCTTGATTCCGGGTGACACAGCCCACAGGTGGGCAAGGTTTCATAAACTGAGAGCTAGTAGTGACCTAGAAGTGACCTAGAAAAGACATTTAGTCACTCCCTTGTGTCCAGTCATAGCCCAGGGCAGACACAGTTTATCCTGCACAGGCTTGGCTGACACCTCCATAAATAAGGGACCTTCCTTTACAGCTTTTCAGAGTCTCAAGGGCAGCTACAGAGTTGCCCTTAGGATAAAAGAATAAACAACCCTTATCCCCTTAAACTTCTGCCCCTCTTTACCCTGTGCCCCCGCATCCTGTTTTTTGGAATTTGACCTATTCGTTTTGTGCCCAGGCACTGACTGCAGGGTTGACAGTAGCCACTCTGAAGGGGACGTGGTAGGGAGTAACAAAACAGGCAGGGTGCAGTGGCTCACGCCTGTAATCCCAGCACTTGGGGAGGCCGAAGTGGGTGGATCACTTGAGGTCAGGAGTTCAAGACCAGCCTGGCCAACATGGTGAAATCCCGTCTCTACTACAAATAAAAAAATTAGCCAGGTGTGGTGGCACATGCCTGTGATCCCAGCTACTTGGGAGGCTGAGGCGGGAGAATCGCTTGAACCTGTTGGACGGAGGTTGCAGTGAGCCAAGATCGCGCCACTGCACTCCAGCCTGGGTGACAGAGTGAGACTCTGTCTCAAAAAAAAAAAAACAAAAACAAAAAGCAAGAAACCCAGATCTGGCACACACAGAGATGGCTTATGGCCTTATTAGGTCTGCTGCCTCCCCAGCTAGGTATTCAGTGGGCAGCCACTCATAGGCTTCATAAAATGACTTAGATTTGATGCTTGAAGAGAAACTCCTGGGTAACTGCTTGAAGAAAGCAACATTATCCCTTAAAGTGGTAGCCCTAGCCCCTAGAATATCTTTCTCACCTTGGGACTTGCTAAAATGGAATTCCTTATTTCAAAGGCAGCACAGTGTTTGAGTTCCTGCTATGTGTAGTATGCTAGGCTGGTCACTACAGGCCAAGCAAGGCAACTAAAACTAGCCTCTTTCCCTATTCCCCTGCAGTGAAGAAAAGACAACACATTTCAAGGGTCTGCTTTGCAAGAGACCATGTACCACAGTTTCCTCCTTATCAGCATGGGCATAGCAAGTAATAACCCCTCTATGAATGAAGAGGGAGCTGTGTTCAAAGAGGTTAAATAAAGTGTCCAAGACCATACAGTGTTAGTGACATAGGGAAGAAATCTGAAAGCCGGTCCCTAGCTAACCTGTCTCTTTGCATTGTCAACCTGGAAGGAAGTGTCAAATGGTTTGGCGCAGAGCTCTGTCCTTGGGCCTGGCCTGTTTGCAACCTTCACTTACGTGAAAAGAGAGAGTGGAAGACACTAGATTGGAAGAAGACAATCAGGATACCAAAAAATATTCCAGCAGACTGAGGACCAGAACGAAAGCCATGGCAGAGTGGAAGGGAGGAAATGAGCGAGAGGCACAGGGAAGAGAGAGAGCAGCCTGAGGATTCAGTGAACTGGGTTTGGAGTTAGGGAGGGCGATGGCCTAGGTCAGACCATTGACAATCAGGAAGAAATCCCAATGAGTTCATCTGTAGAATGGTTGATTTTTAAAGCACCGATGGACAATTAGTGTCACACTCCACCAAATGAGTTGGAGATACAGGAGTGTAAGGCAGGAGGAGCTGGAGTCTCGGGAATCCCCTACTTGGAAACTATAGGAGAAGCTGGGAAACTGGTGAGAGTCCCCCACTTCCTCCTTTCTAGATACTGAAGAGATACCTGAAGAATCTCAATATTAAAGGATAAGAGGGTCCAAATAAGGCAATATTACTTGAGAAATAAGAGAATAATAATATTTTTGTCATGGAAGCCCAGTAATAAAGGGAGAGACAGTCTACCCTTCTGCAGAGAGAGACAGAAAGGGCCACTGTGTTTGTTAATTAGGAGGCCCTTGGCCAGAGACCTGCTAAGCTCATAAAGGCCAGTGTTACTCTCTTTGGGTGGAACAACTCTAGGGAAGCTGAATAGATAATAGTCACTGCTTCCTTGAAAGGGTAGGACACATGATTTTTTTTTTTTTTTTTTTTTGAGATGGAGTCTCGCTCTGTCACCAGGCTGGAGTGCAATGGCACGATCTCAGCTCGCTGCAACCTCTGCCTCCCAGGTTCAAGCAATTCTCCTGCCTCAGCCTCCCAAGTAGCTGGGACTACAAGTGCACACCACCACACCCAGCTCATTTTTATATTTTTAGTAGAGACAGGGTTTCACCATGTTGGCCAGGATGGTCTCAATCTCCTGACCTCGTGATCCGCCTGCCTCGGCCTCCCAAAGTGCTGGGATTACAGGCGTGAGCCACCGCGCCCGGCCAGGACACATGATTTTAAAAGCAGGCGAAGCTCCCAGGCTGGTCAAAACGACTCTACTACAGCATTCATAGAAGAGTAAGATAGAAAATGAGATGGGAGCTCAGCTGGTGACACAGCAGGGCACTTGCTTACCTGGATCAGCCCAGCCTAGAAAGTCAGAGGTGACGGCACTAATCAGACTCCAGGGAAACTGACTGGCTGGTAACACAAATCTTCTGTTTACAGTGAGGAGTATAACCAGCAACCCAACGCGAGTGACCTACATGCACTAGTTGACACGTATGTCCCCCAGGGACAATCCCTGAGGAATCCAAATTATAATCAGAAAGTCACTTGGTGACCAGGGACTATAGGAATAAGGGACCTGGGCAGAACTGCCCACTCTGTCCTGTTTTAGCATTGGTGAAACTCTGATACTGTGCAGGAACTTTTGGTACTCGCAAGACTTGATTGTCTTTTTTTTTTTTTTTTTAAGGCAGGGTCTGTCTCTGTCTCCCAGGCTGGAGTGCAGTGGCACAATCTCAGCTCACTGCAACTTTTGCCTCCAGGGTTCAAGCAATTCTCATGCCTCCGACTCCCAAGTAGCTGGGACTACAGGTGTGCACCACCATGCCCAGCTAATTTTTATTTTATTTTATTTTATTTTATTTTATTTTATTTTATTTTAGTAGAGACAGGGTTTCACCATGATGTCCAGGCTGGTCTTGAACTCCAGGCCTCAGGCAATCCACCCGTCTTGGCCTCCCAAAGTGCTGGGATTACAGGCGAGAGCCACCGAGCCTGGCCGGATTGTACTCTTTTGATCCTACCTGTTTCCCAGTGCTGGATTGTGAGCTCTCTGAGAGCAAAGCCTGGGTCTTACTCATCTTTATGTTCTGGTGCCAGGCGTTCTGTGTTGGTCACAGAACCATCTACTTCTATTTGGAATCATCTACTATTTCTAGAAGACCTTAGCAGAGATAATGGTATTAGCAAGTGCTTCTGTGTTTGGGGTGCCTACTGTATGCCTGCACATGCATTAGATAAAGATACCTTTAGAGCTAATAGATGCCATGAGGCGTATCCTCTACAAAGAGGATCCTGAGCTTCAGAGATGACAGATCTCATGTAATCAAGCCGGCTTTATGAGGTAGGAGGGGATTTGAACCTGGTCTGCCTCACTCCAGAGCACATGCTCTTCCCACTGGGCCACATTACCTGGAGTCGCTGAGGCCTGTTTCACAGGCCTCTTGACTGGGCAGCTCCCAGCTCTGCTCTGTGGATGTGCTGTGTGCTAAAGGGGCGGTGGGGGAGGGGGACCCTGAGGAAGGAATGTTCAGGCATTGGTTAAAATAGGTGTCCTAGCCTCTTGTCGTGCCTTCATATTCACAAATGTTCATTTCTTTCTCTTTTTTAAAAAAAATTCTTCCTAGGGATGATGACTGACAGATTAATATATGTCTAACTACATGTCTCAGAAATCAAAAGGAAGGTGCTGTCAGAATCACTTGTCAGAAAATGAGATTAGGCGCATTTGTCATTTGCTGAGGATTGCAGTCTTTCAAAGATAAGGTTTCATTTAATGAGGGTAAAAAGCCTCCTTTTAAAAAAAGAAGAGGGAGCGAGGGAGTGAGGGTGGGGTAGGCGAGGAGTGATGATTCTTTTCTCTGGTGTCAGCCAAGTGTTTTATCACCTAACGCGATCCCACGGCACCTGGTAGCCACTGATAATGGCAACCTGGCCTTCTCCACCTCCTCTGCTGCTGCACCACTTCAAAAGCAGCTACTTGTTACCTGCTTTTACCTCTCCTTGAAGCCGAAGCTCCTTCTCCTATGGGAAGAGGGAGCTAAGCATGTACTCTAGATTTAAAAGCAGGCTCAAGAAAGCATGAGTAGAAAGGAAACGTACAGTCACATTTCCCAACAAACTGGAAAGAATCCACAATGGATTTCAGTGAGAGATGGAGCCTGTCTGAGTAGTGAAGGGTAACTAATGAGGAACAGAGCTAGATCCCATTGCAACCAATTGTGTTTTGTTATGGAAAATATTTATCAAGTTCTTTTGCATTTGTTGATTCTCTTACAAGTGACATAGTAAGAGCTCCTGGCATGTGACTTGATGCGCCTCCTGCACCCTGCGATTCAGGCTGGCAATTTCTATCCCTTTATGAAGCTTCTCTCTGTACCTCAGGTGTGGCCTGTACTCCAGCAGTATTTCAAATTAATCTCCCCCACCAACCCCCGGCCTCCAATCGTAGAAAACTGCCTCTGAAATGAACAACTGTATTATGGAGAATGCCAGTGATAAGGCAGAAAATCCTTATTTCAGAAATGTTTGGTGGCCAGGCGCAGTGGCTCATGCCTGTAATTCCAGCACTTTGGGAGGCTAAGGTGGGTGGATCACTTGAGATCAGGAGTTCGAGACCAGCCTGGCCAACATGGTGAAACCCCGTTTCTACTAAAATTACAAAAATTAGCCAGGTGTGATGGTGTATGCCTGTAATCCCAGCTACTCAGGAGGCTGAGGCAGGAGAATCACTTGATGAGCCCGGGAGGTGGAGGTTGCGGTGAGCCAAGATCGTGCCACTGCACTCCAGCCTGGGCAGCAGAGCAAGAATCTGTCTAAAAAAAGAAAAAGAAAAAGAAATGTTTGTTCCAGTTCTCTACTCCAAAACTTACTGGTGTAAAGCAGTACCCTTTTCTTCTGTTCCTGGATTTGGTGGGTCAGAAATTCAGACAGGGCCCAGCAGAGAAGCAGTTTGTCTCTGTTCCACCACAACTGGTGACATGAATGACTGGGGACCAGAATCCCCTGGAGAAGTCTTCACTCATGCATGGGGCACTTGGCAGGGACAAAAGTACCTCTGCAAGCCTTGTCCACGTAGCATGGGCTTCTCACAGAATGGCATCTGGGTTGTGAGAGGAGTTGCCTGAGGGGCGCTATACCAGAAAGCCAGTATCCCAAGAGCTCGAGGCAGAAGCAGCTAGGCTTCGGACCTGGCCTTGGAAAGTCACATGGAGCCACTTCTGCCACTGAGTTGAAGCACTGATAAGCCCACCAGATTCAAGGAAAGAAGATGGGGACCTCTCCGTGGGGCAGTGTCAAAAGATGTGCAGATGTGCTTTAAAATGATCATAATGCTGTGAAGATTTCTTTCTACTTGTGTGTTTCTTCACGTCTCATGAACGAAATGGCCTAGGAATGTAAAGTAAACGACATTTGGATGGTTACTGACTTGGCATAAAAGGTTATTCCTCTTCATTAAAAAGAAGAAGAAGAAGAAGAAGATGTAGGCCAGATGCAGTGGCTCATGCCTGTGATCCTAGCACTTTGGGAGGCCAAGATGGGAGGATCACTTGAGGCCAGGAGTTCAAGACCAGCCTGGGCAACATGGAAAATCCCATATCTACCAAAAATTATCCTGGTGGGGTGGTGCATACCTGTAGCCCCAACTACTGAGGAGGCTGAGGTGGGAAGATAGCTTGAGCCCTTGAGGTCAAGGCTACAGTGAGTCATGATGGCATCACTGCACTCCAGCCTGGATGGCAGAGCCAGACCCTATCTCAAAAAATAAATAAATAAAAGCGAGAGAGAGAAAAGATGTGGACAGAGAGAGTGAGCCCAAGCACATTAATGGCCTGGGGTAGTCTGAGGGGTGGGGTGTCCTGTTACTGCTCTCTGTTACTAACAGTTTAAAACAGACTCAGACTTCACTTAAATGTGCACCTTTCTGGCCAGCTGTGGTGGCTTATGCCTGTAATCCCAGTACTTTGGGAGGCCAAGGCAGGTGGACCACTTGAGGTCAGGAGTTCAAGACCAGCCTGGGCAACACAGTGAAACCCTGTCTCTACTAAAAATACAAAAATTAGCTGGGCGTGGTGGTGGGCACCTGTAATCCTAGCTACTTGGGAGGCTGAGGCAGAAGAATCACTTGAACCCAGGAGGTGGAGGTTGCAGTGAGCCGAGATCACGCCACTGCACTTCAGCCTGGGTGACAAGAGTGAGATTCCATCTCCAAAAAAAAAAAAAAGTTCACCTTTCTGTTTCTTTCCAGTCCTTCTCTGTTACACTTTTCAAAAATCATCTGTGCATACTTGCCTCTATGTCCTGATTCGTCTGTTTAGAACTTAACATTTAATATGTAACCTAGCTTCAACCCACTTCTCTAACAATTCTGCTGCTATTTACCAAAGACCTCCTAAATCAGTGGTCCACCTGTCTTTTCTCAGTCCTTCTCCTCCAGCACCTCTAATACATCTGCCATTTTTGAGTTTTCCTCCTCCTGGAAATTCCTTCCTGTCCTTCCCTAGCCCAGTAAATGCGGACATTGTCCAGGTGTAGTCCTTGGCTCTGTTTTCTTTTCACGCCACGACATTCCCTCATTTCTTTGCAGAAGACACTTGCACCTCATCTGCAAATCCAAGCTCTCTTTCTGGTGTTCCACTCCCAAATTTCTGACCGTGGCTAGGCTTCCCTCACTGTCTTCTAAATTCATCTCATCCCAAGCAAAGTCTTTATATTCCCCTGAAAGCCTCCACATGCTTCTGTGTTCCTGATGTTAACCAGTTCCCCAGGCTGTACATCTTAGCATTGCCCTTCATGTTGCATCACTGCCAGGCATTCGTGCGCTCCTTGAAGTTTTGCCTCCTTAGTGTATTTATTTATTTTCTCACCTTAGCTTTGCCCCATGTGTCCTGCCATTTTCCTCGGGTCACTTTTCTTTTTTCTTTTTGTAGAGGCAGGGGCTTGCTTTGTCTCCCAGGCTGGTCTCGAACTTCTGGCTTCAAGCAGTCCTCCTGCCTCGGCCTCCCAAGGTTCTGGGATTACAGGCATGAGCCACTACAGCCCACCTTGGGTCACTTTTCTTAATGTTTCCCTGGATACCTATCAGGTTCTACCTTGTAAAATTTTTATAATTTTAGTAGATTCTACCTTCCCCACATGTAGTTGTCCTCTCTCCCTCCTAAATTGTAAGTTTCCTAAGGGCAGATAACATGTTTTGTTCTTCCTTTTTTTGTACATAGTTCATACTTAGTAAAATGTCCATACTGAATGAATGGCTCTTACTTAAACTGTAAAGAAATAAGGCATACAGTGCAAGTGTGTATGCTTAATACACATACAATACACAAACTGTTGGATTTCAGGAAAGATTTTGATGGCATGAAGAGGCTAACATGGCCTAACATACTTCCAAATATTGCCTTGCCCCTCAACTCTCCTCGGAGTGGTACTTGGGGGAGCAAGACACATAAGCAACAATAATAACAAGAATCATAATAGATATATTTATTGAGCACTTACTTTGTGGTTGATGCTATTCTAGCAAAGGTAATCCT
This sequence comes from Rhinopithecus roxellana, assembly GCF_007565055.1. Lineage (NCBI taxonomy): Eukaryota > Metazoa > Chordata > Mammalia > Primates > Cercopithecidae > Rhinopithecus > Rhinopithecus roxellana. The sequence continues at coordinate 41,637,888 of NC_044554.1, forward strand.
CACAACTCTGGTCTTTCCAAGACACACTTTCAGAGATAGATACAGTTTGTTTTCCATTCCGGAGATAAAGAAACTGACAGAAAAATCAAATATTACTTTTTTTTATTAGTTGGGTGAATGCTTAGCATCGCCAAACAAACCTCTTTTTGCAGTGCATGCTAGAGCAAGTAAGTGCCTTAGGCTCACCACCAAAGCAGGCCCTCCCTTTTCCCTTAGTCTAAATTTTATTGTTGGTTGACCACGAAGCTCAGAGCGACCTCCAAGGGGCCCCCAGCTGAGCTTAGTCATCACCAGTCCTAAAGGCAACAGAAGGCAGAAGAGAGGCCCAAGCATGTGCAGGACTTTTTAAATGCAAAGCTGTGGTTTTTCGAAGCACAGGGACCCTGTCCACTGGTAAACCTGGCCCAATCAGAGTCTTACATGCTAATACTGGGATTGGCAGCCATGAGGAAAACTGGGAGAGTTTCCTTCCCTCACACAAACCCTAAATGAGTAGATGAATAAATAGGCTCTGCACTCTATGGTATATGTAACCATATACCAAGCATAATGAGAGACAAAGGAAATGTGGCAAAATGTTATCAATGGAGGAAGACAAGCAAAGAGTTTTTGGGTGTTATTCTTACCATCTATCTTTTTTTTCCTGTTAAGTTAGAAATTTTTCAAAATACACACTTAGGCAAAACTTTAAAAGACATCTAAAACAAACAAACAAGAATGAGTAACTAGGCCGGGCGCGGTGGCTCATGCTTGTAACCCCAGCACTTTGGGAGGCTGAGGCAGACAGATCACGAGGTCAGGAGATCGAGACCACGGTGAAACCCCGTCTCTACTAAAAATACAAAAAATTAACCGGGCGTGGTAGCGGGCACCTGTAGTCCCAGCTACTCAGAGAGGCTGAGGCAGGAGAATGGCGTGAACCCGGGAGGTGGAGCTTGCAATAAGCCCAGATAGCACCACTGCACTCCAGCCTGGGAGACAGAGGGAGACTCCGTCTCAAAAAAAAAGAATGAGTAACTCTAGAGGTAGGAGTCAACAATAAATACACGGGAAAGGAATCTGAAGCCAGGAACGTTCTGGCCCATCCAAGGGGGAAGTGCCCAGAGAGAAGGGAAGAGGTAGAATTGGAGACAGCTGGTGCTTTTTTGGGAGATGCTCAGCCTGCCCAAGAGGCTAATTTAAAAGTAAATCTTATTCTTGGATCCCACAGCCCTTAATGTGACCCAAACTTTCCATTACCAAATTCTGGGGATTTAAATCCTGATATTGTGTGCTTGAATCTGGAATCTGTCTCATCCGTTAAAGATCTATCCTATTGAGGCCACATGTGTCTATGCAATAACTTCTTTTCAAGCCCAACTTTCATGTTAAAAAAAAAAAAAAAATCCTGAGAGGAAATATGTGGTCCTCTTCCCCTTCAAGCCCACTTCAGGCTATTTATTGTTTTATTTGATTGTTGAGAAGTCAGAAATGACTAAATTGGTTCTCAATGTGGCCTGCACATTTCTTTGGCTAGGAATGGTCTGATAAAGGCAAAGCCCAACTTAGAATTCAGCAGTGTTCTGATTTGTATGGGTTTGGGGGAAGGCATGTGTATTTTTTTTCTTTCTGAAGTCCTTCCCTTGTGGATTTCAGACTAAAGCGGGTGTGATGACACATTTACCCTTTTGGTTTTGTTTTTAAAACACAAAGTTGACAAATGTGTTTAATGGCCCGGTAGTAGCAAACGACAGCAGCACGGAGCCCAGGAGGCTCACTCGTACCCTGACTGTCTCGATGAGGAAGTTGAATTTTACTCACCACTTAGAAGGATTAAATGCACACCATAGCATACTTCTGACATCTCATTGATTTATCAGGAAATTCAGTGAGAGTAGGGAGGAGGGTGAAAGCAGAAGAGGTACATTGAATGGTATATCCTACTTAGAAATTATAAACTCTAAGAGAATATTAATAGAAGGAGGAAAATATTTATTTTTCAGCACAGAGACTATTCTCTGTTTATAAATTAGGTACCAGATCATAAAGAATCACAGAGAGAGAGGGAGATTATTCATCCCAACTGGTGTGCATTTTAATGGTGAAGAAATAGTTACCTGATGTACCCAAAGTCATAACTAGTTGGGACTGGACGTATTGTAAAATCCAGGGCTTCTGACCTTTCTAATCCAGTACAGTACTCATTCGGCACCTCATCTTCCCTGTCATGGTCTACAATAGCCTTGCAAACAGTTTTCTAAACTCACCAGAGTTGACCGCTCATGAGATCGGGTCCAGGTCAGTTCTCTAATCCCCCTACAAGGCAGTTCTTTGTAATCATTTCCATGGTCTTCTCATGCACCCCCAAACCCAGCTGGTCATTTCACAAATGCAGGTTGTCAGCTGTGAGTGAGCACTGGTAACAGAAAATCCATCACCACGATTGCTAATGGAAAAACCACTGGGAACTTACTGCCTAGTAGAATGTTGTTTGTGGCCCGATCTTTGTATAAAAAGGAAAACATCATAAATTAAAAGAAAAGCTACCAGCCAACAACTGTATTTTTACCAGCCTCCTCTTCTTCCAGAAAACTCATTGCGAGGAAAATAAATAGCATTCTTTCCCAGCAGCACAACCGAAAGTCTTGTTAGTTATAGGCGAGTGGCTATTTGAAAGCCTGGCTACAATTTTCCTGTTTTACTAACACTTGTAATTAAATCCATCAACTCCCTCTAAGATTCTGTGTAAATACCAGATGCTCCCTACATTTTTTTCTCTCCTGGAGAATATGAAAAGTTGTACACTAGCAGTAGAGGAACTTCAAAGGAGGCACAAACCTGAGTGAAAGTGAAGCTCTGAAGATCCACACTCGCTTCCCTGTGAATTTCTTGGAGTGTTCCAGGGAGGGCAGCCCACCACACTTGGCCAGCACAGGCCCGTCCCATCTCTCACCCTAGCGGTGGAGGTTAAGTTGACATCCGTGCCCTAGTTCAGGAGCAGATGGCTCTGTGTGGGGCGTGGTGGTTGGGGAGAATCCGCCCGGGCCTGGCGGGAGGCCTGTGGTTAAGGGAGGAGTAGGGCCGTGCCTCCCGCTCCCCGAGGGTCTGCAGCGCGCTTTTCATGTGCTATTGATGCTGCCCCCACCCGCTGTCTCTTGGATTCATTCAATCCTATGGAGAATCAGAGGACAGGCTTGGGATGGCTCCGGATAAGTCCTGCCTCGCCACTGGGGGTGAGAAAATCCTCTTCAGAGCACATGCACTCCTCAGAGGGCATCAGTACATATATATATATATATATTTTTTTTTTTTTTTTCCTTCTGTATACAGAGAAGAGTAATTCGTTCCCCCAAGGTGAAGTATTTCAGCGGTAGGCAAAGCAACACCAGTACCACCCCCAACCCGCCCACTTTGCTTTTCCAGAATTAAATGTAGTTGCCTAGAGCTGTCATGACCTAAAGAGAAAGCTGAGGAAGTGTTAAGTGAATCATGAAAGCGAATCAACAGACCTGCTGGTATTTAAATTTTAGTGTATTCCAGTGTGGATTTATTGGTATTTGTAATGCAAAAACTGGGAAAGGGGGCTCCACCTCCTGTCCCAGCAGATCCAACCCTATGTTCCAACTTAGTCCCAGCAGGTTCGACCCCATGTTTTGTGTGAATTTACTTTAAAGTCTTTCACACTCCTGAGGCCGTCAGCAAAGCGCTCATATCATATGGGCAGCCCCCAGCCCTCTTCACTTTTAAACTAACTGTCCGTGGTTTGGGGGTTGTTCCCTACCAGTCTTACTGGGCAGGTTGTTAGCCAAGGGATTCGTTCTAGAACCAAAGGTTTGAGGCGGACCGCTAAGATCCTCTTGACTCTGAGTGTGTGGAGGAAAGTGAGGGAAAGGACAGAACCCGTGGCCGGCGCCACCTCAGCTACTTTCAGTTTCTGTTTGAAACCGAAATCATAGAAGAGCTGTCAGATGGCAGCTGTGCATTTGGTGGAAATGAGAATTCCAGATTTTATGCTAATTCAGTTTCAGGTTCCTTTGAACCTGCAGTTTATGGGGCCATGCTTGAAACTGCATCTGTTTTGGATAAAAGAAGGGATTACTAAAGACTTTTTAGTTGTGCAAACATTCCCAGTCTCCAAAAGGAAAGGGGGGAGACCAGATTTATTCTTTCGTTAAAATTGTCATGTTAAGTTTTCCTCTGCTTTATCAAATAGAAAACTTTTCCTTATTTTGACAATGATTTTTCTCATTTCGAGATTATTTTGTTGTTGCTGTGATTTATCTTCATTTCAGTAGCGCTCTTTCTGGAACTTCAAAGTCCTTGTCACTTCCTGTCAGAGGCAGGAACACAAAGGTGGTGCCCATGGATGTATCTCATCCTGGCAAGTGCCCACCTTGCTTCCATTCTCGCAGTGTTGATTGAGGCTGACCCAGATGGTTACTTCACGTACCTATTATTGCTTTGTAACAAACCACAAATTTCAAGGCTGGAAATACCATGCTGCCATTAGGGCAGGGCTCTGCAGAGAAGCTTCCTCTCTGTTCCACATGGCATCTGCTAAGGCAAGCTCAGCTGGAGCTGGTGGAGCCACACCCAAGATGGCTTCTTCATGTGGCTGGCAAGTTGTCAGGGACTGTTGGCTGGGAACTCAGCTAGCCCTGTGGTCCCAAGGCCTCAGCTTACTTCCATGTGGGACTGCTTGGGCTTCCTTACAGTATGATAACTGTGTTACAAGATTGAATAACCAGAAGCTGCTGGGCCTTCTTAATACCCAAACTCTGAATCTCCAGAATATCACTTCCTCCTCATTCTGTTAATCAAAACAGTCACACGTCAGTCATAAGTAAATACGTTTTACCTTCTAATGAGAGGAATGACATGTACATACAGAATTCTTTGGGAGCCGTATTTGGAGATGAGCAACCACAATGGTTAATGATATATTTTTTAGAATTTGATTTTCAGGAGAATGTACCCACACTCTGTTGTTAGCCATATGGGTTTCTATATTCTGTGAAATCCCAAACTATTGGCAATTCGTGGAAAGGACTTTGCAGTTTAGTTTATGTTTGACATAATGTCTTCATTCTCTTCTGTTTTAGTTGGCAGAGAGCTGGTCATTTACTTATTTACTCATCGATCTGACCACTGAATATCAACCCATCTCTTACACGTGATGCTTGAGAATACTGTATTAGATGTTAAGCGCAGTGGTGGTGGTGGTGGTGCGTAAGAGCACATCACAGTCCTGGTCCTTGAGTGACTGAATCTATGGACTGCTCTCTGAAGCAGTGTCTTGTTCGCAGTGAGGATACGTGTGCCCCTAAAGGAATGGCAGTCTCCAGAGGTGAGCCAAGAAACAGCTACATGTTATATATTGTCTTAGATTGATGCTTCCATTTGGAAACATTCAAGAAAAGCTGTGGTTTGGAGCAGAAGAAGAAATTTCTGGTGTAATTAATTCGCAATACAGATCTGTAAGTGGAAATTACATAGGACCAGAGAGGAGCTGGCGGGTCTTTGTAGACATACAGGCTTGCCCTGACCCTATGTAACAGCGATATATGATCGTAATAACTGGCATTTCTGTGGTAGTTAACCATTTACAAACTACAAACTATGCTAATTCGATTCATAAAGCCCCAAAGATGGAGGCTGTTGGAATGGCCATTCCATTAGCCATTCCATTCTGATAGCATTGAAGAGACAGAGAGAAAAACTAAGGCCAGAGCAAGAGGGAAAATCAGAAACGTTGTTCAGTAAGAATGCTTTCAGGATATCTAGACTAAGGGAATTCTACGACATTCCAGCTCCTTAGCTACTACCCCAGCAAGTATATGATTCCCCAAACCAGTGGAAGCAAATGTTTTGTCCTCGGCCAACAAGAATCCCTGCAAGTAAATATTTGGACCATCAGGATGCTTAATAATAAAGCTAAGAAAAAAAATAAAAAAGATTTATTAGATGATTGTATATTAGCATAGATGAAGGAGTAGAATTTTCAGCACCCTAAAGAGTATTAATACTTTCAGGTAACATTTCCAGGAGGAGATAGCAAAGCCTTTGAGTAGAAGGATGGACTGACATGCAGTTGGCCACCATTCTCAGGATGTCAGTAATCTTTCAAACCACAAAACCTGGGAATGTAAACTACTTGTATATCCCAGGAATAGTCATGTGGCTTATAGACGGCCTTACCATGACCCTTCATGACCCTTCAGATCTTGAAACCTCTCTAGATTTTAGACATCAGAATTGATTTTGACTTAGACATTTGGCCAATGGAGGGAGAAACCGAGATTTACCCAGCAATGGAGATAGGATGGTGTGGTGTGGTGTGGTGTGGGGTGGTGTGGTGTGGTGTGGTGTGGTGTGGCATGGTATGATGTGTGGTGTGGTGTGATGTGGTGTGATGTGATGTGGTGTGGTGTGATGTGGTGTGGTGTGGTATGATGTGGTGTGGTGTGGTGTGATGTGGTGTGGTGTGGTATGATGTGGTGTGGTGTGGTATGATGTGGTGTGGTGTGGTGTGATGTGTGGTGTGGTGTGATGTGGTGTGGTGTGATGTGGTGTGGTGTGGTGTGATGTGGTGTGGTATGATGTGGTGTGGTGTGGTGTGATGTGGTATGATGTGGCGTGGTATGGTATGGTGTGCTATGGTGTGGTATGATGTTGTGTGGTGTGGTGTGATGTGGTATGATGTGGCGTGGTATGGTATGGGGTGCTATGGTGTGGTGTGCTGTGGTGTGTGCTGTGGTATAGGGTGGTATAGTGTAGGGTGGTATGGTATAGTGTGGTGTGCTGTGGTGTGGTATGCTATGGTATGTGGTGTGGTATGTATGGTGTGTGGTGTGGTGTGCTATGGTGTGTGGTATGGTGTGGTGTGCTGTGGTGTGTGGTGTGGTGTGCTGTGGTGTTTAGTGTGGTGTGGTGTGGGGTGTGGTGTGTAGTATGGTGTGTGGTGTGCTATGGTGTGTGGTGTGGTGTGCTATGGTGGGGATGGACAGTGGGAGCATGGTATTAGGGGAGGAGTGTTATAGGCCCGCTGGCACCGTGCTGTAATCCTCACTCCGTCATTGCAGAGGACCTCCTTACACTCCTGTATCCATTTCCTTATCTGAAATAAGGAGGAAACTCTCCGTTACTCTCTTTGCCTCATAAGATTGATGTAAGAGCAAATGACATTATAATTGTAGCATTCTGGAAAAATATGTGTTACTGTAGGGCATTTATGGCAGCGTCCTTTGGAGAGGCTGAATCTTAGAACCAGTAAATGGCACCGTCACATATAATTTATGTTTTCAGTCTAGGGTTCACTTCTTGGTTGGTTGATTTCTCCCTCCCTTCCATTTCGAGCCACTGAAATGAAGACTAGAATCATATTTTGAGCTTGACTCGGTCCTAGAATAGCAGCAGTCTTTCCCCGGGACTAACCAAAGCTAGAAATGAGGGTCCTCAGATCAGGTACAGAAAAGTAGTTCTTGTCTGGGCGCAGTGGCTCACACCTGTAATCCCAGCACTTTGGGAGGCTGAGGTAGGTGGATCACTTGAGGTCGGGAGTTTGAGACCAGCCTGGCCAACATGGTGAAACCCCGTCTCTACTAAAAATACAAAAATTAGCCAGGCATGATGATGCTCCCCTGTAGACCCAGCTGCTCAGGAAGCTGAGGCAGGAGAATAGCCTGAACCAGGGAGGCGGAGGTTGCAGTGAGCAGAAATCGCACCACCACACTCCAGCCTGAGCGACGAATAAGACTCTGTCTCAAAAAAGAAAAAGAAAAAAAAAGAAAGAAAAAAGAGAAAAGAGAAATAGTTCTCCCTCAGTAGTCCTCCCTCAAACTGAGCTGGAATGATAATAACATGTAGTATGACTTGTTGAATGGTAAACATGGTTGGAGAACTCCCAAAAAGGTAGTATTTCTTTCAATATTCATATTAGTCATTCCAGCATTCAACTGAGGAATATCTAAGGTGGTTTCAGGGCCCTCTTTTCCCCTGAATTGTTTTAAAAAAAAAAAAGAACTGGGGAGAGCTCAGCCCAAAATGGCTAAAATGCCTCTTACCTAAAGAACTGGAAAACGTGGTCAGTTCACCGGGAGTCCCCAGTTCCCCACGGTGGTTGTTTCTAACATTGCCACTTAGAGCGCCTGCTGAAACACAGACAGTTACATCCCTACCAGCAATTGCAGAGACTCCCTTCCCACCCTTCCAGAAGCTGCAGCCGTACCGGGGAGCCCATGGCTACAGCTGTTAATTTATACATGGGTGCAATGACAGCCACTGTTTCCTGAACAAGCCCCAGCCCCAGCACTATCTCCCCAAACTCAGTCCTTCTTCCTTCATAGTGAGCTCCTGTCTGGGATCCTCACCTGTCAACAGACCTTACAGCCAATCCATCCACACCAGAGACGATGGGCAAGGCTGCCTTTGTCAGGCTACCATATTTCCTGCCCCCTTAGGGGACTAGGTGCTTGACAACCTTCATTTATAAAACTAAGAGGGGCCACTAGAAGTCAGCCTTCCTGAAACTAAGAATGTCTATTCCCAGGTGACTTGTCACTAATGATGAAGGTAAGATGCTGCTCCAAGTGCTTTACATATATTAATTCATTTAACCCACACAACAGTTGCAGCAAAGTAGGTGATGTTATGGCCATACTTTCCAGATGTGAAAACTGAGCTACAGAGATGCAAAGTCCTCTCTCCAGCATCACATAGTAAGTGGGAGTGGAGGATAAGCTAGGATTTGAACCCATTGGTTCTTTCATGAGTGGCTAAGTTTTAACCACTGGACCAACTACCTCTTAGTTGTCCCCAAACATAGAAATGGTTGGCACCTGTTTAAAGGCCCTTTTTATTTTGTTTTGTTTCTGTTTTTGTTTTTGGAGACAAGAGTCTTGCTCTATCCCCCTGGCTGGAGTGCAGTGGCGCAGTCTCAGCTCACTGCAACCTCCTGGGTTCAAGCGATTCTCCTGCCTCAGCCTCCCCCAAGCAGCTGGGATTATAGGCGCCTGCCACTACGCCCGGCCAATTTTTGTATTTTTAGTAGAGATGGGGTTTCACCATGTTGGCCAGGCTGGTCTTGAACTCCTTACCTCAGGTGATCAGCCCGCCTCGGCCTCCTAAAGTGCTGGGATTACAGGTGTGAACCACCACACCCAGCCTAAAGGCTCTTCTTATCAGACACCCTGGTATAAAAAGCACAACAAATTGTTTATTGAGTGGTTATCATGTGCTGGGCTCTCTGCAAACATCATATTGCTTTGTTTTATTTAATACTCACCACAACACTCTCTGAGACTTAAATACTCTTACTGGCTCCATTTTTCAGGTGAGGAAAACACAACTTAGGAAAGTTACCTAACTGTTCAGGATCAACCAGCTATCTTGATAGAGATCGGATTCAAACACATCAAACACATGTCCTAGTAACTTCAAGCCCACAGTCCTAACCATCAGGCCAGGGACCGTGAATTTTAATATCCAATAAGCCTGCTTTAAGGCATAATTGGAGCTGGCATAATTTAGGCAAATACAACCTGGCTCACCAAAAGCATCTTTTTTTTTTTCTTGAGACTGAGTTTCACTCTTGTCAGCCAGGCTGGAGTGCCATGGTGAGATCTTGGCTCACTGCAACCTCTGCCTCCCAGGTTCAAGCAGTTCTCCTGCCTCAGCTTCCCAAGTAACTGGTATTACAAACGTGTGCCACCACACCCAGCTAATTTTTGTACTTTTAGTAGAGATGGGGTTTCACCATGTTGGCCAGGCTGGTCTCAAACTCCTGACCTCAGGTGATCTGCCTGCCTCGGTCTCCCAAAGTGCTGGGATTACAGGTGTGAACCATCACGCCTGGCTCAAAAGCATCTTTTCCTTCATTCATTTATTTGTTTTTAAATCCAATCAAATTTAGCAGTGGAGAGTTGTCTTAAGTGTCTTCCTTTCCACTGAACACATTATTTTCCTCAGTTTATCATCTCTGATGACTTACACACTGTGTTCTACACCAGTCCATCCTTTCAGCTCATGCAGACATTTTGTATACATTTTCATTTTAATTACCACCCCCTCACTCTGCCTCATTTTCATATGGAAATAGAGGAGCCAGGTGTTGGATACGTGAGCCAGTAAGTAAGGCAGGATGCATACCTGGACTTAGTAGAGTCCCCCAGGGAGCATGGACTCAATATGAAATGCAGGTCACTAGACCCCAAGTTACAAACACCCATCAATATGACATGGTGTGAGAAAGAGAGAACCAAGTCCAGAGAGAAACAAGACAGTCACGACCAGGGGAGGCAGAGAGGCCTCACAGTTCTCATCACATGCACTGCTATAAAAAGTAAGATGGGATACCTACAGCCAATTGGGTGACATGAGCAGAGATTGGATTTATTTGTATTTTTCATTGCCTTTCTTTGCAAGGTTGTCAGATTCTGAATATTAATACCTTAATGTAGATTTGGTGGTTAAGTAAGATATATTTTATGGATTTTTTTATACTTTTTCCCCTTTGTAGTTTATAGTACATTGTGAAGTTTGAAAGTAAAATTCTTTTCCTTGACTTCTACACTTGGAAAATATTTATTCCTCCCTGTGTCTCAATAGTATGCATCATAAACTAATCCAGTTCAGCTTATTTACTTCCCTCTTGTTGCAGAGCCATGATCAATTGTAGCAACATGGGCATATAATGGCAGAGGTTTTTGCTTCACAGCAGTACGAGCATGAGCTACTGCATATTCCTTTCGGAGTGATAAGGAAGGAAGCTTCCATTTTCAGAATCTCCCATTCAGAAGGGGTGGGGGGGGGCACTGAGCAGAGGAATCGGGGGCCACCTGACGTTGACTAGCCCCGAATCGCTAAGGAAGATAACCCGATCCATAGTTTAAAATGAATCAGCCTACACAGGAGAAATCCCTAGGAACCAGAAAAGAGTTTTAATCTCCTGGGCTGAACAGCTTGGAAGGCAGAATATTAGGAATTAGCAGAGGTGACAAGTAGGACAACCTCGGCCTGCCTCCCAGTGGCAAGCGACCTGTTGACTCCAGTTCTCCATCCTAGGACCCTTGCTTGACTGCCATGAGTAAGAGCAGTGGGCACCTGAGTCAAAATGCAGATCCCTCCAGGCTTCTCAGTAGCTGTTGTCTGCCCTGAATGTTCTCCCAACCTTATCAGTTACCCAGACACTTGTTGGGAGCCCTCAGACTAACTAGCATGCTGGGACAATTTCCACCGTGTCTTCATTCTCTCTCATCATGGGTTTGTTGAGCAAGGCCTCCTAACTCTGTGCTAGGTACAAATTCCAAGATGTGGACAAATTCTAAGATGTGAATTCTATCCACAAGAAACCACGTGAGTTCAGAAGGCATGGCTCAGGGCATACAGGAGGATTTATCATCACAAACAGATAATAAAGTGTTGTCTCCAGACACACATCTGTTATTTATATCGCTGCTGTGGCATGGACAAAGACAAGCAAGACACAGTCCTTATATAGTCAAATTTAAAGCCAAATTGAGGTGGTGGGTCCTCCATACAGCGAAAATAAACAAAAAAACAAACCATGGCCAGGTGCAGTGGCTCATGCCTCTATTCCCAGCACTTTGGAAGGCCAAGGTGGGAGGATTGCTTGAGGCCAGGAGTCTGAGATCAGCCTGAGCAAAATAACAAGACCCTGTCTCTACAAAATTAAAAATTAGCCCAGCGCGGTGACGCATGCCTGTGGTCATAGCTACTCAGGAGGCTGTGGCAAGATGATCCCATGAGCCTGGTAGTTGGAGGCTGCAGTGAGCTCTGATTGCGCCACTGCACTCTAGCCTGGGCAACAGAGCAAGACAGCATCTCAACAAAACAGAAATGCTTCTGCACCAGTAAGACATCATTTTTATAGCCATAGGCAAAACAGTAGTACTCTTAAAACTGGAAATTACAATTTAACGTGTCAAAATGACATAATTGGGATGCCTGCTATTTTATATTTTAAGAAATTGAAGCCCTCACTGTTAAGAGTTTGATCACATCTTAAGGCCTGGCAAGCTCTTACAACGTTTTGCTGGATTCAGGGTTGACTTTATAATCTACCAAGAAGATCCATGTGGCTGGGTGCAGTGGCTCACGCCTATAATCCCAGCACTTTGAGAGACAGAGACAGGAGGATCACTTGAGGCCAGGAGTTCAAGACCAGCCTGGAAAACATGGCACAACACCATCTCTAGAAAAAAAAATTTTTTAATTAGCCAGACGTGGTGGTGCACACCTGTGGTCCCAACTACTCCCAGCTACTCCCAACTACTGGAGGGGCTGAGGTAGGAGGATCACTTGAGCCCAGCAGCTGTAGTGAGCTGTGACGTCACCACTGCACTCCAGCCTGGGTGATAGAGCAAGACCCTATCTCAGGGAAAAGAAACACCCTTATTAGGAGACCCAAGCTATCCACTGTCCAGGTTCTGACCCTATCTGGAGAGATTCTTTGCAGCAGGTCCTCTGTAAAGATGTCGCTCCATATTAGAGATGGTACAAACCACTGTCCCCATCTTATGGGACTGGTGTCATTTTGCTGTTCATGTGGTTATTTTCATTATTGTGGTGATCCCCACTGGGAGAACCCAGTAGTAGGCAAGGCTATGGCCATTGTGGCCCTAACAAAATACACTTCTATTTTGTTGGTCTCCACGGTAATCAAACGAAGTGTGCCATCTGTAATCATAATAGACAACAAATATATCCTCCTTACTAAGTGCCAGGCGCGGTTACTGAGAGGTGTGGCTCCTGTTAGCTTGCTTTATAGATAAGGAAACTGAGGCAGAGAGAGTGAAGACATTTATCCAAGTTGTCCTGGCTCAGAAATGGCAGAGCCATGATTATAAACCTGATGCTGGCTCTGGGGCCCAGCTCCAAACCTCTACCCTGAAGAACAAGTAGAAACTGGGATTTTCAAAGCTTACAGAACCTTTAGAACTTGAAAAGAATGGAGCCTTCCATAGTTGCAGAAATAAACCAGGCATGGTGACATCCTTCCCAAGGCTGGTTGGAGTTATCACCCTCCTTCAGTGATCTTTTCAAACGACATCATCCATAACGAAAGGCTCGAGGAAATTCTTGTAAATACTTCCTCTTCCTTTAAACCACCTCAAGAAGCACACAGCACATGCTCTGTTAGAGGATGCCTGAACTTCTTTATATTTAGTAGGGGGAGCACAATGAAATTAATGAACTTTCTCTGTGTAAAATGCTTAACAGAAGACTAGAATTTGTAAGAAATATTTTGCTAAAATATATTTAGCTTAAATCTGATAATTTGTGATATAAATTGAATCCCATCTCAGATTATAATCTTTAAGGATTTGCAAGTATAGGCCAGAGAGAGTGGTTCATGCCTATAATCCCAGTACTTTGGGAGACCAAGGTAGGAGAATCACTTGAGGCCAGGAGTTTAGGACCAGCCTGGTCAGTATAACGAGACCTTGTCTGTACAAAAAAATAAAAATTAGTTGGGCGTGGTAGCACTCACCTGTAGTCCCAGCTACTTGCAAGGCTGAGGCGGAACTTTAGCCCAGGAGTTCCAGGTTATAGTGAGCTATGATTATGCCACTGCACTCCAGCTTGGGTGACAAAGTGAGACCTTGTCTCTTAAGTAAATTAATAAATTAATAAGAAATTGAAAGTATAGATTGACTTACAAGAATTTTCCTTTGTTTTTAAACCTAGTTTAAATCTTTAGATGTATTTTTGAGATTTGAGGAAGAAGGCTCCATATTTTAATTTAGCTTTACAATTTTTTTTAACTGATTAATCATAAACTTGGCTAAGATCTTTGGGCATATATTAAAAATTATTTCTGAAATCATTAATCTAACACCAGAGTGGAAATTGAGTCCACATTCTTGCTCTCTGCTTTCTAATAGGAAGGGTTGCCACTTTCTAAGACTTGTTCTCCTTAGATTGGGTTCAGAGGCTAAAAGTGATGGTAAGAAGCCATTAGCATTTAGTATGTTAATTCACCTCCATGTAAGAGAAAGGATGGCTTCCAGCCTTTCACTTGGAATCTTTATATTACAATTCCAATAAAAGGAAGTTAAATTTCTCAAGGAAAAAAACAAAACAAAACAAAACCATTTTCCTGATTGTTGAAAGTCAGCCCTCTGACCTGGATTCAGTCACCTAATACATGGATTCTCGAATTTCGTTTTCTTTCTTCTTTCTGCCTACTTCTGATGCTGTTGTGTACCTGTTCCTCTCCAATTTTGACATTCATTCCCATCCCCGCTTCCAGAAAGCATGGGGAATAGAGCAGTTTGGAAACCAGTCAGAATGGGCTCATGCATGGGTCTGGAGAGAGGTTGAGAAATGAAGCAGGGTCCCAGTGGGTAGTGCTCTGCAACTGGGCCAGCCAGGGGACCCTGGGGAGCAGGATGGAGGTGGTCACGGTGTCAGAGGCTTGGCTTTTGGCATTCCCAGGTTCCTCTTGATGAGAGATCATCAGAAGATCAGGACACATGCAGATCTGGTTGAGTCCGTCATCTGAGGCCTAATCCCTGATAACTATTGATGATTCTTTTTTTTATTTCTTTCCTTTTTTTTTTTTTTTTTTTGAGACAGAGTCTTACTCTGTTGCTCAGGTTGAAGTGCAGTAGCGTGGTGTGATCTTGGCTCAGTGAAACCCCCACCTCCCAGGTACAAGCGATTCTCCTGCCTCAGCCTCCCAAGTAGCTGGGGTTACAGGTGTGTACCACTACACATTTTATTAGTAGAGACAGGGTTTCGCCATGTTGGCCAGGCTGGTCTCGAACTCCTGACCTCAAGTGATCCACCTGCCTTGGCCTTCCAAAGTGCCGGGATTACAGGCATGAGCCACTGCGCCCAGACTGATGACAATCTAATGCAAAGCATGATAAGAGTCATAAGTGCCACGTGATGAAGGCACCCCTGAGGGCCAAGTGGTTTCAGCTGGTCAGCTAAGCTGCCATGCCATCGTGCTCTCAGTTTACCCTGTACGGGATTGAGCAGGAGCACAGGCAGGACCTCATGCAGTTTCTTCCCTGTAACACTGATTTTGCTAGAACAAGATAAGAAAACTTCCATTTTGATTGTTCCAAAAGAAACAACCATTTAATGTCTTCTCTTGAACATTTCATGTCCACCTTTGACCTATCCTGATACTGTATAAACAGCTTCAGAATGAATGTCACGTCACTGGAGGACCACAGCTGGTTTTCGTGACATCTTGTAAGCAACTGGAAAAATCCATCTCCAGACCTATACCTTCTGAGATGCCTTTTCTTCTGACTTCTCAGGAGGTAGTGATAGAGAAAAATCACTGTTACCTGTCTTTTTAAAAAGATTTGTATAACAGCACATCGTGCTACCGGTTTGGGGGAGGGGGTGATGAAGCTAGAGAGAGAGGGCTTCTTATTTCCAAACTTAGAGGGTAGAGGAGGGGGAAGTATGCCATACAGCAAGCACCCCCCCCTTTTTTTTTTTAACTTGAGAGGCTTTTCAAGAGTGCCATGAAATCAAATAGTGATAGATATGCAGCTTCAAAGAGGCAAGGAATGGCCATCATTATCTTTAAACCACTCTGCTTGTCGTTCGTATGTGGTGTGCATCTCTCCCAACCCCAGTTCCCTTCCTCTCTTCCTCAACCACACTCCAGGTAACGGTGGCACTGGGAGGGGACTCGGAACTGGAGTTTTCCTCTCACCCCACCCTGGTGTGCCCACTGCACCCCACAACCCTACCAGATGCAACCTAGGCCTTGCTTGCCCTTTTTCTCATACTGGGAAAATTGCAGCAGCTTTTCCTCTGCACCAAGGGGGGACCTTGTCAAGCTGCAGGTGTGGAATTAAAACTCCAGATGTTTTCAGAGGGTTTCCTCGCCCCGAGTGTGTTCTGGTGGGAGTGGGTTGCTCGGGAATCTGCTCAGTGCTTCATTTCTGGCCATTCAGTCCCCCACACCCTCTAGGGGCACTGCACTGTGCTCTAGGGGATACAGACGGGATACATGTTAGGATGATAGGCATAGCTGCTGCCTATGTAGCGAGGCTTTGCCATTGCTTTGATTCTTTCCCTACATTCGGTGAATGCCAGGGAAAGCAACAGGCTCCACTGTTGTGGATGCAGTGTGCACGTGTCAGAGGGTATGAGGAGTTGGGAGGAGAGGATTTGTAAGTGGCCAGTTCATGCTCTCAGTTATTCATCAAACCGAACACACTGCGATCAGTTGGCTGTGGTGGGGAAGGAGGTCAGGTGAAGACCTTTGTGTTCTGAGACCCAGACCGTGATCCCCGTCTCCATTATCCCCAATGCAATGATTATTTTGCATTGAGCGCCTACTATGTGCCAGGCCTTTTACATACATGACTTTCCCACTGATCCCTCACAACCGCCCAGACAGCCTGCTTTTTGCAGATGTGACTGGCCTGGTGGCAATTCAACCCCAGACTGCGGGCCTAGTGGCCTTTCCCTGCCATGGCGCAATCGTGGAAGCGGCAACTGCGGGGAGGGTGAGGAGCGGTGCAGTTTCCGCCGCGCCTGCCCGCGGGGAAGGCAGCCGGGGGTACCCGAGGGCTCGAGCCGCGGGGGGAGCAACAGCTGTCGATGTCGCGCCCGGGGACCGCACCTCCGCTGGGCCGACCCGGCGCCGGGGCCGAGAGGAGGGGCGGCGAGGGGCGGGGCGCGCGGGGCGGGACGGAGGAGGGGCGGTGGCACCGGCGGCTCGGGCTCGGCGCGCCGAGGAAGTCCCGCTCCGAGAGCTGCGAGCGTCTGGAGGAGGCGCGCTCGGCGCAGTCGGGGAGTGAAGTCCGGAGAAAGGGACCCCCGTGCTGCCGCCGCCCCCTCCTGCCACCGTCCAGCTAGGGAGCCCGCGGCGGCCGCCGATGGAGTTCACTTGAGCTGTGATCCGGCGGGAGAGGCAGGCGCCCGCGAGCCGAGCGCGGGCCGGAGCCCAGCCAGCCCTGGGCGCTCACCCGCCAGCCCGCAAGCTCCGGCCAGAGGCGCCGCCGCCCCGCGCTCCGCCGTTGTTGCGCCTCCCGGGCCGCGCGCCGGCGAGATCCGCACAAAATCGACTCCTGGAGCGGCTCCCTCCAGCACCGCGGCGGGCCCAGGACCAGGCAGCCCGCGGCGCGGCTGGAGAGGCGGGACCGGCTGTCGGGGAGCCCCGGGCGGCCGCCGGGGAGAAGCCGCCGCGCGCCCTCCTCCTCCCTCTCCCTCCTCCCTCCCTCCGCACATGGTCTCCTTTGTCCTGTCGCCGCCGCCGCCGCCTCGCTCTTAGCTCCGCGCGCCGCGGCGGCGGCTCGGGCCGCTCCTGTCTGCCTCACCCACCCGCCGGCCGGCCCGGGACGCGCCTCGCTAGCCCCCGCCGCGCCAGCCCGGCCCCGCGCGCCGCAGGAGCGGCCGCGAGACAGTGGCGAGCGCGGGCCGGGAGATCTCGGCGGGCGCGCTCCTCCAGCCGCCCGGGGCCTCGGCCGCGCTGGATGTGTGCGCGCGGCGCCGGCTCTCCGCCGCGCCGAAGCTGTTGCCCGGTTCGGATCTGGTTCGGCGCCTCCGCTCTCGGACTTTGGCGAAGAAGGAGCCCAGAGACTTGTGGACGGAGCCCGGTCGGGAGTTGGGCGTTTTCTCTTCGTGTGTTTTGGTGGTTTCCCCCCTGGTCCTTGACGATCGCCCTTCGGGAGCCCTGCTAAGGAACCAAACCATGAACTTGGGGCTGACTGGACCGCTTAACCCTTTGCGACCAGGTAATGCAGCCCCCGGGGCGCGGCTCACTCGCCTACCGCCTGCGGTCGGAAGGGAGGCGGCCGGGTCGGGGGTCTTTTGTTGCGGCGGCCGGGCCGGCGGGCAGGGGTAGCAGGGGCGGGCTTCTCGCATCTGGCGCGCCCAAGCGCCCCTTCGCCACCCCTCCTCCCTCCTTTCCTCCCCCCTCTGTGGCCCTGTCGCCCGCCTTTGTACTTTCCTCCTTTGGCCGGCCGAGCTCGGCCGGAGCTGCGCGGTCGTGCCCGGGAGGGCCTGGCGTTCGCCGCCGAGCTCCGATGTGGGGAGGGTGCCGGGGCCTGCGTCCGCTTGAGCAGGGGGCCCTAGCGTGGCTCTGCCCGCTCCTGGGGTCGCGCTTCCCCCGCGCGGAGGTCGGGATCCCGGCCCACACGCCGGGATCCCTCTCCAAAGGAAGCGAAAGGAGAGCTGGGCTCGGGTTCGGCAGCAGGAGAAATAACTCGCGCTTAAGTTTTCAGGAGGTTTCTGTTCTCTTGTTCGAAAGCCCCCCTTCCCGCCTGTGCGGGTGCGGAGGGCGGCCCCCGGGGTCTGCGTCCGAAGGGGGTGAGGGTGGACCTGGAGCAGGAACCGCTGCGTCCCACCCTGTCTGCACGCACAGCTTTTATAAGTTTTCCTCATTCTCCGCGTTCCCGCCTCCAATCTGTTTCACTTACTTAACTTTCCTTTAAACGCCAACAACGGCTTCTAGCAATATTTTTTTACATTCAAAAAAAAAAAAACAAAAACGAAAACGTATTCCCCCTCCCCTTAAATAAAAAGCAGCCAAAAGAGAGCTTTGGTTTTCTGTCAGTTTTAGATTCAACCACTTCATGCCTCTACCCTCCAAAACCGAGCGAGGGGATGAAAGGAAGTGAGTAAAATCTTCAAGTCTGTAGTGGGTGGAGGTGCCCCCTGTTAGAGAGAAGGAAGAGCTCAATTCGTCGGTTCATTCTGGGCTCTCCGCTTTTCCATTTGAATAATAATTAAAGAAAACAAAAGCCAGGAAAATGGTCCAGGTAATAGAAGGAAATGCAGACTATTTTCTGAAAGCAAGGAAAATAATGAACATCCCCAAGATTAAGACCCAAGGAACGAAATCATTTGTACAAATGCTCTAAAACCCTAAGTAAAAAGAAAGTTCATTGAGGAAAAGGAAAGGGTACTCGTGTCGTTTCCCCTGAAGATTTTGGCTAAGAAGCTCTTTTCTGACTTATTAGGACAGTGGTCGGCCATAGTTGTAACCACCTGGATAGGAGAGAGAAGGGATCCAGAATGTTTTCACGATCAACCAGAGCCCCTTTGCAGTGGTCATCTTTCGGGTGTTTTTCTGTGGAGGCCTTTCTGAAGCACCCCGTTTCCCAGTTGCAAGAGGCATGGTGGTCCAGCCTTGTGACTTGTATCAGCCAAGTAAGGGCTCAGAAAGCTTTTAGTCGAAGATACACTCCTAAGCCTCTCTGAATATCCGGTCAGACTTACTTCCTTAATAACTTACTGGTCGGCGTCATAATAATGACATCCTTAAGTTTGGTTCAGACATTAGGATCACGTAAGTGTCTCTTTGTGAATCCCATGTGGAGCTGACAAAGGTGGCAGAAGCAAAAGGCCTGTTCACCCACAGCTTCTGTCCTTTTCACTCGAACATACACGCACACACACACCAAGTGCAAATAAAAACTTGGTCAGGAACCATTTCCTTTCCCTGTTTATGCTTTTTGCATTCAGACAGTAATTTGTTTTTATATTTCTTGGGGCCAATTAGACTCACTTTAATAGGTAATCCCAGAATTTTCAAAGGTTATGTCAGTTTGGTAAAACACTTTAATACACAGACTTGTTTTTTCCCTTATATCAATTCATTAATTTTGTAAGCCATGAATTTAACGTGAATTTACATTCAAAAGGAATTCCAACCCGTTCTAAGAAACACTTTTTCATGAAAGGATGGTAAAATACACATATCTTGAGTTTTTAGCTGGGAAACTCACATTGCTAGAAATCTCACTTAATATTTCAGTATAGCATCATCATGTAATTTTTGTCTTTATAACTCGTTATTCTTGATCTAGGTATAACTTGTTTCTCCCCCATTAACTTTTTTTTTTTTTTTTGACAGTTTGTTTTTATGTAAAGGTACTGTTATGTGTAGTTTAAGATATCAGGAAGGCCCTCTGTATTTTTCATTATTCCTGCAAAATAGGAAAAAATCTATCTAGGGTTTATGGTAAACTGCATGTATAAATGTGTGCACTTCAATATTTGTTTTGCACATACATTCATTTGTGTCTGGATTTGTTAATCATATGAACACCCCCATAAAAGAAATGTTAGAATTAAAGCGAAAAACAGTCTTAATAAAAATATTTTATCTTTCTGTATCACTTGCATTGAGAACTAGAACATGTCCCCCAGATGTACACAGGAATATTTCATCTTTGTCAGTATTACATGGAAGGACTAAATTGAATATCCTCTTTGTCCGTAAAAGCTAGCCCCAGAGTCCAAATATGCTGTGCTTCAGAATTCCCACTCCCCCTATTTCCTATATTTCCTTTTCCATAGTTATTCAACATTCTAGGCTTTTGCTTTCTCAGAATATGCATCTCTGTTTATCAAGTGTGAAAGATGAGTGATTTCTCACAAGGGTTATGTAGCAAAAACCACAAATATAGCTTGGCCATTATAACTTTAAATGCAGATATATCCTCACATTATGTAGTGGAGATGCTTAATTTTTAATTTTCAAGTTCTAGAAATACTCAGTGCTTCTGAAACATTACAGCATTTTCCTTCAAAGCGACTTCCATGTTTATTTTCCAGAACATTAGTGTATGATTTAAATTGGCTTTAGTTTTACTGTTTAAACAGGCTTATTTCACCTTCCTCGAGCCACTGTAATAATTAGCAGACATGTTCTCTAGAAACTGGAAAGGAAATAATGCTGGTGGCACGCATAGTGGTCGGGTTTTTGGGCAGGACGGCTTGCGTCTTTTTGAACACCAAGGTCGTTTGGTTACTGGAAGGGACAGGGATCTTGGAGTCATCAGATGAATCTTTTAAAAAAATTAATTTCTGGCAGTGTTGGCTTACACTTTTTAGTGAGGAAAAGCTTAGTGTTAAATAATAGGCATTTCTGATTTGTGAAAGAAAATTGAAAAATAGGCATGTCTGCAAATACCATGAAAAGCATACCATTTCCAAAATAATGATCTGTCAACGAAATTGCAAAATCATGTGAATGAGCTGAATTGCTTTGTGTACCATCTCATAGAAATATGTTTTGCACAGATAATGTGTCTAATAAGGACACATTTTTAAAATCTGATTTTTTCCCCCCAGCAAGTAGCTGCACTGCAGGTCTCTCTCAGGCAGTCAACTAGCACCACCTTATGGATGATTTGGGGACATTGCTGCTTCCCTGCTAGGCTTTTGTAAAATGTAGTAAATTGATTTAAAATAATGGGAATGTTGATGGTGATGACAATATTAATGACAATAATAATGCGTTTTTTCCCCTTCTTGTTTTTCAGGCATCGGATGCCAGCTCTGAAAAACTCTTCAACACTGTTATTGTAAACAAAGGTAAGACCCATTCGTTCTCCTGAGTAATGGTTTATTTTTATGTTACTTTCATTGTCATTGCCTAGGAAGAAAGAAGAGCCAGAGTGATCTTTCTCTTTTAATTCTGAAGCTACTGTTGATGTTTTGTGTTTTTGCTTGAGATGAAAGTCTGCATACTTTGTGATGCATTAACAACCAGTTTATTTTAAAAGAATACATTGAGTCCCTATTTAAATAGATTTGACTAATCACTACTACTGTGTGACTTTAATATAGAAAGCTGTACTAGAGAAGAATAGTTCTCAAAATGCCTGAACTTTATTGTTACTTATCAACTACCCAGCAGTAGGAGAAATATAAATAGCTGATGTGCGATGCAGACTCTAGTAATCAGTGGATGTTTAGAATTCACAGTATTATGGTCATAAACCAAGCCTTACTCTGCTGTGGGCTTTCTGTAAAGTTAATAAACGAGCAAGAGGGCAGAACTGAAATATGCACTATCCCATTAATTTCTTCCAAACCACAATCTAGAGTAAGAGAGGCTAATGATACAGCAGTACATTAAGGGAAAACTAACCTTAAATCATTGCCAATAGGTTTCTGCGCAGTTTTCATTTGTTAGCAGTATTGTTGGAAATAATGAAATTTAGGGGAGTCTCTAATCACGGGCTCTGAAAGGTGTATAATTTGAAAGGTACAAACCATATAAAGTATTTAATCTTCCCCTTTCCACTATCGAGCCTGATTTAGGGGCTGGCATGATAATTGCTCAGTAAAGATGTGCTTTCTATGATAATCTCTTTCTGTGTTACATAGACGACACTTGGTAACACTTGAACAGACTTGGGCCTTCACAAAGTGAAATTTGAGACCATTTCAGCCTTCTGTAGTTGCCTTGGCTAGCATTTTTGCTAGCTGGTTAGTAAGACATTTCCAAGTGCAGTTATTTTGAGCTCCCAGATTATTTTAGAATTTGAACCAATTGCAATTTTAAATAGTACATTATGTTTAGAGTTCCCTTGAGGTGTATGTGATTGCTGTTACTCCCAGAATTACTGTCATATTGAATTTTATCTTTTTTTATTGCCTAATGGGGTATTCCAGTTTTATATTTCATCATATTTTTTGATGGACTGAAAGTTTGTGTAAATGTGTTATCCATAATGCTAAAAGCCCAATAAAAGAAGATGTGCCATTCATAGCATACAGTGCTCGTGGGTAAAAATGCACCATTGTCTACCACTTGGTGTTTCCTTGTGAGAAAGGAGGGTGATGGGAGAGGGAGATTGGGGTAGAGGGCAGGTCACCAAAGGCAGGGCTTCTTCGTTTCTGCGGCCCCCCAGGACCTCTGCCACTCCCCAGGACCTCTGCCACTCCCCAGGACCTCTGCCACATGTGACTGTGTCTGTCTTCTGCTGATTCGCTACTAAAAGCTTTGGAATGTATTTCCCCTTTCTGGGATCTGGCCCTAAAATAAGAGTCGGCTCCAGGACCTGCACTTTGGCCACCATTGCCCTGAAAGACTCTCTTCAGGGCGGATGAACAGCTCGCCTTTGCCTCTTCCCTCTGGTTCTTTCCCCCCTTTCTTTCCTTTTCCAATCAAACGTTTCCCACATTCTTATTTTTGTTTACTTACAGAGTGTGATTTGTGGCATCTATTTGGTTGTGAATAGCCCTCCCCCAACAGGGTGCCTTTCTTCTGAGCTGCTTTTCTGGGGGTGATTTAGTTGCCTTGAAAGGATTAAGGTTTCTTTGTGTACACTAAAATCAACATAGGCTTTTTCTAAGCTTTGCTTGGGAAACCATACACAAATAAGCATTTTAGTTGATGGCAGATTATTCCTTTGCCCCTTATTTCCATCAGAATGGCCTTTCTTTTCTCCTCCAGAGTTTCCCCTTAATGCCTTATGCTATTCCTGTTGGTAACATGAATGACAAGAGACAGAATCAGTGTGAATCCAGGTGGTGCAAAGTAGACTTACTGGTATCCAGCACCCCCTTCCTCCCTGGGGAGAAAGAGATTAAGGGGGGTGCGGAGGGGGAAAGCATCGGGGACAGTTTTGTTAAGGGGATTAGTATTCAGACTGCTAAATATCAGGAAAACAACTTCAAAAAGGGATTCATTGTGTAGTGATAATGTCAATAATTGCTTCAGGACAGGTGCAGAGTCTTGTTATAGGCTTGTGGTTTTGGGTCTGTTTTTACTCCGGGTAGTCGCAGTGTTTACAGGATGGATGGCTGACAAGGCCTTCAAGGAACTGTCAGCTTCATGCACATCAAGTTCAAGTTTTCCTGTAAGGCGGCTTGCGTGCCTGAAAGTCAGGTCTCCTGTCTTTGTCCAGTAACTTTAGCCAAGAGCAATAAAAAGCATCGTAAGAAAGGGCAAATTTACACCAGGTAACAAACACAACTGGGGAAGTCTTCAAAGCCCCAGCTTATGGGACAATCTAACCGGAGTACTGGGGAGCTGACATGTGTATCCCTCCACCTCCAGATGTTTAAAGTTACACATCACCTCTCCCTCTCAAGAGGCTGGCAGTATTCTGGCCTCACAGGAGCGTGGCTTTAAGCTGCTGGTAAGATTATGCTGCTGAGCCTGGTGGCAGGCAGATTTGGTCCATAAAATTTCACTGTGGGAGGGCAGTGCTAATCTCACAAGCTGATTGTGGTGGGGATTGGGGGGGCACAGCCTTGATGTTGGGCTGCACAGTGTGGAGATGAAGCTCAGGCAGAGGCAACAGGGGCCATGGCTGGAGGCCCATCAGTCAGCTCGTGAGCTTGAATAAGTCATTTACTATCTTTAGGTCAAGATTTTCAATCATAACGAAACCTGTTCCTGGGCCAGCATCTCTGGTGGGGATAAAACAATTAATTGGGAAGGGGCAGGAGTTGAAACAGAGTGGGTACAGTGAGTATATTTTGTATCACTTTTGTTCATTGATTTTATTTTGACTTTCCCTATGTTGTAGACGCCATCCAGTTTAATAGAGATATTTGTGTTTAGGTGTTCCAAATGGTCGCTTTCTTCTGATGCCTTTTATTCCCTGCTTTAAAACAAGTTAATCAAACAGCACGTGCTTGCATGTACACACAACTTGCCCAATGAGGCCTGAGCATTTCGAAAGGGGTGTGGCATTCAGCAGGGCTTAGCATTGTAGACACAAAAAACAGTTTAACTTTAATCAAGGTCATGGTTGCTGTATTTAATCTTTATGTGTTTAAATGTTTACAGGATGTTCATGTGAATTTTATGAATCCTTCTGTCCTTGTGACTCAACCATCTGCCAAAGAAAAAATTAATTTTCCCAGTGAGACAGAGGCACAGAGAGAGACTTAGTGTCCCTGTTTAGTTGATTGAAATGCTGTAGGAGCAACAGGACCGGTACCCCAAAATCTGGGGTATTTATTCTAAAAAGGAACGTTCAGTCTATTCAACATGGCCAGTATTTATTATCCTCTCTTGCCTACTATAGATCCTTGGTGGTGTCACCAGTTTGGTCTGTAGACAAAAGTGCAGAAAATGAGTTCTTCTTTGCTGCACACAATTATCCTGCCAACATAATGAATCTTTCCTAAAACTCTTGGATTGCTCCAGAGCAGAGCTGCTTGAGGAGGAAAGAAAAAAAGGGAAGCCTGTCTGGGAGGAAAGAGAACACTAGTAGGGTGTCAGGAGTTCTGTGCAGCCCTCTGTTTCTAGGATGCCAGTCCTGGCGTGTGGCCATGGGCTAGGTTAGGGGAAGAGAAAAATCCCTGAATCGCTGCCTCCTTGGTTCAGAGCCCTCCTTCCCAGGATTTAGCCGGTAACCAAGATAAGTCATAGATAGACGATGACGAGTCAAGTCATGGATAGACAGTGAGAGGGGCACCATGGTGTATTTTACCCCGTGACTTTCTCACCCCTTCTTCTTCCTTCAACTTTGTCTCAAGTTGAAGAACTGGGTCCTCCTGGGGAAAAGCCCCCTGAGTTAGCCATCAGGGAGCTGTGCCCAGCTAAATGGGCATTTCTGAATGACTTGAGGGCATGGATTTCCTCCAGCGGGGAATGAGGCCCCTCATTCTGCTTCTTTCTACTGTGAGCACCCAGTGTCTCCTGAAATGTGAACAGCAGCAGAGCAGCTGCTCACCCTCATAGGCAGGACCCCACCTCACCTCCATCAGCCTGGGAGATTCTAGTGGACACTCACCAAGAAGAGCACCAGATGCAACAGTCTGGCCACCTGGAGCCCTCTCTGACCAGGACTGCTTTTCCTCTCCCAGTCTCTCCCAGGCCTGTTAGTGGAACACACCCGGCCTCTTCTTGGGGTTGGTTTTGCACTGAGAATTTCCAGTGGAATACAGATGAGATTGGAGCCTTTAGGTTAGTGGAGCCTTTGGATATTTTTGGCGGTACGGTTCTATCAGCATTGTAGAAAGAAGACCTAGCTTAAAAATTGCCTGAAATCTGAGGAGATGAGGTAAGAAACAAGTTACCCAGCGACACTGCTGGCTTAGTAACCAGGTACCTAATTCTTCAATGGCAACCATAGGACCTTATTCTTTAGGTTTAGACACAAGGGATTTTCTTGGTTTGGTGACAGGTAAAAGTCATATTGCCATCAAGGTCACCGTTGACTTTTAAGAAAAACGCATTCCCGCTGAGCATGGTCGCTCACACATGTAATCCCACAACTTTTGGGAGGCTGAGGCAGGAGGATTGCTTCAGCTCAGGAGTTCAAAACCAGCCTGGGCAATATAGCAAGACCTCATCTCTACTGAAATTCCAAAAATCCAGCTGGGGTTGGTAGCATGTATTTGTAGTCTCAGCTACTTGGGAGGGTGAGGTGAGAGGATCACTTGAGCCCAGGAGCTGCAGTGAGCCCTGATTGTGCCACTATAGCCGGGGTGATGGTGTGAGACACCATTTCAAAAAAAAAGAAAGAAAGGAAAGAAAGCCCTTTCCATGAAATAATTCTGAGCATGAAAATAATGCAGTTGACTGTGGAATAGCTTTCTTAAGAAAAAAATTTCGTTTAGAGTTTAAAATCCCTTCATAATGAACATATGGAGACCATTTTACAATTCCTCCTAGGGTCTCGGGTTTAGTCGTAGGGAGGACATGATGTAAAGTGCATTCCGGATGTGCACAAGAGCAAACTGTGCCAGTTTCAGCCTCTGTAAATTAGTTTTGTTTTTATCATGCCTTAAATTCCACATAAGGGAAAGTTAGACCATCACTCATTTAGTTTTCTCCCTCTGGACCTTCTTTGTACTATTTCAGAGCTTTTTCTTGAGTTTTTAGGAGATAGAGATGTCTGGAGAGTTAAGTAGTATTTAAGGGTAATTGGTGCTTGATGCAAGAGACAAAGGAGTTGTGAGTAGTTCAGTCCCTCCTCCTACTCCATACTGCAAATAGCATGCAATCAGCTCCTTTTGTTATGGAAATTGACCTTCCTATAGAAGCAGAGAATTTGTTGTATAGAATCATCCCTTGAGCCTTCTTGGAAACAGATGCCTTGTACTGTTAGTGTGAAACCACCAGTAAAGTCAAAAAATATTCCATGTTGCAGGAAAGTGTCTCCCACCATTTTTCCAATAGTTGCTTTTGCCGAACTGATCTTTTGCCGAGAATGCATGTGGTGGTGTATCCTGGGATACTGGATCCCATCACTGGAATTGTGAACTGGGTGAAAAATCCCAGGCATTCAAAGTGATCTTGATGATGCCTTTTGGGTAGAACTTTGACAGCTGCCACTTTTCCGTCCTGAGTGCCCCTGTGATGGAGGAGGCATAGATTACAGTGTAACCCATTCCATTCTTTTAGTCAGATGTTCAAACATCACTCTGGTTACTTTTGAGCTCAGTGGAAAGCCCTTGACTTATACTGGGCGATTACTGCTGTCCTTTGAAAGAGTTTTCTCTATCCTTGGCAATATTGACCAAAAAGCTTGAATGTTCATCAGCCTCTCTTCAATCCATTCATAGTTAGTGTTTTGTGTAGTTAATGATGTAGTTAGTATTTGGTTGTCTCAGAAAGTAATACGCATTCATGATAGACAATTGGAAGTGAAAAATATCAGATCGGTTCTGTAGAGTCTAATGACAGTTGAGTGACAAAGGGCTCAGTCACGTGGGCCAACCCCAGACAGGAGGGTTCCTGAATGGAGGAAGCCCGTGGCTAGCCCGTGGCCTCTGGATTATTTCTAGTTTCTGACAACTGCAGAAAAATGTTGTTTTCTCTGAAAATGTATGTTTATTTAACTAGGTTTCTTTTTGCTTCACAATCTGGATTCCATTCAGTCAGTTACCACTCCAATTAACTAACAATTATTTAACATTAACAGTAATTACAGACGCCAGTTAAGCGCCTACAGATGTCAACTGTTAGCTTTGTACCTAATCACTCAATGAAATGGAGAAAGTTCAACAAACATCAATTAGCCAAGCAATTAGTATGAGTTAGGAAAGAGCATGTTATCATGTGTGAGCTGATTCAATTTATTTTATTTTGGCAGTAAAATACACACAGGCAAGCAGCAATACGTTCCTCAGATAAGATAAAACTCTATTGTTTTGCAGCTTACATAAGAATTCTTTTCCTTTCCTGTGCATAAGTCAAATACACTCTCGTCTGGAATTTATTTAACAGAATTTGTCTCAATTACTCCGAAAGCTCAGTCTCAGGAAGCACCTTTGGTGAATTATGAATCCAGTGACTGTACCGTATAAGGAAATGCCAGAATACTTCAGTGGAGAAAATGATTGGTTTCCACTCGAGTAATCCACTCCGTGCATTGCGGATTTTTACCACTTTCTTCCCGAACCTCTGGTGGAACGAGTGCAACAGTGATTTTATTAATTTCATGGTGCCTGAACTTTTACTCAGCTGTCTTTTATTTAGCCTGGAGCTAACATCAAAGTATTTTACCTACTTGCCTAGTCTGTGCTTTTAAAAAGTAGAAACAGCTGTCTATTGAAGATCCATGTCGTGAATTCACCAAGGAGATTCCAGACTCTCCTGAACTCAGAAGTGCTGTTCCACTTTCTTTTTCCCCCCCTCCGCCTCCTCCACCCACAGAACTTGACTCCTGCCATGAGCTGAGCTTGCCTGGACTTACTGGGAGAGTGCATTCTGAGGCCTGCTGTGATTCTGTGAAGTGGCCCAGAAAGTGGAGATTCATTTTACCTCCAAGAGGAAAGTTGGGCATAGGAGCTGGGCCTCTGGTTCTCCTCCTACAAATGATTTCTCATCAACCCTTAAAGCCCTTGGTTGGGAGTGGAAGAAGCCAATCCCTCATGGGGTGCTCTGCCAATCCCTCATGGGGTGCTCTGTCAGGTCTGTGTGCATCTTATGTGCAGAATTTTCCATCCGAACGAGCCTCTCAGCATGAACTGAATGCGAGAGTTGGGAAAAAGTATTCTGCCACTGGTATGGCTTGGGGTGAAGGGCCACCTTGTCCCATGTGCAGTTTCTGTTATAAAGCATTTCCTGGTATACACTACCACACCAGTACATGCTGGATCCTGACAGATGTCTTTGCTCTTCTGCATCAAGTCATCAGGTCTCTGTGAGTCTGCTTTGTCACATTTTGCTGCAGTAACAAAATAGCTCAGAGTCCTACAATAACTAAAGTCTCATGTTAGGTGTCATCTGCCAATCAGCCGCAGCTTTCCTTGTCTTTGTTCTAGGATCCAGGCCAAAGGAGCAGTCCCCATCGTGGTTATTCTTCGAGTAAAGGGGAAAAGAGCAAAGACAGAAGCAGGGAATGCCTCCACTTGGATGTGGGTGTGGCATTTCTAACAATCTCATTGGCCAGAACAAGTCACATGACCGAGCCTGCCATCAGTGGAGTAGAAAGTAAACTCCCACAGGGAGGAGCACAAGAGAAGAGGAATCCACAGGGGTGGGCCTTGGAAGGAAGAGAAAGCAAACACTGCACTGGTGATGCTATCTGCTACAGGCCCATTCCAGAAATCTGACAAATCAGGAGCTGTTGTCTCTTACTGTGTTAATGCAGACGGAATGGAGGGTGGCTTACATAGCTCTGATGATGATCTCAGTAGGCTTTTCTGTTAGAGACCTGGTAGCCTAATAGCCATTTGGTAGGAGTTTATATTAAGTTAGATCTGATACGTTGTCAAGAAATTAATTGCTTTCTTATTGTTTACTTGGTTAACTTATTGCTGGCTTTGAGTGACTTATGGAGAAGTTGCCCCAGAGTGCAGAAATGACTTCAATGATTTGCAAAGAATAATTGTTGGACCGGCCAGCTGTTTAGACTCTGCATAATTAACCCGAGGAAGCATGATGGCTATACAACTTTACTGCAAAATAGTATGCATTGTCATGGTTACTTTGAACATGGGCTTTGGATTTAATATTCTCACAGACACTGCTTTGAATCCCACTGCTTTGAAGACACTAGCTGTGGAACTTTGGGCTACTTAAAACACCTTAGAACCAATTTTTCCTTCTGTAAAGTGGGAATAACCAAACCCATCTCATGGAGCTCTTGTGAGGATGAAGTGAGGCAATGTATAGAAAGTGCTTAGCCTACCTTGTACCATATTTTGATCTAATTATACAGTGGGCTAAGTATTTTACATACGTTCTATCCCCTAATCTTCATAGCAGCTCTTATTTAGAAGAGAATTTTAGAAATAGCATCTCCATTTTATAGGCAGGGAAACTGAAGTTAGTTATGAATAGCTAGCATTTATTGAGGACTTTTCTTTTTGCTAGGTATTGTTCACTTTATATGTAATTCACTCATTTTTTAAATGAGTAAACTGAGGCTCAGAAATTAGGCAACTTGTCCAAGGTCATGCAGCTAGTAAGTGGTGGAGCTCGGTCCAGCTGACTCCCAGACATGTGCTCATAGCAGTCATACTGTGCTGGGCTCTGGGGATATGGCAGAGAATAGAAAGGAAGAGGATCTCTGTCCTTCCTGAGGGAGATACACAACAGGATGGTAAAAATTCGGATTGGGGGAAACTGGGTTCTATGGGAAGACACTGGCAGGAACCCCCAACAAGGACTTCCCTAGGGCTTTTCCTCCCATACCTTCCCAAAGTATTTCATCGTCTCATAAAACATAAGGTCCTGGAGGTTCTCATTCAGGACTTCTCCAGGATGTCAACCATTATCCCATCACCTGTGGCCAAAGGCGCCATAGTTACTGCAGCGCAGCGGGGCTCAGCTTAAGGCATCTCCAGTTTCCTCACTCTTCCATGCCCATTCTTGTGCCTTTGTGTGAACTGATCTTTAGTTTTCAGCTAGATTTTATTAGAAATGATTTAGGAATTTCAAGCAGGGGCATTTCCCTAGCAACCGATGACATAAGCACAAAGCCCAAATCTGTGCTGGGGAGGATGCTGTTAACAGGGAATGGCGTTCTGTGGGCTCCGATCTGCGTCTCTGACCCTCGTAAACCTTGTCTTCTAAAGAAGGAGGCTGAGAGCACATCATTGCTTTTCTAAGAGTCCTTTTGAAGAGGGAAATGTCTCAAGTGTGCCCGTTAATAGACTGATGTGGGAGGCAGTTATATTTGGATGCCTTTAAAAGCCACTTGGAAAACATTTTCCCCCTCTTATCTATCACCTTTCACATCTCTCAGCAGAGTAACACTAAAACCTAATTTTAGCCAAGATTACATCATTTTCTCATTCTCTCTTTATAGCAGGGAAAGGAGTTTCCGTAGTAAAGCTCCTCTCCCCGAAAACCCAGCTCCTCCGCAGGACCTCTTGGGCTTCTGTGAAGGCTGCTTTATCCATAAAGTTTAGTTTGACAAGGAGTCTTCTTCTGAAAGCAGATTGGTCAGCTGGTAAATAAATGACATCAGCGGTGATTCCATTTATATTCCTTCAATTGGCTTAAGGTAGAAGCCATATTGAAACTAATTCTTTTCCTTCACATGTTACTGAGCCCCAACCATGGAACAGGCTCTGGAGGTAACAACACTGAATAATAGATGACACGCATCTGACTGGAAGAGTAAAATAGTTTAAATGTATTTTGAAATGTAAAAGTAGACTTTTCAAGTGCTATAATAGCAAAGTCACTAATTTAAAAAAAAAAAAAAAATAGCCTTAAGACTTTCTTAGGTGGAAAAGCTGATCTGAGGTGAGCCCTGAAGGGTCAGCAGACCAAAAATAGACCAACCCTCAAACTGCAGAATTATGTCTCCCATTTAGAGAGCCCCAGAATCTGCCAGCTTATGCTCGTCATTAGACTAAAACCTGCCCCTTCGAGTTTTCCATTTTAAAAATTGATGCTATTGTCAAATGTGTTAATTAAGCTATTGCAAAGGTTTTTGGCAGTGCCATAAAGATCTGTACGTCACCTATCAATAGAGTCCACTTTTTAAATGTTTCTTCAGTTAGATTTTGTTTAAACCCTTTTTTTGAGACCCAGTCTCTCCTTGTTGCCCAGGCTGGAGTGCAGTGGCACCGTCTTGGCTCACTGCAACCTCCGCCTCCCAGGTTCAAGCGATTCTCCTGCCTCAGCCTCCCGAGTAGCTGGGATTACAGGTGCCCGCCACCACGCCTGGCTAATTTTTTGTATTTTTAGTAGAGATGGGGTTTCACCACGTTGACCAGGCTGGTCTTGAACGCCTGACCTCGTGATCTGCTCGCCTCGGCCTCCCAAAGCGCTGGGATTACAGGCGTGAGCCACCGCGCCTGGCCTTGTTGTTTAAATTCTTACCAGGTTGGCCTGCCGCAAGGAGGTGGCAGGAGGGAAGCCCCATAACTCAAGCCTGAGCAAGACTATTTGTAAAGTTGAGATCACTCCATTTGACTTGCTTTTCTCATGGGTATCATGAGAAACTAGGGAGTGGCCTCCAAGACTCCTTGTGAATCTAAAGACCAAAGTTTGTGTTAGAAGTATTCTAGGGCCAGCCAGCACGGTGGCTCACGCCTGTAATCCCAGCACTTTGGGAGGCCGAGGCGGGCAAATCACTTGAGGTCAGGAGTTGGAGACCAGCCTGGCCAACATGGCAAAACCCTGTCTCTACTAAAAATACAAAAGTGAGGTGGGCATGGTGGCACACGCCTGTAATCCCAGCTGCTCGGGAGACTGAGGCACGAGAATGGCTTGAGCCCAGGAGGTGGAGGTTGCAGTGAGTGGAGATAGCGCTACCACACTCCAGCCTGGGCAACAGAGCAAGATTCTGTCTGGAAAAATATTTACATATATCTTTTAGGGCCTCTGAGAACCTGACGCTTCTGCAGAGGGCACACATTTTCCCTGCTAACTGTGAATGAGATTCTGAACACTTAGCATTCGAAAGCAGTAGTGCCTTGTAGCCGATACCAGGACTTCAGTCCTGAACTTGTGAACAGAAATATAAGCCTCTCTCTTCAAGAGATTGCACCTGTGTAAGCAAGCTCTTAAAGGTAAGAGGGGATTGAGTCCCGGTGCCAGAGAGGAGTAGAAAAGACAGTGGCCACAATTTGAATACCAGCTGTTAAGGTATTATGGTATTAACCTCCAGAATAAGAGTAACAATACAGAGTTCTCCTTCTCCGCTTGCCTGCATCTTGGGTGCTGTTAAAAGAGATGATTTATCTGCTCAGTAAATGTTTATAAAACCCCACTGTATATATAAGTACTTAGGGTTCCTTTGTACTTGACTTCTCAAGTGGAATGACTGTCATTTGGACCACTTCCTAGGCAGGGATTGCTGCAGGTTAGATGAGGGTGGGGGCAGGGGTGAGATACCAGAGAAAGTGCTCAGGAGCACCCCAGGGGCAACTGCCAGGCAGCTTCTTTTTCTGTGAGATGACTCATTTTACCACCGCGAATTGAAACGAGGCTTGCATGGGCCATTGTAGATAATCGAAAGAATGTCACCACCCTCCCATCTGTCTTCAGCTGTCACAGACTCACACGCCAGGCATTTCATCAGAGTTCTGGTACTTCAAGTTCATCTAGGTCTTTTTGACCGAAGCAATCTGACTTCCTACGTTTCTTTTGCTAGAAGGTGATAATAATGGCAGCTTCATTCACTCAGTGCTTCATTTGCTGTTTGTTGGTTTGTGACTTGATTCGCAGTCTTTTTGTGTCTTTGGGGGGAAGTTGGGTTTTAGAGGTGGCACACACCAAAATCATGAATGGATTTAAGGAGGGAGGGGCTGAGCTAATTTAATTGTTACCAAGTCCATAATGTGTTCCTTGGGAGAATTCCACTTGTCTGGACTGTGCTCCTCACTCTCTGAGATTGAGAACTGGAGAAAGGAGGAACGTCACAGACGAGACGGCAAGAAGCTTAGAAAAACAAATTCCTGGATTTGGAGCAGTGTGCTCTGGTGGAATATTAGATGACAAACTACATTTTGTGGTTTTGTTTTGTGCAGTTGGCTGTAGGGGCCACATGGCCCTATGTAATGACCTCTTCCCAAGATGTTAGACATCAAATCAGTTTGGTTTCTACCCCCACGGGAAGAGGAACTCCGGTCGCAAAGAGGCAGCTTGAGAATAACTGGTAAAGGATGACTTGCCATTTCCTCACTGGTCTCGCCTGCCAGGAATAACTGATATTTGACCACATGACCCCGTTACAACCTGTTACCCCTGTTTGGCCACGGCCTCACCCCCCTAGAGCACACCTTCAGGTCAGGCTCATGCCTGATTTGTGCCTTTTTTCCTTCTCAGGACCCTCCAGGTTGAGGGAAGACAGCTTTACACCTCCACCTTCTGTATTAGCTCCAGGATAAACTTGAAAACTGCCTACTGCGAATGTTCTTTTTTTTTTTTTTTTTTTTTTTTTTTTTTTTTTTTTGGCATTTTAAAAGTTAAGGCCGACTTTGCGATCCCTCTCAGCATCCCGCCAGGTATCTTATCTTATTCAAATATCCTAATTGCTTCTAGGGCTGCACATCATCCTAGCACCTAACTGACAAAATAGACCTTCACCTGAGGGCCTCATTATGCTTTCTGCTTCTGCCAAAAATACCTCCACAATACCTGCTCGACATCCTGGGCTTCCAAGTGACAAACAAATAATTGGGTGAAACAAACCCTGGGCGCCAAGCAGCTGCCATCGGTGTCGAAGCACAGAAGAGTCCACGGCAATAACAGTCACGGCGCTGCCTGGTTCATGTCAGAGCAAATCTTTGAACAGTGAGTTGTGCTGACACCAGAGAATGACAGCTTTGGAAATGGCATGCTAGTTACTGCTGCAAGTGAGGCCTCTCATGTAGACCATGACAAGCGGCTGTCATTTCCATACAGGTGAACAACTGACATCCTACAGGGGGGAGGACAGGAGCCATGCAGGAGGCTGTGTTTGGCAGTAGGTGGGGCCAGATTTCAGAGAGGAGTCCCAAGTACCGGCGACCCTCGCAAAAACTGGCCTAAGAACACACTCTCTTGGCGTGCCCCTTTACTCACTCCCCACTCATCTTCTCTGTTACCTCTTTAGGGTTCATCTGAGAGAGGGCTACAGAAATACAACCCAACATGCTTAAAGGATGTTTGCGTTTTCACTCTGTTCCCTCCACATCTTTTCTTTTTCTTTTTCTTTCCTTTTTTTTGAGACAGGGTCTCACTCTGTCGCCCAGGCTGGAGTGCAGTGGTGCAATCTCCGCTCACTGCAACCCATCCTCCAGCCTCAGCCTGCCAAGTAAGCTAGGACTACAGGCACAAGTCACCATGCCTGGCTCACTTTTGTATTTTTTTGCAGAGACAGGGTTTCACCATGTTGCCCAGGCTGGGCTTGAACTCCTGAGCTCAAAATGACCTGCCCACCTCGGCCTCCCAAAGTACTAGGATCACAGGCGTGAGCCACCATGCCCAGCCTCCTCCACATCTTGATATGTCAGGGATTGGGTTTCTGGGCACAATGCTTATTATAGAGTATGGAAAAGGCAAGGTTTCTGCCGATAAGGAACTCACCGTGAAATGGAATGGGTTAGATGAAATTCAGTGCAGAACTGGGTCTAGACCAGTGGTTCTCAAAGTCTGCATCAGCAATATCTGCATCCTCCGAGTGGTTGTTAGCCATGCAGGATCCCTGCCCCACCCCAAACCTACAGAAATGGAAACTCTGGGGGTAGAGTCAGAACTCTGTTTTTACAAGCCTTCCAGTTAGTTCTAATGCAGACAACTCTGGTCTAGAAACAAGGAAGAACATTTTGGCAGTGAGGTTTTGTAAATGCTCAGATGATTCACAGAATCGCTGGGTGAAATCATGCTCTATCACAGGGTCTGTTCTTAGTTGGGCGGTCTTTTTTTTTTTTTTTTTTTTTTTTTTTTTTGAGGCAGAGTCTCACTCTGTCGGCCAGACTGGAGTGCAGTGGCAGGATCTCGGTTCACTGCAACCTCTGTCTCCCGGGCTCAGGCACTTCTCCTGCTTCAGCCTCCTGGGTTTTTTGTTTTGTTTTGTTTTGTGTGTTTGTTTTTAAATATAAACTTCACCTGATCTGTTCAAAGTGACCCTGCACCTACCATTTCCAATCCTTCCACTCTCTATAGCCTTGTGAACAGGCCTCCTGGTGTTTAGCGTGGTTGTGACAGATGCTAGGCCTGTGCTTAGGGCTCTGCTCATCTGACTAGAGTTTGAAACCGTGACCTTGGGCCAATGTTATGCTGTAACCAGCTGAGCTAACTTGCTCAACCGCTTCTCAAAGACAAACTGTTCC
The DNA here is from genome assembly GCF_007565055.1 of Rhinopithecus roxellana. NCBI lineage: Eukaryota > Metazoa > Chordata > Mammalia > Primates > Cercopithecidae > Rhinopithecus > Rhinopithecus roxellana. The sequence goes on from NC_044554.1 coordinate 41,673,789, forward strand.
ATCGAGTTCCTTCTTGGCAGGTGCTGCATCACCAGTGCTGGCCTGCCATCTGTGTGAAGGGCTATCACAGCACAGAACATACACACGTACTGGGCAAATGTGCCGTGATTCCCACTAACTCTTTTGTAAACAAAGTACTGTGTGAATTCTGTTTTAAACTGCATCATCCAGGATTGTAGAACATTGGGCAGCAGGGTTTTGAAATCTTTTTTTCTTCCGTATTGAATATTACAGTTTTAAGGCCATAAAACTAACACGTAAATTGAGGTTTCCCCAAAAATGTAAAACTGTAAGAAGTTTCAGTAAGTTACCTAAATAGTAAAGCTTTTTCAGTTGTTCTTCAGGAATAGGCATCTTCCAAAACTAGTTGTGTTAAAGTAGTGGTTCTCAAACTTTAGCCTGCAGCAAAATTAGCTAGAGGACTTGTTAAGGTACAGCTTGCCGGCTGGGCGCGGGGGCTCACGCCTGTAATCCCAGCACTTTGGGAGGCCGAGGCAGGCGGATCACGAGGTCAGGAGATGGAGACCATCCTGGCTAACATGGTGAAACCACGTCTCTACTAAAAATACAAAAAAATTAGCCGGGCGTGGTGGCGGGCGCCTGTAGTCCCAGCTACTCGGGAGGCTGAGGCAGGAGAATGGCGTGAACTCGGGAGGGAGAGCTTGCAGTGAGCCAAGACTGTGTCACTGCACTCCAGCCTGGGCAACAGAGCAAGACTCTGTCTCAAAAAAAAAAAAAGATACAGCTTGCCGGGGCCCCACCTCCAGTGATTTATGATTCAGTGTGTCTGGGCTAGGGCTCCAGAACTTACATTTCAAGTAAGCAGGTGATACTGATGTTTCCAGTCCCTTAAGAGCACTGTGTGATTTACATGGGTTAAATTTAAATGCCTTTTTCAATAGGGAATATCATACCACTCAAAGGTGTGAAATGTATCTTTACATGTTAGATGAAATTGACACATGAAAGTGAATTCAGTTTTATCATCAATCAGGAGCTTTTTACAAAATGAAAATTTTCAACCCAAATTTAATATAGAAAATGTAGAAATGAACCCCCAGATATACCCATTACCTAGATTCATATTTATCAAGACTTTTCCACAATTATTTTTAGGTGATAGACTGGATAGGATGATGTCCACCTTTTTTTTTTCTTTATTGCTGAAATATTTTAAAGCATGTCTCCGACAACATACCATTTTACCACTACGTACTTTAGTGCACAGCTATAAAAAAGAACATTTCCAGGCCGGGCGTGGTGGCTCAAGCCTGTAATCCCAGGACTTTGGGAGGCCGAGGTGGGCAGATCACGAGGTCAGGAGATCAAGACCATCCTGGCTAACACGGTGAAACCCGGTCTCTACTAAAAATACAAAAAATTAGCTGGGCGTGGTGGCGGGCGCCTGTAGTCCCAGCTACTTGGGAGGCTGAGGCAGGAGAATGGCGTGAACCCAGGAGACGGAGGTTGTAGTGAGCCAAGATCATGCTGCTGCACTCCAGCCTGGGTGACAGAGCAAGACTCCATCTCCAAAAAAAAAAAAAATAGAACATTTCTTTAAAAATAACATGCTGTTATCACAGTAACTAAATATGCAATAATTCCTCAGTGTCATCTGAGGAATATACCTATCCATGATCTCATCTCCATGATTGTCCCACAAGGGGTCATTTTACATGATCTGTTCACATCAGGATACAAGCAGGCACACATACTGTGTTTCTTAAATCTAGAGTGCTCCACCCTCCCCAGCTTCCCATTCTTTTCAAGTCATTGACTTGTTGCAGAAACCAGGTCAGCTGTCCTGAAGACTGCCCCACATTCTGGAGTCCTTGCGGTGTCATTTAGCTTGTTCCTCTGTTCCTTGTATTTCCTGTAAATAGAAGTTGGCCCTAGAGCTTTGATTAGATTCAGGTTAGACTTTTTGGAAAGAAAACTTCATAGGCATTTTAATGAACCTCATGTTGCCTCACATCTGGGAACACACAGTGTCTGGGTGTCCCAGTTGTAGTGATGTCAAAATTATTCAGTAAGTTTAGATTGTGGCAACCTGATACTTACATTGGCATGTTCCCCATCAAGCTTTTATCTGATGGTCTCATCTGTTGATGATGCTTGCCTGATGCAGTAATTCATTAGAGATGGCAGAGGGTGACTCTTGCAACATTATTCCACATTTATTGGCTGAAATTATTCGGTACAATGGCTCTTTTCCTCATCAACTAGAGCTCTTTGGTTACACTCAAATATAATACAAGGAAAAGAAAATTCTCAATTCTCTCCTTTTAATTGCACATTTTCAGAGCAAAAAGTTGGTGCTCTACCAGGAGTTTATTAATAAGTCTGAACATTTCTCTGCATTTTTCTTACAATAAATCTAACCTATGCTTGCAGTGTGTTGAGCTTTTCTTACATGCATTGTGTTTATCAATTGGAGGGACAAAATATCTTAAAATTAGAAAGCTACTGCAAGAACAACATCGTCAAATGAGCTCATACAAGCTTAAGTGTGTGTGAATTTAGTCATGCCTGCCCTTCATAGCTCTGTTCAAATGCCACATCCTCCAGGAAGCCCTCCTAGCTTCCCAAGGTTTGAACCTTTCCTGTGGTACTTCCTGCATTATGGCTTTTTTTTTTTTTTTTTTTAAAGATGGTATCTCCCTCTGTCACCCAGGCTGTAGCACTGGCATGATCTCAGCTCACTGCAACCTTCGCCGCCTGGGCTCAAGCGATTCTTCTGCTTCGGCCTCCCAAGTAGCTGGGATTACAGGCGCACACCACCACACCCAGCTAATTTTTGTATTTTTAGTAGAGATGAGGTTTCACCATGTCAGCCAGGCTGGTCTCTAACCCCTGACCTCAAGCGATCCACCTGCCCTGCCCTCCCAAAGTGCTGCGATTACAGGCATGACCACCATGCCCACTGCCTGCCTGTCTTTTATTGAAGTTGTAGATGTCCTCTTCCCCTTTTCTCTGAACTCAACCCCTACCCTACCCATGGTGACCCACAGGGTGCTTTGTAATGTCTGTTGAACCTAAATGAATTAAAACATAACATCCTAAAAGTGATTCCAAGCTTTGGAATTTAGGTTATCACCTGAGAATCTAAGTGACTTGATTCAAGAAAGTAGGCAAAAGCCTGAATCATGCTTGGTCTGATAAACCCATTTGGCATTATTCGAAAATCTGATGATCTCAACTGGGTATTTTTCAAGGAAGGAGTGGGAGGCTGCCCACATATATTGAGTGCCTACAGCGTGCCACGGATTTTCACCTGCTGATTTATTTGATTCATAAAGCAGCCTAGCCAGGTTGGTCAGTCACCTGTGAGAACACTGGTGACTGGTAAGTGACAGTGAGTTCTTGTCATCTCCTGTCATTTGCCCTTTCTCTTACACCAGCCCAGCATAAAGAGGATCGGGGGCTTCGGTTTGGTGAATTTAAAAATGTCTCTTGTTAAAGGCCGGGCGCGGGTGGCTCACGCCTCTAATCCCAGCACTTTGGGAGGCCGAGGCTGGTGGATCACGAGGTCAGGAGATTGAGACCATCCTGACTAATATGGTGAAACCCCGTCCCTACTAAAAAGAAGCTGAGGCAGGAGAATGGTATGAACCCAGGAGGCGGAGCTTACAGTGAGCAGAGATTGTGCCGCTGCACTCCAGTCTGGGCGACAGAGCGAGACTTCGTCTCAAAAAAAAAAAAAAAAAACTCTCTTATTGACAACACAGCTTCTCATTCAGCCTGACCTGTTTGAAGTATATCTGGGGTGGAAGATCCTGGCGATGCAGTTCCAGCCTGGGAAAACTCGAGGAGCGGTTCGGTACAGCACCATGGGTAGCAGGCTGACAGTGTGTGCTACATGTATTCAGTTACTTCGTTTTATGGGAGATTTCATGTGATACTGAGATGTAACCTCCCACCAAATGAGATTTATAGAATTGGAAAGGTATATTTCTAATCAATAAACATCAAACTGGAAAATCTGTAAAGGCATTTTAAGTGATAGTAGTTATGGCTGGAAATCTCCGTGGAGTTCATTTTTTTTTTTTTTTTTTTTTTGGACTGTTTAAGTCTTGACACTTGTATTTATTTAGAAACTGGGTTTCGCTCTGTCACCCAGACTGGAGTACAGTGGCACAATCATAGCTTACTGCAGTCTTGAACTCCTGGGCTCCAGTGATCCTCCTGCCCTAGCCTTGTGAGTAGCTAGGACTATAAGGTACGTGCCATCACACCTGGCAAATGTTTTAATTTTTTGTGGAGACACAGTCTTGCTGTGTTGCCCAGGCTAGTCTGGAACTCCTGGCCTCAAGTGATCCTCCTATCTCAGCCTCTGAAGTAGCTGGAACTACAGCCCTGTACCACCATACCTGGCTAACTTTCTTAAATATTTTTGTAAAGATGGGGTCTTGCTGTGTTGCCCAGGCTGGTCTGGAACTCCTGGCCTCAGGCAATCCTCTTGCCCCTGCCTCTCAGAGCATCAAGCTCCTGGTGCACTTTGTAAAGTACCCTTTGAGGATGTGTATATTTGTATGTGTCAGTGAGAGGAAATTGATCTCCAGAGGGGTGGGTGGAAGAGCACTTGTCCCTAGTTAATCCTTTTTTGCCTGTTCTTTAAAAAGAGTGATAGATAGGCCAAGCCACTTAGAGTTTTCTGGTGGCAAAAGTACAAGAAATTCCTTCTATTTATGCACTATCTGTGTAGCTTCCTCTTTGAAGTGCCTCAAGCCCTCACCAGCCTCTTCTTGTCCGTTGCTGGTCTTTGGCTCTGGGTGCCAGTCAGCCTCAAGGGCGGTGCTGCCTTTTTTGGCAGAGTATCACTGTTAAGCCACTTTTCGTCTTTAAAAAATGCTACACAGAGGTTTTTGAACCTGAAGTGCAATTATTTTAAAGGCATCCTCACCACTCACTTCCCGAGTGCTCTGTTATACCCAGTGCCACCTGCCAACCGCAGTGAACATCCAGCCATGTTATTTCTTCCATTCCTGCCCTGGAGTAAAGTAGATTCACTGAGGTGATGACTCGTGTGCATTTGTACATTGCAGCCTTAGCTTCCCTCTTGAAGCATATACAGCATTCATCACCCACCATTCATTCATTCACTGCCCACTCCCACCACAGCTGTTTTGTGGTCTGTCTGCTGTCTGTGCCACCCCCAGCCCATCAGGTGGGCCTTTTGGTAGTGATGAGGTCACCTGTGGGGGAAGAGCTTTAGTTTCCTCTCCTCAACTCGGAAAGGCCTCTTCCTCTTGCTCAAGAGGGTGCTGCTGCTTCTGCCTCCTTCCCCAGCCAACCTCCATAGTTAGTCCAGCATTTCCATCCCAGCTCACCTTTTCAGACATGGACCCTCAGTCAACTATTCCCTTTTCTCCTGGCTTTCTGTTTCTCCCCGTCTCCTTAGCTGGGAGACTCCTTAAAAGAGTATCCTTAGCTTTAAAAACAGTGACACAGGCTGGGCGCAGTGGCTCACGTCTGTAATCCCAGCACTTTGAGAGCCTGGGGCGGGTGGATCACTTGAGGTAAGGAGTTCGAGACCAGCCTGGCCAACATGGCAAAACACCGTCTCTACGAAAATACAAAATATTAGCCAGGTGTGGTTGCACACACCTGTGATCACAGCTACTCAGGTGGCTGAGGCACAAGAATCACTTGAAACTGGGAGGCCGTGGTTGCGTGAACTGAGATTGTGCCCATGCACTCCAGCCTGGGCGACAGGGTAAGATTCCGTCAAAAACAAAACAAGACAAAAAAGCAAGAACACAGAGATGCAAACAATAGATCTAGCCCTGTTGCTTCTTCTTGTACTTCAAATAAACAAGCCTTTTTTGATATCTTTTTCTCATTCCCCCTTTGTATAAAATACCTTGCATTGGTGTATCTTTTTGGTGATAATTAAGGTGACTATATAACTTACTCTCCAGGCCTGTACACTTTTGAGAGTGAAATTGACTGTTTCTTAATCATTGTCCTGGGACAACATGCCTCACCCTGGACTGTCCATTTAAACCAGGGCGTGTAATCACCCAAGTGATCATCCAAGGTTTTTCAGTTTCTCAGAGTGGTTCAGTCCACTCGTGATGATACTGCCATTTGTTGAGTACTTACTATGAGACAAGCTTTGCTCTGATCACTTGGATTAACCCATGGAACCCTCACAATGCCCTTGTGAGGTAGATGGTATGAACACCATTTTGACTGTGAGGAAACTAAGGCTGAACAAGTTGCCCAAGGTTACACACTTAGTTTCGTCCTCCATACTCACCCGATGCTACATCAGCCCCCAAGGTCAACATCTGTATCTCCCCCGAGCTGTTAGCAGAGATTTCTAAATGTCTCCTCAATTAAAAGGAGTATACACTGTAAACAAGAGTGTCGCCTTCCAAAGTAAGTGTTTAGGGTTGCCTGACTGTCAAGGGCTCACTAACAGGAGTGAAGTACTTAATTCTTCTCTCAAATAGCACGTGGAGCTGGCTTGGAACAAGCAGGGCTTCCCCATCACTAATATTCTCTAAAACACACTTTTGTTTCTCCCCCGAGATGGAGTCTCACTCTGTCGCTCAGGCTGGAGTGCAGTGGCTCAATCTCCACTCATTGCAACCTCTGCTGCCCTGATTCAAGTGATTCTCCTGCCTCAGCCTCCCGAGTAGCTGGGATTACAGGCTCCTGCCACCATGCCCGGTTAATTTTTGTATTTTTAGTAGAGACGGGGTTTCACCATATTGGCCAAGCTGGTCCTGAACTCCTGACCTCGTGATCTATTTGGAGGCCTCAGCCTCCAAAGTGCTAGGATTACAGGCGTGAACCACCACGCCTTGCCAAGACACACATTTTTAAAACAAAGAAATGGAAAAAGTCTAGACTCTAAGCTGGTTACACCCAACACAGTGAAATTCTGGTTATTTGTTTCTGCTGATTTTTCTCGTCTCACCAGTTTCTCATTCCCGAAGATAATTGAGGATTATTTTACTTAAGAACTGGAGTTAACTTAGTGACCAGATATTAAGCCATGAATTGTTTGGTCTTCCTAGGAATGGGAATTTTATACAAGTACAAGCATCTCTTTTGAGAGCTTAGGCCTCTCGCAGATCTCTAGCCTGATGTCTCATTTCTCTTTTCTTTCCCTTGCTGTTGCTATTCTTCTTCCCCTACTTAAAAAGCCTTTCCTGCCCAAATCTGAATCATTACTCCATGGAGTTTATTATTTAGGCAGATCCGAAGATCAACATGAAGTTTTTTGTTTGTTTTGTTTTGTTTTTTAATGCCACCAGAGTGACAGGAAGATTTATTGAAAGCTGAACTTACTTTGTTTGCTCTAATATTCACACGTCTCAAGAGTTTAAGGAAGTGGTAAGTATACCTGCTGCCTCAGGGAATACTGTTAGGGTATGAGCATAAAGTCATCCACACTGGTCTCCAAATCACAGGCATCAATCTGTAGGGATTATGCAGCGGGAGGGAAGAAGGTGGCTATTACCCAGAAGAGAGCTGCTTGAGAGCTTTTCAGCATGCTTCCCTATGGGCAGAGTATCTTCTCCTCATGTTCCTACGAAGTGTTATGGAGAGGAAAGTAGTTGGTAGGGATCTTTTTATTGTATATATTTTTTAACACACACACCCCTTTCTTTCAGCTCTGTTTCCCTCTAAAAAGGTCCTGTTCTCATCCTGGCCACCAAACTTCTTCCACGAGGGGTCCCTTCTCTTTTTCTTTGTCACCAGACCAAGTTTGTTAACCATCTTCAGAATTACAGGACTTTAGTACCTGAAGAATTCCCTTTAAAGTGGTTCCAAACTCAGCACCTTTAGGCAACACAGCTCATTGTTTGCTTTGTTGAGAGAAGCTTGTTTTGAAGAGCTAGGAAAATGAGTTCAAGCTCAGATTTCTCTGGGTAGAAAGGGTATCCCATATCAGATGATGATGTGAAGAAACAGTTTGTGAGCCGTAAAGTGAAAAGGTCTTAAACATGAGAGAGAAGCCAAGGGGTGTATATTTCAGGTAACATACATACACAAGGGAAACAGATCTCTGGCATCTCACCACATCTGTAAATCTGGAAGATTTCAGGTGAAAATGAAAAACATTTGCTTTTTTCAATCTTGGGGATTTCTAAAACATTCAGTTCTTTAATAATAACAGTAATAGCACCATTTGCTGAGCCCCAAATATACTCAATCTCCACTCATTGCAACCTCTGCTGCCCTGATTCAAGTGATTCTCCTGCCTCAGCCTCCCGAGTAGCTGGGATTACAGGCTCCTACCACCATGCCCGGCTAATTTTTGTATTTTTAATAGAGACGGGGTCTGCTGCTCTGCTGGGCTCCTGATATGCGTTCTCTCTAGTGGGCCCAGGACCTGCACAGCTGGTATTGTTACTGCTTTATAGAGGTTCAAGGAGATGGCATGCCAAAGGCCATAAGAGTGATGTGTGTGAGAGCCAGAATTTCATTTTTGTGTCAACTTTTTTTTTTTTTTTTTGAGTTCTAGTTTCACTCTTGTTGCCCAGGCTGGAGTGCAGTGGCGCAATCTCAGCACACTGCAACCTCTGCCTCCTGGGTTCAAGCTGTTCTCCTGCCTCAGCCTCCTGAGTAGCTGGGATTACAGGCGCCCGCCACAATGCCTGGCTACTTTTTTGTATTTTTGGTAGAAACCAGGTTTCACTATGTTGGCCAGGCTGGTCTCAAACTCCTGACCTCATGTGATCCACCCACCTTCTTGTGTGAATTTATCCTGTGATCAGGTATTTGAGTGCCTACCTGACATTGTCTGAGAGACAGTGAACACTGAGATGTTGTACACAGCTTTGCTTGTAGCAGTTCATGATCTACTACTAGGCTAGTCAGATATTGACCCCGAGTCTATTGGACCGTAGCTCACTTTCTTTTTATGTTGCACAATTGCAAACCTGGAGAAATGTTGGAAGAACAGTATGACAAACACCCATATACCCTTCACCTACATCCACCATTCTTAACATTTTTCTACATTTGCTTTAGTTCTGTTTTCAGCTAAGTCATTTCAACGTTAAAAGTATCATGATGCTTCAGTATTCGTCTGCTGCACTTTCTGCATAATCTCAATACCATTATCAACCTCCAAAAGTTAGCTGTGATTCTGTAATGTTATCTAGTATATAATTCATATTGAACTTTCCTTGCTTGTTTCCAAAGTGTGCTTTTGAACAAAATAGTGAGCTTTTTTTTTATCCTTTCATTTTTGAATCCAGGATCCAATCAAGACCACACGTTTTTGGTTGATATGTCTCTTTGACCTCTTGAAATTAAATATAGCCCTCAATCCCACCCCCCAACCCCTTTTAAAATCTTGAAATGGCATCAGAAGTTAAAAGAGCCCAGGCTGGTTGTCTTTTAGGAAATCCTACTTTGTGAATTTCCTCATGGTGGCATTTGTTACCCGATTATTTTTTAATTAAAAAAAAAATCCATTTTCAGTCTGTGTTCACACTGCTTTATGAGTCCAGTTTACTTAGATTTTTTGTGGGTGTACTTAGATGTAGCTGCTTTGGGAAGAGGGACACATGGAAAATAACTATAAGGGGAGACAAGGGAGACAGGGAATGTTTTGTACAGCATTTTATATGCTATAAATAATTATGGCTCTATAGTCAAATGAGCTTTTAGAGCTCTGGATTCCATTGGAATTTAAGGATTCTTCTCTTCCCCTCTTTTCTTGCAGAGATTAGTTTGTAGTTGTCAACAACCGTGGAACTGGTGAACTGCTTAAATCATGATCTTTTCATTAAAAAAGGATTTAATTAATTAGACTTGACTAGCAAGCTGACATGTTAATCGATAAGGGAAGTGGGGCTCAGCGCCCCTTAAGTTGGGAGTCCCCATTAAGTCATCATGATGTCTGCTGAAACATTCTTCTTCACAATGATTCTTAAGAATTTTTACATAAATCCCTCTAATGTTAGAAAATCCTGTCCCTTTCAAATTCCAGAAAGATCTGAATTGTGTTCATGTATTTCAGATTCAAACTGTTGAGGATTTTAGGGAGCCTCACAGTGTCGGACAGGCCCTTAAATACTGTCTTATTTTTACTTTTGAAGACCCAGTGGGCCTGGGCATCCTTTGTCATGTAACTTCAGCTTTTACAAACGAACTTCATTGCAGTTTATGAATTAAATTTAATTTGTTCCCAGATAAACCTGAATGTTGATTAAAAGCAGTAATTTGGTTAAGTGTCAGAATTAGAAGAAGGATGTGGAAAGTGAGGAGTCAGGGCTAGCAGGAGAGAACTCAGCTTTGTGAATCACCTGCAATGGGTGGTGCTTTATAAGGCTTTTTTCCCTAATCCTGTTAATCAGGAGATTTTCCTTTTGGAACTCTTGACTGAAAGCTTCTTAGTTTACCCACATGTTTCTCCGGGATGAATGTTGAAAAGAACTTTTTTTTAATTTATTTTTTTATTTTTTTATTTTTTCCTCTATACAACCCCTTTGCAATTGCTTTGGTTTCTAAGTTTCGTGGTTGCTCTGGGAGACATCACATTCACCCTCTCAACCCATGATCTTGAAGATGGGAGGTTTTTGGGACCTCATCATAGACCTCCAAGGGCACTAGGAAGCTCAGAGAGGCCAAACTGCCCCAGGACCAGTGGGCTGGCAAATGGCACACCTGGGTTTGGCAGAAAGCCCCTAGAGCCTGCACTCTTAGCCACTCTGTTAAAGGAGCTCTTCTTTTTGAGTCAGACAGCAAGAAGCGCCCGCTGTATAGATCGTCAAGTGCATAATGCTTGGAGGCATTTGAAGGTAGTAAAAGGCTCTATTTTTTTTTCCCCAGAGAAACTGTTTTAATTTACCTTTCTGAGTTGTAGAGAAAAATACTCACGTAGTTCTGCTCTTATTTATGTATTTTCAATAAAACAAACTTGTGCATTTGGGTTTTAGTGTACAGGTCATCGGCCATATGTAAAACTGATTTGTTAGGAGTCATTACCTAGAAAATAAAATTCCGAAATAAAGATCAAGTATTCCTGAAAGTAACGTTTTATTTATAGACCTTTGCAAGTATACATGTAGAAGACTTTTTGAGAATTTGAGAAGGGTTTTTGAGACGGAGTCTAGGTCTGTCACCCAGGCTGGAGTGCAGTGGTGTGATCTCTGCTCACTGCAACCTCTACCTCCCAGGGTCAAGCAATTCTCCTGCCTCAGCCTCCCGAGTAGCTGGGATTACAGGCGCCTGCCACCACGCCTGGCTAATTTTTGTATTTTTAGTAGAGATGGGGTTTCACCATGTTGGCTAGGCTGGTCTGAAACTCCTGGCCTTAGATGATCCGCCCGCCTCGGCCTCTCAAAGTGTTGGGATTACAGGCATGAGCCACCACATTTGGCCGAGGACTTCTTTTATAAATGAAAATGTGGCTGCCATTTTGCAGGAGCATATATACCTTTAGGTGTTTTCAGTTACTTTCATATTTGATTCCATATTTGATTTACGATTTATTTATTTTCTACCCTGCAGGGGTAGAAAATTAATATTATAACTGGATTCTCTGTTTTATAGTAAGCTTATCAAAAATCAAGGCATAGTGAGAATTAAAACATCAGTTTATTTTTGGAAGAATGATTTTATTTTTCATCCTGATATTCTTTTTTTTTTTTTTGAGACGGAGTCTCGCTCTGTCACCCAGGCTGGAGTGCTGTGGCGCGATTTCGGCTCACTGCAAGCTCTGCCTTCCGGGTTCACGCCATTCTCCTGCCTCAGCCTCCCAAGTAGCTGAGACTACAGGGCCCGCCACCACGCCCGGCTAATTTTTTGTATTTTTTAGTACAGACAGGGTTTCACCATGTTAGCTAGGATAGTTTCGATCTCCTGACCTCATGAACCACCCTTCTCAGCCTCCCAAAGTGCTGGGATTACAGGCGTGAGCCACTGCGCCTGGCCTCATCCTGACATTTTTTATCTGGTAGGTGCTAAGGTGATAGCATGCTGCTAAAACTAGATTAGTAGTACTTAATCTAGATGGATCATTTTCAATAATTCCATGCATTAAACAATTTACTGCCTCCATTATAAGGTGTACCATTGACTTAATACTGGTTTTTTGGGGAGGGAGTGAGTTTGAGAAATACTAGGACGTTAAAAACTGCTATGTTGATTGCAGGGACATCTGGATTTCAGGAACATTAGCACGTACTTGTACAGGGGTGTGTCTTAGAAATGAAGAACTATGGTACATGTATGTAGCATATGATGTCACATTTTATAATTTGTCTACTTAAATAATGATTTACAGATCTTTTGAGAAAGAGAGCAAGGAGGTTGGGCCTTTTAGTAAGACAGAAAAATTACCTTCCCTTCAAGACTTGGACAAATTAAATTGGACTTTGAAAGTGGTTTAGACTTTTCCTCTCGGGTAAATCTCAGAAGTGAGTGCCCTGGCTGAACATGAGGGAACGTCTGTTGTCAGCACCCTGAAAGCCTATTTGAAATGTCATCAACTTGGAGCATTCATTGGCAGCGACTATCAACAGTCCGTTTTAAAAGGATGCCTTGGGTAGAATGTAAATTACAGTGGCAGGCCATTAGTCCTTTCTAATAAGGGCAACTGTTTAGAAGAATTACGTTGTAAGAATGAATGAAATTTGGAAACAACTCTAGTCCCCATGTTCTGTCGTGACTGTCAACACCAAATGTATTTTCATTTTTGCAACTGCCTAAGGATTTTCCGTTTAACAAACTTACATGGCAAATGGGAACGCAGTGGCATTCCCTGAGAGTCCGAAATCTGGTTCGGCTCTGCTGTTAGCACATTTGCCTGCAGGGATTGATGTATCTGATTGAAAAATGTTGAGTTCAGCCAAGACTTGAGGTTAAGGTCCTTCTATTTGTTTTGAGTCAGTTCCTACAGGTAGAGAAATTGAAAGCCCAGAAGTGGTTTCATTGCCCCCAGTAGAGATAAATGGCCAAATGTAATAAAAAACAGACAGTGCTGTCCTTAATTGTCCTCCCCTTTATCTAAAGGACCTGGGAGGTGGATCACCTGAGGTCAGGAGTTTGAGACTAGCGTGGGTGGCAGGCGCCTGTAGTCCCAGCTACTCGGGAGGCTGAGGCAGGAGAATTGCTTGAACCTGGGACACAGAGGTTGCAGTGAGCAGAGATCGTGCCACGGCACTCCAGCCTGGGGCACAGAGTGAGACTCCATTTAAAAAAAAAAAGGACCTAGGAGAGAGGAAGGCTAGAGGGTCTAGAGCCAGGTTGTATTTTATTAAGGGTCAGGATTTACTATGTTAAGTTTTAAGATGTGAATTTAGAATTTGTTTTCATATTTTTAAGAAGAGAATAGAAAGATAATGGAATATATTTGACACCTGAAATGCCAACTCTCAACACATTAGAAGTTTTTATATAGAGACAATGGATGTGTTTATTAGAAACCTTTATTTACTCATAAAGAAAATCTCCCAGGGAATATTTTGCTATCATACCATACATATATTTGAATGAGACATGTCATTTCTGTAAAAAAAAAAATTACCTCATTGAGTCATTCCCACCACATATTTGAGCTAATGAATTGCTGTATGGAAATATAGTAAACAACTCATGGAGATCCTATCGTCGTATATGTGATATAAATGTCCACATTTCCTATCAAAATGGCATCTGATGTTGGCCCTTTAAAAGTTCTGTGGCTTAAAATACTAACAGTAGGAGGAAAATAAAGAGACCAAAATGCAAACTCAACAATGAGTAAAAATACCACAGTACAAGTGGACCCTTCTATAATTCTGTATCCCAGAATTTTTGAGAAGAGAAGATAACATCTTAAGCATTAAGAAATCCTGAGGCCCTGTCCAGCTTATTGCTGTTGGAGCACCCAAGACCCTTTAATCCTCCAGTTTAGAGGATCATATTGTCAAGTCAGAGAAGCTTAAACACAATAGCATCTTCTGGAACCTGAATGACCTGTATTGAGAGTGGATCTCGTGTTTTTGTTCTTTTGAGAGGCAGGTGTAAAGGATAACACGTGGGATTATCTTATTTTAAAGCATGTAAAAGCCAATCCCCACCTTCCTCATTGTCTTTCCTCTCAGCTTTTGATCAGGTAAATTCTAAAGGCAGATGCTAGTGAAGAGTAGGTAGTTTGGCTTGTGTTTTCACTTCTCCGTGCCAGCTTTCTGTCCTCACCCTCCTCGTCAGTTAGCACTGATGAATGTGTAGAATTCGTGAAGGCTGGGTATTAACATCGGTAATGTAACTTTCAGAACCTCCACAGTGTCTAAGGGGAGGAAGCTTATTTCCACCCCACCTCGTGGGAATTCAAAGGTAGCTTTCCAATTGTGATCAGATTAAACGATTCCCTCCAGGCCAGCGTGTGGGAACCTGCACATTCCTACCAAAGCAACGGTAATTGTACCCAAGTGTGTTTTCAGATTTATGTCATAGCAAGCAAAAGGGACCACAGCCGTGTTTGTTAGAGCCTCAAATGCCTGTTTGCCACAGGGCTGTTTGTTGTTTGTTTGTTTTCTGCTTGTTTGTTTTGAGATGGAGTTTCGCTCTTGTTGCCCAGGCTGGAGTGCAATGGTGCAGTCTTGGCTCACTGCAACCTCTACCTCCCGGGTTCAAGCAATTCTCCTGTCTTAGCCTCTCAAATAGCTAGGATTACAGGCATGTGTCACCACACCCAGCTAATTTTTGTATTTAGTAGACTATTTAGTAGGTCAGGCTGGTCTCGAACTCCTAATCTCAGGCGATCTGCACGCCTTGGCCTCCCAAAGTGCTACAGGCATGAGCCACCGTGCCAGGTCGGGCAGTTTTTAAAAGTTATGTTTCAGAGGTTAAAAATTTATGTCTTAAGATAAAAAGACTTTCTTAACTACATAATGTATCCCAGGATCTATGTCTTGGTTTTATAAGACAGGCTGGCAGTAAATTTCAGACCTGACCTAACAAGTTAAAATCCTACTCCTGGGCAGAAGTCTTCTGTGTTAGTGACAATACGGAATTGAAGGAAGGCTTCCATTTGTGGATAAGTGTGATTGGATGAAGGCCAGGATCTACAGGTAATACAGTGGAGGAAACTTAGCAGGTCAGGACCTGATTGTTCAGATTCTTCTATGTTCCCCTCCTCCGGGAATAGGGAGGGCACCTCTCGAATGATGGTTTTACGGTGTATTTCAGGGGAAGGTTAGAAAATCCTTTCTAAATTTTATGACCTGCTTTGGGGAAAGAAGGGTGGGAAGGTGAGAGTGACCTTCCTGCTACTGCTGTTTTCTCAAATCCCAACAGACCGTGTTTTGGGGTGGTATGTCCTGAAGCACATCGTTTATAGAAACAAATAAAAAATTGTTTGCTTTGTGATGCTGTCCTGATCTGTGGATCTTAACTGCTATTACTCTGAGATTTTCTTAAAGCAGATAATTCTTTTTAAATGCTTTATGCCAGCCAAAGTTAGAAGAGAATCCTAAACGTATCCTTATTTTAAAGTGCAGGATTATCATGGTTTTTGTGGTGCAGCATTATCTGTTTGGAAAACTAGGTCTGAAAGACCTTTATCAGGTGGAGTTCCTCTAGGCAATTTCAAAGTCCATCTGGAGGCTGGCTATGGTGACTCACGCCTGTAATCCCAGCATTTTGGGAGGCCGACATGGGTGGATCCCTTGAGATCAGGAGTTCAAGACCAACGTGGCAAAACCCCTCACTTCTAAAAATACAAAAATTAGCTGGGCATGGTGGCGGGTACCTGTAGTCCCAGCTACTTGGGAGGCTGAGGCAGGAGAATCACTTGAACCTGGGAGGGTAGAGGCTGCAGTGAGCCGTGATTGTGCCACTGCACTCCAGCCTGGGAGACAGAGCAAGACTCTGTCTCAAAAAAAAAAAAAAAAAAAAAAAAAAAAAAAAAAAAAAAAAAAAAAAAGTTCATCTGGAAGCAGCACCGTGCAAGTTGTGCCTTTGACCATTTTCCCAACTGGTGATTGTACCAGTGAGAGAGAAATTCACATCTTGTATTTTTGTGTGTGTAGCCTGAGTAAGAGTGCCAGGGCAGTCTACATTCTTAACTGATCCATTAACTTTCTTCCTCCACAGATCGTTTCCTTAACAATGCTCCTTGATTAGAAGAAATGTCTCCTCTCCTCCCAGTTACTCAGTGAACAGCCCTCTCTCCCAAGGGGCCACATGAAAGGGAAACCCAAGCACAACCTCCGGGCAGGACTAGCAGCCTGGGAGGAGTCACTTACTGTTCTTTGGGAAAGCTGGGGCTGCTCTGCACTGGAGAACAGCGATTTATAAAATGGGGTGAAAACGACGGCCCCACCCTCCATCACTCTTTGTCTCTTGGTGCTTTCTGGAGACTTTGGAGACCTGCGCCAGGGGTGGGGCTTGGAGCTCCTGTGCCGATGGTTAAGGATACCATGGCTGGGCCAGTGCGGACCCCAGTGCTGTTCCCCACTCCTCCTCTGCCTCTCTCTACTTCTCAGTTCCGTCCTGGTCAGGAGCCCAGCGGCCCCAAAGACTGGTAATAGCCTGGCCTGTACCAGATGCCCCGTTACTCCCCCAGGGGCCTCCTTCTTCCCACACTTCATGATGCCCAGTTTCTGTTCTGTTTTCTTTCCGGGAAACGTGTCCTACCAAGTAGCTGGGATTACAGGCACCTTCAGGGTAGGACCCAGCTCTTACTCTTCAGTAAACCCCTAGTTTCAGGTGTTGAAATTTGGCAGTCAGTCAGGTGTTGTTGAAATGACCAGTAATTGTTTCTGTACTGTAGATAATAAAGCTGCGGAAATTATTCTCTTCCTGAAACCCTGAAGACTTCAGAAATGTGAGGAAGCCAGGCCTCAAGTGCCCTCCGCTTTCAGATGTTAGGATAAAAGGTTGAGAAGTTGTTATAATTGAATGAACTGTGTAAGCACAATGCCATGAACTTCTAATTTCCTCTTGCAGAAGATCATGACACTATTTGCCCATTGTATGTATGTATGTATTTATTTAGAGACAGAGTCTGGCCCTGTCACCCAGGCTGGAATGCAATGGCGCGATCTCAGCTCACTGCAACCTCCGCCTCCTGGGTTCAAGTGATTCTCTTGCCTCAGCCTACCAAGTAGCTGGGATTACAGGCACCTGCCACCATGCCCGGCTAATTTTTTGTATCTTTAGTAGACACGGAGTTTCACCATGTTCACTGGGCTGGTCTCGAACTCCTGACCTCATGATCCGCCCACCTCGGCCTCCCAAAGTGCTGGGATTACAGGTGTGAGCCACTGTACCCAGCCTATTTGCCCATTATTAAGCAGTAAAAGGACAACCATTTTTTTTTAATTGAGTTAGACTTCACAGACCATGAAATTCACTCTTTTAAGGGGTACATTTCAGTGACTTTTAGTATGTTCCAAGAGTTATGCAGCTATCAGTACAATTAATTTTAGAACATTTTCATTCCCCCAAAGGAAACTCTGTACCCTTAACTTCCGTACCCCTCATCCTCCCAACCCCTCAGCCCAGGCAGCCAGTAATCTGCTTTCTGTCTCTGGCTTTG
This sequence comes from Rhinopithecus roxellana, assembly GCF_007565055.1. Lineage (NCBI taxonomy): Eukaryota > Metazoa > Chordata > Mammalia > Primates > Cercopithecidae > Rhinopithecus > Rhinopithecus roxellana. The sequence continues at coordinate 41,691,286 of NC_044554.1, forward strand.
CCTGTTCCTGGGCACTTCATATACATGGTGTCGTACAACATGTGGTCTTTTGTGTCTGGCTTTTTTCACTTAGCATAATGTTTTCAAAGTTCATGTTGTGGAATATATCAGCATTTCATGTTTAATTGCCAAATAATATTCCATTGTATGGATATGCCACATTTTGTTTATTGATTCATCAGTTGATGGACATTCAGGTTGCTTCTATTTTTTGGCTACTCTGAATAATGCTGCTGTGAACATTGACGCACAGGTTTTTGTGTGGATGTAAGTTTTCATTTCAGGTATGTACCTAAGAGTGGAATTGCTGGGTCATGTGTTAGCTCTATGGTTAGCCTTTTGAGGAACTGCCAGACAGTTCTCCAAAGTGACTACACAGTTTTTCATTCCCACCAACAGTGTATGAGGGTTCCAGTTTCTCCATATACTTGCCAACACTTGCTATTGTCTGCCTTTCTGTTTATAGTGGGTGTGAACTAATATTTCATTGTGGGTTGGATTGGATTTGCATTTCCCTAAATGACTAATGATGTTGAGCATCTTTTCATGTGCTTATGGCCATTTGTATATCTTCCTTGGAGAAATGTCTGCTCCAACCATTTGCCCATTGTTAATTGGGCTATTTGGTTTTTTTATTGTTGAGTTGTAATAGTTCTTTATATATTCTGGATCCTCAGCCTTTACTATATAAATGATATGCAAATATTTTCTCGCATTTTGTGAGTTGTTTTTTCACTTTCTTGATAGTGTCTTTTGAAAGACTTCTTTTTAAAATAAAACTAAAGACTGATCATTCATTTTGTTTAACTTTTTAGTGAGTATTCATTCCAAATGACTGTCAAGAAGACACTCTTCTTTTTTTTTTTGAAATAATTTTAAACTTATAGGAAGGTTGCAAGAATAAGAATAGCACAAAGCTCGTATATCCCCTTTACCCAGATCTAACTCTTAATTTCTTGCTCCATTTGGTTTCTATTTCTATTTCTCCCTCCCTTTCCACTCCCCCAGCCCCCACACACAAATAGACAATTTTTTTCTGAAACACTTGAGGGTAAGATACATATATCACAACCTTTTATGTCTAAGTAATTCACTGAGTATTTCCAAGGAATAAGGGTAATGTCTTACATAACCACAGTACAGCTACCAGTTGCAATAAATTTAACACTGATGTGATACCTTTATCTAATCAGCTCATCAGATTCCAGTTGACAAAATGTCCTTTATGGCAATACTTTCCCCTCCAGTATAGGATCTAGTCTAGTGTTGGGTGTTGCATCTGAGTGAAAAAAATTAATGTCTATAAGAGTATTTCCTAAACATGTGATTAATAATCGTACTAAAGTGTATTATGCATTATAGTTTTCAAGGTATTTTCTTGTTTCTTTATTATTAAATATATTTATTTTTCTTCATAGCAGATACTTAGAATAGTGCTTAGATTAGCGTGGTAACTACTACTTAGATTGGTTCGTGCCTCAGAATTTCTAGCAGGTCTCATCTGACCCATCTGCCCTTTAGGACTCCTCACATGGAGAGGAGGCTTCCATGTCCTGAGCACTTCCCTAGAGAAGAGGGGGTGAAGGAGATAGGGATGGACCAGTCTACCTGTTGAGAAAGAGAGAAGTAGGTGTCTAGGTTGACCTACAGACATCACAGGGCCAGGTCCCTTCCTTCCTAGCAGTGCTGTTTGTCAAGACCCCTGTCTGTCTCCCCTGACAGAAACCTTGCGGCGGTGCGGGTTGGCGGGGGGTGCATCCAGCGTGCATTCTCCTTATCGTTTGGACTCTTGCTGTTCCTGCCTGGCTCTCATTGAATCCACTTAGTCTTCTTCCTGATGAGTTGGCACAGGCAGGCCCAGCTTTCCCTTCAACATTTTGTCATCTTACACATAACCAGATTCCAAACCCTCTCAATTCTAGCAATTCTGCTTTAGGATAAGAAAAAAGTATGTATTATTTTTGCAAACAGGTGCAAAGTAAATTGGTAATTGTACTGAAGTACATTATGCATTGCAGTTTTTCAAAGCGTCTTCTTGTTTCTTTATTATAGTTATCTGGCCTCATAACACACACTTGAGGTAGACGTGGCACATGTGATCTCCATTTTGTCCACAGAGGAACTGTGGTTTAGGAGGCAGCCCCTCACCAAAGCTCACACCTGTCTTCTCTGATTTTGCATCTTACGCTATTTCCGCAGGGCTGTGCTTCCTAATCAGTTTGTTAATAGAACTCAGTATTGTGCCTTTGGTAGGAATTGGTTTATACACCATTCAAGAATAATAAACATTTACACTCTCGATTTTTAATGATCTGAGACAGCACCGAAGTATATAAAAAGGTTAGGCTCCTGAGCATTTAATTCTTCAAGGAAGGGGATGGAGGAAAATCTCTATCTGCAGAGATAATAGCAGCTTAAGGGTATCTTAAATAGGATGTTTCTCAGGACTCTTGGAGACTTAGAGCTAGTGGTGTTTAATAACCACAGTTTACATCACTCAGAGTCATGGAATAGTTCTGTTGCATAAACAGAGCATTTTATAGAAACTTGGAAATCCTCACCGCTGCAGGACAAATGCTCTACAAAATCGAAGATGCCAGTTGTCTAGTTTTCCCCTAACAATTTTGTATGAAAAATTTCAAATATATAGAAAAGTGAAGATCGTTGTACAGTGAACACCTTTATTCCGACTTCTTCCACTCCCACCTCTACTCTAACCGCCCCCCCATCTAGATTATGCAGTTGTAACATTTTTCTACATTAGTTTTTTGGGTTTTTCTGAGATGGAATCTCACTCTGTCATCCAGGCTGGAGTGCAGTGGTGTGATCTCAATGCACTGCAACCTCCGCCTCCAGGGTTCAAGTGATTCTCCTGCCTCAGCCTCCCAAGTAGCTGGGAGTACAGGTGCCCACCGCCATGCCTTGATAATTTTTGCATTTTTAGTAGAGACAAGGTTTCACCATTTTCACCAGGCTGGTCTCAAACTCCTGACCTCAAGTGATCCTCCTGCCTTGGCCTCCCAAAGTGCTGGGATTACAGGCGTGAGCCACCACACCTGGCCTCTACATTAGTTTTATCACAGAAATCCAGGCTATTTTTGATATACTTTGTTAATATAATCATTAAGCATCTTTGATGTTTTGGATGGAAGAGACCCTACAGTCTCTTGGTGGGTGAGTTTCCTTTTATTTTTCAGAATCCCTTTGAACTGCGGCAACGTGAGACAGAGCTGAGAGCAAGGGCCTTGATCCTCATACTCAAGGCTCCCCACAGCCCGCTGCATGCTCCAAGCTTCATGTTGGACCCCTTTGTCCAGATACCATGAAAACCCTGGCCGGGCGCGGTGGCTCACGCCTGTAATCCCAGCAGTTTGGGAGGCCGAGGCAGGCAGATCACGAGGTCAGGAGATCGAGACCATCCTGGCTAACACAGTGAAACCCCGTCTCTACTAAAAATACAGAAAAAGCAGCCGGACGCGGTGGCGGGTGCCTGTAGTCCCAGCTCCTCCGGGCGCTGAGGCAGGAGAATGGCGGGAACCCGGGAGGCGGAGCTTGCAGTGAGTCGAGATCGCGCCACTGCACCCCAGCCTGGGCGACAGAGCGAGACTCCGTCTCAGAGAAAAAAAAAGAAAAATTAAAAAAAAAGAAAACCTTGATAAATATCAGTATGGAGATACATTGTCCCCCTTCCCCCTTTTTCACTCAGTTAAAACTCTGTCCCAGAATGAGGTGTGGCGAGACATATGGTTTGACATGCTTGTGGGGGCTGGCAGGGTGAGGTAGGAATGGTGGTGTAGTTACCTGGCATCTTATCTGCTCACTGGAAATGTTGGGCACTCAATAGATTAGTCAGAGTTTCCAGAAATAGAATATAAAGCCATATAATAAATGCAGAAGTCCCTTAGTTAATGTCAGCTGTTGTATGATATCTGCCCTAAGTCGTTTTATTGCCTTTGTAAGATTTTTAAACTGTTGATATCATTATCCCTGCCTCTTTTAAAAATGGAAGCAGCGACTTCCTAAAGAGGTTGTTATAAGACATTAGAAGACCTGCTTTCATGCCTAATAGTTATCTAAACTGAAATTCAGTATAGCAGTGTTGAAGGTGAAAGAAGTTTTGGGTACTTTTAGGTAGCAGAAGAGATAATTATAAGCTTTCAACCCAAGGTCAAGATAAATATAAATCTGGAGGAGGAAAAAAACGAAGTCTAGCTTCTCATTAGTAGGACAGCGTTCTCATTTTATAAGACCTTAATACCCAATAGGAAATGGCTGTCAATTCTGTTCATTTTATATTCTCACAGCCTGTCTCTCAGGTGGGAGAGCACAGCTAATTCTTAGGGTAAGTGTTCTCTTCTTTTAGAATAAAACCTTACCAAAGGAGAGCTGAAATGGGTTGTCCCCGAGATGAGAAGGCTGGGAGATGTGTTTGGTTCCCTCTGCCTCCCTTCGACCTTTCTAAATCAAGAAACAAACAAAATGAAATCGACTTGTGAAAGGATGTCAAAACGACATGGCAAATTCAGTTGGTTTCTGCAGAATTTTCTTCCTCCATTTCCTTTTTGAAGTTACAACAGTCATTCAGGAGCAGCATGTCCAGAGGAGAGGAGCTGGGAGGGAGGACGGGTGGCTTCTAGAGTCAAGGCTGGGTTTGCCTAACCCTGACCCTCACGGGGGTGAAGCGGATGTTCCGAAGAATGCATTAGCCTTTGACTCTAAGGACCGCAAGGAGAGGTTTCTTCTGAATCAAGTGAATGCGGGTGCATCACCCTGTCTTCCTCATTCCCTGTGTCAGGGAATGCATCGGTAGCCTAAATGACTTTCCCTGGAACTGAAGCATGTGTTGGCTCTACTGTGGTACCTTAATGTTTTCCTGAAATCCTCCATTTGAAGGATAGAATGCTCAGGAGTGAGAGAATACTATGTTATTAGAATGCTTGTTAAGAGGGAAAAAGAAAATAGAGCATTAACAGACAGGCCATGTTCCATTCTCCCTGAGGAAGATTTATGTGACCTAGATGAAGAAAACTACAAATCTTGGAGAGACAAGAGACTTCAGAAATGGCAAGTTCTTAATTTAGAAGGCAAAGTATTGAAGTTTATCCAAATTAATTTGGAAGTTTGGATCAGCTGCAATCAAAATCCTTATTTGATTGACAGTGGGGATGGACAAAATGGAGTTTGGATTTGAAAATCTACATAGGAGGAAGTGATAGTGTATCTGTTTTATTATACGTGTGTGTGTGTGTGTATAACAATAAGAATATCATGACACTGTTAATAGACCATAAAGTGACAAATTACCCCAAAACAAATCCCATTTTCACATAAAAATTTAATATATTATAAAAAAGCCTTCACAAATCAAAGGGGAATGAAAGGCAGGATTATTCATCAGATAGTTAGGTCTTCATCTCACACCAGAATAAATTCAAATGAACTGAAGAGTTAAATATGTGTTACCAAAAAAAAAAAAAAAAAAAGCCAGCAGAAAAATCAATAGATCGTATCAATCACTCCTCAAAGTAGATGTCAGTATGGAAAAATACTTTCACTACCAAGTGATATAAAATGTGGATTGAAGAAAAAGATGAAATGACTGGCATGCTTTATTGCCGATTGGTTTAGGGGGTCAGGTGTAGATATGTTTGTTACTGTTTTCCAAGATTTGTGACGTGGTTGGAGTAATTAAAGAGAAATGTATTTGTAATATGCATGCTTTAAGGTACATCTATTCCTACTTTTAAAAGTGGCAGATTAGTGTTTTTAATGCATAAATTAGTTGAATGTTAATCCATCCAAAGAGGGATTTCTTCTGACTGATTGGGGTGATTAGCTGAAAGACTGTTCCTGGAGAAGAGAACGCTGGTGGAAAATGCCCAACTGTTAGGGGAATGAGGAACGACAGTGTTGTTCGCTGCATTCCTAACGCTGGCTTATTGGAGCTGTGTTTTCTGTTTCATATACTTTGTAAAAGTATTGTTGCCACAAAGTGCATCTCTGCCTGTCAGAAAGATCCAGACATAACCCAGATGGATCGTGCAGTAGAGTCACAAATAGGCTGTCCTGCTCCCAGTGAGCGACTTCCCTACCCCTTCATCCTCCTTGTGAATCACCAGCATTCCTGATCACTTTCCGTGATTCCAGCTAGGTTAACAAAGAGAAGAGATCATTTCCCTCGTTGCAGTCTCCCCGTTAGTCAAAAGTTTTACTCTCAAGTGACTAAAACGTTAGTCATAACTGCTTACAAGGAGAAAAGATTATTTTCCTTTTACTTCTTTAATGCACATCTGATGGAGACGCTGATAAGCAGTAAGAAATGGAAACAGCAAGGACCTAGAAGGTGAAAGTAGACAGATTTGGGTGGTGCATGCAGGCTACTTAATGATCCCAGGTGGCCTGGAGTGTTCTGGTTGCATTTTCCATGGGTCTAGCCCTAGAACAGAGACCATGGGCATCAGCCTGCCCCTTGCCATGATGTGGCTCAAGCACCCGTGTGCCAAAGGACTGGAACATGAGATTTCTCCACCGCTGTGACATCTATAAATTCCACATAGTCCACAGAATCAAAATGGAAGAGAACCTCACATTTCTGATTGCCAGTCAGAAGGAATGTATTTTTGAAACTCAGTGTGCTCTGTTATTTGTAGTGCAAGATAGAAATATTTTAACCAATTTTATCCAGTTCTTATTTAATGTCTGTGATTTTTGGAGGAAGAGACTATTGTGTCATAGGTATTTGAAATTCACAGGCCCCTCTCCAACCTAATTTTTCCTAAATGTGTTGGTTTCCCTTTCCTTAAATTCACAACCCACAGTTACTAAATAGTTTCCAGAGTAGACTGATGTGCATTTTTCTTTACAGCTCTGTCATTACTTTCTTTATTATCAGAGAGTACACAGGATATTGAAATAACCTAAAATCCAGAGAGAAGGAGGAGCCAGGGGGGTGAAGAGAAGCCCTGACCTATTTTAGAGCCCTGGGACTTCATAGGTAACGTTGAAAATGGAAACACATCATTGCCCATTTTATTAAGGTTGTGATTAGCAGTAAAATATAATGCAGAGAAATTATTATGTTGCAACCAATTAGCAATAAAGAGAATCATTTTAATATACAAATTAATTCGATTTTAAATTTTTGGCATTGGGAATTTACAAAGCCCTCTATTTGAAGGCTTGTATGGAAGACATTCTTAAACCAACTTTTGGTCAAAGTCCGTAAAGCTGAAACCTGACATGAGGAGGTATGGCCAGGTTTTCCTGCATCTCACGGTGCAGTTAGGGGGCTTTGAGACTTCATGGGCCTCTCTGCAAACTTTCCTTAGTATAGTACTAAGTACTCACTTAGTACTTAGTTCTCACTGCGGTTTTCTCCTGGTGCTGGAACCTTTAACTCCTGAGTTGGTTCTCTCTGATTGGCCAGAGAAATGGGTGTTGCTGCTGGAGCAGATGAAAAGGCCCTTAAGGCTTCCTGAAGCACTTAGATTAACTAGCATTTTTTTTTCTTGGAGCAAAAAGTTGGAACAAGTTTTTTTTTGTTTTTTTTTGTTTTTTAATGTTTTGGACATGTGACAAACGGGTATAAAGTTATGTGTTGTGCCTGAGGAGCTGGTGAATGGAGTTGATCTTTTGAGAGTTGCTTTTAGATGATTGTTAGCTGTGAGGTACACGGCGGGCATGAAGAGAACCAGTGTCTGTCCCTCTGCAGAACCAGTGACTGTGAGCTCCACCATGAGCTGCCAAGGCCGATACTGCTGGAGGATCTTTAATGCATGGTGCAGGGCTGCAGTGCCCCAATCCCCAGAGGAGCGGCGACAGTCCAGGGAAGAGAGGGGACCACGTGTGTGTTACATGTTATTGATCACATTTCTCTCTATTGGAAAGGAGGATGTTGAAAGCCAATCACGTGGTTTTTCTAGTCACGTAAGTCCTTAACACACTGGATATACATAGTTCAAATACAAGGAAATTAACCTGGTTTCAAATACCTTTTCCTCATTTTATGGCATATGGAATATAGAGCATATTCAAAACCCTCCCATCCCCTACCTTGTGGATGACACATCTACTCAGAAGGTTTTAACTTACTTTCTGTATTCTGGTGGTGTCCATGAGACCTTTGAGGCCTTTTTTTTAGAGAGATAGGGTCTTGCTGTGTTCCCAGGCTGGAGCACAGTAGTGCTGTCATAGCTCACTTACAGCCTCCAGCTCTAGGGTTCAAACAATCCTCCTGCTTCAGCCTCCTGGTTAGCTGGGACCACAGGTGTATGCCACTATGCCTGGCTAATGCTTTTTATATTTTGAAGAGACAGGGTCTCACCATGTTACCCAGGCTGGTCTTAAACTCCTGGGCTCAAGCAATCCTCCTGCCTCGGTCTCCTAAGTAGCTTGGACTACAGTGCTCAATACCACACCCCGCTAATTTTACTTTTTTTTTTTTTTTGTAGAGATGATCTCACACTATGTTGCCCAGACCTGTCTCAAACTATTGGCCTCAAAGCGATCTTCCCACCTTGGCCTCCCAAAATGCTGAGATTACAGGCGTGAGCCACTGTGCCCAGCCACATTCTTTATCTGTTAAAAAAAAAAGAAAAAAAAAAAGTTTGGATGTTATGATGTTAGTAGTGTGTCTGATTCTGAAGTAATAGGATAGGAGATAGAGAAAAACTGTGACCTGCCCAAAGTCTCAAAGCTAATTCTAAATAACTAGAGTTGTAGAATCTTTTGTTTGGAGGACGATCTTAAAGGTGATCTGTACTCAGCCATTTGTCTGATGTGTAAAGCCTCAGTCTGTAGCTTCCCAGCCACGTGGTCACCAAGGCTGTGTCTGAACACCCCTGAGACGCCTTTCAAGGAGCACCGTTCTGTCTTTGGGCAGCTCTAACTGTTAAAAAACAAAGTCTTCCTTACATTAGGCTGACGTCTGTTCCCCATGTAGCTGTTCCCCTTGGGGCCATGTAATACAAGTCTACTTCCTCTTACAAAAGACAGCCCTTCAAATGTTGGACAACAGCAGTACTCCCGGCCCTCCTGCCTCCCCTACCCTCATGCACTACCAAGGAAGCATGGCTGTGAGTTTGTTCATCATCCTTTGAATGTGCTCCAGCTCATGCACAGCCCCTTTAAAAGGAGGTACGCAGAACCTGATTCTCCCAGTAGAGTTTAATCAGTACCTGTCATCCCCATTTTTCCAGTGACAGATTTTTATTGAGACAGCCAACACTTGGATCAGTGTTGCTTTTGACGAATTTCAGGTTACTGCAGAGTGAATCCAAAAACCAACTATTTTCAAATAAAAGAAAGGAGAGGCAAGACTTAGTAGCGGCAGGCTTTTTACAGTCCTTCGGGTTTCAAGTGTCAGACCTTACACGTGGTGCTATTGTAGCTCCAATTTTGTTGTTTTCTTTTAACCCATCATTTCAGCCTGTTAAACTTTGGGGATTCATATTCTGTCATTGAGAGCTGTCCTTCCTTCCTTTGCTGTTTTGGACGACTTAGTGATGCCTTTATTAGAGCTTTTACTACATTGTATTATGGCTGTTTATATCTTTCCTCCTGAGTTCTGCTAGGATCATAATCATGTCTCATATTCCTCTTCTCTTTTTAACACTTACAGCTCATAGTAAGTGCTAAGTCAAAAGTATTTGCTCTCCCAAATTCTGCATATTGATAAATTGTTTATTAATAAATATATATTATTCATGCTGTTGTTTAAATATTTATCATACTTATTTGAATATGTACATTCAATTTATATAAAGTAATAAATGTAGGTATTTTATTCATAAATAAGTTACTTATTGGCCGGGCAAGGTGGCTGAAGCCTGTAATCCCAGCACTTTGGGAGGCCAAGACAGGCGGATCACAAGGTCAGGAGATCGAGACCATCCTGGCTAACCCGGTGAAACCCCGTCTCTACTGAAAAATTCAAAAAACTAGCCGGGCGAGGTGGCGGGCGCCTGTAGTCCCAGCTACTCGGGAGGCTGAGGCAGGAGACTGGCATGAACCCGAAAGGCGGAGCTTGCAGTGAGCTGAGATCTGGCCACTGCACTCCAGTTTGGGCGACAGAGCGAGACTCCGTCTCAAAAAAAAAAAAAAAAATATATATATATATATATGTTACTTATTAAGTACATTGAAGAGGACAATGGCTAGATGCTGTTTTGCACCCACTGGAAACTTTCCCCTGGGCGGGCACAGTGGCTCATGCCTGTAATCCTAGCACTTGGGGAGGCCAAGGCAGATGGTCAGGAGTTTGAGACCAGCCTGAGCAACGTGGTAAAACCCTGTCTCTACTAAAAATACAAAAGTTAGCCGGGTATGGTGGCAGGTGCCAGTAATTCCAGGTACTTGGGAGGGTGAGGCAAGAGAATCGCTTGAACCTAGGAGGTAGAGGTTGCAGTGAGCTGAGATCGCAGCACCACAATCCAGCCTGGGTGACAGAGCGACACTCTGTCTCAGAAAATAAAATAAAATAAAAAAGAAACTTTCCGTTCTTTGTAAGATAAGGTTTATTTTATCATGAATTCCCCTAATTTTATAGTCAATTCTGTTGTAATGCTATGTATACTTACCTAAAAATCACCATGCTGTTCACAGTGGTACAAATGAAGCTGTAAGGCTTGTGGGAAAAATGGGATTAGGGACCAAAAATTTATCACTGACAGACAGAAAAAGAAACAGGAACCCAGTAAAAACAGTAACTTAGTTTTACACGTGCTAAATGGTTAAGAAATAATAGGCCAGGCACGGTGGCTCACGCCTGTAATCGCAGCACTTTGGGAAGCTGAGGTGGGCGGATCACCTGAGGTCAGGAGTTCGAAACCAACCTGACCAACATGGAGAAACCCCGTCTCTACTAAAAATACAAAATTAGGTGGGCTTGGTGGCACTTGCCTGTAATCCCAGCTACTTGGGAGGCTGAGGCAGGAGAATCGCTTGAACCCAGGAGGCAGAGGTTGTGGTGAGCCCAGATCACACCATTGCACTCCAGCCTGGACAACAAGAGCGAAACTCTATCTCAAAAAAAAGAGAGAGAGAGAGAGAGAGAGAGATGCTACAATAAATATGGCATCTGCGTTGTAAAAAGCCTGAAGTAGAGAGAGAGAGAGAGAGAGAGATGCTACAATAAATATGGCATCTGCCTTGTAAAAAGCCTGAAGTTTGCTTATGGGAGCTGACATGAGGAGGGTTGGAGCCAGTGGTTATAGTGGTGTGGTGGAAGGAGGATTATCTGAAAGAAAGTTGTAACAGCAGATCTGAATGTGCTAGACTCATAGCACACACAGTCAGCTGAGGAAGACGAGGAATGCTTGAGGCTGTATGGTTAGTGTATTCCTCTGGGCTCAGGAATGCAGCTCACTTCACTCCATGCACCTTGTACTTTTTGCAGACAAAATTGCACCCAAGCAAACGTTACATTCACATTAGAACAAACTCAAATTTCAAAGCAAGCGTCACAGCAGCTCATGTTTCTTTGTTGTGTTTTTTACTTGATCAGTAAAGCATCTTTTTTGTTCTTATAGTTTCCAGGCACTGGTATATAAGGATATATAAATTATACTACCCACTTACTCTCTAGAAACTCTTGGTCTTAAAGATTGGTTTATTTTTGCTAGAAGGAATGAAAATACACGTTAAAGAGACATACTTGGCTGATCTAGCCATTTTCCAAAGTCTTCCCCAGCCAGAGGAATATCTCATAAGTCTGGTTCCTAATTATATTTAGCAGATTTCTCTAAAATCTAAAAGCTGGAGTTTGAATGCTTCTTACTTTTCAGCTAGTGTCTAAAAGGGGATACAGTTAGGAACAGCATAGAAGAGAAACTTGTATTTCACCTATCAAGTTTCTGATTTAAAAGTGAAATTTCAGCCAGGCACAGTGGCTCACGCCTGTAATCCCAGCACTTTGGGAGGTTGAGGCAGGTGGATCACCTGATGTCAGGAGTTCAAGACCAGCCTGACCAACATGGAGAAACCCCATCTCTACTAAAAATACAAAATCAGCCTGGCGTGGTGGCACATGCCTGTAATCCCAGCTACTCGGGAGGCTAAGGCAGGAGGAGAGCTTGAACCCGGGAGCAGAGGTTGCAGTGAGCTGAGATCGTGCCGTTGCACTCCAGCCTGGGCAACAGGAGCGAAACTCCATCTAAAAAAGTGGAATTTCACCTCATATCATTTACATGTGTGTGATTTGATGATGGCTTTCATCGAAAATAGACTAATGCCAATAAAATCATAGATTCCTAGAACTAGAAAGAACCACAGAAATCAGGAAGCCCAAACTTCTCTGTCTTTCAGATGAAGAAACCAAGGCTCTGGGAAGTGAAATGTTATGTGCTCAATCACCTAGCTAGTGGTAAAGCCAGAACTTGAGTCCAGTTAATTTTGAAACTATAATATGTTGCCTCTCAAAACTGAATCATAGAAGGACATAAAGTCTATACATTTAGGAAGAAATCTAAAGTCTATACATTTAGGAAGAAATCTAAACTCATATTATTTCAGCATTTTAGTCTGTTTAGTAAGGGAGTTTCACCAATTTAGTTACTACTGATAATAAGCTTCCCATTGTTTTATTTTTGTTCCTTTAAGAAATCTGGGTCAGGTGCTGTGGCACACACCTGTAATCCCAGCACTTTGGGAGGCTGAGGTGGGCGGATCATATGAGGCCAGGAGTTAGAGACCAACATGGCCAACATGATGAAACCCCATCTCTACCAAGAAATACAAAAATTAGCCAGATGTGGTGACACGTGCCTGTAGTCCTAGCTACTCGGGAGGCTGAGGCGGGAGAATCACTTGAACTTGGGAGACAGAGGTTGCAGTGAGCCGAGATTGCACCACTGCACTCCAGCCTGGGTGACAGAGGGAGACTCTGTCTCAAAAAAAAAAAAAAAAGCTAGCATTACTCAGACTCACGGAAGTGGCTATTCCTCAGACTGTGTGCTTTATAAATTCACATGTTTGTTAAGGCAGACAGACAGAAAATTGTGTTATTTTGTACCCAAAAAGATTTAAGCATTTGTCGTGCATTCATCTGGGGTTTTGAGGGGAAAACATCCTTGGTTATGTTTGTGGGATTTGTAGTGCCTTCTGGAGGATTAAGACGTCATTGCCTCTAGGCAGGGAATGCCCTCTTTTCCAGTTGGTGGGTCTTATTTTGTTTATATCTGTTTCCTTCCAGCATTGACAGATTTGACATGTGTGCCTGACGTGCACATTCGTGCTAGGCCCATAGTTTTGACTGGGGCCCTCATGACTCATTGTCCATGGTCACTTTGCCTGGGAGCAATCATCATTTCTAGTGTATAGGAACTTGAAGCAAAGAATTTGCTGCATTTTAGAAAAGCAGGAAGGGATGGTTAAAGTGTAGGTGTAGGCTCTCAGCTTTCAGCTTGGAGGGGGCAAAGGTGCAACTTTCTTCGGTCGTCCCGAATCCGGGTTCATCCGACACCAGCCGCCTCCACCATGCCGCCGAAGTTCGACCCCAACGAGATCAAAGTCATATATCTGAGGTGCACCGGAGGTGAAGTCGGTGCCACTTCTGCGCTAGCCCCCAAGATCGGCCCCCTGGGTCTGTCTCCGAAAAAGGTGGGTGATGACATTGCCGACATTGCCAAGGCAACGGGTGACTGGAAGGGCCTGAGGATTACAGTGAAACTGACCATTCAGAACAGACAGACCCAGATTGAGGTGGTGCCTTCTGCCTCTGCCCTGATCATCAAAGCCCTCAAGAACCACCAAGAGACAGAAAGAAACAGAAAAACATTAAACACAGTGGGAATATCACTTTTGATGAGATCATCAACATTGCTCGACAGATGGATGCGGCACCGATCCTTAGCCAGAGAACTCTCTGGAACCATTAAAGAGATCCTGGGGACTGCCCAGTCTGTGGGCGGTAATGTTGATGGCTGCCACCCTCATGACATCATAGATGACATCAACAGTGGTGCTGTGGAATGCCCAGCCAGTTAAGCACAAAGGAAAGTATTTCAATAAAGGATCATTTGACAACTGAAAAAAAAAAAAAAGTATAGATGTAGGGGTAATCTTACCCCGACCCCCGCCCCAGCCCCTTTTTTGTAAGAGAGGTTATCCAACTCATGTATTTCCAGCCCCTCGTGTTGGCAAAAGCATTTTCACATCGTTCTCACTTTTCTGGCTAAGTCCGAAAAGTTCCTGGGAAACAGGTTTTATTTTTCCTCAGGGGATGTTTGGATTTGAAAACACCAAATTTCAACTGGAATCGTTTGTCCAAGTGTGGTGTTGAAAGTGATGTCTAGATCGGAGTAAATCAGGATCTGAAGAAATATAACCAACGTCACTCATTAACAATGGGTTTTCCAAGGGTGAGTGACATGAAGCCATTTGTCTGCAGTGAGGTAGATGTACTCCTCTTTTCAGTGGCCCCCTGAGGCCGCCAAGGTCACGGACAAGCACATCCTCGATTTGGGGCCATTAGCTGAATGCCCTCTGTTTCATCTTGGCTTTTCTAGGCTGCCTTCTCCTGTCTTTAAGGTCAGGGTTTCAGGATGTCCTTCAGTTCTGCTTTAGTCAGGACTAAAAGCCTTCCATGGTGCCTTGATGAGGAGGACATGTAAGGAACAGGCACATTCAAATGAAGTCAGCCTATGTTGATTTTGTGAACACAGGGAACAACAGGCCAGCCTTCAGTGCCGCCTGGCTGCTGGGCGCATGCTGTTGTCAGACCGATGAGCGAGGCTCCGTGCAGACAGGTGACATATTTGAGGTGGCAAGAGCAGCAAGAGCTTCGAGATCCTGTCATTTCACCTCTGACAGTGTCTTTGTGTCTTTGTACAGTTGAAGGGCCTGACGGACACGTGAGCCCCCCTGGGCAGTCATCTCTTCAGAATGCTGCTTTCCTCCCACGGGAGGAGCTTGTACCTCTCCCATGTGTACAGGGTGCTTATGCGCTTATGAGCAGGCAAAGGAGCAGGGGACGGGTTCTTCCACATCACCCTTCCAGGTGCTCTGGAGTTGATGTGCCCTGGCCACCTTTTCATCATCCCCCTCCAGTTCTACTGCAATGATGCTTTGCAGGCTCTCCTTAGGAAAATGGTGATTTCAGTATTATATTAATAATTAGCAATTTTTTTTTGCAGTTTTAAAAACTGACTCTTACCGCCTGCGTTCTAGGAAAGTCCTTATTATACGTTTCTGTATTGTATCATCTCCCAGTTGGGTGTGGATGTATCCCGATTGTATTTCGCTATCATTACAGAGATTTTTATTGTGTCAAGACGGAACCCTGTTTCTCTCTCCCCAGCCCCACGTACTTGGAGCTTAGTCATTCGTGCATCTTTCCTTCCAGCATTCATTGCTCCTCAGTGTTTCATTTTCATTTAATTTTTCCATTTAGTTTTTAGCAGTTCTCGTTGGCTGATGTTAAAAAGATTTGTACTTTGGTTTTCTTATAATGAGTGTTTTAAGTTACCTGCCGACTGCGCAGTTGTTTGACTTTGTATCAGGTTTCCGGATTTAAAGCCAGTGTTCTGTTGAAAATTTAAATACTATAGAAGGCTGAAAATACAAATCCTCTGACAGCTCCTCATAACAATTCCCAGGGTAGCAGCTGTTTATATTTTCTTGTTTTTTTCTTTCTATGCACATAAAAGTATGTTTGTCCTCATAAAGTCTGTTGACTGCTACAGATCGAGTGTGCAGACCACAGGCGTGTACCTAGAGGCTTCGCCCACCTTTGATTATTAACAGAGCTCACCTTTAACATTATTTGCTTTTGATTGCTCTTTTTGTTAAACAGAAATAACCAAGCTATTAAAATCTTTTATGATTTTAAATAGAACATTAGTTTTATTATATATTGAAAATGGATCCTTAAACTTCATAATTGCTTCCAATTATTTCACATTTGCTTGCGTTATATACTATTATTTTATTGCAGTCTAATGTCCATTTATGGAAACAACTCCAAAGAGACATGATTTTTCTGGTGTAATGTGTAATTGTTTATTGAGTATTTTTCTCATTATGATGATTTTTTTTTCCTTTTGAATTGCAGTTATAAAAGAACTTGCTTATATTTTGTAAACTGATTATTATGTGGTTAAAGAAATCAACGATTTATCAAGCGCTCACTCTATGGAAGGCACTGTGCTCAGAATTGAAATAAAGGCAAAGATTTAAAGAAATCCCTCCTCAAAAAAGTTGTGTGTATTAAAATATGAATAGCAGTAAGGTTTTTTTTTGTTGTTGTTGTTGTTATTTTGAGACAGAGCCTCACTCTGTCACTCAGGCTGGAGTATGGTGGCATGATCTCGGCTCACTGCAACTTCCGCCTCTCGGTTCAACCGATTCTCCTGCCACAGCCTCCTGAGTAGCTGGGATGACAGGCACCCGCCACCAGGCTGGGCCAATTTTTGTATTTTTAGTAGAAATGGGGTTTCACCATGTTGGTCAGGCTGGTCTTTTACTCCTGACCTCAGGTGATCTGCCCATCTCAGCCTCCCACAGTGCTGGAATTCCGGGTGTGAGCCACCACGCCTGGCCTGGGATTAAGTTTTATTGTCATTCAAGTATGAACATATTTAATCTTGTATAATAAAACATAATTTCTTTATTATATAAGAAACATAATGTATTGCTTGCTAACACCAGGGACATTAAGTATAGACTAGAAGTTCACCAGAGCAGGTGGCTAGCAGGGGCTGTGAGACTGGATAGGGGTTAACCATGAGCCTGAAAGATGGGATTCATCAGCCATTGGAGAACTTTAAACCGGCTTTTGTGAACACGGGGAGTAGCAGTGTTGTTGTAAGTAGTGATTATTGTCAGCATGATCGATTTACATTTAAGAGCTTAGTCAGGCTGCTGGCGGACAGTGGCTTCTGTAACCATTATTTTGTTTTAAATAGCATCACATAAGCAATAATTTACCCATGAACCACCGGTTAATATTGGGGGAATGAAATCAATGGATGCTGTGATTCTCAGCTTAGATGATGGGGACAGGACAGAGTGGGAGTGGAAGGGGGTGGGCGTGATTTTCGTCCTGTTGAGAGCTGGAGGTAATGGTAGGACAGCCAGGTAGACAAGGCCCTCAGGCAACAAGGCCATGTAGGTTAGTATGTGTAGCTTCTTTTTGAATAAGAAACAAATGAATGCCATATTACCTTCTGCCTTCTTTTTTGAAAACATCTCTGAAGATAAAGTTCAGGTGATTGCAGGAAAGTCATTCTGACATACATTTCCCAAGCATCGACTTGGTTGTCTGAGAGCATTTCCCTTCTGGAATTGTAATTGTGAGTGGTAAGCAGCACTACTGTATTGGCGACTTACTCCAGCTCTGTCCAAGGATAGGTAAAACTTCCCACTGTCTCTTTCTAGAGGCTACTTTGTAGCATTTCAGATGTGAAAGGTGACTCCAGCAGAGAGCTCATTTCTTTTTTTAAAATATTTATTTATTTATTTATTGTTTGTTTGTTTGTTTGAGACGGAGTCTCTCTCTGTCGCCCAGGCTGGAATGCAGTGGCGCAATCTCAGCTCCCTGCAACCTCAGCCTCCTGGGTACAAGTGATTCTCCTGCCTCAGCCTCCTCAGTAGCTGGGATTACAGGAACCCTCCACCACACCCGGCTAATTTTTTTTTTTTTTTTTTAAGTAGAGACAGGGTTTCATTATATTAGCCAGGCTGGTCTTGAACTTATGACCTCAGGTGATCCGCCCGCCTCAGCCTACCCTAGTGCTGGGATTACAGGCATGAGCCACTGCGCCCAGGCCAGAGAGCTTATTTCTTTTTTTTTTCTTTTTTTTTTTTTTTTTTTTGAGACAGAGTCTGGCTCTGCCACCCAGGCTGGAGTACAGTGTCGCAATCTCGGCTCACTGCAAGTTCTGCCTCCCAGGTTCACACCATTCTCCTGCCTCAGCCTCCTGAGTAGCTGGGACTACAGGCACCCGCCACCACCCCCAGCTAATTGTTTTTTTGTATTTTTAGTAGAGATGGGGTTTCACTGTGTTAGCCAGGATGGTCTCAATCTCCTGAACTCATGATCCACCCGTCTCGGAAGTGCTGGGATTACAGGCGTGAGCCACCGCACCCAGCCCAGAGTGTTCATTTCTAACAGGCTTATATTATCACCATCCTCACTGCTTTCTAAACCTTATAGGTATGTAGCTTCAAAGTTTATATTTGAACATTTTTCCTTTATCGATGACAAATTAAGGATAATGAAATGAAATAATGGCAAGCGATGAAATAATGGCAAAAGATTTTATTTTCCTACAAAGTATTTATTACATGGATGTTTTATAGAAAATCAATGTGAAGGTTGATAGGCTTGTCCTTTTAAAAAGATACATTACTTCAAATATAGGGAACAGCAGAACGCTCCCCATCATGCCTTTTGTAAAAACCTCTTTCAGCTTTGCAGCCATCATGCCTGGGGATAAGTAGATTATTTCTTCTATTCCTAAAGATTATTATAGATAAAAATCATTTGGTGTGGAGATTCTTCGTTTATAGCTACGTAGGATGTAGCATTTATCAAAATTTCTGCAAATCAAGGAGATCGTGTTCATGAACCTACAAGTGAGATACTTTAAAAGACCGCGTTCTGGAAAGGTGAAGGAGGATAAAGAAGCAGCGTTCTTTCAAGGGTGCTACCAACATTTGGGACTCTGAGAGGTCCTGCAGCCCAGTCACTGTTCCACTCCACACATAACGCCTCATGGTTCTTTCATGGGCGTTCAGCATTCTCTTTCATGCTTCCCCTAAAGGCAGTTTGTTCGCCTGTAAGGCAGCCTAGTCCATTTCACATGGAAATTTTCTTCTGCAATATGCATCCTTTGGTCCTGGTTCTGTCCATGATACCATTTCCAGTAAATATACTTCCTCTTCATTGTGAGAACCATCAGGTCCTTGAAGGTGCTCACAGTAGTACGTGGGCTCTGGAACTCCCTTTTTCACTTGGTCCAGTGAATCTGTATAGAGCCGTACTGGAAACAGTGCCTCAAACAGGAGCTCACTGTTGCTGGCTTTCATGAATATGTTGTTTTGGGGGTCGCTCCTAATCCAGTGAACGACATCACCACCTCCCACCACCCCATCCTGTGCAACCTATGTATCGGTACAGGACCCACCCTAGGAAGGACTGAAGGAAAGAATTTCCAAGGTTGGGTCTTGGGAAGCAGAGACAGAGAAGGATCGGCAGCCTTATGGACAGCCTCCCTCAGCAGTGGGGCTTCCTGGGGCTCTTTAACCCTCCCAGCAGTGCTGGTGAACAGCGCTGTGCAAACTTGAATGTGCATGGGGCGGGGCGGGATGGGGAGTCCGCAAATATACTGTCCTAACAAGCCCCTGGATGATGCTAGGGTTGCTGGGCCATGGACCACTCTGGGAATAGTGAGGCTGTAGCATACATCAGAGTCATAGTGTGAGCTGGTAGATCGTTTGAAACCAGAAAGATGAAAACTTACTTAGAAACAAATGTCAAAGTCCTCTTTTCCCTGCTCCTCCTCCTCTAACTGAAAGAATTAAGGGCTATGTGATAGCCAAAAAGCTACTTTCATGGATTCATTTTAGCGGCATCTCTGGTGCTCACGCATAAGCTAGTCAGGCAGATTGCAGGGGGTTGGCAGTACCCAGGTCCTCTGGGCCGTAATAGGTTGTGTGAACAGTCTTGAGGAGAAGTTTTGTCTTCTGTCCTCAGGAGTACAGACAGGCATGTCTGAATGCTGATAGAGCAGTCATCACCAAAGGATAGTAGATATTACCCAAAGCAAAGCCTGCTTCTCAGTGAACTGTTGCCTATAGGACAGGAATGATATTGGGAAAACAGTGATTGATTTTAGGATATTTGATGAAGCTCTAAAGGAATAGAAGAGCTTCCACCTGCACTATATTCCGAGTGACAGCTGTGTGAACTTGGTGGAAAACTTGACTGAGGTTGCTGAGACTGCTTGTGGAAATTAATCACCCTCATCCTCTGCAGTGGTATTGGCACAAGATGAGCTTAGGGCCAGAGTGGCTCATATGCCTGGGTGTCTGTGGTTCCTCCCCTCCAGAACAGAATGAAACAGTCACTGCCATAAGATATCACAGACACTTCTTTCTACTAGGGTAACTTGGAGCCCTTCTTTGGCTACCTGGACCCTGATGGGAGGGTAATCTGGAGGAATAGGAAGTGGGCACAGGGATATTGCACGGTACAGGTGACTCTTGGGTGCAGAGAGTATGTGTGTACAGGGCCAGAGCTAAGAAAAAGCCTAGGATAAACTCAACAGATGGAAATTCTTTTTTTTTTTTTTTAAACAGGGTCTCTGTTTTCCATGCTGGCGTGCAGTGGCATGATTACAGCTCACTGCAACCTCTACCTCCTGGGCTCAGGTGATCCTCCCACCTCAGCCTCCTGAGTAGCCGGGACTACAGGCGCATGCCACCACGCCTGGATAGCTTTTGTATTTATTTGTAGAGACAGGGTTTTGCCATGTTGCCTACACTGGTTTCAAACTCCTGGGCTCAAGTGATCCACCCACTTTGGCCTCCCAAAGTGCTGGGATTACAGGCGTGAGCCACCACGCCCGTCCAACAGATGGAAATTCCTACTTTGCCTCTTGGCATGTTCACCCAGCCTCTTTCCTAAATGGGTCTCGGTGATTGTCCAACGTGTGCCCCAAATCAGATGAAATACAATCCTCAGATGCAAAGCAGGAAGGTAGTAGATGACAGACAGTGTGTAAGTCGGTCTTTGCTGCCAGTGTCTTTACTTCATCCTTGAGAAATCATCTTTGGTAAAGTCATAAGTGTTGAAACTCAAATCTAGGGCTTACCCTAGACCCAACCATTGGCCAACCTTAACGGGCACACTGACTTTTTAAGAGTGTGAAAGTGATTAGCTGAATGCCCTGTTCCATAGCCCCATTATATCACAGACATGTTGATGTCTTTGTTATCAAAAGACAAATACAAAAGACATGTGCAAATCACCCCAAAATTGTTATGACATTAACATGTAAAATGATAGGAGCACATTACAACACAGAATGCATGCTCCAGATGGTGACCAGGGCCGGATTAGCCTCATGGTTATGGCCCATTTGGGGTGTGGACATCAGCTTCTCCGGTGAAGGTGTTAGGATTAGCAGAGGGCAGTGGTGGGAAGGACGGTGTCAGATCCATAATGCACCCCATCTGTGAGCCTTGCGGCTGTTCCTTCCTCAATGATATTTAGTATTGGAAATACTGGAAGCAGGGCTGCCTGTATCCTTATTTTATTCTCCTTAATGTGAAAAGCAGGATGATTAATACAGGGAAGACTATCTTCTTATTTTTTACGCGCAACATCTAAAATTATTCATATTCAGTGCCTTGGTCCCACCCTTGGGAAAATTTCCAAAATAAGCAAACATTTTCCCCCTTGTCTTCCAGCCTAAGGAATGTGCGCTGTGGCTTTTAGGTCAATGACAGCCTTGTCCTTCAATTTCATCTTTACTCAATGTAGGTGTGCTGTGTGGTGCAAATCCATACATGTTTGGTTGAAAATCCTTCTAGAACCTTGCCTCGTTAGGACCTCCTGCACCTGTGTCACAGACACAGCAGTACCGTGTTTAAGTATTGAGCATACACTAGTATTTTGACACAGAATCTCGCTGTGTTGCCCAGGCTGGAGTGCAGTGGCACGATGTGGGCTCACTGCAACCTCTGCCTCCTGGGGTCAAGCAATTCTCCTGCCTCAGCCTCCTGAGTAGCTGGGATTGCAGGCGCGTGACACCACACCCACCTAATTTTTGTTTTTTTAGTAGAGACAGAGTTTCACCATGTTGGCCAGGATGGTCTTGAACTCCTGACCTCAAGTGATCCACTCGCCTTGGCCTCCGAAAGTTCTGGGATTACAGGTATGAGCTGCCACACCCGGCCTGCGTACACTGGTTTTAAGGGTGGCTGTGCGTGGGTGTGTCTAAGTGCATAGTACACAGTGTCATATGAGCACTTAGTTCACAGCCAGGCGGGGGTGGACAGGCCAGGACAGCTAAGAATCGCAGAAGGAGTCTGGGGGTAGCAGGAAGGCTGCACTGGGAATGGAAAGCAAGCAGGAGGTGATCTTATCCAGCTAATAAATATTGAGGCTGGCAGGAGGATACGATCAAACAAACAATCAAAAAGTGGGGCCACGTCTTTAAAAGCTTTCACCGAAACCAATATTTGGAGTTTTCCTGTGTTCTTGGAAGTGACTGGAAATTTCATCCTTCATACCTTATGTATCCTGTCAAGTCTCTGCATATCCCGTCACAGGATTCAGTTGATGTCGGCCTAAGACCCTTGGGGTCGGTGCGATGGGAACATGTTATGGATATAAATGCCTTACCATTGATAACTCAGAATAAGATATAGGATATCATTAAGTCTGATTATCTAAGCTTATCTCTGAGCCTTACAGATAACAAAAAACGGAAGATCGGGACCACAGGTTCTTTGACTACCATTTCCCTGTGTTTTTCCTTTGTCTTGAACAAGGCCTAACACAAAGCCTGGCCTATGAGGCAGCATAATACAAATGAGTCTTTTCCCCATATGAAGTGACAATCACATGGATTGTATGTGACCTTGACGTTGTTGAGTTTCTAAAGACTTTAAGGCTGCCATTCCCACCCCCAATAGATCACAACCTATTTCTCTCATTCTCATGTTGGTCATTTGATTACATAGCCCTTTGTGGCTCTGTTTGCTTGACACTGCAAAATAAACAAAATGTTTGCAAGTCCAGGTTGACCCTAAAAGCTCTGCATTCTGTAGGCCAAAGCCATAATTCAGAGAACCTGTGGTTTCTACAGTCAAGACTGTGGTTGATACACCCCCCGTTGAAGGCAGATGTTTTGGTTTTAAGGCATCAGGAACGTGGGCATACGCATCAGGATCAATGTGTTTTGGTGTGGGGTTTAGGAGCAACAAACGTGAAACAAGTTTAGGTACGCTCAGCTGCGGTGTGTTGCGTTTCCTTTAATCCCTAGCAGATTAACCCCCGATAGGGGTTAATCTGCTCAACTAGATGATAGCCAAAGTAGCTTCTCTGATAACAGCAGCCTCTAATCTGCTGGACTTCACACAGCTCTCCCAGTGGGCTGCTGGTGTTTTGGCAGATGCAATGGCTATTTTTTCGTATTTAGGATTTTGCTTGTAATAGGAACCCTGAAGGCCCTCGGAGGTTTGTGATACGGACTTCAGCCCACAGCTCAGCCTCCCAGATGGTAATTAATGTTTACACAACATGACAAGCACAAAATGGAATCTCTTCGAGCCCTGCCAAGCACCCATCATCCCCCTGATCTCCCAGTCTTGCGGTGTTTGAAAATTAATTTGCCTTGAACAAACAGTGGGTTTTCCTCAATTTATTTGTACACAGTTTCAGTGACCGAGAAGAAGAGCTGCAAGACTGAATGTCATCCTTCCATTCGTTCGGGTAATTGAATCTTGTAATGGAACAAACTGGTTTCTGTTTAATGATTTGAAGAAAAGAGGGAGAGGAGGAAAATAAAGTGAAGTGTATGTTAGAGAAAGTGGACGCTTTTCTGCAAAACATCACTGAATGTAGAATTTTGGAGATACAATCACAACTTGGCAGGGGGAATTAAAAGTATTGCTAAATTAACTCAGTAGTGCAGTTTGGGTTTTCAAGCGTATTTACAAAATACACAGTCTTTGCTTAAAAAGATGTTGTTTGAGGCAACAGAATAGACAGGTGAAGGTGATTAAATAATGGACATTGACTGGGCGTGGTGGCGCACACCTGTAATCCCAGCACTTGGAGAGGCCTAGGCGAGAGGATTGCTAGAGCCAAAAGTTCAAGACCAGCCTGTGCAACCTGGTAAGACCTCATTTCTACAAAATATAAAAAATTGGCCAGCATGGTGGCACATGCCTCAGCCTCCCAGCTACTTGGAGACTAAGGTGGGAGGCTCCTTTGAGCCCGGGGAGTCAAGGCCGCAGTCTGCTATGATTGCACCACTGCATCCCAGTCTGGGCAACAGAGTGAGGCTCTGTGTCCAGAAAAATAAAAATAATAAAATAATGTAGACATTGCTTCCAGCTTGAGGTGATTGCACGTTGATTCACAGAAATTCAGTGTTTCCATATGTCTCTGTGATTCCCAGTGTTTGAACATTTCAGTCCTTTGTTAATGTTCCCACTTTAAAGTCTGGGTTATTTTCCTTATTTGACTGTGATCTGTAGTCTTTCTGTGTGGTGTGCTCTTTGTGGCTTTGTCATTTGGACAGTAACAAGAGAGGCTAACTAGAAGATGGAATAATAAAAATAGAACATGTCTAATTCTGAGTCATAAGGATTAGACATTTAAAAAGATACAGATAGGTGGATGGATGGATAGTCCAGGGACTAGTGCCCCCCTCCCCCCCACATAGTTTTCTTGATGCCTTTGGAAGCTCCTTCAGGTTTGCTGCGGTAATGACCTTGTAGTTAGTAAGTCCTCTTAGGAGACTTCATAACAGAGTATGAAGATGTGAAGACCAAAGGTGCAGAAGCTGTACTTTGGGAGAGTTGGTTTTTTTGTGTATTTTTTATTTTGTTTTGTACTCCTCCTCCTCCTTCATCAGTATTTACCATTTCCTTTCTGTCCAAATAATACCCAGTTAGAACCAGTTAGCAATGCTGAAGAAGAGGTGGCAGGTTTAATATGCAGCATGTCCTGCTGTGTGCCTGTAGTCCCATCTCCTCAGGAGACAGTGGGGAGGATCACTTCACCGTATGAGTTTGAGGCTGCCGTGAACTATGATCACTCCATCCTGGGCAACAGAGCGAGACCCTTTTAACTTTAAACACACACACACACACGGAAATGCCCCATATTTTTAAAAATTGAAACCATGCACCATACAGAGAGTGAAATATTTATCTGTCCTCTTGGTGAAGAGATTTGTTAAAAAATCTATTCAATAGTCCAAGCACGGTGGCTCACACCTGTAATCCCAGCACATTGGGAGGCCAAGGGGGCGGATCACTTGAGGTCAGGAGGTCGAGACCAGCCTGGCCAACGTGGTGAAACCCCGTTTCTACTAAAAATACAAAAATTAGCTGGACATGATGGCAGGCCCCTGTAATCCCAGCTACTCGGAAGGTTGTCAGGAGAGTCACTTGAACTCGGGAGGTGAGGTAGAGGCTGCAGTGAGCCAAGATTGCGCCACTACACTCCACCCTGGGCGACAGAGTGAGACTCCATCTCAGAAAAAAAACTCAGTAGTGAGGCAATTTAAAAAGACTTGAATGATCACTTCCTCGGTTGGCTTACTTTAATGGTAGAGGTGTATTGTCCATGAAAATAGTTCATTTTAAAGTGTAGCATCTCTTTTTTTCTTTAGCAATAATAATACTATTATTTACTTTAATAAATAATAATTTAACAAGTATACTTATTACAGTAAATAATACTGTTTACCTTAAATAATAATGTAACAAGTATACTTACTTATTACAGTAAATAATACTATTTACTTTAATACTATTTAATAACTATATATTACTATAATTATTTGCTTTGTTTAATGACAAAGTAAATAAACATTGACTTTAATTTTTATATTGTGCTTTTCTTCACTTTCCAAATTTTCTATAATATTCATTTGTTTTGCACTTTTCCTCCTCCTCCTCCTCCTCCTCCTCCTCCTCCTCCTCCTCCTCCTCAATTTGGAAAGTTAAAAGCACAATATAAGAATTAATGTTTATTTCTGGATCGTGGGACTGCAATTAATGTTTATCTTTCCTGTCTTTTTTCTGTGCGTACATGTATACATTTACACAGATAATTTTCACTATTGAGATCACACTGATAATAGTGCACTTTATTATTTTTTTTTTTTTTTGAGATAGAGTCTTGCTCTGTCACCCGGACTGGAGTACAGTGTCACGATCTCGGCTCACTGCAAGCTCCGCCTCCCGGGTTCACGCCATTCTCCTGCCTCAGCCTCCTGAGTAGCTAGGACTACAGGCACCCACCACCATACCCAGCTAATTTTTTGTATTTTTTAGTGAAGACAGAGTTTCACCATGTTAGCCAGGATGGTCTCGATCTCCTGACCTTGTGATCGGCCTGCCTCAGCCTCCCAAAGTGCTGGGATTACAGACATGAGCCACCACGCCCGGCTAGCCCACTTTTTTTAATGGCAATTTTGTCATGAGATACTTTCTGTAACATTAAATACTTCTTCACAATAGTTTTGGGAACATTGATTGATTACTTATTATGTGCTGTGCATTGTGGAAGGCACTTTACATGGCCTATTTCCACAACCGCCCTGGGAGGTTATTACTGCATTTGTGCATTAAGTCATTCGACTTCTAGAAGTGTAGGAATTCACCAGAATGTACCAAATCTCAATCCTAGCAGACCCAGTGTAATATAAGAAATATTTTATAGCACATTTATTTTTTTACTTTCTGGAATGAAATCTATACCTAATGTACACATCTATATGCTTAATTTAAAAGTATATGTAAAGCCCTAATAAAATATAAAGGAGAAATAAGTAGAAACCAAGTCATTTATAATAACATAGTATACATTTAAGTATGTAAATGCTTATTTATATTAGAAGACAGTGTTTGACTCTATAGAATGGTATCTAAATATTGCTACTACAAATGCAGACTCACAGAAATACGTGGTCATGGAGAGTCAGATACCAGGAGCAGCCTTACCATAGTGTCAT
Source organism: Rhinopithecus roxellana (assembly GCF_007565055.1). NCBI lineage: Eukaryota > Metazoa > Chordata > Mammalia > Primates > Cercopithecidae > Rhinopithecus > Rhinopithecus roxellana. The sequence goes on from NC_044554.1 coordinate 41,717,985, forward strand.
GATTTTCCCAAATAGCCATCAACCCTTGGATATGACCCAGATATAACAAAGTACAGTCCCTGCATTCCTGGAAAAATCAGTGTATATTAAAACCATGCAAAAAATTACTTTGTGTTTATATACAGAAACAGAGGTGGTAGGTTCTAGGGTTTTCAGCTGCACAAATGTCGGGTGGGATTTAGGAAAGGCATTGAGATGTTGTCGTGTGTGCTTGCTGCTCACGTTGCAGTAAATCAGCCCTAAGAGCCACCAGTGACCTGAAGTCATAGTGATAGCCACACAATCCCATAAATTTCCATCTCTTCCCATAGGGAGTAGTATCCTCCAATGAGAACTATCTATTACATGACTGACTTAGTGCACCTTTTTTTTTTTTTTTTTTTTTTTTTTCAGTGAAAAATACCTTGAAAAAAGCAATTTTGGGAGGGAAGACATTTCTGAAGGTTTACAAGCCCTGTAATTTTCTTGTTAGGTTCGCTCCCAGGTGTTACGGTGTTTGTTATTATGAAGAGGATCCTTTCTACACTTAATTTTCTGACTGTTGCTGGTGTATAGAAAAGCCGAGGTTACTTGTGGTTTATTTGGATATCTCGTTGCACTCTCTTATTAGTTGTAATATTTTCTCAGCTGGTTGCCTCTGGTTTCCAGCTAGGTAATTATATTTTTTGTAAATAGTTTTTCCTCTTTCTTTTGTTGTGTAATATTTGCTGTTGGTTTTCAATTTAGATGACAGGAATAATTTGTTTCTTGAAGGTTAGGTCAACATTGTCTGTGACACAGATACCTTTTGGAGGGGAGGCGAAGGTTTGGATTATTGAGTATTTTTCCTTTTATTTTGATGATCTGGTCGGGTTTTTAAGTCAGTTTTATTTAGCAATTTATAGTTTTTCATAAAATCCATTTATATTTTCAAATTTGTTACACATTCACAGATTACATTTTCTTATTTTTTATGCATATACACACACACACCCTGCAGTTCCCCGTCTATCCAGTTCTCACTCCTCCCAAGCCCCCAAACAGGTAGCCACTGTTACTGGTTTCTTGAGTATTCTTCCACGGCTACGGCTGCTTCTTTTTTTTTTTTTTTTGAAACAGGGTCTTGCTTTGTCACTCAGGCTTGAGTGTAGTAGTGCAATCTCAGCTCACTGCAACCTCCTCCTGCCGGGTTCAAGAGATTCTCCAAGAAAGAAAAAAATAAAAAAAAACAACGATAAAAAAAAAAAAGAAAAAAAAAAAAGAGATTCTCCAGCCTCAGCTTCCCAAGTAGCTGGGATCACAGGCGGGCACCACCACACCTGGCTAATTTTTGTATTTGTAGTAGAGTTGGAGTTTTACCATGTTGGCCAGGCTGGTGTTGAACTTCTGACCTGAAGCAATCCACCTGCCTCGGCCTCCCAAAGTGCTAGGATTGCAGGTGTGAGCCGCTGCACCCGGCCACACAGGTTCTTTGTATGTAAAATAAAATGAATATATATATATATATTATTTCCCTCCATTTTCCACAAAAGATAGTAAATGCTATATGTTGTACATTCGGCATTCCATTTTACTGCCGCAAGGTGTTCCATTGTATGGATCTGCAAACATCTGTAACCAGTCTCCTAATGATTACATTTGGGTGGCTTCCAAACTTGGTATTCCAAACCACGGTATTGTTTCATAGTGTGTGTAGATAAAATCCTTAACACACCACACCAAGGGAACTCCATTTGTTATTTTGCAAAACGTTGCCAAATTGGCCCCCACAGAGGTTATAGAGTTTGCATTCTACTAGTAAAGTACAGAAAAAGGGTCCATTTTTCCCAGGCAACTTGTATCAAACATGTATCAAAATCAAACCAATTTTTCCTAATCTCTTAAAGTTTGTTTATTGAGGTACAATTTATATGCAATAAATCCACCCTTTGTTCCGTATTCAGTGTAATTTGATTTTGCATGTCTTTCAGTGTAAGTATGATGAACTATTTTTATAATCACAGGAAGAGAGATTTTTAAACCCCAAAATGTAATGAATACAACATTTAAATAAGACTACTCAATTTGTACATTCTTATTTCTTTCAAATTCAGCAAATTTCATTCTTTCCTTTATCCTTTGACAAATTCAGAGTATGCAGTGCAATACCAGCTGATTTCTTAAAATGTGTTCGTACCAATTTTGGAGAAGTACAGTAAGACAAATTGACTGTCAAGATGGAAAAGCTTAACTGGGAAGATTACATTTATTGAATAATTGAAAGGAAGAGGAAATGCATTACCAATTAGCCACAAAAATGCCTGACGCCTAACCTGTGCCTCAAGAGACTCTTGTAAATGGGGAGTCGTAAAACTGTTTCAGCCTCCAAAGTTACCAGGTCAAACTCATCACTGCTTTGTTTATAGGTTGCAGGACCAGAGCATTGAGGGACTGATTGCTTTCAGGGCTAGCTGAACTGCAGTGTTCCAGCAACTCTTTGTAGCTTTACTAACCCTCTACACTTTAAGTCAGATGTACTTAAATATTTTAACTGAATCCTGGATTTATCATTACCTGCTTTGCTTTGCAGCTTTTGCTTTTTAGGAGGCAGCATAGTATAGACTGCAGAAAAGGTAGTTGGTGTTGGCAGAGCTGGGACTGGAACTCAAGCCTTCTGGTTTACAAAACAAGGACGTGACTTCCAGCAAGCAAATTCCTTCCCTTCTCTGGGCATATTCCCTATCTGGTTAGAGAGTGTTAGATTAGATCCTGCTACTCAAAATGTGATCCACGCATCAGCAGCCTCAGCCTTACCTAGAAGATCCTCAGAAAGGCAGAATCTAGAGCCCCATCCCAGAGCTGTGGAATCTGGATGGGAATTCTAATCAGATGTTCAGATTAGAATTCTAATTCTAATGCACGATTTGAACGTGCATTAAAGTTAAAGGGATGCCGTACAGATTTGCAGGGTTCCCTGGAGAGGTTTGGGTCTTCCCTTCATCTCTGGTAATTGTTGGAGGTGATGGTGACGGCCACAGCCTTGGCACCACTCCCTCATGTTCTAGCTGTGGTTAGGTTGAGATTGAGATAGTGAGGCAACAGAGGAGACAAGAAAGTCAACTCCAGGGCTTTGGACAGCAAGCCCAAGCCTGCAGGATGCCATCTGCAAGTTTGGCTGTGTTGTCCAAATTCTTGAGGCTCATTCAAGAACAAGGGGGTAAACAGAGTCAAGCTAGATATCTGTAGTACTTCTTTATGTGTCTCTGATGTGCCTCCTTACCAGCATAAGTGAGTGCAAGTGATATCCTCTGAGTGGTGTCCTTTGGAAAAGGAAGCTTTCTTTCGTTTGAGGGAGAAACTTCGGACAGTGACTTTTTTGCGGGAATTTGAATGTATACGTAACAAGATAGAACGTATTTATTGATTTCTTCACCAGCCCAGTCTGGAGAGAACAGAGTTATACGAAAAGATTTTTAAAAAGTGTTTCTGCCATTGTACCAAGCATAAAAATGCTAAATTAGCTGTCAGCGTGAGAAGAGTCCTGCTCAGATACTTAGAACTTCTCGTTGAGTGAATCCCCTCCTCTGTTTTGTGCTGTTAGGATTTCTGGGCTGTTGTTACTTTCTGTACCAGACCTGACTCACAGGCCTGGATCATACATATGAAGCATGTGATTTTTCAGTGCCTTTGATATTAGCTTGCTATGGGAAAATCCTGTGAAAGAAAAATATGGGAAATTTTGTGAAGACACATGGAGAGACACAGAGCCGGATCCCTAACTGTGACATGGCTGAATAAAGGGCCTTTCTTCCTCATTGGATCCAGGAGCTTTGCTAGCTGGATAGGGCCTGTCCACAGCAAGGGCTTGGGGTGCTCCTTCAGCCCTAAAGTTAGAAACGAAGGTTTTGAGAAGCCTTTCAATTTCAGCGTTATCCTGAGCAAAAATTTTCCCAGAAAGGTTGGTAAGACAGCACTGGACAGAAATGTGTGTCAGAAGTCCAGAGTTCCTTTTCATCAGCGCTTTACCAAGTGCTCAGTCTTTTCATACCTCTGAAGCATGTGAAGAAGGGAGCTTTCTTCCCATCTCGGTGTTATTGTTCCAGGCTGTTTGGAGAGATTTGAAGATAGCCAAGTTCCTGTTAGCCAGAAATGTGCTTTGTTTATAAACCCAAGTTTTGTTTTTGCTTTTGTGCATGTTATCGGTTTGATCTGTGTTACCAAAAGAACATTGAAAATAATGAATTGCTTTGATGAGAATTCCAAGGAATAATGGCAAATAAGTGTGTATATACAACAATACAAAAACAGAAATATGTAAGCTGGGCACAGTGGCAGGCACCTGTAATCCTGGCTACCCAGGAGGCTGAGGCAGGATGAACCCGTGGGCCCAGGAGCTGGAGCTGTAGTGTGCTGTGATCACACATGTGAATGTCCAGTGCAGTCCAGTCTAAACAACCTGGGCGACCCCACCTGTAAAACAAAAAACAGACAGAAAACCCCAGAAATACACAGAACCAACAAGAATACCACATACTTTTCCCGTTTGATACAATGAGGTAAGAGGAGAAAGTTAACGCCCAGGGTAGTTCATTTAAGAATGCCTGAAAAACACTTTCAAAGGATGTTGTCGTCTATTCTTTTTGTCTTTTGAAACTGTGTAGTAATAAAAGGATGCATCTTTTTAGCACAAAAATGTGGGAAGGATAATTTTCCCCTAGTTGTATACAAAAGTACTTACTCCCAAATGGGGCCATTCTTTTCTATTGAATGCCTATTGGTCTTTCGTTATTCTGGTTTGAGATTTTTATGGAGCTTGGCTTATGGAGTAATCAGAGAAGCCATTCTACTAAACATGGCCCTTAGATCTTTTGACCTTTGGAGGGAGTACATCTTTTACATCCATATAGGAGCAGCTATTTTCTGTATTTCTTTCACGAGTATAGAATTTCCCTTAAATTTAATATCCAAGCTTATTCTCAACGTCCAGCACCCCTTTAACTTAGTTGCGTGCGGACCCCCGTGTGGTCCAAGGGGACTTTCTTAAAAGCTCTAGCAAGTGTAGTTGACGGGAAACTTTATTTCAGTTCCCGTTTGCACCTTTGATCGCAGATGTTGCTGGGACCAGGTGATGGGCATTAAGAGACCTGCCTTTTGACTTGGAAGTTCAGCACTTGCTCAACAAAAAATTATCTGTAAATGTAAAGTGTGTCCCTTTGGTCAAAGTGGAAAGTGGGGAGGAAGGGAAGGCCAAGGAAAAACATCTGTGTGATGTTAAATAATGTTTGACTCATTTGCTATTGAAAACACTTTTGTGTATTCAACAAATGTATTTGTTTTAAAAGGGAAAAATCAACTTGTCAACTATTGTTTCTTAATTGTGATGCCATAAAAGACTTCCTGGAGGTTAAGGAAAACATTCATTTTCAGAATGTAGTCTAGGCTGCTGTTTTTTCTTTCATAGACATGGAATCTCGAATCTCGCTACTTTCCCCAGGGTGCTCTTGAACTCCTGGGACCTCAGCCTCCCGAGTAGCTTGGACTGTAGCACACGCCTGGCTAATGGCTAATTTTTTTTTTTTTCTTTTTTTTTTTTTTGGAGAGTCAGGGTCTTGCTATGTTGCCCAAACTGGTCTCGAACTCCTGGGCTCAAGCAATCCTCCCAGCTCGGCCTCTCAAAGTGTTGAGATTACAGATGTGAGCCCCCATGCCTGGCGCTAGGCTGCTTTCTTGAATGCAGTCTCCTCTGGCCGGTTGGCCTTTCTCTCCCCTCCCACATCCCCAGGGGCATTGCTCTCCATGGGCAAAGGCTGTTCCTGCATCTTTCTCTGTCCACCATTGACCCATTGGCTGCGGGCACATACCCCTGCAGGTGGTGGAGACAAGGACCCAAGCGAGGAGGGTTGGTGCCAGGTCCGGTTGCTGGAGCTGTGTGATAGCTTTGGAGTTTGCTTTCCCTCATTACCCCACACTCACATGTCGTTGCCTGTGGTTTTGTCTTTGCTCTCTCCCATGCAGATCCGGAGTTAGGTGTTGGCACGCTACCAGAACATGACAGCCAGGATGCAGGACCGATTGTCCCCAAGATATCGGGTCTAGAGAGAAGCCAGGAGAAGAGCCAGGACTGTTGCAAAGAGCCCATCTTTGAGCCTGTGGTGCTTAAAGACCCCTGCCCTCAGGTCGCACAGCCAATACCCCAGCCCCAGACGGAGCCCCAACTCCGAGCTCCTTCTCCAGACCCTGACTTGGTGCAGCGCACAGAGGCCCCACCTCAGCCCCCACCTCCGATTACACAGCCACCGCAGGGCCCTCCTGAGGCCCAGCTCCAGCCCGCCCCGCAGCCTCAGGTGCAGAGGCCACCCAGGCCACAGTCCCCCACCCAGCTGCTCCATCAGAACCTCCCACCTGTGCAGGCCCACCCCTCCGCTCAGAGCCTCTCCCAGCCATTGTCAGCCTACAACAGCAGTAGCTTAAGCCTCAACAGTTTAAGGTGAGTGGCCTGCTCTTCTTTGGCCTGAGTTTTGCCCTCTCCCTGGGGATCAGGTGGGTGGGACTCGGGGAGGGATCCCTAGGGAGACTGAAGTTTCCTTGTTGGAAACATCATCCCTTTCTCTGAGACTAGAGACAGGGAATGGGGCTGTTGGGTGAGACTCTGGTCTCTTGGGAAAGGACAGGTTGGGATGGGTGGGTGGTGAGGACATTGTAAGGAAGGAAAATATTTATAGGCACTGGAGAGTGGAGGCGGAAGGTGAGGAAGGCTTGGAAAGTCCTGGGCCAGGGAGACCCAGCAGCAGTGGGAGGCAGGGAGTGGAAGCCTGGGGCATATCAGAGGCCAGGCAGTGTGAGCAGATCCTTTCAAGGCGGGCTCTTGCAAACTCTTGACGGAAGAAGTATTAAAGAAAACTTGTCTTCCTGCAGTTCCAAAGGCAGGAAGATTGGGAGCCAATGAGTATTCCAGTTTAAGGGTTTTTTTTTTTTTTTGGTTCTGATTTACTTCCTCCTATGTGGGTCAGAGAAGTAGGGAAGAAAGAAAACAAGCTGCATTTAGAGAAAGTGAGAAATTTCTGTATGGAAATCCAGGCTCTCCTCGGTCTTGTTTTTGCCAAGTTACAAAGAAACGTCTAAAAAGCAGCACAGAGGAACACAGCAAAGAAAAGAGAGGCAGAAACCCAGTGTGCAGCGCCAAGTGGAGCCAACCCTTGGTGCCCCGGGGGCTATAATTCTAACCCGGCACAGCTCCTGAGGCTGTGTCTTTGTTACTGTTTTCCTTTTGAAAACCTGGAGGCTTTGGTGGTTCCGGGCCTTGCTTTTTCCTAAGAGGCGACGGCACAGTCTTTGGGAGGCAGGTTTCTTCCCCAAGGAGCCAGGCCCGGCTTCTGACCCCTCGGCCGTTTCTGTGGTCTCCAGACCATAAAGTGATGTGAGAACCCAGGCACCTGGGTTTTACCTCTTCTTTGTGTGTCTTCATTGAAGAGGTAACAAGACAGATGGGGTGAACTCAGATCATGGCGTTTTTTATTCCTTTGTGTTAACTGTTACTTTATAGGAGATGTAGCTAGTGGAGAATGGAAGGCTGGGGATTTTCTAGGGGCAGAGATGAGAATCTAGCCACAGGAGCGAGAGAGGCCCTGAGGTTTAGGCAGAATGAGCTGTCTCGACATCAAGATGCCCCACAGCCCTGAAGCAGCAGTTTCGGTTTGCTCTGTCTGCAGGAGTGATGGGAAAGTTTGCAGGAGTTGTAATTTCAGAAAGTGTGTGCATACAGGGAGGATCTGTAAAGAGGAAGGGGCAAGAGAGACTGTGGTGAGGGTTTAGGGGAAGGAGATAGGATTCTTTAAAAGCGAATACATTGCTTACCTTTTTTTATGTTTTTCTTTTCTTTTTTTTCTTGCTCCAATAGCAGTAGCAGAAGCAGCACTCCAGCAAAGACTCAGCCCGCCCCTCCTCACATCTCCCACCACCCCTCTGCCTCCCCATTCCCCCTCTCCCTGCCCAACCACAGCCCCCTGCACAGCTTCACACCCACCCTCCAGCCCCCTGCACACTCACATCACCCCAATATGTTTGCCCCTCCCACTGCTCTGCCTCCTCCACCACCACTGACATCAGGAAGTCTGCAGGTGGCCGGACATCCGGCCGGGAGCACTTACTCAGGTAGGACGGAGGGGCCTGTGCTTATGACCCTGACACCCACCACCCCTCGCTGTGACCTCACCCTACCTATGTTGTCCTGATTGCAAGGTTGCATTTGCCTACAATTTTTTCCTTCCTTACTCTAATCTTCCTCAAACACTCTCTGGCCTGAGATCCAGCAAAAATACCTATCAGCACCCATACTAAGCTAGCTCAGCCCCTGTGAACCTGACACTGCCTGAAGAGAGGAGGTTGGTTTGGAGTTAGGAGGCATTTCCAGCTAAATTCAGCCACTGAGTGGTCAGACGCAGGTAGCGTGCGTCCTGTGTCGTCCGGGCTCCCTTGAGAGCGATGGAAGCGTCCCCAAGCCCCTGTCTGTTTCGCTCCAGGACCTTAGATTGTGTCCTGGTTTAAGGGGGTTTCTTTTCACTGGGCAGGGCCTTCTCTGGTATCCTTGGGAGGAGACGACACACTCTTTGTGACAATATATCCCAGAATTTTAAGGGCAGACCTCGTGTTAGACACAGGGTCCTTGTCTCCTCACCTGTGTTAATCACATCAAGTGTCCCAGTTTTGGTCCAGTGTAGCCATGGTATGCTGCTAATACAGAGAGCCATATAGCAGTAATTGACACTTGAAGAGGGCATGCGAGCCCTGCCATGTGAACAGCTGACATTTATTAGTGTGCTGTCACTGTTTCCAAGCACTTAAATGTGCAAATTGCTTTAACCCTCAAAAATCAAACCCATGAGTTTGGCAATATTATTGTCCCCCTCTTGAAGATGGGAAAACTGGCCCTCAGATGGGTTATTTGCCATGCCCAGGGTCACTCAGCTGGTGGTGACAGCTGGAAATCAGACTCTGGCGTTTGGCCTGGAGCTTTTCCCCAAATCGATAGACTGCCTGTCCCTGAAAGCTGGGAGACCAGCTAGAGAACGAGGAGACAGAGTGCAACTGGGCCTTAGTCTCCTCTGCTTCATGGATTGCCCCCTTTTATCTCAGGGCCCAGCCACACCCTGTCACCCCTGCCACTGTGTCATCAGCCCCATATCCCTCCACAGGAAGGCACTCCGATGTCCTGTTCTGAAGGAAAAGGTGTCATTGTCTCCCTCTTCTTCTCTTCCAGAGCAAGACATCTTGCGACAGGAACTGAACACTCGTTTTTTGGCCTCTCAGAGTGCTGACCGTGGGGCTTCGCTGGGCCCTCCGCCCTACCTGCGGACCGAGTTCCATCAGCACCAGCACCAGCACCAGCACACCCACCAGCACACACACCAGCACACCTTCACGCCATTCCCCCACGCCATCCCGCCCACCGCCATCATGCCGACGCCAGCACCTCCCATGGTGCGTACCCCAGGCAGAAATGTGAGGATAAGTAGAGCACGACTCTTTTCTTTATGCAGCACGTGGGACCGGGCTGGGCAGCGGGGCCACCACAGATCGAACGGGGATTGACGGCTGTTTGCTGGAGAGAAGGGAATGTGTCCTAGTGCCCTGCCTCAGGCAGCTCTCACTTCAGGGGCCTAACGTAGGAACTTCTTTCTAGGCAGTTGTGTCCAGCACTGCCGGTGGAAATGATTCCATCTGCCCTCAAACAGTCGTGCCCAGTGTTGACGGCTAACTTCTTAAAGGGTTGTTTTGTTTTTTTGAGCATCCCGGGGGACTGTCACCAGACAGAAAATGCACCTGTTTGTGCTTTGCACCAAGTGCTAGCACATACATTCTTGCAGGGTAATGGGGGTGAAGAAGAGAAGGGAGAGAGACCTCAGCCAGGAGGCTGGGACTGCGTTGGGTGCCACGTCCACCTGCACATTCCGATGGCTTGCCTAAACCCACTTTGTTGGAGGTGTTATATTTCTTGTGTTTCATAAGACAGTCCCTAATCTGGTATTGTGCTCTGTCAGCAAGTGTTCAGGGTTCCCTGCAGGGACAGAACTCTCTGCCTTGGGGCAAGAGGAACCACTGGCCATGACATGGTCTTGGTCTTCACTGGGGGCTAGCACATGTCCAGAACCAGTTAGGAATTTCTTTTTTTTAAGTGAATAACCATAATTAATAGTGCCATATTAGAATGGTAAATATTCTCAGAGAGAGTCCTGTCTAACAGTGAGTATTAGACTCATTTTTTACTTAATTTTTAATATTTCAGAAAATACTGGATTTTAAGGCCATCACTGTAGGCATTATGAGAATAAATTGCATGATTTTAAAAGGAGTCCACTTCACCCAAGTTTGCTTCCTCTCCTTCCTCTCCCTCCCCCATCTTATTCAACTTACTTTTTAAAAATATGTTTTTAAAGTTTGTTTTATAAATTTCATTTCAAGGAATATTAGCAATGAGGCCTTGTGACCAGAAATATGTTTTTAATAGCAAATCCTGTATCTCTTTTTTGCATGAACTATACTTCTCAACAATTAGATTTTGAAGATCCTAAGATTTTGAGAAAGTTTTCTGCTGGCCTGTGTGAGCTGTTTCACAAATTAATTTAACCAAGGGTAGTTATAGCATCAATATGATGACATTATTTAGAGGGGACAATAGTATACTTTTTCTGTTCAAATGAAAGGCTGTCTGGCCTACCCCAGATCACTTTGTATTTGGGTGTCATACATTTCAGAAGACAGCTGCATGGCAAGACAGTTTTTCTGCCAAAGTGAAGATGAAAATAGGGGGAATTCACTGGGTAAATCAGACCAAATGCTTACCTCTCTCTGATTTATCTGGATAATTGCCTATTCTCTCCTGTTTAGATGTATGGTTCGTGCCAATCTGTAGAAAGAAAATAGCAGGAAGAAAGGCATCCTCGTATGTGCAGAACCCAGACGTACCACTTGGTTTTTCGCTTTGTTCTTCCATTTCTGTTGTCTTCTTGTCAGGGAGACTCAGGAGCTCAGAATGGTTTCGTATGTAATGAGGTTATTGGGTCTGATGACAGCTTAATGACAGGGAAGCTTTGTAGGGCCACCTCCACTGTAGCAGTGAACAAAAATGCAGATTAAGTAACTAGCTTTTGCTTTGATCCCTTTACAGTTTGACAAATACCCTACAAAAGTTGACCCATTCTACCGGCACAGTGTGAGTTTCATTACCATGCTACACATTGAATGTAACTGCTTTGCCATTTTTGTGCTCTTGCCACAGATCAGTCAATGACTAGCAACCTTCCTTAATCATCTTTGCAAGAGTTCCCATTGCTCCTTGCCACTTTGGATGCTTGCTTTTGTGGTGTTTTGCTTTTGGTAAAGATGCAGTATCATCTTCTGAATCAAAAGATCATAAGCACTCCGAAGGCTTGAAAGCAGAGTTGCTCTTTAGTGGCAGTCAGGCATCTGTCCCGCAAAGTGAGGTGTCTGCAGTGGAGTCAGCAGAGTTCCAGGAGAGTCCGAAATCACAGCATTTCAGTCGTCAGTTGAAATGTCACTAACACAGAAGTCCTGGAATGCAACCTGAATTATTTCCTCTAAATAGAAAGTCCCTTGTCTTTTTGACTCATGACTCTTCAACAAGTAGATTTTCATTTCCTCTAGACTAAATGTAGAACCCTCTTCCACATGGCTGCTTTTGTTCTGTTGAGTTTGTTACAATGGAAAGTAAAAATATCACTTAATTAAAATAAACTCCCAAAATTGAAATGAGTGATATTTTCTCTTTAAACTCATTCTCCTTTATTAAAAAAAAAAAACAAAAAAAAAACTTGTTTCATGCAATTTTAAGAGTACGTTCTGGAACTTCAATTGATAACACCCTAGGTTATATGTTCAGTTAACTTGCAAAGCAAGAGCTTATTTTTATTCAAAGACCTTGAATATTTCCATGATATTTTGATGATGGGGTGAATACTGCATCATTTTTATCTGAAAATTTGCAAGTTTCTTTGCCAGTGATTTCTTTTTTTTTTTTTTAATGAAACCAGAAAAAAGAGAAGGTTAATCATTGCTTGTAGCCATGTTGATTCACCACACTCAACTAATCTTGCTTAGGTTTGTAGATAATGTTACCTTAACCATGTGAGTAGAAGTGCTACTTTAATACGTCAGCAAAGACTGATTTCATTCATACTCTGAACCAGATAATTAGATACCATGTTAGTCAAGAGTGCAGCTGAGAAGTCAAGACTAGTAAATATTAGAAATCAATTGAGAATTATGTACTCTAGGGGCATTCAGAAATAACATAAGATGAAAGACCTCTTTAAAAAGAAGCTAGAAAAGTGTATTTGATGACTCCTCCCCATCCCTCCCAACATGGTCCCCTCCCGTTCTGCTCAGTACTGGGATACAAAAACATATTTCACGGGGACACCCAAAGCCCAGTAGACCTATGAATTTCCTCTTTGGGTCTGGCCCATGGATGGCACCATTATGCCCCTAGTCTATACTTTGCTGATTTAAAGTAAGGACCAGCTAACACAATAATTCATATAGAAAGTTCAGCGTGCCCAACAAGTGGCTCAGATTTACTTTCTAGGACCCACTGCAGTACCTTCTCATATGCATATTCTACAGTCCTAGGCCGAAGATGGAGAATAAGCCTGGAGGCCTGGATTTTTGGAAAGTGTATGTATTATTAGGTGCTTCAGGTTTTTAGTCAGGGGGAGGAATGGTCAGCTATATTTATGTTCTAAGAGGTCAGTAATGGAATAAAACAAAAAGAAAGTGGTAAGAACATCGAATTTTTAAATTGTAAACTTAAAGGGAAAATGCCCACCTGGAGGCAGAGTACTAGAGATCTGAGTGTGTTTTACTGTGGCATGTATTTAATTACTCAGCTTTATTCAGTGTATTGTGGGACAGTTATTTCATATTAGGAGTTATAGTGGATAATATATGAAGTACTCAGTCTCCCCTGCTTTGGGGATTAGGACATTATAAGGGGAATTAAGATGCAATGCACTCAAGTATCTAAAACACAATTTTAGACTTAAAAGTAGTTTTAAATGAGGGTACTTGGCTTGCAATCACTATTTAAGTGGATTTAGTTCAATATCAATTAGTCTGAAAATCTTTGCTGCATCATTGAAGGGAGCAAAATGAAATAAAGACCAACAGAAAAAGGACGTGCTCTGAAAATGGGATTGCAAAATGTGAATTACCAAAAATAACTGACACAAATACTTTACGAAGAAGAGCTTCAATTACTGTTGTAATTTTGACATAATAAACAACCACGAGGGTGGGGCATTATTTAAAGTATTTGTATGGTGGCTTGATCACAGTAAATGGAACCAGACCAATAGGACCTCAAAAAGATTCAATTTTTAGAAGGAGGGAAAGATGTGTTTGCATTGCCTTCAGATTCTCTGTATGTCTTTCCTCAATTGTGTCCTTTTATAGACTGTGGATTGAGGAAAATTCATAGTCTTCATTCAGACTCATTCTGTTACCATCATCGAGTGGACTCCTACATGAAGGGCTTGGCTTGAGTATCCTCCTAAGAGCTTGTTCATTTAATAGCAGAAACCATTCAGAAGTGGCCATAAAAATTCAGATTTCATATGTTCATACAGAAGTGCTTTGAGCACCTGAGACTGAAACAAGAGCAAGTGAAAGCTCGATAGTGATATTCCAGGCTCGGGTTATTTCTGTGCAACCAGAATCCATCTTCTAGGCCAATTGGCAGCTCCGTTTAAAGTATACATCGAGTCGTTTTCTTTTACCCTTTCACACATATTTGTCATTATTTTAGATGAAAGAATTAAATTGTCCTCTGGAACTGCCACTTCTACAACAGCCTAATGAAGCAAGGATTGTGAATATGTTCTCATTTCCTCACACTATTAAAAGTCTAAAAGTACTAATCGAGTTTTAATGGTATAAAATCCTGGCACTCATGAAGACTTCTTTTTCTTCCCTTTTTTTTTTTCTTTTTTCTGCCTTTTTATCCCCCCCTAATTAACTTGTAATTTTCTGGGCATCTTATTTGGCTCAGAGTCCCTCCTGTTTTTGAAATGCCTTAAAATCTCCAATCATTTAGGACTTCTGATTTAACAATTAATAATTAGAAAAGCTCCCTTTCTGATGATGCCCTCACCCGGGACGTCATTTGCTGACTGATTGATCCTGAACTACTTTTAACTTTTTAAGTTACACATTCATGGCACATCTGTGTGATCATCCCATCATGGCTTCTTGACTAATAGCATCAAACTGAGATTACTTGGCTTGCTCATGTCGGTGTCTTTCTATGGGACGGGAATTTGAATATGTCACTTGCCTCCTACTAAAATCTTTTTTCCCCCTCTCCGTCTTTGGCCACAGCTCTTCCATTCCTATCCTCCTGCAGTGTCGGGCATCCCCCCTATGATCCCACCCACTGGCCCTTTTGGTTCACTACAAGGAGCATTTCAGCCGAAGGTAAGAAACCTCACAGTGAAAACACACAGGCATGTGTCTAAGTGGCGTCCCGGGGCCGGGCGTGCAGGAAGTTCTGCGTCCTCTTGCCTGCGCAGTGACTCATTAATCAGGTCCTAAGTGACCAATGGGATTAGAGTGAGCCTTTTTTTTTTCCCCCGAGTCCATCTGGTTTTAAATGGCCGTGAAAATTTAATATTCAAACTGTACTACCCACGTAATCTCAGTTAAGCTAAGATTTCTTGTGCTTTTCAAAATATACATTATATTTATTTTTTTTTACTACCAATATCGTGGACATAGCTTCTGGTCAGGAATTCTATGATATATCAGACACATGTGTGCCAGGTTGTTCTTCAGATATATGTAATCAGTAAAGACACAAAGCTGGGTCCTTATTGATTTTAGTAGAAGTGGGGATAAAGGCTTCAGGTATATGTAATTAGTAAAGACAAAGCTGAGTCCTTATTTACTTCAGTAGAAGTGGTGGGGATAAAGGTCCCACAACTAAAATTGTATCCTATGAATTCTTCTCTCATTCTCCCTCATTTCCCTCGCCAACCCCATCGGCTGCTAACAGGGTCTGCCCGCAGGTGGGGTGGTCGCCTACCATTTTGGTCCTTCTTTCTTTCTCCCTCTCTCTCTCTCAGCCATCCCACCCCTGCCATGGTTACAGTGGCCAAGGCCAAGACTTTGTCATCAGTTACTAACATCCTAGTGTGAAATTAACCTTTCATCCTTGATAACAATTAAATTCTATTCTACCTAGTCAATGAGAATGCTGTCCAACGTTGGCTACAGCTGTCTGTAAAGGTCTATATTGAAGAGTCATTCTGGAAACACTATCTTTTTAAATATACTTATAGTTTCTATTTTACTTTCACACAAAAATAAAAAGAGTCATACTTTCATGTGGGTAACCATTCTCAGACTTGAAGATATTTTGCTGTGTGTCGTTGAGTTTTCCTTTTTCATTTCCCCCCATCTCATTTCTAAGGTAAAACACAGTTTTGGGCCAGAGTCTTCCAGGATAAGCACGCAACTGCATTTCCAAAGAGGTGTTGCATTAAAACTAGGGACAGGAAAAGAATTAAAAGGCATTAGAGGTGGGGTCCCCCCCTTCAAAATCACCTGCATTGAACTGCATTGAATTCAGTTCATCTATTGAATTTGCCTTCATTGAATTGCAGCCTATATGCAAGGTTACAGATACACAGGGCTTTTATGACTGCCTCGTTAAACACTTCCTATCTGGAGATAAAATGATGATGATTTTAAACTCCTTCCCCCAGTCTGCACTTTACTACTCCCTCAGACCCTGGCCTATCCCCTCTAGGTTGCACCAAATCTCTGGGGCCTCCCCAAGCAGACTGGTAGGTCATTTAATAAATTAGACTATGTCCCTCACTCACAATTATCCAATCACACAGAAAACTACATCTGGGCAAGAAAGTGTCTCTCCTGGTGTTGAAATAGGCCTTTCCAGGCCATCGTCCTGATTGAATATGTAGATTGCAGTTCATTAGTGGAGTTCTTCATATGTATGCAAATCAGGCTGTTAACAACTTCAGCTTAATTGTTAGTTGTACTGCAGCTGATTGCTTTTCTTTCTTTCATTCTTTATTCCCCCCTTCTCCTTGTAGGCAAGCTTCGTGCCTAAACTTGAGCTCTTTTTCCTGACAAGTTTAACATCCTGGCGTGGGGGGTGTTCATAGAAGTTGTGATTTCTTCAATAAAATAACTGGTGGTGTCTCCTGAATCCTTTCCCACTAGAAAGTAGTGATTGTGCCCAAAGTAGGCTTTGTATTGTTGCTAATTCAAAGGACAGAAGCTCACAGATAAGGTTAATATTAGCAATATTTGAGAATGTTGGTGGGAATAGGTAAGAGCAAGCAGAATTGCTTTAGAAATCATCGGAGAACAGATCCTCAAGGTCCCTAAATTAGGTTCTCTTGTCCCATTTCCACCACTGCTAATGAGTAATTACTGAGTGTAATTCCTTGTTATTGTCTACCAGTTAAAACTGAGAGCTTAATGTCTGTACTTTCAGTTATTCTGATGAGAAACACCTGATCCTGCCAATTAAAATAATGTTCACTTAAGCATTTCTTGGAATGTTTGGTGATTAAGCCAAAAAAAAAAAAAAAAAAAAACCAATGGCAGTCCCTGCCATGGGTTCATTCAGAGGAAGAGGAGTTCCGGGACAGCATTTACGCTTGTGGCTTCTCTTTTTTGGTCCTGTGCTTTTTATTGCAGTGAAATGTTCTGGGGACCTCTCTGCTTTTAGATGCCATTGCTGGAGAGAGCAAGCTGTGGTCAGGCCCCCTTGAGAAAGAGCATGTGTGGTCCTTGAGAAAAATGAATCTTGCGTTTCAGAAGGAAACAAACAAATGAAGTTTGGCTTCTCTCCTTTAGGAGGAGGGAAGGATCTTGCTTTCGTGTCACCTGTTTTGTGCTTCCTAAGTAAGCTGTGGTCTAATTAATTTGTAGACATCCAACCCTATCGATGTCGCTGCTCGGCCTGGGACAGTCCCACACACTTTACTACAAAAGGACCCGAGGGTACGTGCAAAGTCAGGCTTGGTCTCAGGTAACACCAGGGGGTGTGTGTTTGCACGGGACGGCCAGCCCAGTGCTCGCATCTTCCTTAGCTCCTTTGAGCGAGCTGCTGTTTCAGCTGTTCTTCCAGTTTGTGGAAGAAAATGCCAATGGCTCTTAGAAAACAGTCTCTCCTGCTCACTGCGAGTGTAGGACACAAAGAGACCGACTTGCCAGTGGGAGAAAAGAGGAATGAATTATGGTCTGAGCCCAGAAATTGGACAGTGTCAGCTTGTATAGTTTTTACTTAACCAATCTTCTCTTTGTATGGTCTCCTTAAATTGTCTTACACACATGAAGTAGCTACAGAATATTCTGAATGGAAAAGCACTAAGGCGCTTTTCTTCCTGGAAGTCAGGCTACACATCCCCCCCTTGCCTGGGGTCAGGAAGTTATTGTACTGCACGGCTCTTTGGCCCTCTATTTTTAATGTGCTAGGGATCCTTTTGTACTGTAGAGCTAAATAAAATATCCATTATGCTTTGGTTATGTTGTTTATTCATAATTTATTACCACTGCCTGCTTCCAAAAAAGGAATTTGAAGTTGTACGATAGATATAATCTTGCCTCATTGTTACTTATAGTCATCTTTATACGAAATATGAAAACATCTTTAACAATATTGTCTTTTTACCTACATAAGGGCAGTCAGAAATTGATAACCAGAGTTAGATAGAAGTTTAAAATGACTCAACTATGTAAGTATGTCATGATGTGTAGTGAACTTCTGGAAAATGTCTAATAGCTGTAAAGAATGTAAAGTCATCAATGTAAGGGTATTGGTAAAGACAGCCTAATTCTCCTGGATGGATGGAAAGGACACCTCTCCCCAGATACCAGTTAGCAGACAGCTTTAAAAGCCTGGGGTCTGAAGGCCATTCTGCCTCAGACCTACCCCGTGTGGTTTGGAGCTCAAAACAGTGAAACTCCTGGTGTGTGATGTGAGCAAATCACATTGCCAGAGGGCACATTGCTATTGATTAAACTTGTACAGGGGCTTGTCAGCGTAGATGTACCAAGGCTTGTGAAGTGGGGGAGGGGACACTTGGCACTTTTGATAGTATGAAAATGGGTTAATTATTCTCTAAAAGGACTTCATTTAAAAGTAAAATTCTAACATTTTAATTTCCCCTCCTAATGAAGCACTACAAATTTGTTAATTAGAGCAATTGTTTGAGTGACAGGCATGTAACCAAGTTGTCATTTTCTCTTCACAGTTGACAGATCCTTTCAGACCTATGTTAAGGGTAAGAAAGCTTCTTATAGAACTGTTTTGCAACCTCTATTTGACTCCCTGTGGGTTAAAAATACAAGTCTATTACAAGGAAATAAGCCATAGAAATGTTGGAATAAGACATCGGAACGACTGTGATTGGGTTTTTCAGGTAGTGTGATTGAAAATGGCCTAAATTGTTTTGCTTTGACCGTTGGAGGCCATTGGCTTTTTTCTCTCTACAACAGAGAAAAGTCAACTGAGTCTGATCTCTTCTTAGCAGTTCTGGAAAAAGGTTTGACTAGTTGGAACTTAAGAGGAAAGGCTTAAGCTGTAGGCTGAAGTTAGTCTCTCTCGCACTTAGAAAATATATAGCTGGGGCCGGGCGCGGTGGCTCAAGCCTGTAATCCCAGCATTTTGGGAGGCTGAGACGTGCAGATCACAAGGTCAGGAGATCGAGACCATCCTGGCTAACCCGGTGAAACCCCATCTCTACTAAAAAATACAAAGAACTAGCCAGGCGAGGTGGCCGGCGCCTGTAATCCCAGCCACTCGGGAGGCTGAGGCAGGAGAATGGCGTAAACCCGGGAGGCGGAGCTTGCAGTGAGCTGAGATCCGGCCACTGCACTCCAGCCTGGGCGACAGAGCGAGACTCCATCTCAAAAAAAAAAAAAAAAGAAAATATGTAGCTGGGTCTATTTATTTTGGCTGGTGGCTCCCTCTTTCTGTACTAAGTGACATTGACTTGCCATAGCCGTTTGACCTCCTTTTAAGGTGCAGGAAGGAGATACTATAAGCATTTGGTTTCTTAACATCTTGCTTAAAGCAAATTGTTCTTGAGGTCTGCAGAGTGGCCAGTGTGATGACCTCTAAATGAATCCTGGTGTTTGGGGGTAAGACAGACATGATGAATTGTTGGACGGAAGATGTATGGACAGCAGATTTCTTACTATACATAACTCATTTCTAGGGGATATAATCAGATAATTTGATTTCTCCAGGGGAAAAAGGAGAATTGTGTCATCACTTAGGTGAGGCAGTATATTATTTGTGATTTCAAACTACCCATAATTTCATTGCAAGAGAAAAGAACTGACCCAGACTTGCATTTAAGTATATATTTTCGGCAATAACTCCATACTGTAGAAACCAGAAGCTTCTGTTCTTCGCCGATGTAGAATGAGGCTGTGTTTTCTTCTCATGTATCCAGTAGTTACTGAGCGCGCACCCCAAACTTATGGGTAGATAACTTAGCAGAAATGAAGTGAAGAGGTGGTCCCTGCCGGCTGACTGGTAGAAGAGAATACACTCACAGTACTCCACTCCTTATAAAGCAAGACATGAAATAATTGGAGAGATAATTGATTCAAATTCAACCCCAGAGGGTGGAGGATGGACTTGAGGTCTGCAGAGGCCTAGAGAATAGGAAGGAAGGAATTCTTCTCTTTGTTTCTTTTCTTTTTTTAAACGTAGGAACAATGCCCACCAACATGAATGAGTAGTTGACTCTTAGCATTTATGGTAACTGGGCTTCAATCAAAATGTGAAATTCTTTGTACCACTTTGGGGGTTAAAAACAACCACAGTTTGGGGGGAGGTTAGGACAGGTTCTGTACCCTCTCTTATTTTGATTTGACTCACATTCACTAATGAGCTCTTCTGAACAGCTGATTTGCATTATAGCATGGCAGCATTTGTTAAGTAGGGCTTCCCACTCTACCAGGTCTGCCAGCTGGCACCAGAAAAGAAAGAGAAGAGACACAGAGTGGGATTCAGGCTTTTGCCATCTTGTCCTTGCTAACCGGGGAGGTCCTTGTCAATGTGGTTTTCTGAGTAGCAAGCCCACGTGGGGAGAGGGGGGAGCTGGCTGTGACTCCCTTATGACTGGGCGCTGGAGAGCTGCTGACGGAAAAGCACTTGGAGAGTACAAAGCACTCTTGTTTCATGAAAAAAGCCTCTGCAGCCAAAATCTGCTGAAAGCTTTGGGGAAATTGAAGGTGGTTTTCTCTGAAATGTCTTCCTCCTAACCACATTGCTCTTTCTTGTTCCAGAAACCAGGGAAATGGTGTGCTATGCATGTTCACATCGCCTGGCAGATTTACCACCACCAACAGAAAGTCAAGGTCAGTCCGACCTTCCTGGTATAGGAAGAATGGGATGGGCATGTGAGTGTGTGATGTGCTCAGGAGAACCTGATTAAGGAGGCATTTAAAATATATATTACAGACCCATAGTTAGGAAGGATCAAGCCCCTCTTGGAAAAGCTACTCAGAAGTCTTAACTTTTTTTTTTTTTTTTTTCCCCAGAGTCAGGGTCTCATTCTGTTGCCCAGGCTGGAGTATAGGGGCACAGTCATAGCTCACCACAGCCTTGAATTCCTGGGCTCATGTGATCCTCCCACCTCAGTCTCCCAAGCAACTGGGACTTTAGGCATTTACCACCATACTTGGCTAATTTCTTGATTGTTTTTGTAGAGATGGGGGTCTCACTGTGTTGCCCAGGCTGGTCTCAGACTCCTGGCCACAAGCAATTCTCCCGCCTCAGCCTCCCAAGTAGCTGGGATTACAGTGCAAGCCACAGCAACCAGCTCAGAAATCTATTAATTAGGGAAACCACCAGTGAAATTACAAAACAAAAGCAAACTGATAATGCCCTGGGGTTCCCCCTTTTTAAATTTTGTCATTTTATTGATCCAAAGGGATTGAATATGGATTAAATGCTAAAATAAAGCTTTTGGAAATAAAATTATAGTGACCAAAAATTAGAATACAGAAAATACTTTGCATCTGGGAAGAGCTACAAATGAATGTTGGGTTTGGGTTTTTGTAAAAATAGTGACTGCTGCATTCTTTTCATTTTTTTGGCTGTGGGAAAACGGTACAGTCATGTATGCCCTATATGAAGATGATGCGACTGAACTGTCATTGGTCCTGTTGATGGTCAGTGCCGGGGGCTGGAATACAGTCAGTACTTGCAGGAGCTGCGTTCTGGCCATTACCTCGCTGTCCAAAGATGGTTTTTCCTTTTTGTCTATATTTTCATCATAGGGATGAATATATTCCATGTTCTGCTGAGCCTTTATGACTCAGTAGGGGAGAGATCAAGAACTTCTGCAAGTCCCTGGATACAGCATCAGTGCTTGGCTTAGGGAACACAGTAACTGACAAGTCGGTATTTTACAGTCTGGGTATTTACAGGCTATGTTACGATGCCCGTAAAAACAGGAGCAAACAAGCAATCAGATAACTCCAATAAGCTTCACTTAATCCATTTCTTCATGAACAAGCTTTTAGTCCTACCAGCATTTGGGAGCTCTCATGAAAGAAATACAGGAGACCAGTGAGCTAGAAGACAGAGCTCTTCATCACAGAAGAGAAATCTTTTTAAAAGGGTGATGTGATTTTTAAAATAAAACAGCCCAAGTTCCAGCCACTCCAGAGGCTGAGGCAGGAGAACCCCTTGAGCCTGGGAGTTTCGTCCAGCCTGGGCAACATAGCAAGATCTCATTTCTTTAAAAAAAAATGAATATATAAAAAATAAAACAACCCAGTTAAAAGTTAAGATGCAAACCTCAATCAATGAGGTCGCTAAGATACTTTGCTTTGGTTGTCAGATACCTGCTCTTTCTTAGAACATGCCATCAGTGAGTTTGGCTCACTTGCACTTTATCGTTTGGGGAAGTTTAATTGGAAGCCTTGTGGTCTATCCTAGAAAATGTGTGTGCTTTGAAGAGCTAACTAGATTTTGATGATTAGTTCAATTCAGTTTTTGTTCTGGTTGATGTGGTTAGTGGAACGGTAGGTAAAGCACATCTTCCTTGTAACTTCTTTGGTTAAAAGCGAGGAGGGATGTTGCACGTGCCACTTTAGCAACTTCTTTCCCATAAAAGTGTCCCCAGTGACTTAAACTTTCATTATCCCAATTCAATTAGAAAGACCTCTTGAACATGAGATAACTTCGTTCATCTTCCCTTTTCAGCAAACTGCTTGTAATCCCCAAGCTCCATTTTGCTTCATGGCCCTAAGTTGTGGTTAATGGAACTGTGCTATGTACCATGCAATATTAGCACTAAATAATTTGGCCACCAAATTAAAGGAGGTCCTCAAAAGAATTGTATAGATTCATAGTGAATTAGAAGCTTGGTTTTGAGGCTTGGCTATGACTTGATAGTGGGACTTTCATTATAGCATTCCCTGTAGATTTGAGCAGAGCTTGCATCTTCCCTTTCTCTGTAACGTTCCTTTACGCATTCTTTTTGTTGCTTACCCAGTATTTATCGAAAGAGCCTACGCCTGCAAGTTCCTTACTGCGCCGGGCTGGGGGCACGCGTCCTTCCTGGCGTCTAGTTGCTTAGAGTTCAGTAATGAGGATCAGTGTGTGTGTAAAAAGTGAGGAAACTGTGTGTGCTCTCTTAATGGGTGGTGTCAGTTTCAGCTGGAGGTGCACAGGTAGTTTTCGCTTTCAGTGGGGGTGATGGATGAGTGGGACGTTGCCTTCAGCAGTAAGGGAATAGCAGACTTCCCTGTCTCAGACCCTCACGCCACGTTCTGTCAATATAGATGCCCCCTAATGGGGCTTTGCTGTTGTACAGCCGGGCAGGGATCCCTCAGGACATGAGGGAGATTGAGCTGAGGCTAGAATGGGGCTAAAGAGGCTGAAAACCCAGGAGACTAGATGGGGAAGAGTTCATAGCAAGGGAAAGTCAAGGTCATAGCAAGGGAACGTCAACTGGAAGCTTCAAGTCCCAGGACCCCAGGCCTTGGGAGCAGTGCTTATCCGAGGAGGCGTGAAGCCAGTTCAAAGAGAAAGCTATCAAGAAACAAGGAGGTGGGGCAGCTTTGAAACCATGCTGGTGTGAGGACCTCCAGCCTAGAGAATGATGCCAGGGGAAGTTTGAGATGAAGATTATGAACCAATTTCTGCTGCCTAAGAGGATGGTAGGCAGAAAGATTAGCCTGAGGATGCATAAAGAAGAGGAAACAGAGTGATTTCTGTCCATGATAAGGACTTCACACGAGTCTTTTTTTTTTTTTTTTTTGGAGACAGCCTCGGTCACAGCAACCTCTGCCTGCCTCCCAGGTTCAAGCAATTTTCGTGCCTCAGCCTCCCCAGTAGCTGGGACTACAGGCACTCACCACCAGGCCCAGCTGATTTTTTGTATTTTAGTAGAGACAGGGTTTTACCATGTTGCCCAGGCTGCTCTTCAACTCCTGAGCTCAGGCAGTCAGCCCACCTTGGCCTCCCAAAGTGCTGGGATTATGGTTTACTTGTCTGGACGGACCCCCCCCCCACAACCTTCCTCAGGTAATTACAGGTAGAAGGAAGAGATAGGGCCTCTATTAGTTAAATTAATACTCTTACTTTTTCTTTTTTTATTTATTATATAACAATGATCATTTGAAAGCTTATAGACATGCAAATATTTCTGCATAACTTTCAGTTACTAATGAACTGTGATCTATTAGAGTATGGCAAAGAGTCATTAAACAATTAATTTATACAGCAGATTATTCATGCAGAATTCCTAATAAAATGAGCTTTAAGACACCATTATTTTAAATCTTACTAAAATGGGCCTTTACAGCAAAACACTGAACTACTTTGGGAGTGGTGGCAGTCTCCATAAATAGGATATGGTTTTATTTCTCAAGCCATTAACCTTAAAGACCAAACATAGCTGGGTGCGGTGGCTCACACCTGTAATCCTAGCACTTTGGGAGACCAAGGTGGGCGGATCACTTGAGTTTGAGACCAGTCTGGCCATCATGGTGAAACCCCATATCCACAAAAAATACAAAAATTAACTGGGCATGCTGGGAGGCACCTGTAATCCCAGCTACTTGGGAGGCTGAGGCAGGAGAATCGTTTGAACCTGGGAGGCAGAGGTTGCAGTGAGCTGAGATCACACCAGTGCACTTCAGCCTGGGCGGCAGAGTGAGGGAGACTCCGTCTCAAAAAACAAAAAAAAAAAACAGACCAAACACTAGTGTTGTCACTAGACATTTCTGGTGTAACAGGCACTACCGGCCTGCAGATCTGACATTTGAGGGTGAAATGGTTTTTGGGTAGCTGCTTTCTCTCACAGTGTTTGTAAACTTGAACCCGAGTGCACCGTTCACAGTCTCCAGCTCCAGCTCTTCACTAACACCTTTCTTCCTTACTGTTGGCCTTGGGACCCTTACTGTCCCCCTTGCTGTGTAGAAACAGATGCAGTCAGACCCACATAAGCTGGACTTCGGACTGAAACCTGAGTTCCTGAGCCGCCCTCCAGGCCCCAGTCTCTTTGGAGCCATCCACCACCCCCATGACCTGGCACGGCCTTCAACTTTGTTCTCTGCCGCTGGTGAGTGTGGGTTTGGGTGGGGGAGCAGAGCTGAGAAATGTGGTTCTCAGGTAACTAAATAAATGAGGTTTGGGCTCTGAGCCGCCGCTCAGTCACCACCTACAAAAATACAATTTATGCCAGCTTGCAAGGCAACATCGCAGCACATCCAGCGGGTTGGGAATCTTCGTTGATACACTCTTTCATTAAAGGAGGAAGCAGAGATCATCTTTCCCTTACAGGGATTCACATCGCTTCGGTTCATTATTTGCTTCTATATTAAACCAGTATAACTCACAAGCATGTCAATTGCTATTGAGAAAGATCAGAAGGCTTACAAGGGCAGATGGGAAGGAAACAATGCCAGGAGTTATAGAAGGATGCGGTCGCCCTTAATATGGTGCCCGCAGCGCACTGTAATTTTGCACCAGGATGCTCAGTCATGCTGTGTTTTAAAGTCCTGAGGATAACGAATGATGATTAAGGCAGTTGCCAGGAGTGTGGTCTGTGATAAGGGAGGGTGGGCCACTCAGTTGCTGGTTTTCTCTGCTACAAAACATAATACTATTGGCTGGTTGGTTAAAGCGATGGAAGAAATTTAGGAAACGGCATAAACACACAAGTGACCTGTTCATCAGATCTGTAATTGATTTAACCTCTGAGAATACACACTGTCAAGTGTGTGTGTGGAAGGGGTGAGGTAGAGAGTGACCATTATGCTCATTCCTGCTCCTGCTACAAACAAAAGGCAGCGGCTGTAAGGACTGTGTGGTGGATGAGAACAGCCCTCTTGGTATCAAGGGTTTCTTGTCATTCTGTCTTCTTTAAAGCTTTTTTAAGTGTAACTTCTGGCACACAGAGCTCTGCTCAGTTAACACTTAAAAATGATGGCATTGAGCTCATTCTGCTAATCACTTCATACCCACTGTGCTAAGTAGAATTTATTCTTTTGGTCGTAAGCGGTCAAGGGGCTCCCCATTTCTGATCCTTGCGGGACAAGTCTCACAGCCATCCTGCCAGCTGCCACCCCAGGCTTTTATCCAAGACTCACTGTGGGTGGACCTCTGGCTCTTCAGTGCAGGAAGAGAGACGCACCCACATTGCAAGAAATCTTCATTATAATAATAGGCCTTGCTACCAAAGCAAGTGAATCCCCCTGGAGGGTCGATGGAATTTGCTAAGGTCTCAGGTTCTTCTCTGTCAGTGCTGTCTAGGGACATATTTGAAGGCTCTGTTACCATGGCACCTAGGCTCTGAGACAGGGCTACATTAAGAGCGATTTTTGGAGAGAAATAGATTTCTCTCTGGTTTCCATTTGAGCCAAGTGGATGAACTGGCTTCTTTTGCTTCAATAATTCTGAAACTGCAAGGCACCCCTGGGGGCCCTGGGCTTAGCAAAGCTCTGGTCTTCATTGAAGCATTAATTAGCTTGCACTACACAGACAGTATGTGGCCAAAATTTTATTTAGCCGACAACACTGCCAACGCCTGATGAATATCCTGGAATATATTCACTTTGTGGAGGCGGGGTATCATTCTTACACTTCCCAGGTGGAAAATAAGCCAGCATGCAGGACTGGATAGATAGCCCTCAGGTGTCTTCCAATTCTGAGCTACCGTGACTGGGATGATGTTCCAGAACGAACATACTGTGTGGCTTCCTCTCCAAACCCAGGCCACAAGACTTTTGCAGCCCAGGGAACAGCAGTCCAAAACATGAATTGAGTTAACAGAGTGCAGACAGCAATGACCCCTACATTTAATCCATCTTCCTAAGGGAATTTATATTTGTTTATAGGAACTTAGAAAAAATGCAAAGGATTATGGAACAGTTATTCCTAAATTCTTTATCCAGGCCCTGTTTATACTTCCATTCTAGAATGTAACCTTCTTTAGCATAAGCAGTATGGGATTCTGCCCAAAATGGTTATTTGGCGAACCTTGTAACTGATGTGTATAACTTGTACATACTTAAGAAATCCAGCCATTTTCATCTTGCTTTTGGGTGCTAATCCCATGAATATAAACTAGAGACTTCTTCAGATGACCTTGGCAAATCTCTCATCTAGGACAAGGCCTGCCTTCCAGGGAGCTAGCCTCCTTAGCTAGTAAGTGGCCTCATATTAACAAGCCCATTTGGCACCCTAAGCCTTTAGAAATGCCCTTCCCTAATTCGCATTTGCACACTCTCTCTCTCTCTCTCCTTCCTTCCTTTCCCAGCTTCCTTCAAGAACAGGAATAGAGGCATCTTCAAGAAATACACATTAGGCAAAATACAGAGTAAAGGAGGAAATGTGGATCAAGGGAAAACTGAAGGAAACCACTAAATTAGACCTGAGCTCCCTGACAGGCAAAGCAAAAACCTATGAGTCGGTTATAAGATTTTTAGTGCCCCAAAACAGAAGAATCAACCGGCTTCTCCTGGCATTGAAAGTTGAGAGACATCAGAGGACTTCATCTCCTAAAACCTAATGTAACTCACAACAATGAGTTTTATAGAGTTGGACCTTATAGTATCCTTCGAAGTGGCTGCATGCGAACTAACATATTCTTCAGGAGAAGGGATTCTGCAAGGCCCCGGAGTAGCGTAGCTGAGAACCACGGCTTCAGGACCACCCCTCCTGAGCCAGGGATGATAAACGGGCTGGGTGTCTGGAACAGTGTTTCTCAAAGTGAAAACTTGCCCCTCCGAGATACTCACTCTATGAGGAAAGGATTCCGTGACGAAATGTTCCCCTCTTAGAGAATGAAGGAGCCTATAAGCTTATTAGCGGCTCTAACAAGTCTTCAGTAAAGAAACTTGGCTTAGCTCTTTCTAATCCAGTATTTCTCCAAATTTACTTGGTTATAAAACCTCCCCTCCTCCCATGATGCAGGGGAGTTATTGCTGTCTTTGTAATACTGTGTGTCATCGGCTTTAAAAACAAATACCTCGGCCGGGCGCGGTGGCTCAAGCCTGTAATCCCAGCACTTTGGGAGGCCGAGACGGGCGGATCACGAGGTCAGGAGATCGAGACCATCCTGGCTAACACGGTGAAACCCATCTCTACTAAAAAATACAAAAAACTAGCCGGGCGAGGTGGCGGGCGCCTGTAGTCCCAGCTACTCAGGAGGCTGAGGCAGGAGAATGGCGTAAACCCGGGAGGCAGAGCTTGCAGTGAGCTGAGATCCGGCCACTGCACTCCAGCCCGGGCGACAGAGCGAGACTCCGTCTCAAAAAAAAAAATAAATAAATAAATAAATAATAAAAATAAAAAGAAATACCTCTTTTAGGTGGTGGCCAGCCATGCTGGGAAAGTGAAAAAGGGATGATTGATTTTCTGCTTCCCAAAAAAACATTTTCTTTTACCCCGTGTCTTGCCTGCAGGGGCCTGGGTGGACTTTAGCCATGACCTCCCTTGAGCATTTTTTCTCATGGGGCCGTTAAGCAAGTAGAAGCCGGTTGCATCTTCAAAGTTGGCTTTTTGTAAACTCTGGTTTTGTTATGTTTGACTTAACAGGTGCTGCACACCCAACTGGGACCCCTTTTGGGCCACCTCCTCATCACAGCAACTTCCTCAACCCTGCTGCCCACCTAGGTGAGTCACCCAAAATCATGGGAACTGAGGTGTGTGCTTCAGGCAACCCTGCTGTGTTTACCATGCTTCCGCTGCACCTCCAGGCAAACTGGTGGGAGTCCCAGATACCTCGCTTACCACTTAGGCAGGAGATGGTACTCTCTTAGGGGTTTCAATACATGCCATCCAGCTTCCAGATTTCATCTCTCACACCACATTCTTTCGGTAGTGGAGCTGTGCTCAGCAGTGGTTCTGCCTGAGCTTACCATGGTGCAGTGGGTGAGAGCCATCCCTTGGTATCTCAGGGAATCCGAGTTTACAACAGCCTGTTCCTGCCCATTGGAAGAAGATGGTGAGCTCTTGCCCCGTAGCAAAGGTCACCTCTAGGAAGCGGAAAGAAACACAAGCTGATGTTATGGAGAGGTGCTATTCCACATGTCACTGCCTCGATGAATGAGTCTCTTCCTAGTGAAGGTGCATGCTTTGTGTGGCCTTTGCATATTCGATCCCATCTGCAAAGTGTACAGGCAGATGCAGGCATTGCCTTGCACAACATCAGGGCATATCATAGGCGTGCCTTCAGAGTTTCATCATGGATTCAGATGTCACCTCTTTCTGTTCTGTTAGAACCTGCAGAGCGCACTCCTGGCAGAGGCGAGACTGGGCAGGAAGGCAAGTTGTACACCCTGGCTTGAGTAGTGTCCCCACTGGGCAAAGGAAGAGTAATGCAAAATGCACAGTTGTGGAATTAGAGCCCTCAGATAGATTTTGCTAACCCAGTGCCTAAATCCAAGTGTAATGAAAACCTTTTACACCATCCAGTAGGAGAAGTGGGACAGGCCAGGTGGGGGTGTAGAGAGGGCAGGGATCCCGCATCACCCTGCTCCCAGGAAGTTCTGGGTTCCTCTCTCAGCAGAGCCCCTGACCATTTCCTTCTTCCCCATCTTGTTTGCAGAGCCTTTTAATCGGCCGTCTACATTCACAGGCCTAGCAGCCGTTGGTGGCAATGCCTTCGGGGGACTTGGAAATCCTTCCGTTAGTGAGTACCTCTAACTTTTAAAAATCTGCCTTGGACTTTTTATCTCCTGTGATCCGCATATGGCTCAAGACCTTTCTAGAGAAAAGGAAAACTATGCTCTGGGGGGGACCAGTGTAGGTTATATCACTGCAAAAGCAGGCCTTCACAGTGGGGTGAGGTGGAAGCGTGCAGAGCCACCACTGTGAGGGCAGCCGCCACTGTGAGGGCGGCCCCCTGTGGCTATCCAGTTCTGAGGGGCAGGAACGGCAGTGTAATTGATGACCACAGAGAGTTTACTCAAGTTCAGAGTTTCATCCACATCCCATCTCTGCTCTCCAAGATTTTGGCTGCAACTCACATTAGAAATGAAAGCAGTAGTTACATTTCATCTTGCCCGTGGCATTCGTGGAGTTGAAAAAAGCACAATGAAAAATAGCAGGAAGACAGCACCAGGCTCGGGATAATCAAGATTTGGCAACATTTTATTCTCCATCATCTAGGAAGACTTTGCAGTTTTCTACTATTAAAAAAGCTCATCTCGATTAGGAGAAGAGTTAGAAGCCCATCTCACGTTCTAAACATTAGTATTTAGTTGCTGGATATGCAAATTATTTTCTTTCATGCCACATACCATATACTCTGGGTACAGGAAGAGCTAAAACGTGTCTCTGAGCATACCGTCACAGGTCAGTCTTTATTTAAAATACATCAAGGAGACCGGTGTGTCTGTTGAGGGCAAGGTCCTGTCTGGTCTCTGGTGACACTTGAGAGGGCCGCGATGGGTAGAGGAGACGGTGACTTCTGCGAATTAATTTAGAGTTATTAATCCAAATCCCACCATCATAACACACCCTTCTGCATGCCTGGAACTTATGCATGCACCAGATACGTTGAATTAGGTTATCTCAATACCCATTTGGTCCCTTTTCCTTTTTAATTTCCCCTGTCCCCACCTTTGCTTTTGGTTTTAAAAAGAAAAAGAAAGCTGTGAGCTACCTCTCCAGTGTAGGACAAGACTTCCTCTAATGAATTTGTTAATCTCCTTTCCTTTTCCAGCTCCCAATAATATGTATTCATTTTAACTCTGAATGCTGTTAAAAGTTTTTTGGTAAGTACCTTCATTACAGCAGATTATATAATTTCTCTTAAACCTTTTTGTTCTCCACTTCACCATTTCAGCACCCAACTCAATGTTCGGCCACAAGGATGGCCCCAGTGTGCAGAACTTTAGCAACCCTCACGAACCCTGGAACCGGCTGCACCGAACGCCTCCGTCGTTCCCGACCCCTCCGCCCTGGCTGAAGCCAGGGGAGCTGGAGCGCAGCGCGTCCGCTGCAGCTCATGACAGAGATAGAGATGTAGATAAACGAGACTCATCTGTTAGTAAAGATGACAAAGAAAGGTACGGAAAGAAACCGCTCTCGAGTCCCCACTCTGTGCCAAGTACCAGTGGAACCGGCCGCCCACCCTCCCTGTCCCAGCCTCGTGCTTTAGCCACCCCGCTAGCCTCAGCTCATCCCCACAGCCAGTGCCCGCAGCCCCTCGCAGTCCCCATGGCCCGTAGCATATGGTGACGGTAGGAGATAGCAGAGCTAGCAACAGATTCCTGTCTCAGTCGCAGTTACACATCAGCACGTCCTAAGACCCCGTTAGTGTGTCCAAACAGAAGTCTTTCTCTAGAAGACAGGGAGTTGGAGCTTTGGGCCAGACACACACAGCATGAATCAATTCCATATTTGCTTTCAAGTCCGTGCAGTCCATTAAACCATCCATAGGTTTTTCCCGCTCTTTTCTTCTTTTTGTTTTCTTTTAGAAAGCCATGTTTGCATTGCCTCATCATATTTTTCTCAAGTTTTGTTCAAACTCAAAGCCTGGGGCTCACAGATGACTAATACGATTTTACTCACCTAGATGTAGAGAAACGTCGACAAGCAGTTTTGGTCTGGTTTTGGTTTCACTAGTGGATAATTTTGTTAACCGTTGTCTCTGCACTTGGTAACCCATGCCTAGAAAAAAAAGTAGTATTAAAGAGGGAATGTCTTGCAGTATTTTTTCCAAAGAATATCATACACATTCTTGACAAAATGTCTCCTTTTTTCTTTCTTTAGGCTATTTTCAGTTTAAATGAACTGATAAGGAATGCACAAATATGCCTGACAGAAAATACCTAATCCCAATTTCCTTGCAGTACTTAAGATTTAAATTTGATCGAAATCTTTAATGTTTCTTTTCTTTGTGTACCGTGTATGTATGTCTGTGTGTATCTCCTAGTAATTTCAAAGAATTCAACTTTGCAGGCTCTGAATGCGGCAGATTAGTAGATACTCATCAGAGGCCATTATGCTGACTGATAAAAGAAAAAGACAAAGTTTCCTTCAAGGCAGTATGATAACAATCTCTTAACCACTGGGAGGAACGTTTCTGACATTCAGCTCTGAGCTGTGAACTGCCGAAATGAGGCACGCCTAGCAACCTAATGTGGCCGACCTTAGGCCGCCAGCTTTCCGTACACAGCCTGTCACTAGGTGCAATGCAGGATGTGGCCACCAGCCCTTTGCGCGTTTCTCTGGATGGCGTCAAAATGGCCTCTTGGATTCAAGTCAGGAAGCTTAATAAATAAAATGTACTCTTCTTCCATACTTCGCTTAAAAGTTACTCCTCTTCTCTGCATGTGGGCAGGAAACAGCCCTTATACGGGAGCCTCCTGAACTCTCTCACTGTGGTCCTCTGATCCTTGCACACCAGCACCGAGCCAGTGTGGCAGGCTGCCACTCTCCTCAACTTTGCCATATCTGTCTTGGCGCCATCTATAAGATTTGCCTGGTCTTAGTTTTAACTCAAGTTTTACCTTATTGTCATTCCATTTGTTTTTGCATTTTCTGCCCAATACTCTTGAGCCCCCATCCAAGACAGGTCTCTAAAATTCTTGTCTTGCATTTTCACTCACAGCTGTTCTCTAAAATTGTTTTCAATGTCCTCATGAGGTTTTATGTTTAGGGACCTGCTTTTCCTACTGCCTTCCCTCCGTCTTCTCATCAGACTTTGGCTTTCTTATCCCATCTGGTGCACAAGTGCTCTTTGCAACTCAAAAGTCCTCCAGTTGTGGCTTCCTTTTGAGCCTCTCTCACATGCTGTGTCTTGGAGATGGCTCCATATCCACGTTCTTTGCTCTGAAACTGGTCACTTGTCCTTGTAAGGAGCAAGAGACTTCTGTAGCACTGGTTGAACCCTTCCTTCCACTGGCTCTGTGTTGCACAGTTGGAAGAAAAGTGATACTTGGCGGGCGTTGGCCTCTTAAAACGGGATTCTTAACACTAGACAATCCGGAGAGTCCACACAGTGGGGCTGGATTGCCGCATCACTTTATTGACCACATGCAGCCATCTTGGCTTCCTGGAAGCTCTTCTGTGCTCTTGGTTGAGGCTCTTACAGTGCAGAGAGATTCTTGCTCCCGCAGACTCCCCCTCACCCTCATCCCTGGTCCGTCTCCCCCATTAAGCTTCCTCTAAAATCTAGGTAAGTAGGATGAGGGTGGCTGGCTCTGCCCTGCCCAGGGCATGGCTGCTGCCTTGGTGACCATGGGAAGCAGCCCCCAGCCTGTCCTCGTCACACCACCATTTCACCCGCAGCCCCTGGCCCGGCCGACTCGCCGGTTTCATTTCATCTGCGTCCTTGTCTTCCCCTCTCTGCCCCAGGGAAAGCGTCGAGAAGAGACACTCCAGCCACCCTTCACCAGCACCTATCCTCCCGGTGAATGCCCTGGGACATACCCGCAGCTCCACTGACCAGATCCGGGCTCATCTGAACACTGAGGCTCGGGAGAAGGACAAACCCAAAGAGAGGGAGAGAGACCACTCGGAATCCCGCAAGGACCTGGCCGCCGACGAGCACAAGGCGAAAGAGGGCCACCTGCCCGAGAAGGACGGGCACGGCCACGAGGGGCGCGCCGCGGGCGAAGAGGCCAAGCAGCTGGCCCGGGTGCCGTCTCCCTACGTGCGGACCCCGGTGGTGGAGAGTGCCAGGCCCAACAGCACCTCGAGCCGGGAGGCCGAGCCGCGCAAGGGTGAGCCGGCCTACGAGAACCCCAAGAAGAGCTCCGAGGTCAAGGTGAAGGAGGAGCGGAAGGAAGACCACGACCTGCCTCCAGAGGCCCCGCAGACCCACCGGGCCTCGGAGCCGCCGCCTCCCAACTCCTCGTCCAGCGTGCACCCGGGGCCCCTGGCCTCGATGCCCATGACGGTGGGGGTGACGGGCATTCACCCCATGAACAGCATCAGCAGCCTGGACAGGACTCGCATGATGACCCCCTTCATGGGCATCAGCCCCCTCCCGGGCGGAGAGCGCTTTCCGTACCCTTCTTTCCACTGGGACCCCATCCGGGACCCCTTGAGGGATCCTTACCGAGAACTTGACATTCACCGGAGAGACCCGCTGGGCAGGGACTTTCTGCTAAGGAACGACCCGCTCCACCGGCTCTCGACTCCCCGGCTGTACGAAGCCGACCGCTCCTTCAGGGACCGGGAGCCTCACGACTACAGCCACCACCACCACCACCACCACCACCCGCTGTCTGTGGACCCTCGGCGGGAGCACGAGCGGGGAGGTCACCTGGACGAGCGGGAGCGCTTGCACATGCTCAGAGAAGACTACGAGCACACGCGGCTCCACTCCGTGCACCCCGCCTCCCTCGACGGACACCTCCCCCACCCCAGCCTCATCACCCCGGGACTCCCCAGCATGCACTATCCCCGCATCAGCCCCACCGCGGGCCACCAGAACGGACTCCTCAACAAGACCCCTCCGACAGCAGCGCTGAGCGCACCTCCCCCGCTCATCTCCACGCTGGGGGGCCGCCCGGTCTCTCCCAGAAGGACGACTCCTCTGTCCGCAGAGATAAGGGAGAGGCCCCCTTCCCACACGCTGAAGGATATCGAGGCCCGATAAGCCGAGAACAGGAGCACGAATGAGGAAGAAACCCTAGGCAGACACCAGGCCAGACTTGAGAGACAGAACTCCTGCATGGCTCACATAGACTGCGGGGGCGGGAAGCCCCACCTCTTCCCCTTGTAAAAAATGTATAGACTCTGCACATTTTGAAATGTTTTGTATATTGTATGTTGAGATTTTTCAGATCTTTTAGCCCAGTCATATGTTCTCACGTCTCCTACTTTTTCTTTCTCGTATAAAACTTTTTGATTTGAACCAAAACAGTGAAGATGACAACACACACCAATTAGATGATAATTTTGGGGGGGCGGGGGGAGAAGTCCACGCCATCCATCATGCAAAATTCTTTCAGATGAGGTGGGAAGACAGACAGTGTACATAGTTATGTAAAAAGAGATTGCTTCATGAGCTAATGGTTCATATATGCAAAAGGGTAAGATGAAAGCTTTACTTTGTACAAATGTAAATAGGTAAAGATTAAGTAACATAATACATTAATACTTCTTAAAATGTGCTACTTGCAAACTTACTTAATATCACTGAACACAGTCGGCTAAGGCTGTGTTCCCATATATTGTTATAGACAGCTAAACCCTTCAACTATGCAATGAATGTTCGGGCTTTTCACAAAAGCCCGCCTAACTCAAAGGAGCCTTTTCAAATCCATTTACAACATACTTAAGGTCATATTTTCCCTGAACAAGCGCTTACGTGATATGACTCTGTTTTCCTTGCTTGTTTTTTTTCAAACGGAGAAACATCCTATTTTGCAAATTGGACCCCAGGCTGGAACTTAGCATCTGAAGTTGCCGCTTGTGGGCTCTGGGGAAAAGTGCAGCCCCGGAGAGGTAACTGAGGACATGAGCAACCGGTGCCAGGGAGGGTGGGATTCGCCAGATGCCAAAATCAGGGGACGGGTGGTGGTGTCTGTCAGACACACACAGGTCGCCAGTGACTTCACACACACCTCATGTGAGAACCATGCCTTTTTTAGTGTGTCCTATTTCATACCTGTACACACTTCGTTTTGTAATGAGATTTACTTACACCCAAACAGATCCTGAAAGAAAGCTTCAAGTTTTCTCAGATGATGGATATGTTTTCACTGTATTCAATAACTGACCGATGTAAGGTGCACGTTTCCCGATGTGACGCACTGTATTCCAGCTGGTGATCAAGTCTGGGAATAGCCGTAACAGGTCAACCTTGTGGAGCCATCGCGAGTTAGAGGGTGAAAGATGGCAGAAAAAAAGTCTTGTGTGTGAGTGTGTTTTTTGAGTTTGCATCAATCTTAATGTCTCTTCATAATACTTTTATAATACATTAAGCCTCTTGTCTACATATTTGGAGAGAATATGACTTTACTAGCAGAGAAATACAATATATCTTGTCTACTGGACTGTAAAATATATGTATGAAATAAAATTAGTTCCATTTGGTCTTCTAGTATATTAAAGTGCTATCTGACGTTGTTATCCTGTTTTTGCAAAAAAAAAAAAAAAAAAGTTAACTACAGACCATTGTTTCTAATAAGCAGAGAGATCTATTTTAGTAGTAAACTGAAGGTTTAGTTGTGAGCTTCAGATTTTGTGAACTCCAGATGTTGTGCGGTGTTTTTTTTTTTTTTTTTTTTGTTATTTTGTTTTTTTTTGTTTTTGTTTTTTTTTTAAAGACAACAACTAAAAAAAAAAAATCCAAGGAATATGTACACTGGAACTGTAGTGGTAGCTTTCAGTATTGTAAAGAGATTGTTCTATACGGACCTTTTTGCTGTTTATCCTGTATGTAATAAAGTCCTTTCTAGATCCTATGTGAAAAGAAAAGTGAAGCAACTGAATCTTCAGCATGTTCTCATCGGCGGAGCCTTCTTGTGTAATGTAAACTGTGCCATGTTATTAAAAAATGTGAACTAAGCTTCCAGCTGCTTGTTTGTGTGAGGTGACCATCATTACCTTAGGGAAGAAGCCATACCTGTACAAGACCGGGCTCGTGAAAAGAAACACCTCGAACCCAGCCTGCGTGAGAACAGAAGGCTCACCTGCCGTGGCTGACCACCCTACCCAACTCGGTTAGCGTCTCACCAATTCGTTACTGTAAACATTTGCACCCCACACAGTTGCTTGTGGTTTTTTTTTTTTTTTTTTTTTTTGCGGGGGGGGGGGGTGTTCTGTTCATTTTTTGTATGTCCAAAATACTGTAAAAGTCAGGTACTTCTGGATTTTATAGACGTTTGTACCGTGTGGGCCACGTTAGCCAGTTCTGTTTGTGCCTCTGAGCTACTTCAAAAGTGAGCAAAAGTGTTTGCTTTTCCAGCAGTGATGAGAAATCTGACCCAGGGCCTGTGACAACAGTTTTTGCTTGCTCATTCCATTGTATTTCAATATCTGTGGACTCAGTCTTATGTAATACTAAAGACCTTCCAGATTTTTTTTTTTTTTTTCCTGTCCTGGCTTTTTCTCTCTTTTAATTATGTGGTGTAGTCCTCATCAGTTTGCAGTCTCCCTGTCCTCTAAAATCTAGTTTGTTTTGTTTTTTTTTTTTTTTTGATGTAAAAAAAAAAAAAAATTGTTAAATTTTCTTGTATCGACCTGATGAAATTGCTATTTGGATGAGATTGTTTGCATGGGTGTTTGTATGTTACTAGGGAAAAAGCAAAAGTAGTTCCAGTTAGCAAGATCTGGGTAGCTGCTGAATGGGAATCAGATAGAAATGTTCAGAAATTGTGGAGCGGGGGCAGGTCTGTGGCTGGCAAGTGCTGTGGACTCCTGTGGTTTCACAGGGGCATCTGAGAAGTGCATCCAAAGCTCTGGAAAAGTCAGTCCGGGGTGAGAAAAGGGCACTGAGAAAGCAGTCCAGTTGCTGACATCCGCTAATCTGGGCAGAGCAGGGACTTCTTGAATAAAAGCCCATTTCACTCAGCCTTGTTTTCCTATGTTAATACCTGACTCCAAACTGGACAAAATAAGGAAGAAAAACCCAGTGGATTGGAAAACAAGATAAACACTGTGTTTTTCCAATTTAGGCACTTCTCAGGACCCTGCAGACAGTAGCAGTGGCGCCTTGTTTTGCTATTTTCCCTGCTGCAATTGTACACGTATTTTGACGTCGCCATCTGCCATGTCAGAACATAGGAGAGTCAAACTCTCAAATCAGCCACGGTATTTAATCCCCAGGGCTTCATTCATCTCACCCTTTGCATATTTTCCCCCTAATTACGTCCAGCTCCTCGGCACTGATGGGGACCAGCACCAATTTGATTTCCTGCTAACCTATAGATACTCTAATTATCTCCCCCATCTTTGACTGACAGTGATCTTGTTACCTTCTAATGGCACATGACAGGTAAAATAGCGAATATAATGATGCAATAATTACCACTTTGGATGGATATTTGCCACAGCATTTGCTGTTTATCCATTTTTCTGCCTCAATCAAGGTAGATGAGGGGAAATAAGACGCATTCTTTACATATGTAGCATAGAAAGAAGTTGAAGCATCAGATCAGTTGAAGGAAAGAGGACAACAAATGTAACCTGGGCTTTTTCACATGTTTGTAAAATTCTGCCATCTTTTCTGTGCATTAGTTTTTTTTTTTTTTTTTTTTTTTGAGACTGAGTCTTGTTCTGTTACCTAGGCTGGAGTGCAGTGGCACGATCACGACTCACTGCAGCCTCCACCTCCCGGGTTCAAGTGATTCTCGTGCCTCAGTCTCCCGCGTAGCTGGGACTACAAGGCGCCCGCCACCACGCCCAGCTAATTACACACACTTGTAATTAGCACCCAGGCTGGAGAGCACTGGCACAATCATAGCTCAATGCAACCTCAAACTTGAACAAGGAGACCGAAAACTAAATTTAGAAAAACCTTTGAGGGCCAGGGAATAAGAGTCTTCCTTGCAAGGACTTCAAACTTTGTCCTGTGAGCAATTGGGAACTTCTCAAATTTCTGCAAGTAAAGTTTTAGTGAGATTTGGAGATTTTGAGATTTATCTATTTTGGAGCTCTGTCGCCCAGGCTAGAGTGCAGTGGCACAATCTTGGTTCCCTGCAACCACCGCCTCCCAGATTCAAGCAAATCTCCTGCCTCAGCCTGCCGAGTAGCTGGGATTACAGGCATGCGCCACCATGCCCAGCTAATTTTTTTGTATTTTTAGTAGAGACAGGGTTTCACCATGTTGGCCAGGCTGGTCTCGAACTCCTGACCTCAAGTGATCCACCCGCCTCAGCCTCCCAAAGTGCTGGGATTACAGGCATGAGCCACCATGCTCAGCCTCTAATTCATTTTTTTAAATGCTGGTTGCAACCCACTACCTCATCGCATGGTCCCTGTGAATCATAAGTGTCAATGCCTAGTTTGAAAAACAGTGTCATGGAAAAAATCCTC
Source organism: Rhinopithecus roxellana (assembly GCF_007565055.1). Classification (NCBI taxonomy): domain Eukaryota; kingdom Metazoa; phylum Chordata; class Mammalia; order Primates; family Cercopithecidae; genus Rhinopithecus; species Rhinopithecus roxellana. The sequence continues at coordinate 41,756,464 of NC_044554.1, forward strand.
CAGGCCTTAAAGGAGGGTGAGGCTCAAGGATGATGGTCAAGGCTATTTTCTACTCTCAACCTAAAGTGCCTACTCTGTTCTTACTGGCTATCCCAGCAGCCTCTGACCTGGTCTCTCCCCTGCACCACCCTCTACACTTCTGCCCGTTCTCATCACATCTCTTCCAGGTCCCCAAACCATCCCCTACTCCAAGAGGTCGCCTCAGTGGAGCCCAGACTTCTCACCTGGGCTCAACACCTCTAGTACCCAGAGACCTGTTGGCTTCATTTCCCACACGCCATTCCTAGTAAACACTCTACCTCTTCTCCATCTGGCAAACTCATTCATGCTTTGAGGTTTACCTCAAAGGCATCTACCTTGGGATCATTTGAGACTTGGAAGTCGAGGCTACAAAGAGCCATGATCTCAACACTGTACTCCAGCCTGGGCGACAAAGTGGGACCTCGTCTCAGGAAAAAAACATAAAAGGCCTTCACTTCCATGATGCCTCTCCTGATTGCCCCTTAGACCAGTGCTTTTTGTTTTTTTGTTTTTTTGTTTTTTGTTGTTGTTGTTGTTGCTTTTTTTTAGACAAGGTTTCACTCCTGTTGCCCACGCTGGAGTTCAATGGTGCGATCTTGGCTCACAACAATCTCCATCTCACAGGCTCAAGTGATCCTCCCACCTCAGCCTCCCGAGTAACAAGGACTACAGGTACGCACCACTGCACTAGCTATTTTTTGTAGAGACAGGGTTTTGCCATGTTGTCCAGGCTGGTTTTGAACTCCTGAGCTCAAGCAATCTGCCCGCCTTGGCCTCCCAAAGTGCCGGGATTACAGGCATGAGCCACTGTGCCTGGCCAGACCACTGGTTCTTAAAGTGTGGTCCCCAGACCACCAGCAGCTACAGCACTGGGAAATATTAGAAGTGCAGGCCGGGTGCGGTGGCTCAAGCCTGTAATCCCAGCACTTTGGGAGGCCGAGACGGGCGGATCACGAGGTCAGGAGATCGAGACCATCCTGGCTAACACGGTGAAACCCCGTCTCTACTAAAAAAATACAAAAAACTAGCCAGGCGAGGTGGCAGGCACCTGTAGTCCCAGCTACTCGGGAGGCTGAGGCAGGAGAATGGCGTGAGCCCGGGAAGCAGAGCTTGCAGTGAGCTGAGATCCGGCCACTGCACTCCAGCCTGGGCGACAGAGCGAGACTCCGTCTCAAAAAAAAAAAAAAAAAAAGAAGTGCAAACCCTCAGCACCCAACCCCCAACCCCCACCCAACCTCCTACATTCGAAACTCTGAGAGTGGGGCCCAGTGATCTGTGGTTTAAGCTTCCTGGTATTTCTGGTGCACAATCAACTTTGAGACCCACTGGATTAGACCACAGAAGAAAGTCAAGAGAAAGTTCTGGCAAAAAGCTGCACCACGAAATGCCAGGTAACAGCAAATGATCATGGAAGAAAACCGGTATTCTGTTGAGGACCTTCCAGCCTGACCCTTGATCCTCCTAGATTGTGAAGAGGTTGTAACCTTGTTTGAGCCAGAATAATGCTTTTGGATTCTGGGTCTATCCCAGCTCCTTTCTAGTGTATGTTCACTAATTCCTGCATCACTAGCAGGATGGAATGGATGGAGAAACTGGCCTGTCCCCAGCAACAATGATAGTAGCCAATGTTAACTGAGTGCTTTTGGCTTCTCGGGCACTGTTTTGTGTGCTTCTAACTAGATTATCTCCCTTAATGCTCTCAACGACCTTGCAAGGTAGGTATAGGTGCAAGTTCAACTGGACAAATAAGAAAAATGAGGCACAAAGAGTTGAAGTCATTTGCCCATGTCCAAGTGCATAACCTAAATACACACCCAGGCAGTTCCCCTCTGGAGCCTGCACCATAACCATGGCCCTGTGCTACCACAGAGAAAAGGATTGCTTAGTTAATTCACCATATAAACAGCCATTGTTTACGTGCCAAACACACACTTGTAATTAGCACCCAGGCTGGAGTGCAATGGCACAATCATAGCCTCAAACTTGAACAAGGAGACTGAAAACTAAATTTAGAAAAACCTTTGAGGGCCAGGGAATAAGAGTCTTCCTTGCAAGGACTTCAAACTTTGTCCTGTGAGCAATTGGGAACTTCTCAAATGTCTGCGAGTAAAGTTTTAGGGAGATAAATTTGGTGACAATGAGGGTAGAGTCCACTGACAAATGAAACCAACCACTGATGCTGCTACACCCCATAGTCCCAGGTAGCCCACAGGCCCACGTGAATTCCTCCTGCTTTTTGTTTAGCGTCATTTCCAACCTCAGCCCCACTCAGACATCCTAGGACTTGACCCAAGCCAGTGTCTATATGCTGTGGCCTGCATTCACCTCTCTAGACAGTCAGAGGGGGTTCCCATCTAGGCTTCATGACACCCCGTGCATTGTGACCCCATCTTCATGTAATTGCCTGATCGGTTTCTTGTGTGCTGCCCAGAAAAGCCAAACACCAAGAACAACAGGAGTTGCAGCAATGAAAGAGTTTAATAATCACTGGGCCAGGCAAGCAGAAGAATGGGAGAGGTTTCTTAAATCCACCTCCCTGAGAATTTGGAGACTAGAGTTTTTCAAGGATAATTTGGCTGGTGGGGAGGTTAGAGAATGGGGAATGGTGATTGGTTGGGTCGCGGATGAAATCACAAGGGGTGGAAGCTGTCTTCTTGCACTGGATCAGTTTCTGGCGAGGGGTCACAGATCTGGTTGAGCCCGTTTCTTGGTATGGCTCATTGGTCCAAGTGGTGCCAGTTTATCAGAATGCAAGGTCTGAAATATGCCTTGAACACCAGTCTTAGGTTTTACAATAGTAATGTTATCTATAGGAACAATTGGGAAGGTTACAAATCTTATGACCTCTGGCTACATGACTCCTGAGCCATAATTCTAATCTTGTGGCAAATTTGCTAGTTTTAGACAAAGGTGGTTTCGGTCCCCCAAGCAAGAAGGGGTTAGTTTTAGGGAGATACTATTATCATCTTTGTTTTAAAGTTAAACTGTAAATGAAATTCCTCCCATAGTTAATTTTGCCTACACCCAGAAATGAGCAAAGATAGTTTACTTGTGAAGTTAGAAGCAAGATGGAGTTAGGTATGTCAGACTTCTCTTGTTATCATAACTTGTGCAAAGGTCGTTCGCTTAGGCTCCCAGTGAGATGCTCATATATTTATCCCTCTCCTCACCTCCTTCCTCCACCCACAAGGGTCAGGAGACAGCATCAAACTGCACCCCATGACACTGCCCCATGTCAGAGCCCCACCAGCAGCCCGTTGCCTTGGGACCTCAGGGCTAATTTCCTCATGCCTTATCCCCAGTCTCAAGTCCTAATGATTCCATCTCCCACCCTCCTCATATCCTGAACCCTCATTATCTATCTCTCTGGACCATCCTTTCACCATCCTACTGTCCTGGGAGGACACAGGCTCCTCTGCAGCTCTCTAGAATGGGGGCATCTTCTCTCCGTCATCCTCCTCACTATGGCCTGATGTGGGCAGGGGTCATCCTGCTCTGGCTGCTGCTTTCAGAGCATCTTCCCAGCTCCTGTTACCCTGGGAGCAAATCAGCTGCTGACCACTCCCTGCTCAGTCCTCCAAGATGTTTCCCCAGATCACTGACAGCACTTCGATCACCATTTTCATATCCTCAGGGAGCCTCTGCTCTCTCTTGTTGTCACTCCCTGGGCTCTTGCTCAATCAGTAACTGCAGCTCCTCCCTCATCTCATCTCCAGTACTGCACTCTGACCCTGCCCCTTGCTGCCTCCTCCCCTACAACCTCCCAACTCAACAATCCTTTGGAGCTACCATGGCCCTATCCCTGGCTTCCCTCTTTGCTCACTTTCCTCAGTCCTCAATTGGAGAATTATTATAATCACTTCCTTGCTTATATCCTCAATGCTATTGTTGCTCTCTTGCTCTGTTGAGCCACATACTGCAGTAGCTACATCCCAAACTTGGTTAAATAAATGTCTTCCCTCCCCATGATTGGGTGAGAGAAAAGCACAAAATTGTGCTGTGATCATGAGCTTTTTAAAAAAATGCAATAGTTTTTGGGGTACACGTGATGTGTTACGTTACATGGTTATATGGATAAGTTATTTAGTGGTGACTTCTGAGATTTTAGTGCACCTGTCACTGGAGCAGTGTATGTTGTACCCAACATGTAGTTGTTTTTCCCCCAACCCCCTCCCAGTCTTCCCCACTGAGTCCCCAGAGTCCATTATATGTGATCATGACTTTAAGTGGGGCTTTAATGCTTCCTGGAAATCACATTTGTTTTCTAGTCTCCTGGGTGGCTGTCATGCCAGAGGGTTGGCTTGTCCAAGACTGATTTCCTTCAGGCTGGCCTGTGAAACTCTCTGAAAACCAGCTATAATACAAAGCTTAAAGCCATCAATCCTGGAAAACTGGAAGGCTCAGATACCAGCCCTCATCCCACCCAGCGAAGGACTATGGCCTCTCTCCCCAAACCACGAACACTTAGCTGGCAGGACAGCACCAGAGCAAAGGTGCCCAGACATTGCATTGCTCTTATGTCCTGGCCCCAGTTGATACCACAGAAGGAGCCAGCACTTTCCTACTTATGCAAGTTAAAGACCCCACGGACCAAAGATTTTTTTTTTTTTTTTTGTTTTTTTTTTTTTTTTGAGACGGAGTCTCGCTCTGTCGCCCAGGCTGGAGTGCAGTGGCCGGATCTCAGCTCACTGCAAGCTCCGCCTCCCGGGTTCGCGCCATTCTCCTGCCTCAGCCTCCCGAGTAGCTGGGACTACAGGCGCCCGCCAGGTCGCCCGGCTAGTTTTTTTTTTTTTAGTAGAGACGGGGTTTCACCATGTTAGCCAGGATGGTCTCGATCTCCTGACCTCGTGATCCGCCCGTCTCGGCCTCCCAAAGTGCTGGGATTACAGGCTTGAGCCACCGCGCCCGGCCAACCCACGGACCAAAGATTAAAGTGTCTATGCTGGAGTCTGACCTTGTGCTACTGTTAGACTTGGGCAAGAGGGACCTTTTGCCTGGACACACATACATTTAGTAAAGAGCACATAGCCACCTGTGTCACTTGGGACTCACTGTGTAGAGTATTGCAGTTTAACAGCTGCCACTCCCCTAAACACTCTCTCTTCTGGCTACCACCACCCACCTAGACCCCAGGGACCTGCTTCATCTCTTGCCTGGTGTCCTCAAGATAAGAGGCAGCTGCTTCCAGGATCCTAAATCAACATATCCAGGATCAAAATAAACAAAATCAACATTCGATCCAGGATCAAAAATCAGTAGTAGTAGTTTTTATACACCAACAATGAACTGTACAAAAAATAAATAAAACAATCTCAGAAACTTGGGAAGCTGAGGCAGAAGAATTGCTTGAACCTGGGAGGCAGAGGTTGTAGCGAGCTGAGATCACACTACTGCACTCCAGTCTGGGTAACAGAGCAAGACTCCATCTCATTTTTTTAAAGAGTCTCATTTATGATAGCATTGAAAAATATTTAATACTTAGAAATAAATTTAACCAAGAAGGTAAAAGACCTGTATACTGAAAACTATAAAATACAGATAAGTTGAAGAAGACACAAATAAATGGAAAGATATCCTATGTTCATGGATTGGATAATTAATATTGTTAAAATGACCATACTACCCAATCTACAGATTCAATGCAATCCCTATCAAAATTCCAATGACATTTTTCACAGGAAGAGAAAAAAAAATCTTAAATTTTGTATGAAGCTGCAAAAGACCCCAAATAGCCAAAACAATGCTGAAAAAAAAAAGAACAAAGCTCAAGGCATCACGCTACCTGATTCCAGAACATACTACAATGCTACAGTAACCAAAACAGCATGGTACTGCCAGGTGCCATGGCACCCACCTGTAGTCCCATTTACTTGGGAGGCTGAGGAGGGAAGATGGATTGAGCAGAGGAGTTCAAGAATGCTGCAGTGCACTATAATTGCCAGAACCCATCTCTCAAAAGCAAACAAACAAACAAACACAATATAACCCCTGCCAGGACAGCATGGTATGGCATGAAAACAGACACACAGACCAATGGGACAGAATACAGAGCCCAGAAATAAATCCACACATTTACAAGTCAATTGATCTTTGACAAAGACGACAAGTCTCTTCAATAAATGGTATTGAGAAAACTGGATTTCTACATGCACAGAATGAAAGAATTCTGTTGTCTTACACCATACACAAAAAACTCTAAATGGATTAAAGGCTTAAATATAAGACCTGAAACTGTAAAACTCCTGGAAGAAAAAAATGGGGGAGAATTTCCTTGACATTGGTCTGGGCAATGACATTTTTGGATATGACCCCAATAGCACAGGCAACAGAAGCAAAAAAATAAAATAAGACAATTGGGATAGCATTAAGCTAGAAAGCTTCTACACAGCAAGGAATAATCAACAGAGTAAAGAGACATTCTATAGAATGATTCTATAGAAGAAAATATTTGCAAACCATACGTCTGATAAGGGGTTAATATTCAAAATACAACTGAATAACAAAAATATAACCAGATTTTAAGATGGGCAAAAGGGGGGCTTGCAGGGAGGTGGGGATGGTTTATGGGCACAAAAAATAGAAAGAATGAATAAGACCTACGAGTTGATAGCACAACAGGGTGACGATAGTCATTAATAATTTAATTGTACATTTAAAAATAAATAAAAGTGTAGTTGGATTGTTTGTAACACAAAGGATAAATGCTTGAGGGGATGGATGCTCCATTCTCCAAGATGGGATTATTACACACTACATGCCGGTATCAAAACATCTCAGGTACCCCGTAAATATCTACACCTACTATGTATCTGCAATAAAAAATAAATAATGTGCAAAGGACCTCAATAGACATTTCTCAAAAGAAGGCATACAAGGCCGGGCGCAGTGGCTCATGCTTGTAATCCCAGCACTTTGGGAGGCCGAGGTGGGCAGATCACCTGAGGTCAGGAGTTCGAGTCCAGCCTGACCAACATAGAGAAACCCTGTCTCTACTAAAAATACAAAATTAGCCAGGTGTGGTAGTGCGTACCTGTAGTCCCAGCTACTCAGGAAGCTAAGGCAGGAGAACTGCTTGAACCCTGGAGGCAGTGGTTGTGGTGAGCCGAGATCGCACCATTGCACTCCAGTCTGTACAACTTGAGCAAAACTCCATCTCCAAAAAAAAAAGGGAGGGGAGGGCAACAGGTATTTTTTTTTTTTTTTTTAATGCTCAATAGCACTAATCATATAGGTAAATGCAAATTCAAACCTCAATGAGATATCACCCCACACCTGTTAGAATGAGCATTATGAAAAAGACAAAAATAAGGGCTGGCAACGCTGTGAGGAAGAGGAAGCCTTACATGCTGTTGGTAGGAATGTAAATTGGTACAACTGTTATGGAAAACAGTTTGGAGGTTCCTCCAAAAACTGAAAATACAACCACCGTATCATCCAACCATCCCATTTCTAGGTATACATCTGAAGACATTGAAGTCAGTAAGTCAAAGAGACATCTGCACTTCCATGCTGGTTGCAGTGCTATTCACCATAGCCAAGATAGGAAGTCAGCCTTAGTGTCCATCCACAGATGAATGGATGAAGAGAAAGTGGTACAGGCACCCAGTGGAGTACAATTCAGCCTCAACAAAAAAAGAAATCCTGTTACTTGCAACAACACGGATGAACCTGGAGGATATACTAATGAAATCAGCCAAGCACAGAAAGACAAATACTGAATGATCTCACTTATATATGGAATCTAAACAAAGTTGAACTTGTAGAAGCAGAGAATGGTGGTTGCCAGGGATTTGTGGGGCCAAGGGTGTGTGGGAAATGGAGAGCTGCTGGTCAAAGGGTAATAAAATTGAAGGAAAAAAAAAAAAAAGGCAGCTGCTTCCAAATGCTGTAAGGTTGTTTATGTCAACACTGGAGAGAGTCGGCTGCAGAGGGGGGTGGCAACACTTCACGTAGGAAAAGCCTATTTAATTCACACATCAAACTCTTCTTCTCAAGATAGTGTTACTACGAAAAGGAATGGCAGAAACCACAATTACTTTTGCACCAACCTAATATGCTAGATTTTTGCATAATATAGTGTTGTTTCCCAGGGTAGAGCTTCCAGTTTCTCACTTTTGTGCTATTCCAGTGTGTGCTTCTTTTTTTTTTTTTTTTTTTTTTTGCCACAGCGTCTCCCTCTGTCGCCCAGGCTGGAGTGCAGTGGCTGGATCTCGGGTCACTGCAAGCTCCGCCTCCCGGGTTCACACCATTCTCCTGCCTCAGCCTCCCGAGTAGCTGGTACTACAGGTGCCCACCACCACTCCCGGCTAAGTTTTGTATTTTTGGTAGAGACGGGGTTTCACCATGTTAGTCAGGATGGTCTCGATCTCCTGACCTCGTGATCCACCCGCCTCGGCCTCCCAAATTGCTGGGATTACAGGCATGAGCCACTGTGCCCGGCCTGTGGTTGATATACGCATGAATGAGCACAACATTCACAACATCTGCATGTGGCAACTGAGGAAATTTCCTAATAATGAACAACTGGTATGACTCTTACATTCTATCTACATGGAGTCTGGCTGTGTCGCCCAGGCTGGAGTGCAGTGGAGCAGTCTCGGCTCACTGCAACCTCCACTTTCCGGGCTCAAGCAATTCTCCTGCCTCAGCCTCCCAAGTAGCTGGGACTACAGGCATGTGCCATCACACCCAGTTAATTGTTGTATTTTTAGTAGAGACGGGGTTTCACCATGTTGGCCAGGCTGTTCTCAAACTCCTGACCTCAAGTGATCTGCCTGCCTCGGCCCCCCAAAGTGTAGGGATTACAGGCGTGAGCCACTGCACTTAGCTGATACTAATTCTTTACACTGCAAACACACACTAGAATTCTAGAATTGCTCATAGGTATATTTTTATAAATTATTTGCTAAAATTTAAAATATGTTCAAATCTCAAGATAGTATTATTGAATCAAATGGCATCATTTAAATAATTTTAATATAAAAACTCTGTTCTCCATTAGTTATAATTTATAGTTTGACTTTAATTTGGAGATATTTTTGAATATCTAAAAGTCACTAAAAGTAGGCAAAATGGCCAGGTGCGGTGGCTCAAATCTGTAATCCCAGCACTTTGGGAGGCCAAGGCAGGCAGATCACGAGGTCAGGAGATCGAGACCATTCTGGCTAACACGGTGAAACCCCGCCTGTACTAAAAATACAAAAAATTAGCCAGGCATGGTGGCAGGTGTCTGTAGTCCCAGCTACTTGGGAGACTGAGGCAGGAGAATGGCATGAACCCGGGAGGCGGAGCTTGCAGTGAGCCGAGATTGTGCCACTGCACTCCAGCCTGGGAGACAGAGTGAGACTCTGTCTCAAAAAAAAAAAAAAAAGAAAAAGAAAAAGAAAAAACAAAGTAGGCAAAATAATTTTAATTTTTAAATACTTTCTCAATGGAAACTTATTCAAATTTTGGGCAACTTGAATAAAATATTTTTAATCTTTTTTTTTTTTTGAGACAGGGTCTCACTGTGTCAATTGGGCTGGAGTGCAGTGTCACAATCATAGCTCACTGCAGCCTCCAACTCCTGGGCTGAAGTGATCCTATCTCAGCCTCACAAGTAACTGGTACTACAGGCACACACCACCACACTGGGCTAATTTTTTAATTTTTAGGAGGGATGGGGGGTCTCACTGTGCTGCCCAGGCTGGTTTCGAACTCTTGGGCTCAAATGATCCTCCCGCTGCAGCTTTGCAACATGCTGGGATTACAAGCAAACATGAGCCACCACTCTTGGCCCATCAATGAACTTTTTAGTGATAATGGTTTCCATTTCCCCAGCTCATTCCTTATTGCCTTGGAGAATCCTGGATCCCTGGGCTTCTTGTAGAACATCCTAATTTAGTGGATCTTCTGGCTGTGCATCCACTTGAGCTCCCATTTCCCTGCATTTTTAAATCTGTTCCTCCCACCATCTATGGCAGCAACTCAGGATCATGGAGGGCATTGTCCTTTTCCTCGCTATTAGGGGCAGGATGTTCCTCACTGAGTCTTCCTGTAGGCTCACCTGACAAGAGGTGCTATCGGGGCAGGTCCTGGGTACATGGGCAATGTTGTTTTGTGGGGGACACATTATCCCCAAAAAGGAGGGAGTGATTTTTGTTTATTTATTTTTTGAGACAGAGTCTCGCTCTGTCGCCAGGCTGAAGTGCAATGGCGCAATCTCAGCTCACTGCAACCTCCACCTCCCCGGTTCAAGCAATTCTCCTGCCTCAGCCTCCTGAGTAGCTGGGACTACAGGCAAGTGCCACCATGCCCAGCTAAATTTTGTATTTTTAGCAGAGATGGGGTTTCACCATGTTGGCCAGGATGGTCTCGATCTCTTGACCTCATGATCCACCCACCTCGGCCTCCCAAAGTGCTGGGATTACAGGCGTGAGCCACCATGGCTGGCCGTGACTATTCTTAATAAGGAGTGGTGGGCACTTCTGTAGGCTCAAAAGTTTCAGCAGACCAGGAGCGGTAGCTCATGCCTGTAATCCCAGCACTTTGGGAAGCTGAGGTGGACAGATCACAAGGTCAAGAGATCGAGACCATCCTGGCAGACATGGTGAAACTCCCGTCTCTACTAAAAATACAAAAATTAGCTGGGCAAGGTGGCACGTGCCTGTATTCCAGGCTACTCAGGAGGCTGAAGCAGGAGAATCGCTTGAACCCAGGAGGCAGTGGTTGCAGTGAGCCGAGATCGTGCCACTGCACTCCAGCCTGGGCGACAGAGCGAGACTCCGTAAATAAATAAATAAATAAGAGCTGGGCACGTTTGTAGGCTAAGAAGGTTCAGCAGAATCTGATAGTTCTAAATATTTGGGGGAATCTTATGTATGAAGGTCCCATATACCCTGACCTAGACACCTTAGACCTGGAGTGTTTAAGCCCCTCTGGAGTTCAGCCATGGTGACGTCAAGGCTTGAGCCTGGTCTAAAGCTTCTGGAGCCCTCTTGCCTCAGCATGTGATAACCTCTTTGTAAGCTCCCCAGGGGACCCTGGGAATTTCATGCACCGCTTTTGATTGTCGGTTCTTCACCCACAGCTCTTTGATCTATTTTCCTAGGATATCAATGACACTTAGTAATAATTACCTAATTGTTTGTTACTGTTTTTTCTCTTCTCTTTCCTTTCACAGATAATAACTATAAATTCTGGGCAAAATCAAAAGAAAGCAAACAAGAGGAAGAAGAGGGCTGGGTGCGGCAGCTCACACCTGTAATCCCAGCACTTCGGGAGGCTGAGGCAGAAGGATTGCTAAGGACCACAAGTTGGAGACGAGCCTGGGGAATGTAGCGACCTCAACTTTACAAAAAACTTTTTAAAAAATAGTCAGGTGTTGTGGTGCCTGCCTGTAGTCCCAGCTACTCAGGAGGCTGAGGTGGGAAGATTGCTCCATCCCAAGAGTCCGTGGTTACGGTGAGCTGTGATTGTGCCACTGAATTCTAGTCTGGGCAACAGAGACCTGACTCCAAGGAAGGGAGGAAGGGAGGAAGGAAGGGAGGTAGGGAGGGAGGGAGGGAAGAGAGAGAAAGAGAGAAAGAGAGAGAGAGAGAGGAAAAAACCCTTAAAACGTAGACAGTGGAGCATGAAGAAGGCAAATTCTAAGGAGTGTTCAAAACTTGGGTTTCCTGGTTTATAGCTTTTAGTTGTAAGGAAGGTTTAGTTGTTAACAAAAAATCTAAAGGAAAATCACAGTTTTTCTGTTCTTGAGAGCTGAAGACAGGGCTTGTATTGCTGGCTAAGAGAGAATCAAAGGGAAGGGACTTGGAAGGCAGAGGAGAGGAGGTGGTGGCCTCAGGGAGTCACTGCTTCTCGGGAGAAAGAGGAAGCAAGATAGGGAGGGGTCCCTTAGAGACTTGGTGGCAAAGCTAAAAAATGAAACAAGAAATGAAATGAAAGGTCCACAGAAACAAAGGCAAATCACAAAACCAGAGGCCATGAAAACACTTCCCCCTACAAAAATAACAGCACTGTTGTTTTTCAAAAGTGAACTTTACCAATAGAAGAGAGCTTTTTTTTTGAACCAAGAAACACAGTTGCCATTCCAAACCTTCACCCATTTGCACACCACTGTCACTGCATTGTTACAAACAAAACAGCAGATCCTAATGTATGCAGGTGACTAGAAGTAAACTGAAGCAATAAATAAAACATTTCAGCTGATGGAAAAACATTCCCCCCAAAATTGTCTAGATGTGCCAGGCACAGTGGCTCACACCTGTAATCCCGGCACTTTGGGAGACTGAGGGAGGCAGGCAGATCCCCTGAGGTCAGTGTTTGGACGAACGGAGGCAAGATGGCGCACTTCCAGGTTCTTCACCATCAGCTTTCCCACGCCCGGGAAAGACACAGGTAGACTGCACAAGCGCAACCCGACCTCCAACGGAGAAAAACCGGAACCCGCCTAGCCACGCCTACCGCCCGGCCCGACCCGCCTATGTCCCGCCCACTGCCCGCCCACTCCCAGGCCCAGGACATAAAAGCCGCTCCCGGCGGGCGCGCTGCAGCGCACTTCATCAGCCCTCACTCCTGTCGGTACTGTGGGAACTCCGCCCGAGAGCTCCACCGGGTGACTCCCCCGGCCTCCCCTGCCGGAGACCGGAGACCGACGGACCTCACCTCTCCCCCACACCTTCTTTCCTGAAGCTGGGGGACCAAAAATAAATGTGCAGTTTTGCTCCTAGCCTTGCCTACTCGCTGGTTATTTAATACTCGCCCTGCTTTCCTGGAAAGCAAATCAGCTTCCTGGAAAGCAAATCAGCTTCCTGGTAAGCCTAGAAAGCAAATCAGCTTCCTGGTGAGCCTAGAAAGCAAATCAGTCAGGAGTTTGAGACCAGCCTGGCCAACATGGCGAAACCCCGTCTCTACTAAAATTACAAAAATTAGCCGGGTGTTTCCTGTTTACCCAGGAAATTCAAATGGATTTAGGAGCTCTGTGTTAGGATGTTACTATCACCTCCATCACACAGGAAATTATGAGGGTTTTAGGAGCTCTGTGTCAGGAACCACATCAAAGAACAAATGTTTGAACAAAAGATGCCCCTGGCACCACTATTACTCAGGAAATTACAAGGAGCTCTGTGTCAGAAACCAGAGGCAGAGATCAAATATATATATTTTATTATGCCACACGTGGTAAAGTGTCATGTTGTCCACAAGTTATTCTCAAATGGTAAAGAAAAAAAGTCTATATGTGTACACACAAATACACAGAAAGATAAAAGACTAATGTCTCAAAATCTTAATGAGTGACAAATCTAGGTGAAGAGTATATGGGTGAATTACATGACTCCTACAAATATATTGCAAGAAATTTCTGGGTTGAAATTCTTCCAAGAGACTACAAGCATACCAGGAAAAGATAAACAAAGCCGACTATTTTTTCTTTGCTGACACTAATTAAATTGACAGCGCTCCCAGGTGACAGTAATTGAGAAAGAGACTGAGAGAGAACAAATTATCAATATCAGGAATGAAAAGAGGTACACCACCTCAGATAATAAAAGGATATTATATTTGCTTTCTGCAGATTTGAAAATGTAGATGAAATGGAAAGATCTGAGATGCAGCTTGGTAACTCCTATTGAAAAGAAGAAGAAGAAGAAGAAAAGAGAACAGCCCACTGGGATTTTGATTGAAATTTCATTGAATCTATAAATTTATTTAGGGAGAATCAACATCTTTACAATGTCGAGCTTTTTATTATTTTTTTCTTAAGACAAAGTCTCACTCTGTTGCCCAGGCTGGAGTGCAGTGGTGTGATCACAGCTCACTGCAGCCTCAACTTCCTGGGCTCAGGTGATTCTCCCACCTCAGCCTCCTGAGTGGCTGAGACCACAGGTGCATGCCGCAATGCCTGGCTAACATTTTGTATTTTTTTTTTTTTTTTTTTGATAGAGATGGGGTTTTGCCATGTTGCCCAGGCTGGTCTTGAACTCCTGGGCTCAAGCAATCCTTCCACCTCGGCTTCCCAAAGTGCTGGGATACATGCATGAGCCACCATGCCCAGCCTATGTTGAGCTGTTTAATTCATAAACAAGATATTCATTTATTTAGATCTCCTGTGATATTTCTCAATGGCATTGTGGAGTTTTCTTAGAATTCTTGCACACAATGGTCAGATGTGTTGTAAGGCCCAGAGGTGAGATTTCAGCAAGAGACCCAGTAAACAGAAGGTCCCTAGAGCCAAAACACATATTTAGTCTGGAGATTCAGAAGCACGTGTCTCACCAATTAGTCTTCTGAACAACATGGCTTTGTTTCTTTGTTTTGAGGCAGGGTCTTGCTGTGTTGCCCAGGCTGGGGAGCAGTGGTGCAGCTGTAGCTCACTGCAGCCTCAAACTCCTGGGCTCAAGTGATCCTCCCACCCCAGCCTCATGAGTAGCTGGGACCACAGCACATACCACTATGCCCATCTTATTTTTTTAAAATTGTTTTTATGTGTCCTCTTTTATTTCGTTGAGCAGTGGTTTGTAGTTCTCCTTGAAGAGGTTCTTCACATCCCTTGTAAGTTGGATTCCTAGGTATTTTATTCTCTTTGAAGCAATTGTGAATGGGAGATCACTCATGATTTGGCTCTCTGTCTGTTACTGGTGTATAAGAATGCTTATAATTTTGGCACATTGATTTTGTATCCTGAGACTTTGCTGAAGTTGCTTATCAGCCTAAGGAGATTTTGAGCTAAGACGATGGGGTTTTCTAAATATACAATCATGTCATCGGCAAATAGGGACAATTTCACTTCCTCTTTTCCTAATTGAATACCCTTTATTTCTTTCTCCTGCCTGATTGCCCTGGCCAGAACTTCCAACACTATGTTAAATAGGAGTGATGAGAAAGGGCATCCCTGTCTTGTGCCAGTTTTCAAAGGGAACGTTTCCAGTTTTTGCCCATTCAGTATGATATTGGCTGTGTGTTTGTCATAAATAGCTCTTATTATTTTGAGATATGTCCCATCAATACCTAGTTTATTGAGAGTTTTTAGCATGAAGGACTGTTGAATTTTGTCAAAGGCCTTTTCTGCATCAAGATAATTATGTGGTTTTTGTCTTTGGTTCTGTTTATATGCTGGACTACATTTATTGATTTGCGTATGTTGAACCAGCCTTGCATCCCAGGGATGAAGCCCACTTGATCATGGTGGATAAGCTTTTAGATGTGCTGCTGGATTCAGTTTGCCAGTATTTTACTGAGGATTTTTACATCGATGTTCATCAGGAATATTGGTCTAAAATTCTCTTTTTTTGTTGTGTCTCTGCCAGGCTTTGGTATCAGGATGATGTTGGATTAAGAAAATGTGGCACATATTCACCATGGAATACCATGCAGCCATAAAAAAGGATGAGTGCATGTCTTTGCAGGGACATAGATGAAGCTGGAAACCATCATTCTGAGCAAACTATCGCAAGAACAGCAAACCAAACACCGCATGTTCTCAGTCATAGGTGGGAATTGAACAATGAGAACACTTGGACCCAGGAAGGGGAACATCACACACCAGGGCCTGTCGTGGGGTGGGGGGAGGGGGGAGGGGGGAGGGATAGCATTAGAAGATATACCTAATGTAAATGATGAGTTAACGGGTGCAGCACACCAACATGGCACATGTATACATATGTAACAAACCTGCACATTGTGGACATGTACCCTACAACTTAAAGTATATTAAAAAAAATTGTTTGTAGAGATGAGGGTCTCACTATGTTGTGAATGGTTGGTCTTGAATGCCTGGCTTCAATTGGGAATATAGGCATGAGTCACCACTCCTGGCCCAACATGGTTAGTATCTGCATTTCTGAAGCAGAGTATACGTGGGACCAGATGGGATCATAAAGTGTTCCAAAGGGTAACCAATTTAGGGATGTTATAGCTGTCGTCCTAGAAGTAGCATGATCCATACTACATTTATAGCCTATCTGTGAAAAGCAAAACCTTGAAGCCTTTAGAATACACATAGGAGAGGGTTTTCTTAACCTTGGTACTATTGACATTTTGGGTCAGATAATCCTTTTTTTGTGGAAGGCTCTCGTGTGCATGGTAGGATGGTTTAGCAGCATAACTGGCCACCAGATGTTGATCTGTTACTCTAGATGTGTGTAACAACCAGTTTTGACAACTGAAAATGTTTCCAGATATTGCTAAATGTACCCTGGGGCAAAAGCTCCCCCTAGTTGAGAACCACTAGAATATCTTCATGATTTCAGTGTAGGAGGAAAATATTTAAATATGTCACAGATAACCATAAAGGAAAAGATTGATAAAGCTGCTAATATTGAAATTAATAATTTCTTCCTGCAATAGATATACAAAGAATATATCATGACCAAATAGAGCTTGTCTCTAGAATGCAAGGCTTGATCAACATTTAAAATAAATCAATATTACTTATCAAATCAACTGACTTAAGAAGGAAAACCACATTGTCATCTCAGTAGATTTAAAAAATTTAATGAAATTCAGCACCCATTCATGATAAAAATTCCCTATGGATGAGGAATAGAAGTCAACTTTCTCAATAGAAGTTTTCTACAAAGAAACAAATTAAAAAACAAACGTTTCACAATTAACATCATACTTAATGGTGAAAATAGAATAGTTTTCTCTTCAGATGAGGAACAAATCAAAGATAGTCACTCTTACTACTTCTATTTAACACCGTACTGGAGGTTCTAGCCAGAACAATAAGGCAGGAAAAAAAGAAAGTCATATAGATTGAAAAAGAGGAAATAAGTCTTTATTGACATGTCACATGATTATGTAGAATATTTCAAAACGTGAATCTGCAAAATATGCTATTAAAACTAAAAGTGAGTTTAGCAAAGTGATGGGATACAAGCTCAATATACAAGAATCCAATTATTTCTATATACTAGCAGTGAACAATCAGAAATAAAAAAATTTTTAAAACATAATTTGAAAAGGAACTACAAAATAGTAAGAAAACAACAAAATAGTAAGAAAACAACAAAATAGCAATAATAAGTCCTTACTTATCAATAATTATTTTAAATGTAAGTGGATTAAACTCTCCAATCAAAAGACAGAATGGCTGAATGGATAAATAAAAACAAGATCCAACAATATACTGCCTATGGGAAACTCACTTTAGACTTAAGGACGCACATAGGTTGAAAATGATGGGATGCAAAAAATTCCAAACAAACAGTAACCAAAAGAGAGCAGGGGTGGTTATATTTACATTAGACAAAATAGATTTTCAGTCAAAATCTGTTACAAGAGACAAAGAAGGGCACTATATAATGGAAAAGGGTCAGTTCATCAAGAAGATATAACAACTGTAAATATGTATGCACCTAACATTGTAGCAACTGAAGCCAATATTTAAAGACAATGCAATGGTAGAGAACTTTGAAACTCCACTTCCAACAACAGATCAATCATTTAGATAGAAAATCAATAAGGAAACAGTGGACTTGAATAACACCATAGACCAAATAAAACTTACAGACATAGACATAGCATTCCACCCAACAGCAGCAGAATATACATTCTTCTCAAGTGCACACTTTCTCCAGGGGACACAAAAGAAGCCATACAAATTTAAGAATATTGAAATCATTTCAAGTATCTTTTATGACTACAATGGTATAAAACTAGAAATCAATAATAGGAAGAATTTTGGCAAATTTACAAGTTTGTATAAATTAAACGACACACTCCTGAATGACAGGTAAATCAAAAAAATCAAAATTGTAATAAAAAAGTATCTTGAGATATAAAAAAATGGAAACACAACATACTAAAACTTATGACATGCAGCAAAGGCTGTTCTAAGAGGGAAATTTAGAGCAATAAATGCCTACCTTTAGAAAAAAAGAAAAATATCAAAATAAACAGCCTAACTTCCCACCTCAAAGAACAAGAAAAAGAAAAACGAGCTCAAATTCAGCAGATGTAAGGAAATAATATTAGAGCAGAAATAAATCAGAGACTAGAAAAAAATATAAAAGATCAACAAAACTAAGAGTTAGTTTTTTGAAAAGATAAGCAAAAGTGACAAACCTTTAGCTAGACTAACCAAGAAAAAACGGCATAGGACTTGAATAAAATTTAAGTGAAAGAGGAGTTATTACAAATAATGACACAGGAATATGAAGGATCCTGAGACTGCTATGAACAATGATGTGCCAGCAAATTGGAAAATCTAGAAGAAATGGATGAATTCCTAGAAACATACAACCTTACTTATCTGTAATTACTTTACATGTAACTGAATTTAACTCTACTAAGAGTAAATCATGAAGAAATAGAAAATTTGAACAATAATGAATAAAGAGATTGAACCCATAATCAAAAACCTCCCAGGACAAGATGGCTTCACTAGAGAATTCTACCAAACATTTAAGGAAGAATTCACCCCAATCCTTCTCACTCTCGCAAAAAATTGAAGTGGAAGGAACACCTTCAACTTCATTTGATGAGGCCAGCATTACCCTGATACCAAAGTCAGACAAGAACAATAAAAGAAAATAAAATTATAGGCCAATATCCCTGATGAACATAGATGCAAATATCCTCAAGAAAACACTAGTAAATTGAATCCAACAGTCCACCAAAAAGATCATTCACCATAATCAATGATAGTTTCTTCCTGGGAAATGCAAGGATGTTTCCACATATGCAAATCTATAAATGTGATACGCCATATTAACAGAATGAAAGACAAAAACATTATGATCGTCTCAAAAGATGAAGAAACAGAATTTGATAAAATCAACATCCTTTCATGATAAAAACTCTCAAACAAATTAAGCATAGGAGAAATGTACCTCAAATAAAGTTCATATGTGACAAGCCCACAGCTAACATCATTCTCAACAGTGAAAAGTTAAAAGCTTTTCTTATCATATCAGGGACAAGGGTGCCATATCTCAGCACTTCCACTCAACATAGTACTGCAAGTCTTAGACAGAGCAATTTGTAAGAAAAAGAAATAAAAGCCACCCAAATTGGAAAAAAAGAGGTTAAATTTTCTCTCTCTCTTTCTCTCTTTCTCTATGTGTGTGTATATATATATCTATCTTTGGAAATATATATATTCTTTGGAAATATACATCTAATTTGGATATATATATATATAAAATATATGTTTATTCTTTGGAAATACATTTCCAAATAAATTGTTGGATAACCTAGAAGAAACAGATAAATTCCTGGAAACATACAACCTACCAAGATTAAATTGTGAAGAAGCAGAAAATGTGAACCAATAATGAATGAAGAAGTTGAACCCATAATCAAAAACCTCCCAGGACAAGATGCCATCATTAGAGAATTCTACCAAATATTTAAAGAATTAATGACCAAGTAGTATTCCTTATTGTGTGTGTATATATATATATGTACATGCACTTGTATGTTTATCGCAGCAGTATCCTTAATAGCAAAGTCATGGAATCAACCTAAGTGTTCATCAACACAGGACTGGATAAGGAATATATATGTATTATCTGATGATTATGATGTTGAACTTTTTTTATGTTTGTTGGCTAAACGCATGTCTTCTTTTGAAAAAAAAAAAAAATATACTCAGCCATAAAAAAGAATAAAATCATGTCTTTTGCAGCAACATTGTCCTAAATGAAATACTTAGAAAGTCAAATACTCCATGCTTTCACTTATCAGTGGGAGCTAAACAGTGGGTACGTATGGACATGCAGAGGGAAGAATCGACATTGGAGACTCCAAAGAATGGGAAAATGGGAGGGGAGTGTGGGTTGAAAACTTACCTACTGGGTGCAGTGCTCACAATTTGGGTGATGGGTGCACTGAAATCCTAAACTTCACCGCTACACAATAATGCACGTAGGAAAGCTGCATGCACTTGTCTCCCTAAAAATAAAAATAAAAAATTAAATTAAAGAAAATAAAATCAGGTGGGTTTCTCAATGCTAACAATGAACTGTCCAAAAAAGAAATTTTTAAAAATCCCATTTACAATAGCATGTAAAAGAATAAAACACTTAGAAATAAATTTAACCTAGAAGGTAAAAGATCTATACACTGAAAACTGTAAAACATTGATGAAAGAAATGAAATATGCAAATCAGTGAAAAGATATCTGGTGTGTGTGGATTGGAAGAACTAATACTATCAAGGCTGGGTGTGGTGGCTCATGCCTGTAATCTCAGCACTTTGGGAGGCTGAGGTGGACAGATCACTTGAGGTCAGGAGTTTGAGACCAGCCTGCCAACATGGTGAAACCCCATCTCTACTAAAAATATAAAAGATAGCTGGGCGTGGTGGCACATGCCTTTAGTTCCGGCTACTTGGGAGGCCAAGGTGGGAGAATCGCTTTAACTTGGGAGGTAGAGGTTGCAGTGAGCTGAGTTTTTGCCACTGGACTCCAGCCTGGATGATAGAGCAAGACTGTCTCAAAAAACAAAACAAAACAAAACAACGAACAAAAAACTAATACTGTCAAAATGTTCATACTACCCAAAGCAATCTACAGTTTCAATGCAATCCTTATTAAAATTCTAATGGCATTTTTTACAAAGATAGAAAAAACAATTCTAGAAAATATATGGAACCACAGTAGACCCCAAGTAGTCAAAGCAAACTTGAGAAAGAAGAACAAAGTTGGAGATATCACATGCTCCAATTTCAAACTATATTATAAAGCCATAGTAATCAAAACAGTAAGGTATTTGTGTAAAAACACATACATAGACCAGTGGACCACAAGAGAGATGGCTGGACATGGTGGCTTATGCTTGTAATCCCAGCACTTTGGGAGGCCGAGGAGAGTGGATCATTTGAGTGCAGGAGTTTGAGACCAGCCTGGGTAACATGGCAAAACCCCATCTCTACAAAGAAAATTCAAAAATTATCTGGAAGTGGTGGTGCATGCCTGTAGTCCCAGCTACTCAGGAGGCTGAGGTGGGGGGATTGCTTAAACCCAGGAGGTAGAGATTGCAATGAGTTGAGGTTGTAGCACCACTGCACTCCAGCCTGTGTGACAGACAGACAGAGACCCTGTCTCAAAAGAGGGGTGTGGTGGGGGAGAGAAAGAGAGAGACCGACCAGAAATAAATCCACATGTACGTGGTCAACTAACCTTTGGGAAAGGTGCCAAGATATTCAATGGGGAAAGGATAGTCTCTTTCATAAATGGTATTGGAAAAACTCGATATTCACATGCAAAAGGATGAAATTGGATCATTTTCTTACACCACAGACAAAAATTAACTCTAAATTGATTAAAGACTTAAATATAAGACTTGAAACCATAAAACTCCTAGAAGAAAACATAGGAAAAAACTTCTTGACATTAGCCTTTGCAAGGATTGTTTTGGATTTGATACCAAAAGCATAGGCAGCAAAAGTGAAAATAGACAAATGGGATTGCATGAAACTAAAAAGCTTTTGCACAGCAAAGGAAGCAGTCAACCAAATGAAAAGGCAATCTATGGAATAGGAGACAGTTTTTGCAAACCGCACATCTGATAAGGGATTAATATCCAAAATTTATTAATATAAGGAACTCATACAACTAACTCAATAGGAAAAAACTGAATAACCTGATCCAAAAATGGGCAAAAGGCCTGAATATACATTTTTCCAAAAGAGGCATCCAAATATCCAGCAGGTGTATGAAGAGGTTCTTAACACCGTTAATCATCAGGGAAATGCAAATCAAAACCATGGTGAGATAACACCTCACAGCTATTAGGATGGCTGTTATCGGCCGGGCGTAGTGGCTCATGCCTGTAATCCCAGCACTTTGGGAGGCTGAGGTGAGTGGATCACCTGAGGTCAGGGGTTCAAGACCAGCCTGGCCAACATGATGAAACCCTGTCTCTACCAAAAATACAAAAAATTAGCTGGGCATGGTGGTGGGCGCCTGTAATCCCAGCTACTCGGAAGGCTGAGGCAGGAGAATGGCATGAACCCGGGTGGAGGAGCTTGCAGTGAGCTGAGATCACATCACTGTACTCCAGCCT
Source organism: Rhinopithecus roxellana (assembly GCF_007565055.1). Classification (NCBI taxonomy): domain Eukaryota; kingdom Metazoa; phylum Chordata; class Mammalia; order Primates; family Cercopithecidae; genus Rhinopithecus; species Rhinopithecus roxellana. The sequence continues at coordinate 41,778,477 of NC_044554.1, forward strand.
GGGCAACAGAGCAAGACTCCATCTCAAAAAAAAAAAAAAAAGATGACTGTTACCAAAAAGACAAGAGATAACAAGCATCTCTCGGGGTGAGAGGTGTGGAGAAAAGGGTACCCTTGTAAATTAGTGCAGCCATCATGGAAAACAGTATGGAAAATCCTCCAAAAATTAAATATAGAACTACCATATGATCCAGCAAACCCACTTCTGCATATATATTCAAAGGAAAGGAAGTCAGTATCTAGAAGAGATATTTGAACTATGTTCATTACTGCATTATTCACTATTGCCAAGATATGGAGACAACCTTAGTATCTATCAGTGGATGAATGGATAAAGAAAATGCGGCTCATATACACAATGGAACAGTATTCAGCCTTAAAAAAGGGAATCCTGACATTTGCAACACGGGTAAACCTAGAGACATTAAGCCAGACACAGTAAAACAAATATTGCATGATCTTACTTATACGTGGAATCTAAAAAAGTGGAATTTACAGAAGCAGAGAGTAGAATGGTGGTTCCTAGGGTCTGGGGGTGGGTAAATGGGGAGATACTGATCAAAAGGTATAAGCTTTCAGTTACAAGATAAATTCTGGGGGTCTAATATACAACATAATGACTACAGTTAATTATACTATGTTTTTAAAAATTTAATAAGAGAGCAGATTTTAAGTGTTCTTACCCTCTCTCCCCCATTAATGGCAACTATGGATGGGGATGGATGTATTAATCTGATTGTGGTATTCATTATGCAATATACACATATATCAAATAATCACATTGTACACCTTGAGTGTATACAGTTTTATTTGTCAAGTATATCTCAAAGTATCTGGAAAATAAAAGTACCTTTTGCAATAGTATCAAAAAAAAAAAAAAGGTGCAAACTTTATATGCTTAAAATTACAAAATGCTGGCGAAAGTAATCAAAGAGACCTAACTGGAGAGATATCCTATGTTCATGGATTTGAAAAGTCAATATGAAGATGTCAATTCCAGCCCCCCACCGCAAACAGATCTATAGATCCAACGCAATTCCAATCAAAATTCCAGAAGACAGTTTTTGCAGGAATTGAGAAACAAATTCTACGATTTAAAGGGAAAGGCAAAAGACTTAGAATAGTCAAGGAAATTGAAAAACTAAAACAGTTGGGAAGAGTCATGCTACCTGATTCCAGGAGTTATTCTCAAGCTATAGGAATCAAGACTGTACAATGGTGAAAAGACAGACACATGGACCAATGGGACAGAACAGAGTCCAGAAATAGACTCACATATAGTGAATTGATTATTGACAAAGGTCGAAAAGCAATTCAATAGAGACAGGATTTCTTAGATTCAACACTAAAAGCACAATCTATAAGTAATGAATTAGTAAATAATACTTTATTAAGAAAGCCAAATTTCTGCTTTTTGGAAGACACTATTAAGAGTCTAAATCATATATATATATATATATGATTTGAAATTTATATTAAAATATATTTATATTTTGAAATATATATATATGTCTAGCAAAGAAGGACACTGGTCGTTAGGAAAATGTAAATTATAATGACAATCACTATGTATGCCAAGTGCTGGCAGGGGTGTGGAGCAACTGGCTCTTTCTTATGCTCCTGTGGGAATGTAAAAGGGTTCAGCCATTCTGGAAACAGTTTGGCCATTTCTTAGAAAATTAAACATGCACTCACCATATAATCCAGCCATTTCACTCCTTAAAGGAAAATTTAAGGTTGCACAAAGGTCTTTAAACTAAAGTGTTTATAAAGGCATTATCCAAAATCAACAAAAAGCCTGGAAAACAACCCACATGCCCTTCAACGGGTGAGTGGACAAACTGTGGTGCATTCCAAAGAATGGAATACTACTCAGCAATGAAGACTGAATGATTGACACGTGCAGCGTTGATAGATCTCAGATGCATGATTCTAAGCGAAGGAAGCCAGACTCAAAAGGCTTCAAACAGTATATGTCCATTTACATGGAATCCTGGAAAGGGCAAAAGTTTCCTTGACAGAGACAAATCAGTGGTTGCTCGGGGCTGTAGATCAGGAGTGGTGGCTCCAAAGGAGTAACAAGAGGGAATTTTGGAGAGTGGTGCAATTCTGTGTTTTAATTGTGGTAGTGGTGATGCCATGAGGTGTATTTGTCAAAACCCACAGACTTGTTTACTAAAAAAGGTAAATTTTAGCTGAAAAATTAAAAATCAACACCTGTTCATTAAAAGATACTGTAATGACAGGACAAGCCATGAAGATCTCTGCTCTATATAACAAAGAAGAGATATCCAGAAAACGTAAAAGGTTTTATCAGTTAAAAACTGAAGAGCAAAATTGGCAAAAACTGGAACAATCACCCTACAGAGACAGATAGAAAGATCCATTAAATATGAAACGGTGCAAAATCACCTAAAAATGGCTTAGAAACTCCTATAAAAAAAAAACTTCTAGAAAAAAAAAGGGGGAAATGCTCCAAGACATTGATTTGAGCAAGGATTTCTTGGAAATGACCCCAAAAACACATGTAACAAAAGCAAAAATAAACAAATGGAATTGCATTAAGTGAAAAAACATCCGCAGAGCAAAGGAAACAAGTAATAGAGTAACAAAACCACCACAGACCGGGAGAAAATATCTGCAAACCACACATCTGATAAAAAATCAACACCCCAAGTATATAAAGGGCTTAAATGACTCAACAGCAAAAAACCAAAGAACTCAGTTTTAAAATGGGTAAAGGGCCCACATAGACATTGTCCTGTAATCCCAGCACTTTTGGAGGCTGAGGCAGGCAGATAACTTGAGGTCAGGAGTTCTAGACCAGCCTAGTCAACATGGTGAAATCCTGTCTCCGCAAAAAATACAAAAAATTAGCTGAGTGTGGTGGTGGGCACCTGTAATCCCAGCTACTTGGGAGGCTGAGGCAGGAGAATCGCTTGAACCCTGGACAGGTGGAGGTTGCAGTGAGCTGAGATTGTGCCACTGCACTCCAGCCTGGGTGATGGAGTGACACTCTGTCTTAAAAGATAACAACAAAGAGGAAAATACTCCCATAAGAATGGCCATTATCGCAAAATCAAAAAGTAATAGATGTTGGCGTGGATGCAGTGAACAGGGAACACCTCTACACTGTTGGCAGGAATGAAAACTAGTACAACCACTATGGAAAACAGTGTGGAGATTCCTTAAAGAACTAAAAGTAGAATTGCCATTTGATCCAGCAATCCCACTACTGGATATCTACCCAGAGAAAGAGAAGTCGTTATACGAAAAAGATACGTGCACACGCATGTGTATAGCAGCACAATTCGCAATTGCAAAAACGCGGAACTAGCCCAAATGCTCATCAATCAGTGAGTAGATAAAGAAACTGTGATATGGCCAGGTGCGATGGCTCACACCTATAATCCCAGCACTCTGGGAGGCTGAGGCAGGCGGATTACCTGAGGTCAGGAGTTCAAGACCAGCCTGGCCAACATGGTGAAACCCTGTCTCTACTAAAAGTGCAAAAATTAGCCAGGCATGGTGGCACATGCCCGTAATCCCAGCTACTTGGGAGGCTGAGGCAGGAGAATTGCTTGAGCCCGTGAGGCAGAGGTTGCAGTGAGCCGAGATCATGCCATTGCACTCCAGCCTGACAGAGTGAGACTCTGTCTCAAAAAAATAACACACACACACACAAAGAAACTGTGATATACATACACGTATATATATATGTATACACACACATATATACACACACATATATATACACATGTACACACATATATATGTATATACACACACACCAACAATGGAATACTACTCAGCCATAAAAAGGAATGAATTAATGGCATTCACAGTAACCTGGATGAGATTGGAGACTATTATTCTAAGTGAAGTAACTCAGGACTGGAAAATCAAACATCATATATTCTCACTCATAAGTGGGGGCTAAGCTATGAGGATACAAAGGAATAACACAATGGATTTTAAGGCTTCCATGGGAAAGGGTGGGAATGGAGTGAAGGATAAAAAATTACAAATTGGGTTCAGTGCATGCTGCTTGGGTGATGGGTGCACCAAAATCTCACAAATCACCATTAAGAACTTACTCATGTAACCAAACACCATCTGTTTGCCAAAAGCCTATGGAAATACTTTTTTTAAATGTGGTATATATACACAGTGGAATACCATTCAGCCTTTAAAAAGAAGGAAATTCTGTCATTTGTAACAACATGGATAAACATGAAAAACTTACTAGATGCAATAAGTCAGGCACAGAAAGACAAATATTGCATGATCTCACGTGTGGAATCTCAAAAAGTCAAATTCATAGAAGTAGAGCGTAAAACGGTAGTTATCAGAGACTGGGAATAGGGGTGGATGATGTCTTAGTGCATTTTGGTTTGCTATAAAGGAATACCTGAGGGTGCGTCATTTATAAAGAAAAGAGGTTTATTTGGCTCACAGTTCTGCAGGCTATACAAGAAGTATGGAGCAACATCTGCTTCTGGTGAGGACCTCAGGAAGCTTCCACTCACTGTGGAAGGCAAAGTGAAGCTGGCACCACATTGTGAGAGAGGGAACAAGAGAGAGGAGAGGAGGTGCTAAGCTCTTCTAAACAACCAGCTCTTGTGTGAACTAACAAATGAAAACTCACTCATTACCACGAGGATGAGACCAAACCATTCATGAGGGATCTGTCCCCATGACCAAAACACCTCCCACGAGACCCCCACCTCCAACACTGAGGACCACATTTCAACATGAGATTTGGAGGGGATGAAAATCCAAACAATATCAGATGGGGAAAAGGGAGATGTTGATCAAAGGGTACAAACTTTCAGTTAGACAAAAGGAGGATGCTTTAGTGGTCTATTGCACTGCATGGCTGTAATAAATAATAATGTACTGTATATTTCCAAGGAAATGAAATGGCACAAGCCTCATTAGTCAACAGAAAAATGCACACTCACCCAACAGACAAATTAAAACATCTGACAATATCAAGAAATTGGTCTGGGCACGGTGGCTCATGCCTGTAATCCCAGCACTTTGGGAGGCCGAGGCAGGTGGATCACTTGAGGTCAGGCATTCAAGACCAGCCTGGCCAACACGATGAAATGCTGTCTCTACTAAAAATACAAAAATTAGCCAGACATGGTGGCATGCACCTGTAATCCCAGCTACTCAGGAGGCTGAGGCAGGAGAATTGCTTGAACCCGGGAGGTGGAGGCTGCAGTGAGCCAAGATGGTGCCACTGTACTCTGGCCTGGGTGACAGAGTGAGACTCCATCTCAATAAAAAAAAAAAAAAAAAAAAAAAAAGAAAAAAGAAAGAAAGAAAGAAAGAAATCGGCTGGTGAAGGTTCAAATTATTATGGGATTGGGAATCAGTCTGGCTTTATCCAGGATAAAGGTCTGCATTCCCTATGAGCCAGCAACTCCACTCCTAGGTTCAGATCCTGAGGATCAACATGGAGGCCACTTGGCCCAGAATGGGTATAGCAGCAGCATCACTAACAGCCCCAAACTGGAAACAACCCATGAATCCATCCACAGTAGAGTTTTGGGTAATTATGAACAAATGACAGAATATTATACAACAGCTAAAATGAACGAAACTGCCTTTGTGCAACCACATCGATCAACCTTAGGAAAATCATGTTTAGTCAAAGAGACCAGGCATAGAAAGCTCAAGTAGCATTACCGCATGTACAGAAATTTCAAAAACAGTGGTTGGGCGCGGTGGCTCACGCCTGTAATCCCAGCACTTTGGGAGGCTGAGGTGGGTGGATCACCTGAGGTCAGGAGTTCGAGACCAGCCTGGCCAACACGGTGAAATCCCGTCTCTACTAAAAATACAAAAATTAGCTGGGCGTGGTGGCGGGTACCTGTAATCCCAGCTCCTTGGAGGCTGAGGCAGGAGAATCACGTGAATCTAGGAGGTGGAGGTTGCAGTGAGCTGAGATTGTACCACTGTACTCCAGCCTGGGCAACAGAGTGAGATGCTGTCTCGAAAAAAGAAATTTCAAAAATAGGCGACATAAAACCAGACTTTTCTAGAGATGAGTACAGAGGTGATGAACTACAAAGAGAAAGAAGTGGTGTAGAAAGTATGGTCTCTTGTGGAGGAGTGGGGGGTTTAAAGTTGGGAGGGTGATGTGTGGGGCTGCCAGGATGCCAGCTGTGGTCTTTTACTCGACTTTAATGGTGGTTGTGTAAGTGTCTGTTTGTATCCAACAACAAAAAATATCAAGTCACGTCATTCCTCTGCTCAAAACCTTCCAGAGATTCCATCTCAGCCAGAAGGCAAAGCTCTTTTGACCCTGTGACCTGTACTGTCCACCCACCACCCGCAACTTTTTTCACACACACAGATCCAGCCCCATTGGCCTCCAGACATGCTCCTACCTCAGGGCCTTTGCACGTGCTTTTCTCTCTGCCAGACCAATCCTACCCTCAGATATTTTCACGATTCTCTCTGCTTAATTCAGATCTTTGCTAAAAACATGTCCTCCTTAGTGGGGCCTTCCTTGGCCACCTGATATGGTTTGGATGTTCTGTCCTCTCCAAATCTCATGTTAAAATGTGACCCCCAGTGTTGGAGGTGGGGCCTGGTGGGAGGTGTTGGGATTGTGAGGGCAGATCCCTCATGAATGGCTTGGTGCCTTCCCCTTGATAATGAGTGGGTTCTCAGATATGAGTTCACGAGAGAGCTGGTTGTTTAAAAAGAGTCTGGGCTGGGCATGGTGGCTCACGCCTGTAATCTCAGCACTTTGGGAAGCCAAGGCAAGTGGATCACCTGAGGTCAGGAGTTTAAGACCAGCCTGGACAACATGGTGAAACCTCATCTCCGATAAAAATGCAAAAGTTAGCCAGGCATGGTGGTGCGCACCTGTAATCCCAGCTCCTTGGGAGGCTGAGACAGGAGAATTGCTTGAACCCAGGAGGTGGAGGTTGCAGCAAGCTGGGATCACGTCACTGCACTCCAGCCTGGGCAACAAGAGTGAAACTCCATCTCAAAAAAAAAAAAAAAAAAAAAAGAGTCTGGAATCCCCTCCTCTCTCTCTGGCCATGTGACACACCTACTCCCACTTTGCCTTCCACTATGAGTAAAACCTTCTTCCCTAGAAGCTGAGCAGGTGCTGGTACCATGTTTGTACAGTCTGCAGACCCACGAGCCAAACAAACCTTTTCTTTATAAGTTACCCAGTCTCAGGTATTCCTTTAGAGCAATGCAAAATGGACTAATACACCACCCTAACTAAATGGCCTGCTCCTTCCCCCAAACACACAGCCACTTCCTTTCTCCTTCCCTGCTGTCTCTTCCCTTTAGCACAATTACCACTTAGTACACTACATGTTTTGTCTAACATCATCTTGTTCATCGACTGATTTTCTTCTCTAAATCTAAGCTCTCCAAGGACAGAAGTTTGGCCTCCCCCTTCCCACCGTTGTGTCCTCAACACTTACATCAGTGCTTGGCGCATAATAGGGGCTCAGAAAAAAAATGGTCAAATTCATCATCATAAGGATGATTTTGAAACTATTGAAAATTTTGATCTGATATGTGAAACTCCTTTCTTCTTCTCAATAATAATTTTTTTTTCTTTTTTTTTTTTAGATTGGGTCTTGATCTGTCGCCCAGGCTGGAATGCAGCGGCACAATCTCAGCTCACTGCAACCTCCACCTCCCGGATTCAAGCGATTCTCTTGCCTCAGCCTCCCAAGTAGCTGAGATTACAGGCGCGCAACCACCATGTGTGGTTAATTTTTGTATTTTTTGTAGAGAAGGCATTCAACATGTTACCAGGCTGGTCTTGAACTCCTGGGCTCAAGCAATCCTCCCACTCAGCCTCTCAAAGTGCTGGGATTACAGGCATGAGCCTCCGCACCCAGCCTCAATAAGAAGTTTTGAAATGAAATTTACATAACATTAATGAACCATTTGAAAGTGTACAGTTCAGTGGCATTCAGTACATTCACAACTTTGTGCAGCCACCACCTCTATGATTCCAAAATATTTCATCACCCTAAAAGGGGACCCTGTCCCCATTAAGCAGTTACTGCAAATCCCCTGTCTCCAGCCCCCAGCAACCATTAATCTGCTTTGCACCTATGTGGGTTTGCCAATTCTGGATATTTCATATAAATATTATACATTTCACAGATAATCTGTGACCTTCTTGTCTGGCTTATTTCACTTAGCATGTTTTCTTTTTCTTTTCTTAAAATAATTTCAACTGTTATTTCAAATTCAGAGGATGCATGTGCAGGTTTGTTGCCTGAGTATATTGCCTGATGTTGAGATTGGGGTATGAATGATCCCAACACTGAGGTAGTGAGCAGGGTACCCAATAGACAGTTTTTCAACGCTTGCCCCCATCTTCCTTCCACCCTCTAGTAATCCCCAGTGTCTATTGTTGCCATCTTTATGTCCATGTGAACCCAATGTTTACATCCCACTTACAAGTAAGAACATGCACTATTTGGTTTTCTGCTGCGTTAATTCACTTAGGTTGATGATCTCCAGGTACACCCATGTTGCTGTCAAGAACATGATTTCACTCTTTTTTATGGCTGCATGGTATTCCATGGTGTACCATAAATATATATACCATATTCATCGTGGTATATATATATGTGTGTATGTATGTGTATATATACATGTGTACATACATACATGTATCTGTATGTATATATACACATACACACACGTATATATCTGCATATATACACACACACATATATACACATATATACATAAACATGTATGTATGTCTATATATACACATGCACACACATATATCTATATGCATGTGTGTATATATACACATATATACACACACACACCATGGTATGCTATACAAAAAGAATGAAATCATGGTGTGTGTGTGTGTGTGTATATATATATATATATATATATATATATATCACATTTTCTTTATCCAGTCTACCATTGATGGGCACTTAAATTGATTCCATGTCTTTGCTATTGTGAAGTGTCACTTAACATGTTTCAAGGTTCATCCACATTGTAGCACATATCAAAACTCCATTCCCTTTTATGGCTTGAATGGTACCCACTGTGTGTGCAAAACATTTTATCGATTCATCAGTTGCCGGGCAGACATGTGGTTGCTTCCATCTTTTGGCTGCTATGGAAAACACAGTTATGAATATTCGGGTACAAACATTTCTTTGAATACTTGTTTTCAATACTTTTGGGGGAATTTTTTTTTTTTTTGAGTCTCACTCTGTTGCCCAGGCTGGAGTACAGTGGTGCGATCTCGGCTCACAGCAACCTCTGCCTCCCAGGTTCAAGCAATTCTCCTGCTTCAGCCTCCTGAGTAGCTGGGATTACAGTTGCCCACCACGACACCCAGCTAATTTTTGTATATTTTTAGTAGAGATGGGTTTCACCATGTTGGCCAGGCTGGCCTCAAACTCCTGACCTCAGGTGATCTGCCCACCTTGGCCTCCCAAAGTGCTGGGATTACAGGTGTGAGCCAGCTCACATGGCCAAAGGCATCTCTTCTTAATACTGATGTCAGGAGCCTGCACCAGCTCCTTAACAAACATTTCACTAGGAGTTAGCATTATGTGGCTGAGGGATGTGGGAGAAAACTAGCATTGGCCTCAAATTCCAGCTCTGTGCTTATAACTTGTTACCAGAGCCTGTTCTCGAAGTCTGCCATTCCTCGGCTGTCCAGTGCAAAGAGGAAAGGTGTAAGGATTAGGGTTCCTGTACAAAGTGTCTGCAGCATTTACCCTACGTGTGTGTGTGTGTGCATGTTTCTGTGTATGTTTTAAAGAGACAGGGTCTTGTTCTGTTGCCCAAACTGGAGTTAAGTACAGTGGCATAGCTCACTGCAGCCTCGAATTCCTGGGCTTAGGCAATCCTCTGGTTTCAGCCTCCCAAGTAGCTGGAATTCTAGGCACGTGACACCATGCTAGACAATTTTAAAAAGTTTTTTGTAGAGACAGAGTCTCCATATATGGGCGAGGCTGCTCTCAAACTCACGGCCTCAAGCAATCCTCCTGCCTCGGCCTCCCAAAGCGCTGGGATTACAAGCATGTGCCACCGCGCTCAGCCAGATTTTTCCTTCTATTATTATAATTTGAAGGATGACGATCTAATAAAAATCTTCCCTGACCTGACACCGGTGATGTATCCCTGGATAAGGCATCTCTGGTCCCATTTGCACAACTAGGACCTCAGCCCTACATCATCTCATCTCATCGCAGCTGGGATCTGAGAACGTATGTAAAGGTTAGCGAGGCTGAGGCACTCCTCGCAAGGCTTGGGCAATGGTGGTGACTGCTGTGTCCCTCCAGCAGGGAAGCTCCTTTGCAGAGGAACCATCCAGGCTTCCTGCTATTGAACGGTCTGGACACCAGAGGGCGCCATGAGAACAGATTTTTTTTTTTTTTTTTTTTTTTTTTTTTTTTTTTTTTTTTTTTTTTTTTTTTAGCGGGACCCGCCGTGTGCGCTCCAGCGCAAGTCTGTTTGGATGGGAACGTGGTTTTGGGCAAAACCGCTGGCAAAACCGCTGCCTCTGTTCAGGGGCATCCCTCCGGAAACGAGTGACATAGCTCTGAAGGTGACGATGCATCTGGGCTAGCTCTCCAGAAATCAGATCAACTTGCTATAAACGCCCCATTCCGTCCAGCTCAATGAATGGACTTCCTGCTTTTCTCTCCCCATTCCCTTCCTTCTCTTTCTCCCTTTTCCTTCCTCTGTTTTTCCTTCCTAATGTGGACAGTTGCTGCTCGAATTCGTCTGCTTCCTCTAAGCTTGCATGGTTGGCATGCACATTTTTCTTACAGGAGAGTCATTCTGAAATGGGCCTTAAACTCTCGTGAGTTCATTTCCTATTGCCATCCACAGAAACCCTAAGTTGCTACATCCGTTTGCACTCAAAGGAAGCACTCCAGGCAATGGAGTGTTCCTAGTGACCAGCGCGGGGGGCCTCCGTGGTCTCTCATGAGGGTTCGTCTCAGGCTTAGCGGGCTCACTTGCAATATGGGGGTGAATTGTACAGATAGACATGGGCTGTTCAAGTTGATGGGGTGGGCGTGGATCTTTGTTTTTCTCTCCAGCTGTGCTGCCAAGATCCAGGGTTGGTCCCTGGTCTCATCTTCTATGCCTGGCCCAATTCTAACCTCCCTAGAGTCTGCTCCAGGAAAGCCACAGAACAGCGACAAGCAGGTCACCGGGTCTGACCTCAGCCTGGTCCTGAGCGCTTCTGGACGGTTTCCTCATTCATCCCCTGCTGATTCCCTAGGTGTACCCGCCCCACCCCCCCCCCCGCCCCACACACAAAACAGCTGTCCCTAGAACCACCAGCATCAGGTTTCCAAGTTCTACTCTCCTCCCTTCCTTCGCCGTCTACTTCACAAGGCCAGGAAGCCATGTGGTCCCTCCTTCCCATCTCCCTGAACTTTGGGAAGGAACATGGTTATATTGCCCAGGACATATGGAAGATGAATTTTAAGCAACACACCCAGGCCGGGTGCAGTGGCTCATGCCTATAATTCCAACATTTTGAGGGGACCCTGAGGCGGGAGGATCACTTACATCCAGGAGTTTGAGACTAGCCTGGGCAACATAATGCGACTCCTGTCAAAATAAATAAAATAAAATAAAATAAATAAAATAAAATAATAAAACAAAATAAAATTAAAAAATACAATACAATAAAATATAGCCAGTCATGATGGTGTGCCCCTGTAGTCCCAGAGACTTGGGAGGCTGAGGCAGGAGGATCGTTTGGGCCCAGGAGGTTAAGGCTGCAGTTGAATTGTGATTGCACCACTGCACTCCAGCCTGGGCAACAGCAAGACCCTGTCTCTAAAATAAGCAAAAAAGAAAAGCCATCAAGCTGACACCTTGATCTTGAACCTCACTGAGGTCCTCATGTGAGGATTCCAGCCTCCAGAACAGTGGGAAAACAGATTTCTGTTTATTTACTTTTTTTGAGGCGGAATCTCACTCTGTCACTCAGGCTGGAGTGCAATGGCATGATCTCTACTCACTGCAACCTCTGCCTCCCAGGTTCCAGTGATTCTTCTGCCTCAGTCTCCCGAGTAGCTGGGATTACAGGCATAAACACCAGCACACCCAGGTAATTTTTTGTATTTTTAGTAGAGACAGGGTTTCACTACATTAGCCAGGCTGGTCTCAAAATCCTGACCTCAAGTGATCCGCCTGCCTCGGCCTCCCAAAGTACTGGGATTACAGGCATGAGCCACTGTGCCTGGCCCAATTTCTGTTGTTTAGAAATACCCAGTCAGTGGAACTTGTAACAGGGGCCCCAGAGACTAATATGCCCCTATGCAGGCTTGTACAGGATGGTCAGGAATGAACTTCCAGCCCTTGGGTGACATCATCTGCAGCCTCTAGCAAGCAGCTGGGAATGAGGAGAGATGGTCTTTTGTGAAAGTTGGTGGGGTGCTATGAACACCCCACCCCCTCAGGCCCTTATAAGGGGACAGAGGCGTGCTCCCTCTTTTCTCAAGCCCAGCTGGGGAGTGGGCTGCTTCTAGGACACCATGTAAAGAATTTGAGGCCGGGCGCGGTGGCTCAAGCCTGTAATCCCAGCACTTTGGGAGGCCGAGACGGGCGGATCACGAGGTCAGGAGATCGAGACCATCCTGGCTAACACGGTGAAACCCCGTCTCTACTAAAAAATACAAAAAAACTAGCTGGGCGAGGTGGCGGGCACCTGTAGTCCCAGCTACTCGGGAGGCTGAGGCAGGAGAATGGCGTGAACCCGGGAGGCGGAGCTTGCAGTGAGCTGAGATCCGGCCACTGCACTCCAGCCTGGGCGACAGAGCGAGACTCCATCTCAAAAAAATAAAATAAAAAATAAAAAAAAAAGAATTTGATATGTGTCCCTGGAGCGGGGGACCCTGTGGACTGGTGTCTTTTTTTTTTTTTTTTTTTTTTTGACCATTTGATTGAATTTTATTATTTCTGTAGTTATTTAAACCTAAGTACTACCGCAACATTATTCTAATTTTTTATTGTGATAGAATTCACATACCATAAAATTCACCACGTTGAGGTGGTTTTTACTAAATTCATGAAGTTGTACAACTATTACCACTGTGTAATCTGGAACATTTTCATCAGCCAAGAAAAAGCTTACTCCCCCCTTCCCCTACCCGCTGGCAAGCACGAATCTACTTTCTGGATTTGCCTACTCTGAACGTTTTATGGGAATGGAATAATACAACACGTGTGATCTTTTGTGACTGGATGTTTTTAAGTTTTATTCATGTTGTGGCATGTATTTTTTTTTTTTTTTTTTTTTTTAAAGAGACAGCTCACCCCGTTGCTGAGGCTGGAGTGCAGTGGTGCGATGATGGCTCACTGCAGCCTCAAACTCCTGGGCTCAAGCGATCCTTCCACCTTAGCCTCCCGAATAGCTGGGACCTCTGGTGTGCATCACCATGCCTGGCTAATTTTTAAATGTTTTGTGGAGATGGGGTCTTGCTCTATTGTCCAGGCTGGTCTTGAACTCCTGGGTTCAAGGGATCCGCCTACCTCTGCCTCCCAAAGTTCTAGGATTACAGGCATGAGCCACAGTACCTGGCTATGTATTAGTATTTTACTCCTTTCTATGATGGAGTAATACGGATTATTATAGTCCTTGTATAGATACAGCACATTTTGTTTATGAATCGATCTGTTAATAGGCATTTGAATTGCTTCTGCTTTCTACCTACCATGAATAAAGCTGCTATTATGATCATTCATATACACGGCTCTGTGTGGACATGTGTTTTCATTTCTCTTACATGTATACATACATGTAAGTAAAATTACTGGGAAACTCTATGTTTAATCCCCCCCCTTTTTTTTTTTGAGAGGGAGTCTTACTCTGTTGCCCAGGCTGGAGTGCAGTGGCTCAATCTCGGCTCACTGCAACCTCTGCCTCCTGGGTTCAAGCGATTCTCCTGCCTCAGCCTCCTGAGTAGCTGGGATTACAGGCATCCACCACCAAGCCCGGCTAATTTTGTTATTTTTAGTAGAGACGGGGTTTCACCATGTTGGCTAGGCTGGTCTCCAACTCCTGACCTCAGGTGATCCACCTGCCTTGGTCTCCCAAAGTGCTGGGATTACAGGTGTGAGCCACCACTCCCAGCCATATGTTTAGCCTTTTTAAGGACTGCCAGACTGTTTTACAGAGTGCTCTACCATTTTATATTCCCACCAGCGATATATGAGGATTCCACATATTTGCACAATCTTTGACCATACTTGTTACTGTCTTTTTGCCAATAGTGGGAATGAGGTGGGTGTGAGGGGGTGTCTCGTGATTTTGATTTGAATTTCCCTAATGGACTAATAATGTTCAGCATCTTTTCATGTGTTTATTGGCCATTGATATATCTTTCTTGGAGAAATGTCTAAATGCCCCCACTAAGCAGATCCTTTGCTTATTTTAAACATCAGGGCTGGGCACAGTCGCTCACACCTGTAATTCTAGCATTTTGGGAGACTGAGGCAGGAGGATTACTTGAGGCTGGGAGTTCAAAACCAGCCTTGGCAACATAATGAGACCCCCAACTCAAATGAGAGAGAGAGAGGGGAGAGGGGAGAGGGGAGAGAGGAGAGAGAGAGAGAGAGAGAGAGAGGCCGGGAGCGGTGGCTCACACCTGTAATCCCAGCACTTTGGGAGGCTGAGGTGGGTGGATCACGAGGTCAGGAGATTGAGACCATCCTGGTTAACACAGTGAAATCCCGTCTCTACTAAAAATAAAAAAAAATTAGCTGGGTGTGGTGGCATGCGCCTGTAGCCCCAGCTATTCGGGAGGCTGAGGCAGGAGAATGGCGTGAACCCGGGAGGCGGAGCTTGCAGTGAGCCGAGATTGCGCCACTGCACTGCATTCCAGCCTGGGGGAAAGTGCAAGACTCCATCTCAAAAATAAAAAAAAAGAAAGAGAGAGAGAGAAAAGAAAGAAAGAGAGAGAGGGAGAAAGAAAGAGAGAGAGAAAGAAAGAAAGAAAGAAAAGAAAGAAAGAAAGAAAAAGAAAGAAAAGAAAAGAAAAGAAAAGAAAAGAAAAGAAAAGAAAAGAAAAGAGCAAGCAGGGCATAGTGACATAAACCTGCAGTCCCAGCTACTAAAGAGGCTGAGGCAGGAGGATCACTTGAGCCCAGGAGTTCAAGGCTGCAAGGAGCTCAAGGCTGCCACTGCACTCCAGCCTGGGCGACAGAGTGAGACTCTCTGTGAAAAAAAATTGCATTGTCTTTTAATGATTGAGCTGTAAGAGTTCTTTTTATATTCTGCACATTAGACCCTTGTTGTATTTTTGAATATTTTTCTCCCATTCTGTGGGTTATTTTTTCACTTAGTTGATAGTGTTTTTTGAAAAAACAGTTTTTAAAAGACAATTTTGGCCGGGCACGGTGGCTTACGCCTGTAATCCCAGCACTTTGAGAGGCTGAGGTGGGCAGATCACCTGAGTCAGGAGTTCGAGACCAGCTTGGTCAACATGGCGTAACCTTGTCTCTACTACAAATACATCAGCCAGGTGTGGTGGTGTGCACCTGTAGGTCCAGCCACTCGGGAGGCTGAGGCAGGAGAATCGCTTGAATCTGGGAGATGGAGGTTGCAGTGAGCCGAGATCATGCCATTGCACTCCAGCCTCACTCACAGAGTGAGATTCCCCCAACCCCAAACAAAATTTGATGAAGTCCAACTTATCTCTTTCTCTTTGGTTGCTTGTGCTTTTGGTGTCCTATAAAGGAAAACATTGTCTCATCCAAGGACTCAAAGCAATTCTCCTGCCTCAGTCTCCTGAGTATCTGAGATTACAGGTGCAAGCCAGTGCATCCAACTTTCTCCATAAATTTGATGTTTGTTCTTGCTTCAATTGTAGCAGAATTCATGTGCTCTGATGGGGCGCTTTTCAAACTGATGTTTTATCTTTCTTTTTTTTTTTTTTTTGAGATGGAGTTTTGCTCTTATCACCCAGGCTGGAGTGCAGTTGTGTGACCTCGGCTCACTGCAACCTCTGGCTCCCAGGTTCAAGTGATTCTCCTGCCTCAGCCTCCTGAATAGCTGGGATTACAGGTGCCCACCACCATGCCTAGCTAATTTTTTGTATTTTTAGTATAGATGGGCTTTTGCCATGTTGGGCAGGCTGGTCTCACACTCGTGACCTCAGGAGATCTGCCCACTGCGGCCTCCCAAACTGCTGGGATTACAGGCGTGAGCCACCATGCCTGGCCTTATCTTTCTTAATGACTCGAACTGAATCCTGTTCAGACATGTTGTAACAAGTTAGTACAAGTTTATTTTGGTATCAAAAGGTTTTGAAATCCATGCATAGTTCTTTCATAACACACGTTTTCCATGAACTTTTTGAAGACCCCTCATGTATATATATACCTTGTGAAATGGTTGAGTGGAGCTAATTTATATATTTGCTATTTTTGGATATTTCATATAAATCAAATCATAAACAATGTGTCATCTTTTTGTATATGGCTTCTTTCATGTAAAGGAATGCTTTAGGTTGACCCACTCCCTACCAAATATTATATTAGTACAGTAGTCCCTCTTTATCTGGAGTTTTGCTTTCTGGGGTTTTAGTTACCTACAGTGAACTGTGATCTAAAAATATTAAATGGAAAATTCCAACAATACACAATTCATACGTTTCAAATCTCATGCCATTGTGAGAAGTATGCTGAAGTCTCACGCAGTCCCACTCCATCCTGCCTGGGAGCTGAGTCATTCCCTGGTTCATTATATTCACACTGTAGGTGGACGCTATCTGCCCGTTAATCATTTAGTAGCTGGCTCAGGGATCCGACTGAAGAAAAGCGTTTCAGACATCCACTGGGATTCTTGAAATGTATCCCCCAAGGACAAAGGGGGACTACCGTACTTCATTCCATATATATATATATATATATATATATGTATGTATTTTTTTTTTCTTTTTTCAGATGGAGTCTTACTCTGTCGCCCAGGCTGGAGTGCAGGGGTACGATCTCAGCTCACTGCAAGCTCCGCCACCCGGGTTCATGCCATTCTCCTGCCTCAGCCTTCTGAGTAGCTGGGACTACAGGAGCCTGCCACTACGCCCGGCTAATTTTTTGTATTTTTTAGTAGAGATAGGGTTTCACCATGTTAACCAGGATGGTCTCAATCTCCTTCTGACCTCGTGATCCACCCACCTCTGCCTCCCAAAGTGCTGGGATTACAGGCATGAGCCACCGCGCCCGGACTCCTTTACTATATTTTTATCCATTAATTTATATTGTGGTAAAATATATATAACATACAATCTATCATTTTAACCATGTTTGAGTCTGAAATTCAGTGACATTAAGTACATTCACAATGTTGCGCAATCACTACGTCCAGAGATTTTCATCATCCCAACCAGAAACACTGTACCCAACAGATGATAACTCCTCATCCTCCCCTCGCCCTGTCCCCTGGTAACCTTTATTCTATTACTGTCTCTATGAATTTGCCTATTCTAGGTACCTTACATAAGTGGAATTATATAGTGAATTCGCTGGTTTTTGCATTGCTATAAAGAAATACTTGAGATTGGGTAATCAACAAGAAAAGATTGGGTAATCAACTGGCTCACAGTTCTGCAGGCTGTACAGGAAGCATGGTGGTATCTGCTTCTGGGAGGGCCTCAGGGAACTTACAATCATGGTGGAAGGCAGGGAGGAGCAGGCGTCTTACACAGTGAAAGCAGGAGCGGGAGAGTGAGGGGGGTGCTACACACTTTCAAACAATCAGATCTCATGAGAACGCACTCACTATTGCAAGGATAGTAGCAAGAGAATGGTGCTAAATTCTCCATGAGAAAGGTCTGCTTCCATGATCCACTCACCTTCCAAAAGGCCCCATCTCCAAAACTGGAAATTACAATTCAATATGAGATGTGAGTGGGGACACAGATCCAAACTACATCATCTAGTGTGGGTCCTTTTGTGTCTGGCTGATTCCACTTAGCATAATGTCCTCAGGGTTCATCCCTGTTGTTCCATGGATCAGAATCTCCTTTCTTTTTAGGGTGAATGGTGCTGTATTGTAGGGATAGGCTACATTTTGCTTATTCATTCCTCAGTGGATGGACATTTGGGTAGTTTCCACTTCTTGGCTATTGTGACTAGTGCTGCTATAAACATTTTGGCACATGTGTTTGAGTTCTTATTTTCAGTTCTCCAGGGCATAGCCCTCGAAGTGAAATTGCTGAACCACATGGAAATTCTGTGTCACTTTCTGAGAAACTGCCAAGCTCAGTAATCTGTTTTAATGGCCCCCAACACCTTCTAGCAACTCTGAATTATTCTAATTTTATATATGAAGGAAAGCCAAGGTTCAGAAACATGTCTGAGGCCGCAGCTCATAAAGAACCAGCCAAGATACCAACCCAGATCTGTCTTAGGCCCACACCTGAGCTCTTTGCTTCTCCCAATGTCACCCAGGCACTGCAAGCCTCTTTTTCTAGGTTGGACTGGGCCTGGTGCTGTGATCTCTGGGCTCCAGCGACAACTCTGTGCAGTCCCATGTGACCCAGGACCTATCCCTCCTTCCAAATGACCCTTCTCTGAAGCAGAGGGCAGGACCTTGATTCTGGCCTCCCCTCTCCCTACAGCAGAGCTTGGAGATGGTCCCATGAGAGCTATGTCATGGTTGACCCAGTGATTGGGTTACCAGCCTCCTCTTCTCTCCTTCTTCTTCGTGGGACTTGGGAAGGGGTACCCTGGCTGTCTCACCAACTCAGCTACTCTGACCTGAAGGTACTGTTGTGCTCACTGTCCGGAAAAGAGCTCTGGTCTATTTCCTTTACCAAGAGCCCACTGGGCACACTTAGAGCCTTCCCACTTCTACCAGCAGCTCCCAGTACCCCTCATCATGGGGCGATGAAGGGGGACTTTGAGGTCAGGAATCTCCCACCAGGAGCATCAAGCCCAGTGGATGCAGGGCCCAAGGCCAGAGCTATTGGAGCCTGCAGAAATGAGAATTAAAAGAAAGCCACAAAACTGAAACGCTATGAAACACTTAATAGAGGTTACAAGTTCATTAATTAAACGTTCTGTTTGTTAAATACAGTTAGGTTCCCTCTTCAAACAGCTTATCCAGTTTCCCTGTTCTCCATCCTATAATTCCAAATAGCTCCTTGCCTTTGCTGCACCCCAACTTGTCTGAATATGCCTAGGCATTCCTGAACTTGCTACAACCGCAGTCCACATTCCTTTCCTTATTAGGGAATAGGTTCCCTTCCTAGTACCCCCATAAATGACCCCCCTTCTCTCTCTTCTCACCCCTCTTATGTGCCAACCTCATCTAAGAAAGTTTAAATGTTTAGCCAGTCGGGCCTAGTTTAGACTGTGGGGTCCAACCCTCACCAATAGGGGAAAGACAAAGAAGCAGAAGCTGCGTTGCAGATAATTAAAACCCCTGCTTTCTTTTGTTCTGGGTGCCCTCACGGTTGCTCCATCTGTGAGATGCACCCTCCTATGGGAGTAAATTGCCTTGCTGAGAGATTTTTTGTCTCAGTGCTGGTTCTTCTTTGTGGCACCAAGCATTTATTTCCAACAAATGTAGTGGCCCTATGGGGAAACTCATTCTCCCCCGGGAAAGGGTCTCTGATCACCTCTCGTGAGGAGACGCGTCCCGCTGCCTTGTTGTGGCGGCCTCAGGGGTAAGGAATCAGCACTCACCCAGTGTGATGAATAGACCTGGACTCTCCGCAACGCAGGAAGAAAAGGCCTTCAGTTACCGCGGCGATCAGGTAACTCTGCGCACAGAACAAGGTAAGAAAGGCCACGGGAGCCGGCAAAGTATTTCCTTGGTGGTCAGGACCAAGATAAGAAAAGCCGCGGAGGTGGGGGGCAGTGAAGAATTCTTCGGTGGGGACATACCAAGGCAAGAAAAGCCGTGGGTGGGGGGAGGGTGAAGTATTCCTTGGTGGTCAGAATATCTTGGAGGTTGAAAGTATGTGAAGGTCCAAGGAATCCCCAGTAGTGGGGTTGAGCCTCCAGGGAAAGGGGTACAAGGCATCTCTAATATGAGAAACTGAGCTCCCATTAACCTCCAAGACGGAAATGCAAAAAAATGCCTAATAGGAGAGACTGAGCCCCCATTAACTTCCAGGATGGGAAATACCCTAGTAAAAGGAGAATTACAAAGGCTCAAACATTAAAAAAAAAAAAGCAACAGATAATAAAATATTGTTGTTTTATTTGGAACCAAGAACCAATCCTCAGATCCTCAGTTTTCTGGCCAAAGTTTGGGTCAAATAAGGAATAGATTTGTCAGCTTTCAGTAGAACATATTAATGACAAGAGTCCTGCCTCCCAGGAGGAAATAGATTACACCCCATGTTGGTGGCAGGGGCCTGCCCTCCTTTACCTTCTAATGACTGCAGGAAGTAAGCCACAAGCCACCTCCTCTAAGCCGCCTAACACTCCTGACCCTAACCTCCCTCCCTGCTCAGGCTGAGGCAGTCCACCCGAGCTGCAGAGCCTGCCAGAGGCGCACGAAGAGTGTAAGGGGACCCTCCCCTCTGCTAGGAAACTCCCAGCCCAAGGAGGGCATCCACAGTTTCCAGTGTTACTCAGGTAGAAGTTAGTGAAAATGCTAACAAAGGTGGCTCTGGCATGCAGATGGCAGAGGAGAGCAAGAGCATAAAGACACACCAGACACTGCCCGGCATCCAGAGAGTGAGGGACAAAGCCCCGCCTGGTGGCAAATGGAAAGAAACTTTAGTGTAGAAAAGGCTCCGTGTGGGACTTGCTGGCAAGAGAGCCAAACAGGAAGGCTCCGGTCTGCAGCTCCCAGCGAGATTGATGCAGAAGGTGGGTGATTTCTGCATTTCCAAGTGAGGTTCATCTCACTGGGTCTGGTTGGACAGTGGGTGCAGCCCACAGAGGGCGAGACAAAGCAGGGCGCGGCATCGCCTCACCTGGGAAGTGCAAGGGGTCAGAGGATTTCCCTTTCCTAGCTAAGGGAAGCTTTGAGAGACTGGATCAGGAGGAAGAGTGCAATCCGACCCAGATACTGCACTTTTCCCACGGTCTTCACAACTGGCAGACCAGGAGATTGCCTCTGGGGCCTGTCGCAGCAGGTCCCACCCCCATGGAGTCCAGCAAGCTAAGATCCACTGGCTTGAAATTCTCGCTGCTAGCACAGCAGTCTGAGGTCGACCTGGGATGCTCAAGCTTGGTTGGGTGGAGGGGCGTTTGCCGTTGCTGAGGCTTGAGTAGGTGGTTTTACCCTCACAGTGTAAACAAAGCCCTGGGAAGTTCAAACCAGGCAGAACCCACCGCAGCTCAAAAAGGTCGCTGAGGCCAGACTGCCTCTCTAGATTTCTCCTCTCTGGGCATCTCTGAAAAAAAGGCAGCAGCTGCCATCTGGGACTTATAGGTAAAACCCTCATCTCTCTGAGACAGAGCACCTGGGGGAAGGGGAGGCTGTGGGTGCAGCTTCAGCAGACTTAAACGTCCCTGCCTGACAGCTCTTAAGAAAGCAGTAGATCTCCCAGCACAGTGTTGGAGTTCTGATAAGGGACAGGCTCCCTCAAGTGGGTCCCTGACCCCATGTATCCTGACTGGGAGACACCTCCCAGTAGGGGCCAACAGACACCTCATACAAAAGAGCTCTCGCTGGCATCTGGTGGGTACCCCTCTGGGACAAAGCTTCCAAAGGAAGGAACAGACAGCAATCTTTGCTAGCAGCCTCCACTGGTGATACCCAGGCAAACAGGGTCTGGAGTGGACCTCCACCAAACTCCAGCACACTTGCAGAAGAGGGGCCCTGTTAGAAGGAAAACTAACAAATAGAAAGGAATAGTAGCAACATCAACAAAAAGGACGTCTACTCAGAGACCCCGTCCGAGGGTCACCAACATCAAAGACCAAAGGTAAATAATCCACGAAGATGGGGAGAAACTAGCACAAAAAGGCCGAAAACTCCAAAAACCAGAACGCCTCTTCTCCTCCAAAGGATCACAACTCCTTGCCAACAAGGAAACAAAACTGGATGGAGAATGAGTTTGACGAATTGACAGAAGTAGGTTTCAGAAGGTGGGTAATAACAAACTCCTCCGAGCTAAAGGAGCATGTTCTAACCCAATGCAAGGAAGCTAAGAACCTTGAAAAAAGGCTAGAAGAATTGCTAACTAGAATAACCAGTTTAGGGAAGAACATAAATGACCTGATAGAGCTGAAAAACATAGTATGAGAACTTATTGAAGCATATACAAGTATCAACAGCTGAATTGATCAAGTGGAAGAAAGGATACCAGAGATTGAAGATCAACTCAATGAAATAAAGCAAGAACACAAGATTAGAGAAAAAAGAGTGTAAAGAAAGGAACAAAGCCTCCAAGAAATATGGGACTATGTGAAAAGGTCAAATGTACGTTTGATTGTTGTACCTGAAAATGACAGGGAGAATGGACCCAAGTTGGAAAACACTCTTCAGGATATTTTCCAGGAGAACCTACCCAACCTAACAAGGCAGGCCAACATTCAAATTCAGGAAATACAGAGAACACCACAAAGATATTCCTCGAGAAGAGCAACCCCAAGACACGTAATCGTCAGATTCTCCAAGGTTGAAATGAAGGAAAAAAATGTTAAGGGCAGCCAGAGAGAAAGGTCGGGTTACCCACAAAGGGAAGCCCATCGGACTAACAGCGGATGTCTTGGCAGAAACCCTACAAGCCAGAAGAGAGTGGGGGCCAGTATTCAAAATTCTTAAAGAAAAGAATTTTCAACCCAGAATTTCCTATCCAGCCAAACTAAGCTTCATAAGTGAAGGAAAAATAAAATCCTTTACAGACAAGAAAAGGCTGAAAGATTTTGTCACCACCAGGCCTGCCTTACAAGAGCTCCTGAAGGAAGCACTAAACATGGAAAGGAACAACCAGTGCCAGCCACTGCAAAAACATACCAAATTGTAAAGACCATCAATGCTGTGAAGAAACCATATCAACTAATGGGCAAAATAACCAGCTAGCATCATAATGACAGGATCAAATTCACACACAACAATATTAATCGTAAATGTAAATGGGCTAAATGCCCCAATTAAAAGACACAGACTGTCAAACTGGATAAAGAGTCAAGACCCATTGGTGTACTGTATTCAGGAGACCCATCTCACGTGCAGAGACACACATAGGCTCAAAATAAAGGGATGGAGGAATATTTACCATGCAAATGGAAAGCAAAAAAAAAAAAAAAAAAAAAGCACGGGTTGGAATCCTAGTCTCTGATAAAACAGACTTTAAATCAATAAAAATCAAGAGACAAAGAAGGCCATTACATAATGGTAAAGGGATCAATACAACAGGAAGAGCTAACTCTCCTAAATATATATGCAGCCAACACAGGAGCACCCAGATTCATAAAGCAAGTTATTGGAGACCTACAAAGAGACTTAGACTCCCACACAATAATACTGGGAGACTTTAACACCCCACTGTCAACAGTAGACAGATCAACGAGACAGAAAATTAACAAGGATATCTGGGACTTGAACTCAGCTCTGGACCAAGCAGACCTAATAGACATCTACAGAACTCTCCACCTCAAATCAACAGAACATACATTCTTCTCAGCACCACATCGCACTTATTCTAAAACTGATCACATAATCAGAAGTAAAACACTCCTCAGCAAATGCAAAAGAATGGAAATCATAACAGTCTCTCAGACCACAGTGCAATCAAATTAGAACTCAGGATTGATAAATTCACTCAAAACTGCACAACTACATGGAAACTGAACAACCTGCTCCTGAATGACTACTGGGTAAATAACAAAATGAAGGCAGAAATAAAGATGTTCTTTGAAACCAATGAGAACAAAGACACAATGTACCAGAATCTCTGGTACATGTTTAAAGCAGTGTGTACAGGGAAATTTATAACACTAAATGTCCACAAGAGAAAGCAGGAAAGGTCTAAAATCGACATCCTAACATCAAAATTAAAAGAACTAGAGAAGCAGAGAAGCAAGGCAAACAAATTCAAAAGCTAACAGAAGACAAGAAATAACTAAGACCAGAGGAGAACTGAAGGAGATAGAAACATGAAAAACCCTTCCAAAAAAAAAAAAAAAAAAAAAAAAATCAGTGAATCCAGGAGCTGGTTTTTTTTTTTTATTTTTTTTTAAAGATCAACAAAATAGACTGCTAGCTAGACTAATAAAGAAGAAAAGAGAGAATAATAGATGCAATAAAAATGATAAAGGGGATATTACCACTGATCCCACACAAATACAGACTACCGTCAGAGAATACTATAAATACCTCTATGCAAATTAACTAGAAAATCTAGAAGAAATGGATAAATTCCTGGACACATACACCGTCCCAAGACTAAACCAGGAAGAAGTCAAATCCCTGAATAGACCAATAACAAGTTCTGAAATTGAGGCAGCCTACCAACCAAAAACAGTCCAGGACCAGATGGATTCACACCCGAATTCTACCAGAGGTACAAAGAGGAGCTGGTACCATTCCTTCTGAAACTATTCCAAACAATAGAAAAAGAGAGAATCCTTCCTAACTCATTTTATGAGGCCAGCATCATCCTGGTACCAAAACCTGGCAGAGACCAATAAAAAAAGAAAATTTTAGGCCAATATCCCTGATGAACATCGATGTGAAAATCCTCAATAAAATACTGGCAAACTGAATCCAGCAGCACATCAAAAAGCTTTATCCACCACGATCAGGTTGGCTTCATAACTGGGATGCAAGGCTGGTTCAACATATGCAAATCAGTAAATGTAATCCGTCTCATAAACAGAACCAACAACAAAAACCACGATTATCTCAATTGCTGCAGAAAAGGCATTTGACAAAATTCAACAGCCTTTCATGCTAAAAACTCTCAATAAACTAGGTATTGAGGGAATGTATCTCAACATAAGAAGAGCTATTTATGACAAACACACAGCCAATATCATACTGAATGGGCAAAAACTGGAAGCATTCCCTTTGAAAACTGGCAAAAGACAAGGATGCCCTCTCTCACCACTCCTATTCAACATAGTATTGGAAGTTATGGCCAGGGCAATCAGGCAAGAGAAGGAAATAAAGGATATTCAGTTAGGAAAAAGAGGAAGCCAAATTGTTGCAGATGACGTGATTATATACTTAGAAAACCCCATCTCAGCCCAAAATCTCCTTAAGCTGATAAGCAACTTCAGCAAAGTCTCAGGATACAAAATCAATGTGCAAAAATCACAAGCATTCCTCTACACCAATAACAGATAAACAGAGAGCCAAATCATGAGTGAACTCCCATTCACAATTGCTTCAAAGAGAATAAAATACTTAGGAATACAACTTACAAGGGATGTGAAGGACCTCGTCAAGGAGAACTGCAAACCACTGCTCAAAGAAATAAGAGAGGACACAAACAAATGAAAAAACATTCCATATTCATGGATAGGAAGAATCAATATTGTGAAAATGACCATACTGCCCAAAGTAATTTATAGATTCAGTGTTATCCCCATCAAGCTACCATTGACTTTCTTCACAGAATTGGAAAAAAAAAAAACTACTTTAAATTTCATATGGAACCAAAAATGAGGTGGCATAGCCAAGACAATCCTAAACAAAAAGAACAAAACTGGAGGCATCACGCTACCTGATTTCAAACTATATTACAAGACTACGGTAACAAAAACAGCATGGTACTGGTACCAAAACAGGTATATAGACCAATGGAACAGAACAGAGGCCTCAGAAATAACATCACACATCTACAACCATCTGATCTTTGACAAACCTGACAAAAGCAAGCAATAGGGAAAGGATTCCTTATTTAATAAATGGTGTTGGGAAAACTGGTTAGCCATATGCAGAAAGCTGAAACTGGATCCCTTCCTCACACCTCATATAAAAATTAACTCAAGATGTATTAAAGACCTAAACGTAAGACCTAAAGCCATAAAAACCCTAGAAGAAAACCTAGGCAATACCATTCAGGACATAGGCATGGGAAAAGACTTCATTACTAAATCACCAAAAGCAATGGTAACAAAGGCCAAAATGGTCAAATGGGATCTAATTAAAATAAAGAGCTTCTGCACAGCAAAAGAAACTATCATCAGAGTGAACAGGCAACCTACAGAATGGGAGAAAATTTTTGCAAACTATCCATCTGACTAAGGGCTAATATCCAGAATCTATAAAGAACTTAAAGTTACAGGAAAAAAAAACTCCATCGAAAAGTGGGTGAAGAATATGAACGGACACTTCTCAAAAAATGACGTTTATGCAGCCAACAAACATGAAAAAATGCTCATCATCACTGGTCATTAGAGAAATGCAAATGAAAACCACAATGAGATACCATCTCATGCCAGTTAGAATGGTGATCATTAAAAAGTCAGGAAACAACAGATGCTGGAGAGGATGTGGAGAAATAGGAATACTTTTACACCATCGGTGAGAGTGTAAATTAGTTCAACCATTGTGGAAGACAGTGTGGCAATTCCTCAAGGATCTAGAACCAGAAATACCATTTGACCCAGCAATCCCATTACTGGGTATATACCCAAAGGATTATAAATCATTCTACTATAAAGACACATGCACACGTATATGGCAGCACTGTTCACAATAGCAGAGACTTGGAACCAACCCAAATGCCCATCAATGATAGACTGGATAAAGAAAATGTAGCACATATACACCATGGAATACTATGCAGCCATAAAAAAGGATGAGTTCGTGTCCTTTGCAGGGACATGGCTGAAGCTGGAAACCATCATTCTCAGCAAACTAATACAAGAACAGAAAACCAAACACCACATGTTCTCACTCATAATTGGGAGTTGAACAATGAAAACACATGGACACAGGGAGGGGAGCATCACACACCGGGGTCTGTCAGAAGGGTGGGGGTTAGGGGAGGGATAGCACTAGGAGAAATACCTAATGTAGATGACAGGTTGATGCATGCAGCAAACTACCATGGCACATGTACAACCCCAGAACTTAAAGTATAATTAAAAAAAGAAAAGGCTCTGTGTGTTAACTGGTGGAGAGACTGTTTATAAATGTATACAGTTTCGTTTTATTATAATAAAGGCCTCATAAGTTTACTTTATGCCAGTTGTAACATTCTCATTGTTTTTGGTTGTTCTTTTTTTTCCTTTTTTAATGGCAGTTAAAGGTATACAGATTACTGTATTGCAGTCCTTTTTAAAAAAAATATTTTCTTGAATTATTTAGAACATGCAAGCCTGGTATTTTTAATCAAAGAAAATATTTATAAAATAGGTGTTCTCTTAAGTCTGAATTCATCCTAGTTTTCTAATATCAATTGTAGTATTTACAATATCCACCAAAGCTTAGAATTTTGCAAATACTGGAATTGTACCAGAGTTTCTTTAATATGCCTTGCATGTAAAATTTGAAATTTTAACATTGGCACTCAAAATCTACATGAAATGTTTAAAGTATTTCAAAATTTACATTGAAACATAACTTCCTTAGAAACAAACTATAAGCCTAAGTAGGTTTTTAATTTTACCAACTGGAATGCTTTATATTAGTTGGTTTTTCACTGTACATTCCTCGTTTTACATTCATTTAACCTGCCAATTAATTTATTTTCAAGTGGTTTTTAGCATTTGCTTTTTTTTTTTTTTTTACTTTAATGCTTTTTCAAATTAGCAGGTCTTTAAACTATTTTTCTTCCGACCGGGCATGAGCTGTGTGGTGGCTCTTTTTCAAGACCCCCACAGCCTGGGAAGACAAATTGTACCAAGCTCTTTCTCTGCTGTTCCCGGAAGTTCAACACCCTGTGGGTCAGGCCCCAGGGGCCATCCAGCCTCGCCTTTCAATGCCAAGTTTACCTCGTGTTTCTCATGATGGGGAAAACCTAGCGTTCCTCCGAGACTTAAGTCTGGCAATAAAAAATTTAGTGTGTGTGTGTGTGCGCGCGCATATATATATACATACACACACATATACATATATACACATATATATACATACATATATATATATTTAATCACACCAGCTTTACCAAGTAAAACCAAGCCATACTGTTTTTAAGACAATTAAGAAAATTGCCATTTTTAAAGTGTAGCATTTCAGGTTAAAGACCCATGGAATGACAGTGCATTCTAGACTACTAAAAGAAAACCACTTCAAAATTTTTGTTAAGAGTTTTAGTGTTGTCTGAAAAGCAAGAAGGAAAATGGTAGTAAAAGAAGAAGACATGAAAGGAGTTTTGTCTTCAAGTAAAGTGTCTGGTTGTGTTAGACATTTCACAAGTGTAAAAGGAAATAGGAGGAGCTCAAAAGTAGATGTAAGAAGAGAGGAAAGAGAAAGTGGGAGAGGGAGGAAGGGAGAAAGTGAGAAGGGAAATCAGAAAGAGAAAGGGGAGGAAAGGGCAGATGTGAAGAGCCAGAGAGAGAGAAAGAGGAAGAGACCTTGTGTGAGGGAGAGAGGAAACGGAGCGGGGGAGGAGAGAGAGACGGGAGGCAGGGAGAGAGGGGGAGGGAGAGGGGAGGGAGAGGGGAGCGCGGGGAGAAGGGAGCGCGGAGAGAGAGGGGAGCGCGGAGAGACGGGGGTGGGGGGGCGAGAGAGAGAGACGGGGAGACAGACGGGGAGTGAGAGGAGACAGACGGGGGGTGAGGGGAGACAGACGGGGAGTGGGGGGAGCGAGACGGGGAGAGAGAGGGAGGGGGAAGGGGGAGACAGAAAATAAAGACTTAAGGCAGAGACCCTTCCTTAAGAAGCCTGTACCTCACTAAAACCTTACCTGCAGTTTACTAAAGGAACTACACGTGTTATTCCTATAGCTCATGCTAAAATCAAGGTGTCCCTTATAAAAGATCTAAAACCCTAGCAACTGAGACAGGATACCGAGATACAAATGCCTGGCTGGAATGGATTAAATATTCCGCCCGCACCCTAAGCAAAAGCGACTGTTACGCTTGTGTGCACGGTAGACCACAGGCCCAGATCATCCCCTTTCCACTTAGATAGTCTCCCCGCCTACCGGGCATGAGCTGTGTGGTGGCTCTTTTTCAAGACCCCCACGGCCTGGGAAGACAAATCGTGCCAAGCTCTTTCTCTGCTGTTCCCGGAAGTTCAACACCCTGTGGGTCAGGCCCCGGGGGCCATCCAGCCTCGCCTTGCAATGCCAAGTTTACCTTGTGTTTCTCCCGACAGGGGGAAAACTTAGCGTTCCTGGGAGACTTAAGTCTGGCAATAAAAGATTTAGAGAGAAAGACTGGAGAGAGAGAGAGAGAGGAAGAGAATGAGTGAGAGAGTGGAAGAAACAGATTAAAGAGAGACACAGAGGTGAAACTGGGGGGAGAGAGAGTGTAAAAGGAAGAGAGAGGAAGAGACAGGAGACAGACAAAAAGTGGGAGTGAGCAGGTGAGGAGAGAAATTAAGAACTATGAAAGACAGTAGCTAGGAGACAAAGGAGGCAGAAGACTGCCTGGGTGCCGCAGCACTCACACGGTCCTCTTGCCCCCTGTTGTTGGGACCCCAGTGCTGGCCCTTGATGAAGGAGAGCTGACCTCACAGCAGCCTGAGCCTGGCCAGCAGCGCCTCCACCATCTCCCGGCTCAGCAGTCTAAGTCCTGTTGTGCCCGAAGTCGCAAGACCCCAGTAAGAGACCACCAGAGTCGAGTCAAAGCCAAATAGCCGGGGTCGCTTTATTACGAGTTCGAACCCGGACCTCTCCGCTTTATACAATGGCAGGTAAAGAGAGAGGCCCCGAGCACAGTTTCAGTGTCTCTTTTATAGTAAGGCACAAACAAGTTACACAAGATTAGGGCATTTTTGCAGTTACAAGATTGGGATTGGTTGACATTTTGAAGTTTGAACATTCGGCAGTTTCTGATTGGCTCCTGCCCTTTTTTAAACCACAAACGTCTAGGGTTTTTTTTTTTTTTTTGACAAACTGCTTGCTTGACCATGGGTGGGAGGGGGGTGGTTTTGATTGAGCAAGCAGGGGGTACGTGACTGGGGGCTGCAAGCACCGGTAATCAGAACAGAACAGAACAGGACAGGGACTTTCACAACGCTTGTCCATACAACGTCTGGAATCTATAGATAACATAACCGGTTAGGTCAGGGGTCGATCTTTAACCAGGCCCAGGGCGCCGCCTGGGCTGTCTGCCTGTGGATTTCATTTCTGCCTTTTAGTCTTTTCATTCCCCCCTGTCTCTGGTACCTTTAAGAGCCAATCTTGGGTCTTATACTGATTCTATTGTCATGACGGGCTGGTATTGGGCTCTAAGGACCATTAGTTGGACTGTGTTGATTCTATCTTTAATAAAGTTTATAATTTTGGATATTATGCAGGGCCCTATGGTAAGGAGGAGGAGTAGGAGCCCCTTTTGTTCTGGGGGATGGTATGCTGTCCCATATGTTGTCCCATCCCAGATATTCTGCAGGGGTTCGTAAGGTTAATTGGGGAACCAGTGTGACAGGGAGGCATAAGAGGGTCTTAGTGGCCTGGGTGGAAAGATTTTTATGTAGGGTTCCATTGCACCAGAAGAAAGAACCATGAGGGGCGAACAGGGTTGTGTTAGGAGAAGAGGTCGTATTGCAGAGGGAGGTGCTAGCATTTGAGTAGCAGAATGAGACCTGTGTTTGCCCGGGGCTCAAGAATAGGGGGACACCAGAGAGGAGGAAGGGTCCTGAGCTGTGTGTAGGAGAATTATTGAAGGGGCCTGTGAGTGGGACGGCCATCAGGGGTGGTCGCCCTGGGGCAGCACAGAAGAAGCACACGGAGAGATTGCCTAGACTGGTGGCGTTTGCAAGCAGGAATCCCTCTCTTAGTAGAGATAACCAAGAGAAGGGGCGGGGGGAAGTTAAGGCCGAGAGTTGTATGTTTAGTTCTTTTTCCTGTTTCTGGATTGTAGCATGGAGGGTGGTTTGGATCTGAACAAGAGAGCGCCAAAGGTAAAGGCGGCTGCTGGGCCACGTTGTTTTTGGGGTCATGTACATGGCCCCTTTCTGTCGGGTGGTCCAGCGGGAGTCCCACGGATCCCAGACAACCCATGTATATCCTAAGTTGGTTTTGAAAAAATTATGAGAGTTATAGCGTTGTCCGGAGAGGGTCTCGGAAGCTGTGAGAGTTTTGGCAGTGTGGATTTTACAGGACCCATAAGGACAACCGACATTCTGTTCGACCCAAGAATCTTTACAATAGGTGATTTGTTGGTCAAAGAGAAAACAGATAGCGGGGGTGACCTTTCCCTGTTGTGCAGCAAAATCAGAGAAATTTAGATAGATGGCCGTTTGACACCCTGCAGGGTGGCAGTCAGCCATTGCCAAGACCTGGCTCTCTTTTTGTGTCTGGGCATGGTCAGTCCAATTCTCAGTTAAGTAAAAACGCCAGGCAAACGGGGATGAGGCCCCTGTGATTGGGTCTCCCAGATAAAGGCCTGTACAAGCAAAAGCGTTGTGAGGGAAAGGGATATCATATTTACAGTTTAGGTTGTTGACGGCGCAAGGTGAGTTTTAAAGGATTGTCTTTAGTTCGGTCGATTGTCCAAGCCGCTGGCGGTCTGATGAGGTCCGAGACTGGATCCACTGGTTTGGCATGTGTGTAATGGATCCAGGAGGCGATTCCTTCCACCTTGAGTGCAGTTGGTGTTGTCAAGGTTATCTGGAACGGTCCTTTCCACCTCGGCTCTAAGGTCTCTTGCCGATGGCGTTTGATGAGAACCCAATCTCCTGGCTAGAACTGATGTGGTTCGGGTGGAGGTCCTGTTTTGTACAGCTCTCTTAGGTTAGGCCAGACCTCCTCATGAACTTTCTTAGCGACGAAGGCAGGCCCATTGTCTGATCCTATCATAACTGGGAATCCATACCTGGGCAAGATTTCTTCTAGGATTTTTTTCGCCACGACCTGAGCAGTCTCTCTCTTTGTGGGGAAAGCTTCCGTCCATCCTGAAAAGGTATCTACAAAAACTATCAAGTACTTATATCCATATTTTCCTGGCTTAACTTCCGTGAAATCAACTTCCCAATAGGCCCCAGGTCTGTCTCCTCTCTGCCTTTTTCCACTGGTTTGGGGTTGGGTACCTGCATTATTGAGTTGGCAGACTGCACAGTTTTTGACTATTTGATCAGCCTTTTTGGAGGCGTCTCTAATTTTTAGTTTAGTGTATCTTATTAAGTCCAGTATTCGCTGCGGGCCTAAATGGGTGCTCTGATGGATTTGTTCTAACACTCGTTGTCCTAATTTTTTGGGGGAGTATGATGTTATTTTCAGAATCTTTCCACCAATTATCAAGGATTTGGGCCATGGGAAGTCTGTCTATCCACTGAAGGTCACTTTCTGAGTATTCTGGATTTGGGGGTAACTCTTTGGGTCCCGGGTCAGGTAGTTGTAGGGCTAGCAGTTGTGTAAGAGTTTTAGCCACATTTTTAGCAGTCTGATCGGCTAAGTTATTTCCTCAGGAGACTAAGTCAGTAGCCTTTTGGTGTCCGGGGTGGTGGACTATGGCCAGCTTTTTAGGTCCCCAAAGGGCTGCTAGTAAGGCTAGGATTTCTTCTTTATTTTTGATATCTTTCCCTTCTGCCGTGAGGAGCCCCCTTTCTCTGTATATTGCCCCATGTATGTGGGCGGTAGCAAAAGCATACCGACTGCAGTATATATTGTCAGTTTGTGGTCTCTTCCCATTTTTAGGGCTTGGGTTAAAGCCACTAATTCAGCTTTTTGAGCTGATGTCCCCGGGGGCAAAGGCTCTGCCCAAACTATTTCGGTTTCTGAAGTTACCGCCGCCCCTGCGTACCTTTGTCCTTGGTAGACGAAACTGCTCCCATCGGTGAACCAGATGAGGTCGGCGTCGGGCAGTGGGCGGTCTTGCAGGTCTTCCCTGACTCCGTGCACCTGGGCCAATATCTCGGAGCAGTCATGGAACGGGGTTTCTAAGTCCGGATTTGGCAGTAGTGACGCAGGGTTCAGGGTCATTGGGGGCAGGAAGGTTATCCTGAGGGGGTTTAGCAGTAGCCCCTGGTAGTGGGTGAGCCGGGCATTGCTAATCCATCAATCAGGCGGCTGTCTGAGAACGCCTGTGATGGCATGTGGAGTAGTGACCCGTAGTTCCTGGCCCATGATCAGTTTATCAGCATCTTGCACCATCAAAGCGGTTGCTGCGATTATTCGGAGGCAGGGAGGCCATCCTGCAGCTACTGGGTCCAATTTTTTTGACAGATAGGCAACTGGCCTCTGCCAGGGGCCTAAATACTGAGTCAATACCACTTTGGCAACGCCCCTGCTTTCATCCACCTATAAGTGGAAGGGCTTGGAGACATCAGGGAGTCCCAGCGCAGGGACTGATAACAGAGCGGTTTTGATCTGTTGGAAGGCCAACTCAGCCTCTTCCGTCCAATTGAAGGGCTGCTGTTC
This sequence comes from Rhinopithecus roxellana, assembly GCF_007565055.1. Classification (NCBI taxonomy): domain Eukaryota; kingdom Metazoa; phylum Chordata; class Mammalia; order Primates; family Cercopithecidae; genus Rhinopithecus; species Rhinopithecus roxellana. The sequence continues at coordinate 41,811,877 of NC_044554.1, forward strand.
CTTTGTTGCCTGGTATAGGGGCTTGGCTAACTCTGCAAACCCGGGTATCCATAACCTACAACACCCCGCCGACCCCAGGAATTATCTTACTTGTCGCGTTGATTGGGGTCTAGGGATACGTAGGACTGTCTCTTTCCGGGCACTGGTTAACCAACGTTGCCCCCCTTTTAACAGGTATCCCAGATAGGTTACCTCTGATTTGCAGATTTGAGCCTTTTTTGCTGAGGCCCGGTAGCCTAGCTTCCCCAAAGTCTTTAGGAGGTCTTCGGTTCCTTGAACACAGGCTTCTGGGGATTTGGCCACTACTAAAAGATCATCAACATACTGCAAGAGTTATTTCAGGGTGTTGCCGTCGGTACTCACCCAGATCTTCATGGAGGGCTTTGTCGAACAGGGTTGGCGAGTTCTTGAATCCCTGTGGCAATCTGGTCCATGTTAGCTGGCCGTTTATACCCCTCTCGGTGTCTGTCCATTCAAATGCAAAAAGCTCTTGACTTTTGGGAGCCAAGGGTAGGCTAAAAAAAGCATCTTTTAAATCAAGGACAGTATACCACTGTTTTTCAGGGTTCAAAGTACTTAAGAGGGTATATGGGTTGGGTACGGTGGGGTGTATGTCCATGACTCTTTTGTTGACTTCTCTCAAATCTTGCACCAGCCTATAGTCTTTACTATTAGGTTTACGGACAGGTAACAACGGAGTGTTCCACGGCAAGTGGCAGGCGCGTAGAACTCCTTGGTCTAGAAGCCGGCAGATGTGGGGTGTAATCCCCTCTTTGGCCTCTAGGGGCATTGGGTACTGCCAAACCCGAACCGGGTCTGTCCCAGGCTTAACTTCAACAAATATGGCGGGGCGGTGTTTTGCCAGCCCTAAGCCCCCAGTTTCTGCCCATGCTTCCAGGAAACGCTGGAGCCAGGAGTTGATATCTTGATCAGGAGGTACTTCCTCCTGATGGAGTCTATATTCATCCTCCAAGGTGATAGTGAGGATGGATATTGGCTTGTTTTGAGAGTCAGTCACTTTGGGACCCCCTGATTGGAAGTGAATTTGGGCCCCCATTTTTGTTAACAGATCTCTCCCCAACAAGGGGCAAGGGCTCTCGGGAATAACTAGGAAGGAGTGGGACACCTTTCCTGTTCCTAAGTCTATGGTCCTCTGAGTTGTCCAAGGATATTTTTTAATTCCTGTGGCTCCTTGTACCCAAGATGAATTATCAAACAATTTTCCATAAGCCTTGACCAAGACTAAATGTTGCGCCCCGGTATCAACTAGGAACTGAACTGGGGACCCCTCCACTTGCAGAGTTACCCTAGGTTCGGGGAGGGGGTCCGAACCCCGTCCCCCCTAATCCATGTCTTGGGTCACAAGTATAGGTGTGGGTTTAGGCTGCCACTGCCCTTGTCCTGACTGGCGCTGTTTCTTTTTGGGGCAATCTTTTATCCAGTGGCCTGTCTCTTTGCAGTATGCGCATTGATCTTTTCCCAGGTCGCGTCTAGGGGCGCGCTTGGACTGGGTTTCTCCTGATTGTAACTGCTGTTTTTGAACAACTGCAGCCAGGACTTTGGTCATTTTTTCGGTGGCCTTAATTTGCCTCTCCTCCGGAGCATCTCTGTTATTATAAACTGTACTATCCGAAGAAGGTCTTGGACTTGTTTCCCTTCTAAATCTTCTAATTTTTGGAGCTTTTTCTTAATGTCTGGGGCGGCCTGATTTACAAAGGACATAACGACAGCCGCCTGGTTTTCAGGAGCTTCTGGGTCCATAGGGGTAAACTGCCTAAAGGCTTCCATTAACCTTTCTAAATAGACAGCTGGGCTTTCTGTTTTTCCCTGCAATACAGAGTATACCTTGGCCAAATTAGTGGGCTTGCGAGCGGCAGCCTGGAGACCCGCCATTAGAGTCTGGCGATAAACGAGTAGCCTTCCCCTACCTTCTGCCGTGTTGTAATCCCATCTAGGTCTGGTCAGAGGGAAAGCTGCATTGATGAGGTCAGGATTGGCAGTCGGCTGGCCATCATCTCCGGGAACCAGTTTTCTGGCCTCAACCTGTATTCTTTCTCGCTCCTCCGTCGTGAACAGAATCCAGAGGAGCTGCTGACAGTCATCCCAGGTGGGTTGGTGGGTGAACATAACACTGTCTAGAAGGGCCGTTAGGTCTTTGGGGTTATCTGAGAACCGGGCATTCTGGGTTTTCCAGTTGTATAAGTTACTGGTGGAAAATGGCCAATACTGGAGCCTAGGGTTGCCCGTATCATCAGGGGGTCCTATTTCCCTCAGGCGGAGTGCCACAGTGGAATCGGGGGGCCGCGAGATCGTCTCACGTTGGGCGCGTCCATGCGTTCGTCCCGCTGGCCCCCCAGAATTACTTTCGTTCTCGATTGCCACTGGCGCGGCTGCTGCCTCTCGTTCCTCATGCCCTCCCGGGAGAGCAGCCGGCGGGGCCTGAAGTTGAGGATCGGGGTGAGGGAGATAAGGTGGGGGTTCCAAAGACAGAGGGTCCTGACTGTCGGGCAACACAGGGACGGGGCGGGGGGCGGTGGATGGAGTTTTTGGTTTGTGAGAGTTTTCCACTGGTCATGCGACCAGTGCTTTACATGGCTCCGGGGCCAGTACGAAAGGATTAGCCAGGGTGGCGGGTTTTCCACAAGGTCTTGCCATACCAAGATGTAGGGGATCTGATCAGGATGCCCCGAACGTCCTGGTAGGAAAATTTTAGTTTTTACCTTAGTGATAATAGGGAGGCAAAATGTTCCCTCGGGAGGCCACCCTACGCCGAAAGTGGGCCACTCTGAGCGGCAGAAGGTTATCAATTTTCCTTTCTTTAGCTCTACCCTAAGGTCATAGCCCCTAGCTTTGACATCTTTAAAGTTATTTACAAGGAGAGAGAGTGGCGTACTCTGGGCGCCGCCCATTTCAGGAACCCCTGGAGGTAGAGAAAGGGATACAGAGAAATATCAGTAACAGGATTTGAAGTAACTTTTGTCTCCTCCAGCGGCTCCTGAAAAGTGAAAGTGAGTTCTAAACAAGTAACAGTCTACAACAGCAACAACAGACAACAGTTCTGCAAGCGCGTTTCGGGTTTAGTTCCCGATCAGAGTCAGACGGGCCAACAGAATACAGAGGCCCCAGATGGGCACCGGAGGACGTCTCCTACCGGTCCCTGGTGGCTGTCTTATAGGACGTCCGCCAAGACTATGCCAACCTCAGTACAGATCCTGCGGGATTCCTCAGAGAGACAAAGACGAACAGAGACAAAGCCAGCTTACTTACTGATTAGTGATGACCCATTGATCTGGAGTCTGGTGGGCTCAGGGGGAATCCCGGACGAGCCCCCAGATGTTGTGCCCGAAGTCACGAGACCCCAGTAAGAGACCACCAGAGTCCAGAGTCAAAGCCAAATAGCTGGGGTCGCTTTATTACGAGTTCGAACCCGGACCTCTCCGCTTTATACAATGGCAGGTAAAGACAGAGGCCCCGAGCACAGTTTCAGTGTCTCTTTTGTAGTAAGGCACAAACAAGTTACACAAGATTAGGGCATTTTTGCAGTTACAAGATTGGGATTGGTTGACATTTTGAGGTTTGAACATTCGGCAGTTTCTGATGGGCTCCTGCCCTTTTTTAAACCACAAACGTCTAGGGTTTTTTTTTTTTTTTTTTTAGACAAACTGCTTGCTTAACCATGGGTGGGAGGGGGGTGGTTTCAATTGAGCAAGCAAGGGGTACGTGACTGGGGGCTGCAAGCACCGGTAATCAGAACAGAACAGAACAGGACAGGGACTTTCACAACGCTTGTCCATACAACGTCTGGAATCTATAGATAACATAACCGGTTAAGTCAGGGGTCGATATTTAACCAGGCCCAGGGTGCCGCCCGGGCTGTCTGCCTGTGGATTTCATTTCTGCCTTTTAGTCTTTTCAGTCCCAAGCTATAAGTAATGCAGTTCTGAGTCTATGGATGTATAAACATTTATACTCTGGCAAAACAAGTTACAGATAGTTGCCTAATATGTAAAAAACCACCACCAACAAAAATAAGCAAACTCAAAGAAGGTTACCCCTTAGAGGAAGGGACCCAGGATTAAGGCCATTCCAAAGTGTCCAAATTGATTACACTGAAATGCCCCAAAATAGGTCACCTAAAGTACCTACTAGTGATAGATCACCTTTCTCACTGGGGAGAGGCTATTCCCAAGTGCAACCACCAGTAATGTAGTTAAAGCATTAATTAAAAATATTATACCCAGGTTTAGATTAATAGAAAATATTGATTCAGATAATGAGACTCATTTCACTGCACATGTCATTAAGAAATTAGCCCAAGTACTAAACATAACATAGGAATACCATACTCCCTGGCACTCACCTCCATTAGGAAGAGCACAGAGAATGAACCGAACTCCGAGGAGCCACTTGACCAAACTAGTTTTAGAGACTCCTCCCCATTGCCTTGTTAAGGGTCAGGACTACCCCCTCAGAAAGATGTCGGCTTATCCCCTTATAAAATAATATGTAAGTTGCCTTATTTACACTCTACTGCTGACAGTCCTATGCTGAAAATGGAAGATCAATTTCTCAAAAACTATATACTTGGTCTATCTTCCACTTTCTCTTCCCTCAGATCTAAAGGCCTTTTAGTACAGCTGTTACCCCTGGAGCTCCCAGCACACCTGCGTCAACCTGGAGATCACGTCCTCATTAAGAACTGGAGAGAAGGGAAACTCAAACCGGCTTAGGAAGGACCCTACCTAGTGCTTCCAACTACTGAGACCGCAGTCCGAATGGCAGAAAGAGGGTGAACTCACCATACCTGAGTCAAGAAAGTGCCACCATCTTCAGAGTCATAGGCCATCGTTCTAGGATCAAGTCTCACCCTCTTATATCTCTTCTATTGTCTCTGCTTCTTCCCTCACTCCACTGTCAGAAACCTTACTATCAATGTAATCAGGTCAGCCTCCCCTGCAAACTATTGTCTTTGATGCTTACTTAGCAATACCTTGTGGAGACCTACAAAGTCAAAGGCAAATTAACCTCTTCAGAAAAGTATCTTTGCCCTTAGTATTCACTCCACTCTCAACCTGATCCTTGCAAAATTCCTTATCATTGGCTACCTTGCTATTCCTGGTACAATATTCTCTGGAACACTCAGTCCCAGGGCTAGGCTTCCTCAGAAGGCTGTACCTCTCTAAAACCTTACCTTCATGTTACTGAAGGAACTACACCTGTTATTCCTATACCTAATGAGAAAACCAAGGTGTACATTATAAAAGTAAAAGATCTAAAACAAACCCTAGCGATGGAGACAGGATACCGAGATACAAATGCCTGGCTGGAATGGATTAAATATTCCATCCACACCCTAAGCAAAAGCGACTGTTATGCTTGTGTGCACGGTAGACCACAGGCCCAGATCGTCCCCTTTCCACTCAGATAGTCTCCCCGCCGATCGGGCATGAGCTGTGTGGTAGCTCTTTTTCAAGACCCCACAGCCTGGGAAGACAAATTGGGCTGAGCTCTTTCTCTGCTGTTCGTGGAAGTTCAACACCCTGTGAGTCAGGCCCCAGGGGCCATCCAGCCTCCACCTTCCAATGCCAAGTTTACCTGGTGTTTCTCACGACAGGGGGAAAACTTAGCGTTCCTTGGAGACTAAAAGGGATGCAAAGAGCTTAGACCCTCCCAATAGCTTACCCATCAGTCTGCCCTTAGCCATCCCCAAGGGGATGTGGTGGGCCCCTGCTGGACACTCTACCAAGTAAATGGAGCGAAACTCGTGCTGTAATTCAATTGGCTATCTCTTTCACCCTGGCATTTCATCAACCAGAGAAAGCAAAGGTCCGTAAACCAAGAGAGACTCCTCGTGAGTCTTTTGATGCTCAAGTTTCTATAAATGCCATCAGCCTTCCACGAGGAGTGCCAAATAAATTTAAAGCTCAAAACCAAATAGCTGCAGAGTTTGAATCCACATGGTTCTGGTGGGTAACTATTAATAAAAATGTAAATTAGATAAATTACATTGACTATAACCAGCAACAATTTGTTGACTATACCAAAGATGCCATTAAAGGAATAGCTGAATCATTAGGACCCACCAATCAAATGGCCTGGGAAAATAGGACGTCATTAGCCATGATACTAGCAGAGAAAGGTGAGGTTTCTGTCATGATTGGAACCCAGTGTTGTACTTTCATCCCTAAAAACACAGCCCCCAGTGGACAATTACAAAGGCCGTGTAGGGCCTTACCTCTCTATCAGATGAATTGGCCAAAAACTCCAGAATAGATGAGCCCTTTACAAGCCTCAGGGGAAAGTGGTTCGGTGGGTGGCAAAAGCTGGTAACTTCAATAGTTACCTCCCTGGCAATTGTTAGAAGTGTACTAATTCTTGTTGGATGTTGCCTCATACCCTGTGTTCGAGGGTTAATACAAAGACTTACTGAGACAACTCTCACCAAAACTTTCCTCAATTCTCCCCCGCCTTATTCAGATAAGCTCCTTCTCTTAGAAGATCAAGCAGAACAACAAAGTTAAAACATGTTAAAAAGGTTTGAAGAGGAAAGATGATAAAAATCAAAAGGGGTGAAATTGTTAAATACAGTTAAGTTCCCTCTTCGAACAGCTTGTCCAAGTACCCACTTGCCTTTGCTGCCCCCAACTTGTCTGTACATGCCTAGGCATGCCTGCACTTGCTACAACCCCAGTCCACATTCCTTTCCTTATTAGGTAATAGGTTTCCTTCCCAGTACCCGTGTAAACAACCCCCCTTCTGTCTCTTCTCACCCCTCTTATGTGCCTACCGTATATAAGAAAGTTTAAATGTTTAGCCAACTGGGACTAGTTTAGACTGTGGGGTCCAACCCTAGGCGAGAAGGGAAAGACGCAGAAGCAGAGGCTGTGTTAGAGAGAATAAAAACCATGGTTTCCTTTGTTCTGGGTGCCCTTGCCATGGCTCCGTTCATGAGACGCGCCTTCCTATAGGAGCAAATTGCCTTGCTGAGAGCTCCTTTGTCTCAGTGCTGGTTCTTCTTTGCGGCACGGAGAATTTTTTTCCAACATGTTCATAAACATCTTGTTACTGCTGGATGACAATTTTTATTTTATTTTTTTGAGACAGAGTCTCGCTCTGTCGCTCAGGCTGGAGTGCAGTGGCGTGATTTCGGCTCACTGCAAGCTCCACCTCCCAGGTTCACACTATTCTCCTGCCTCAGCCTCCTGAGTAGCTGGGACTACAGGCACCCACCACCACATCTGGCTAATTTTTTGTATTTTTTTAGTAGAGATGGGATTTCACTATGTTAACTAGGATGGTCTCAGTCTCCTGACCTTGTGATCTGCCCACCTCAGCCTCCCAAAGTGCTGGGATTACAGGCGTGAGCCACCGTGCCCGGCCAACAATTTTTATTTTTATTTTATTTATTTATGTATTTATTTATTTATGTATTTATTTATTTTGAGATGAGGTCTCGTTCTGTCACCCAGGCTGGAGTGCAGTGGTGTGATCTTGGTCACTGCAGCTCTGCCTCCCGGGTTCAGGCCATTCTCCTGCCTCAGCTTCCCGAGTAGCTGGGACTACAGGTGCCCACCACCACGCCCAACTAATTTTTTTGTATTTTTAGTAGAGACGGGGTTTCACTGTGTTAGCCAGGATGGTCTTGATCTCCTGACCTTGTGATCCGCCCGCCTTGGTCTCCTAAAGTGCTGGGATTACAGGCGTGAGCCACCGTGCCCAGCCTATTTTTATTTTTAGATGGAGTCTTATTCTGTCGCCGAGGCTGGAGTGCAGTGGCGTGATCTTGGCTCACTGTGCCCTCTGCAGACTCAGTTTCCCAGAGAGGAGGGATGGGGATGCCTGTAGGGTGCCTGGTCAGCTCCAGACCTAACTCCAGAGCCTGTAGCTATTAGCAGAGGGCAGCTTTGAGGGAACCCCATATGAAATTTCTAGCATCTCTGGTTGCCTCACCAGAGACTGAGGCTCTGGCTTTGTACTTTTAAATTTTTGAGTTCAGAGTCACAAACCTTTACAAAGTGCCTACTCAATGCCCGGTTTTATGGTAGATACCAGAGATCAGGAGCTCATGAGTTGAGGGAATGCTGCATGCCAGTGCAAATGATAAGTGCTGGGATGGAGCCTGGAATGGAACTGGCTGAGTCAACACCTGCAGCAAACACCTGGTGGTGTTCTGGGTGTTAGAAGACCACACAACGTCAGGGGCAAGGCTGGGGGCAGGTGAGAAGGGTCAGGACACATCTGCACTTCAGGTGAATTAATCCAGCCATGCCTGTGGGAGATGCATTCATGAGCCTACAGGCAGGGTGGCCAGTTAAGAAGGTGGTGGAATTGTCGATGTAAGACTCCAAGCCAAAGGCTCACAGAAAGGATCATGGATTATCCTCCTGGGTGGCCATAACAAACCACAGACATACTTTGGCGATATTCACGGCAATAAAGTGAATATTGCAATAAAATGAGCCACACAAATTGCGGAGTTCCGCAGTGTGCATAAACGTTATGTTTATACTATCCTGTAGTCTATTAAGGCTACAATAGCCTTATGCCTAAAAAAAAAAAACAATGCACAGTTTGGGCCTGGTGGCACACACCTGTAATCCTAGCACTTTGGGAGGCAGAGGAAGGAAGATCACTTGAGGCCAGAAGTTTGAGACCAGTCTGAACAACATAGGGAGACAGGGAAATTCTGTCTCTACAAAAATTAATTAGATATAGTGGTGTGTGCCTGTAGTCCTAGCTACTCAGGAGGCTGAGGTGGGAGGATTGCTTGAGCCAGGGACTTGAGGCTGCAGTGAGCTATGATTGTACCACTGCCTGAGTGACAGTGAAACCCTGTCTCTAAAAAACCACAGAAACCAAAAATTAGGTGCATACATTAATTTAAAAATATCTTATTGCTAATAAAATAATGCACACAATCATCTGGGTCTTTTTTTTTTTTTTTTGAGACGGAGTCTTGCTCTGTCTCCCAGGCTGGAGTGCAGTGACGTGATCTTGGCTCACTGCTACCTCTGCCTCCTGGGTCAAGCAATTCTTCTGCCTCAGCCTCTTGAGTAGCTGAGATTACAGGTGCCCACTACCATGCCCAGCTAATTTTTTTGTATTTTTAGTAGAGATGGGGGTTTCACCATCTTGGCCAGGCTGGTCTTGAACTCCTGACCTTGTGTTCCACCTGCCTCAGCCTCCCAAAGTGTTGGAATTACAGGCATGAGCCACCGCTCCCGGCCTTGTCTGGGACTTTAGTGAGTCATAATATTTTTGCTGGTGGAGGATCTTGCATTTATGTGGCTGGCTGCTGATGGATCAGGGTGGTGGTTGCTGAAGGTTAGGGTGGCCATGGCAATTTCTTTCTTTTGTTTTTTTGAGACAGAGTCTTGCTCTGTTGCCCAGGCTGGAGTGCAGTGGCGCAATCTTGGCTCACTGCAAGCTCCGCCTCCCAGGTTCCTGCCATTCTCCTGCCTCAGCCTCCTGAGTAGCAGGGACTACAGGCGCACACCATCACGCCTGGCTAATTTTTTGTATTTTTAGTAGAGATGGAATTTCACCATGTGAACCAGGATGGTCTTGATCTCCTGACCTCGTGATCCGCCTGCCTCGGCCTCCCAAAGTGCTGGGATTACAGGCATGAGCCACTGCACCCGGCCAACAATTTCTTAAGATAAGATGGAAATGAAGTTTGCCTCATTGATTGACTGTTTCTTTCATAAAAGATTTCTCTGTAACCTGTGATGCTATTTGGTAGCATTTTTCCCAGTGTAGAACTTCTTCCAAAGTTGGAGCCAGGGCTCACAAACTCTGCCGCTGTTTCATCAACTCAGTTTATGGAATATTCTAAATCCTTTGTTGCCATTTCAACAGTGTTCACAGCATCTCCACCAGGAATAAATTTCATTTCAAGAGACCCTTTTCTCTGCTCATCCATAAGAAGCAACTCCTCATCTGTTCAAGTTTGATCATGAGATTATAGCAATTCAGTCCCATCTGCAGGCTCCGTTTCTAATCCTAGTTGTCTTGGCTGTTTCCACCACATCTGCAGTTCCTTCCTCTACTGAAGCCTTGAAACCCTCAAACTCATCCATGAGAGTTGGAATCCACTTCTTCCACACTCTTGTTCATGTTGATATTTTGACCTCCTCCCATGAATTCACATATGTTCTTTTTTTTTTTTTCTTGAGATGGAGTCCCGCTCTGTCGCCAGGCTGGAGTGCAGTGCCACGATCTCAGCTCACTGCAACCTCTGCCTCCCGGGTTCAAGCAATTCCCCGGCCTCAGCCTCCCGAGGAGCTGGGACTACAGGCGAGTGCCACCACGCCCAGCTTATTTTTGTACTTTTAGTAGAGATGGGGTTTCACCATGTTGGCCAGAATGGTCTCCATCTCTTGACCTTGTGATCCACCCACCTCGGCCTCCCAAGGTGCTGGGATTACAGGCATGAGTCACTGCACCCGGCCCCCACAAATGTTCTTAATGGCATCTAGAATGGTGAATACTTTCCAGAAAGGTGCTTTAATTTGCTTTGCCCAGATCTATTCAAGGAATCATTATCTGTGGCAGCTATAGCCTTATGAAATGGATTTCTTAAATAATAAGACTTGAAAGTTGAAATTACTCCAAGATCCATGGGCTGCAAAATGGATGTGTTAGCAGGCATGAAAACGACATTCAACTCCTTGTACATCTTCATTACAGCTCTTGGGTGACCAAGTGCATTGTCAGTGGGCAATAATATTTTGAAAGGAATCTTCTTATCTGAGCAGTAGTTCTCAATAGGAGGCTTGAAGTATTCAGTAAACCATGCTGTAAACAGATGTGCTGCCTTCCAGGCTTTGTTGGTCCATTTCTAGAGCACAGGCAGAGTAGATTTAGCATCACTCTGAAGGATCCTAGAATTTGCAGCATGGTAAATGAGTACTGGCTTCAACTTAGAGTCACGAGCTGCATTAATCCCCTGCTAGACAGTCAGACAGTTCTTTGAAGCTCTGAAGCCGGGCGTTGATTTCTTCTCTCTGGTTATGAAAGTTCTAGATGGCATCTTGTTCTAATCTCAAGCTGTTTTGTCTACATTGAAAGTCTGTTGTTACCTTCATCCATGATCACCGCTAGAGCCTCTGGATAACTTGCCGCAGCTTCTCCATCAGCCCTTGCTGCTCCCCCTTACACTTTTATGTGACGGAGATAGCTTCTTTCCTTAACTTCATGAGCCAAGCTCTGCTAGCTTCACACATTTCTTCTGGAGCTTCCTCACCTCTCTCAGCCTTCACAGAATTGAAGAGTGAGGGCCTTGCTCTGTATTGAATCTTGGTTCAGGGAATGTAGTGGCTGCTTTGATCTTCTATCCACACCACTAAAACTTTCTCCACACCAACAATACAGCTGCTTCACTTTCTTATTCATGTGTTTGCTGCAGTAGCAGTTTTAATTTCCTTCAAGAACTTTCCTTTGCAATTACAACTTTTTTTGACTGTTTGGTGCAAGAGGCCTGGCTTTCAGCTTGTCGTGACTTTTGGCATGCCTTCCTCACTAAGCAGAATCATTTCTAGCTTTTGATTCGAAGTGGGAGACGTGTGACTTCCTTTCACTTGAAAACTTTGATTAAACAAAAAACAACACTTCAGCTGAATTAAATTTAAAGGCGTTCAATTGAGCAATGAATGATTTGCGAATCAGGCAGCCCCCAGAATCACAGCTGATTCACAGAGACTGTAGCATAGCCATGTGGTGAAAGATTGATAGACAAAAAAAAAGAAAAAAGTAAATGACGTACAGATATTGGCAATGAGATACAGAAACAGCTGGATTGGTTACAGGTTGGCATTTGCTTTATTTGAACACAGTGTGAACACTCAGCCGTCTATGAGTGGTTGAAGTATGGCTGCTGGGATTGGCCAAGGCTCAGTAATTGTTACAGGTACAAACTCCTAAATTAGGTTTTCCATCTCCTCTGACTATTAAGGTAGGTCAGAGTTCATCCACAAGGACTCCAGTATACAAGTACGGAGTCCTTCTCAGGCCATATTTAGTTTGCTTTAACAACTTAGAGGGCATTGTAAGGTTATCAATTGGCCTCATTTCTATATTGCTGCGTCCCTGGGAATGGGGAGGCCCAAAGAAAGAGAGAGATGTGGAACAGCTGGTCAGTGGAGCCGTCGGAAGATGCATCAATTCATGTCTCTACCTTATATGGTTTGTGGTGGCCCCCAAACAATTGCAACATCAAAGATCACTGTCACAGATCACCATAACACATAATCATAATGAAAGAGTTTGAAATACTGTGATGGTTACCAAAATGTGACCCAGAGACATGAAGCAAGCATGTACTGTTGGAAAAACAGCACCTAGAGCGTTGCTTGAGGCGGGATTGCCACAAACCTGCCATTTGTAAGAAGGACCGTATATGCAGAGCTCAATAAAGCCAAGTGCAATGATGTGAACTATGCTTGTGCCACACACCGAGTGGCTTGAAACAACAGACCTGTATTCTCTCACAGTTCTGGAGGTTAGAAGTCCAAAATCCAGGGGTCAGCAGGGGCATGCTTTGTCTCTGACTCTAGGAGAATCCTTCTCTGCCTCTTCTGGGTTCCTGCTTGTGGCTGGCAATCTTTGTCACTCTCTGGCTGGTAACTGTGTTATTCCAGTCCTGCCTGGGTTGCCAGATGGCGTTCTCCCCATGTGCTTCTCTGTATCTCTGTTATAGGGACACTAGTGATATTGGAATAGAGGCCCATCCTACTCTGGTGCCATCTCAACTTTCATTTATTTGTTTATTCACTTCTTTCTTTTCTTTTCTTTTTTTTTGGAGATGGAATTTCATTCTTATTGCCCAGGCTGGAGTGTAATGGTGCCATCTCAGCTCACAGCAACCTCTGCTTCCCGAGTTCAAGCGATTCTCCTGCCTCAGCCTCTCGAGTATCTAGGACTATAGGTGCACGCCACCACACCTGGTTAATTTTTGTACTTGAGTAGAGATGGGGTTTCGCCATGTTGGCCAGGCTGGTTTTGAACTCCTGACCTCGTGATCCACCCACCTCATCCTCCCAAAGTGTTGGGATTACAGGCATGAACCACTGTGCCTGGTCAGTTTCTTTGTTTTTGAGACAGGGTCTCACTCTGTCACCCAGGCTGAAGTGCAGTGGCACAATCACAGCTCATTGCAGCTTCAAACTCTTGGAGTCAGGCGATCCTCCTACCTTGGCCTCTCCAGTAGCTGGGACTATGGGCATAAGCCACCATGCGCAGATAATTTTTTTTTTTTTTTTTTTTTTTTTTGTGGGGGGTGTCTTGCTATGTTGCCTAGGTTGGTCTTGAATTCCTGACTTCAAGCAATCGTTCTCCCTCTGCTTCCGAAAGCCCAGGGATTACAGGCGTGAGTTGATTTACATCTTAATTACATCTGCGAAGTCTCTGTTTCCAAATACTGTCTCAGTTACAGGTAAGAGGACTTAGAATTTCAACCTGTCTTTTTGGAGGACGTGATTCAACCCACAGCAGATCACGAGGGGAAGGGGAGTCAGTGTGACTCTGCAGGAGATAGTGGTGTCAGCTGTTGAGGTCAGGAATATGCAGGGAGCGGGCTAGGGGGAAATCATGAGTTCCAGGTGGGGCGTGTTGGGTCTGAGCTGCCTGTCCATGGAGCTTCTAAGGACAGAAGTCTAGGAAGTGGTCAGATGCATGGTCTAGAGTTCAGGGGAGAGTCAGGCTGGAGAGTCTGTTCCAAGTTCTTTGCATCTGGGTGTGGGTGCTAGTTAAAATCAAGGGTGAGAAGCAGCCAGTGTAGCTGGTGAGTGCAGGAGGTTAAGGAGGAGACAGAAAAACATCCTGGGGGCTGGGCGCAGCACCTGTAATCCCAGTAGTTTGGGAGGCGGAGGTGAGAGGATCGCTTGAGGCCAGGAGTTTGAAACCAGCCTGGAAACATAGCGAGACCCCATCTCTACAAAAAAAAAAAAAAAAAAAAAAAAAGTAAAAATAGCTGGGCGTGGTGGCAGGTAACTGTCGTCCCACTCACTTGGGAGGTTGGGGCAGGAGGATCTCTTGAGCCCAGGAGTTTCAGGCTGCAGTGAGCCATGATTGCACCACTGCACTCCAGCCTGGGGAACAGAGTGAGACCCTGACTCAAAAACAAAACAAAACAAAAGGAAACCCATAAACGTGTCCTGGAGGAAATCTCTAAGAACACCTAGAGAAAAGCTGGACTCTGGCCACCAGGGGGCGCTCTGCACCAGCCCGTTGTAACCATTTCCATAGGCAGCAGGTGGATAGATAAACTTGATCAATGAATTTAAGTTTTCTCTGTGCACTTTTCCTGCAGCACTAGGCATCTATGTACAAAAAGTACAATTGCAGGATTGGGTTACTGACTTGAGTGTGTTTACAGAGTTACAGAAAAAAGGCTGCTCAAATTTCTTTTAGGAGAATCAGTGATCTTGACATTAGAATGGTTAAGATAAGTTGGTTGTGGAGTTGGGAAGAGGAGATATATTTAGGCTACTCCAGGAAGAAACTCTTAGGGGGTGGATGAGCAGACAGATGACTGTTTCACTTCTCTGAAGAAATGTAAGACTCTAAATGCATTTTTTGGATTTCTAACAAGATGGTGAATGAACACAGACAACTGTCTTCCTCCAACATTTGGAGAAGTCACAGGAGGAAGAAGTGGTTTATGGATTCCAGAATCTAACATAAAAACAACAAGGAGTCAGAGGGTGGTTGAGCCCCACATAGGGCGGAAAGGCAGCCACATAAATTAGGGTGGGGGCCAGGACTATTGGCTCCCCATAGGTTAGCTAAAAAATTGCTGGCACAAGGCTGACTGATTCATCGGAGAAAGGCATACAAATTTATTTAATGTGTATATGCGAGAGCCTTCAGTAGGAAGCTCCGGCTTCCCAAGAGGTAGCAGAAGCTTATCTGCCATCTTGAAATTACACAAAGAATCCAGACCAGACTCAGAATATGTCCAAAAATAGGTTTTAGTGGCAAGACAGCGTATTGGTAGAAGAAAGGAAGAGGCTTGGCTCCAAAGGTGGCCTTGGTATGTAGATGAAGCCTCCCTCAGGGTGAATAGATAGTAAGTTTCTTTTCAAAGGTTTAAAGGTGTCAGATTCTCAATCACTCCTAAACCTAAAAAAGGCATAGAAAGGGGGACATGTGACTACATTAATGAAGATTCTCTACAGATGCAAATTTTCCCCACAAAGGACAGCTTTGCAAGGTCAACTCTGTTTGCTGGCTCTGCAGCAGCTATTTCAAGATATGCCAAAGAAATATATTTTGGGGTAAAATATTTTGATTTTCTTCATTAGGTTGGGGTTGAGATCTTTGCTCATTTCCTTTCTCTTCCCACATTGCTTTCAGCATATTGCTCACCTCCTAGGAACTACCGCAGGGTAGAAAACAGCAGGGCCTGATTTTTTAATGATTGCCATTCTAACTGGTGTGAGATGGTATCTCATTGTGGTTTTGATTTGCATTTCTCTGATGGCCAGTGATGATGAGCATTTTTTCATGTGTCTGTTGGCTGTATGAATGTCTTCTTTTGAGAAGTGTCTGTTCATATCCTTTGCCCACTTTTTGATGGGGTTGTTTGTTTTTATCTTGTAAATTTGTTTTAGTTCTTTGTAGGTTCTGGATATTAGCCCTTTGTCAGATGAGAAGATTGCAAAAATTTTCTCCCATTCTGTAGGTTGCCTGTTCACTCTGATAGTAGTTTCTTTTGCTGTGCAGAAGCTCTTTAGTTTAATTAGATCCCATTTGTCAATTTTGGCTTGTGTTGCCATTGCTTTTGGTGTTTGAGACATGAGGTCCTTGCCCGTGCCTATGTCCTGAATGGTATTACCTAGGTTTTCTTCTGGGGTTTTTATGGTTTTAGGTCTAACATTTAAGTCTCTAATCCATCTTGAATTAATTTTCATATAAAGAGTAAGGAGAGGATCCAGTTTCAGCTTTCTACTTATGGCTAGCCAATTTTCCCAGCATCATTTATTAAATAGGGAATCCTTTCCTCATTTCTTGTTTTTGTCAGATTTATGATGAGTTAATGGGTGCAGCACACCAATATGGCACATGTATACATATGTAACAAACCTGCACATTGTGCACATGTACCCTAGAACTTAAAGTATAATAATAAAAAAAGAAAAAAGAAAAAAAAAGAAAACAGCAGGGCCAGCCATCCCCTCATGACAACTAGAATGACAACTATAAGGATGAAGATGGTGGGGCCATGTCAACCTGTGACTCAACCTGTGAGCCATCAACAGAGAATAAAACCCCTAACCTTATTCCCTGTTGATGGCTTGGAACTATCATGGACTGCTATGTGAGAGAGAAATAAACGTCTACTGTGTTAAGTCACTTATTACATGTTTGAACCTACTTGTTACACAGCTCAGCCTGTGCTAACCAATACAAGACTCTAAGTTGTATATCAAAATTAAGAATTTCTATTTAACAAGAACTTATAGACAGAGTTAACAGATGGGTAGCAGATTAAAAAAAAAGTATTTTTGGCTGGGTGCGGTGGCTCAAGCCTGTAATCCCAGCACTTTGGGAGGCCGAGACGGGCGGATCATGAGGTCAGGAGATCGAGACCATCCTGGCTAACACGGTGAAACCCCGTCTCTACTAAAAAAAATACAAAAAGCTAGCCGGGCGAGGTGGCGGGTGTCTGTAGTCCCAACTACTCGGGAGGCTGAGGCAGGAGAATGGCGGAAACCCGGAAGGCGGAGCGTGCAGTGAGCTGAGATCCAGCCACTGCACTCCAGCCCGGGCAACAGAGCGAGACTCCGTCTCAAAAAAAAAAAAAAAAAGAAAAAAGTATTTTTAACATCTAAAGCAAACAAGGGATTAATAGTTATTCTAGGTAAGAAATTCCTTTATAAATGGCATTTTTTTTTTTTGGTCAGAAAAAAAGAATTTTATAGAAGATTGGAAAGAAATCCAACTAAAGCCTCCTAGAAATCCATCTGAGAAGCAGGCAAATGGTAAGAATTCATTGAGGTAGAAATGCAAATGGCTTATGTGAACATGAAGAGCTGCTCAACATCCCTAGTGATCAGAGAAGTTATAACATGAGTGAGATACCATTCACGCCAATCAGATTTGGCAGATTTAGAAACGTAGATAAAGCCAAGTGTTGGTGAGGATAGAGGAACTGGCAATTGATATATATCCACTGCTGATGGGAGTATATCTTGATGTGGTCTTCAGGGGAGCACCCTGGTAGGAGTTACTAGATTTAAGAATGGGTAGACTGCATGCCCATCAATCCCACTATATC
This sequence comes from Rhinopithecus roxellana, assembly GCF_007565055.1. Lineage (NCBI taxonomy): Eukaryota > Metazoa > Chordata > Mammalia > Primates > Cercopithecidae > Rhinopithecus > Rhinopithecus roxellana. The sequence goes on from NC_044554.1 coordinate 41,829,155, forward strand.
TCTACAAGGGGAATCCATGTAATGATGTCATCATGGCATTGCTAGTTGCAGTGGGGAGGTAGAGAGGGAAAAATCCCCCCTGTTATTAGAAAGGGGTCCTAATCCAGACCCCAAGAGAAGGCTGTTGGATCTCACACAAGAAAGAAATTGAGGCGAATCCATACAATAAAATGAAAGCAAGTTTATTAAGAAAGTAAAGGGATAAAGGATGGCTACTCCATAGCCAGAGCAGCCCCGAGGGCTGCTGGTTAACTCTTTTTAATGTTATGGTTCTTTCTTGATTATACGCTAAACAAGGGGTGGTTTATTCATGAGTTTTCCTGGAAAGGGCTGGGCAGTTCCTGTAACTGAGGGTTCCTTCCATTTTTAGACCATATAGGGTAACTTCCTGATGTTGCCATGGCATTTGCAAAGAGTCATGGCACTGCTGGGACTGTCTTTTGCATGCTCATGCATGTTTGGATGAACGGAGGCAAGATGGCGCACTTCCGGGTTCTTCATCCCCCAACTTTTCCCGCGCGCGCGAAAATCCAGCCGGCGACCCGGGAAGGTGCAGACCAACTAGGCATGCGCCAGGTGATGTCAATCTGAAGAGACCAAGATTTACCTGGTCGCACCTGCGGAACGCCCCCGGACACGCCCGTGCCCCGCCTATCGCCCTCCCACTCCTAGAAAAGTCACTCCGGAGGATCGCCACGCACGGACTTCCCAGCTTCCCCACTGCGGTCGGTTCCCCACTGCGGTCGGGACTGTTGGAACTCCGTCCGAGAGCTGTACGGGTGACTCTGGGGGCCCCTTTTGTCGGGGGGCCAACCGACCTCTCCCTACCCACTTTCTTCCCTTGAAGCTAGGTGACCAGAATAAACTTGCAGTTTTGCTCCTACCCTTGCCTAGTCGCTGGTTCTTTTGTACCCGCTCTGGTGGTCTTAGAAAAACAAAACAATGCATTTATTTAGCATATAATGAACAATGAGGTTAACCAGAGGTGACTTTAGTTAGCATCTTGGTTGTGACAGGATTTGGCTGGCTTCTTTACTGCAACTGTTTTATCAACAAGGTCTTTGTGACCTGTATCTTGCACTGACCTCCCATCCCATCCTGTGACTTAGAATGCCTTAACTTCCCTGGAATGCAGCCCAATAAGTCTCAGCCTTATTTACCCAGCTCCTATTCAAGATGGAGTCACTCTGTTTCAAACAGCTCTGACACTCCTGACACAGGATTAATATATAGCACAGAACAATAAACCATGCCAAACTACAAGCAGCATTGAGTGAAACAGCACAAGAAACAGAAGGAGATACATAACACCATGCCGTATACATAAACTGAAGATAAATGCACGCACAAAATAGCAACACACACACACACGCACACACGCACAGAGGAACATATATCCAAGGATACATGAAACCCATCAGGATGGATGCTTCTGGTGGTGGGGTCTGGAGAGTGGGAGGGGAGTGAAGAGAGGATACTATCAGGCCTCTGAGCCCAAGCTAAGCCATCATATCCCCTGTGACCTGCACGTGTACATCCAGCTGGCCTGAAGCAACTGAAGATCCACAAAAGAAGTGAAAATAGCCTTAACTGATGACATTCCACCATTGTGATTTGTTTCTGCCCCACCCTAACTGATCAATGTACTTTGTAATCTCCCCCACCCTTAAGAAGGTTCTTTGTAATTCTCCCCACCCTTGAGAATGTACTTTGTGAGATCCACCCGCTGCTCGCAAAACATTGCTCCTAACTCCACTGCTTATCCCAAAACCTGTAAGAACTAATGATAATCCACCACCCTTTGCTGACTCTCTTTTCGGACTCAGCCCGCCTGTACCAGGTGAAATAAACAGGCTTGTTGCTCACACAAAGCCTATTTGGTGGTCTCTTCACACGGACACGTGAGACAGCTACTATGTCACGTCAGAATGATTGCAAACTGAATGTTAGGATTGGCTTAACTTTCTGCACCCAATATCCTAAGGGGGAAAACCCAACCTTCTAAGGAGAAATACTGTATGTAGGGCCTGATCCCATCACTGGGCCCTTCATCCAATGCTGCTGAGTGAGTAGAGGGTTTATTTCATCCTTCCAATTTAGTGATTCAGTAGAGATTTCAAGACTCAAAGCTTAATTAACTCCATTTTAATTGAAGTCATCTCTGTCATGGTGTCTGCACGCAGGACAATTCAGCCTGGCCTCCAGTGCTTCAGCACAAAGCTCAATTTCCAGCTCAGTCATTAACCAGCCCCAAGTCAGGGTAGTCAGACAAGTCTTCAATTTGTGGGGATTTTATGGTTGGAATCAGGGTACCTTGACCTCTGGAAAGACAGACCTCTGAGGAGCAAGGATGTTTAATGGTTGCATAGAGAAGACAACCCTACAGAAAAGGCAGTAGTTGGGGCAGTGATTAGGACTCATTTTGGGGTGAGGGTGACAAGCACAGCAATCAACTAGCCTCACAGTCAGCTGTCTGCCTTTCCCAGATGGGCAACTGTCCCTTAATGAGAACTTCTTGTCTTCCAAGGAAGGCTAAGATAGGCAACTTGCTGCAGTTTGCCTTAACATCAAAACATGTCAAAAGGAGAACAATCCCGGTTTTAGAATCAGCCTGGGAGAAGGCAAGGAAGACTTTACAGTTTAGGACAAATTCAAGGACTGTAAATCATCTAATGTGAATATAGCACAGGGAGGTAGTTGGAGACAAGCTTGTCAATAGGCTGGAGCCAGATTCGACAGGATTTTGGACTTTTTTTTCTGGCAGTAGAGAGCCATGCTACTGAACTTTTTCTGAGAGAGGGATATTAGCTCATATGCTTTGGGAGGACAACTGACCACTCCAATCCTGGCTTCCCTTTGCTGTCATGAACTACAGGCCGGAATTCTATTTGGGAGTTGTGGCAGATTGTATTTTCCATAAATAGCTGCACCAATTCTTCCTGTCCATATGATCTTCTCTATTTGACATTCCTCCTATCAAGAGTTGGGGTCTCTATTCTCTGTCCTGGAATCTGGACACTCTTATGACTATGGCAGAACTGATGCTATGTGACTTCCAAGGCTAGGTGATAAAAGGTGATACAGATACACCCAGCTGCCATGATGTGAGGAAGCCCAAGCAAACATAAGGAGAGGCCACATATAGTTTTTCCAACTGATATGTCCACAAGGCCTCAGTCAACAGGCATCATCAACTGCCAGACATGTGGGTGATAAAGCCCTCATATGATTCCAGTCCCCTTCCACTGGGTCACCCTTAATCTTCAAACTGAAGTCTCAGACAACATGGAGTAGAGACAAGCCAGTCCCACTGTGTCCTGTCCAAAGTCCTGCCCCACAGAGTATGGGAGCAGAATAAAATAGTTATTGTTTAACGCCACTAAATTTGGAGTTGATTGTTATGCAGGAATAGACAGCCAGAAGCCTGGACATGGTGGCTCACACCTGTAATCCCAGCACTTTGGGAGGCCGAGGCAGGAGGATCCCTTGAGCTCAGGAGTTCGAGACCAGTTTGGGCAACATGGTGAAACCCTGTCTCTATCAAAAAATACAAAAAATAGCCAGGTGTGGTAGTGCACTTGGGAGGCTGAGCTGGGAGGATCACTTGAGCTGGGGAGTTAGAGGTGGCAGTGAGCCAAGATTGCATCATAGTTCTCCAAGCTGTGTGACAGAGTGAGACTCTGTAAAAAAAAAAAAAAAAAAAAAAAAAGGAAGAGATAGCTAGAACAGAAGCCTATTGGAATAATAAAAGTAGACAAGAAAGGCAGAGACAGTCTTGAGCAAAAGCAGGATACTGAGATGTTGTTGGAGTAGATCTCACTAATTAGAGATCGGGAAGGGGTTTCTAAGATGAACAAATGACTGGCACAAGTGATCTGCCATTGATTGAAATAAAAAACTGGAAGGGAGAGTAGAAAAGAGAATCCTTTTGGATTTGAATACATTGTAAATTGGCTGGATATTTCTATGGGCAGATTGGGAGATTTGGGAAATGATGGAGTTTGGAGGGTCTTCAGCCTCTCAGTGTCTTTAGAGCCCTGGAAAAGACTAGCTCACCCAGAGGAGGAGCATCAAAATTTGGAAAAAGAGAAGAGAATTCAGAAGAGGTCTTTGGGGAGAGTGATGACACCAACAACTCTATCTATTAAAGTTGGTTGTCTATGGTTATCCATTCTTGCAAAACAATCAATTCCAAATTTCAATAATAATAATTTATTTTGCTCCCAGGCTCTGTGGGGTAGGACTTCGGGCAGGGCACAGTGAGACTGGCTTGTCTCTGCTCCATGATATCTGAGACTTCAGCTTAAAGACTAAGGGTGGGGCCGGGCACGGTGGCTCACGCCTGTAATCCCAGCACTTTGGGAGGCCAAGGCGGGCGGATCACGAGGTCAGGAGATCGAGCCCATCCTGGCTAACACGGTGAAACCCCATCTCTACTAAAAATGCAAAAAATTAGCCGGGCATGGCGTCGGGCACCTGTAGTCCCAGCTACTTGGGAGGCTGAGGCAGGAGAATGGCAGAAACCCAGGAGGCGGAGCTTGCAGTGAGCCGAGATCACGCCACTGCACTCCAGACTGGGCGACTGAGCAAGACTCTGTCTCAAAAAAAAAAAAAAAAAAAGACTAAGGGTGACCTAATGGCAGAGGACTGGAATCATCTGAGGGCTTGTTTACCCACATGATTGGCAGCTGATGATGTCTGTTGACTGAAATCTTTTTGAGCTATCAGTTGGAAAAACTGTATGTGGCCTTTCCTCATGTTCACTCGGGCTTCCTCACATCATGGCAGCTGGGTGCCAGGAGCAAGCATCCCAAGTGAATCAGGTAAAATTGTATCACCTTTTACCACCTAGCCTTGGAAGTCACATAGCATTACTTCTGCCATAGTCATAAGAGTGTTTAGATTCAAGGAGAGAGAATACAGATACCAACTCTTGAGAGGAGGAATGTCAAAGTGAGAAGAACATATGGATGGGAAACATTGGTGCAGCTATTTATGGAAAATACAATCTGTCACAAATCCCAAATAGAATTCCAGCCTGTAGTCTCTGACAGCAAAGGGAAACCAGAATTGGAGTGGTCAGTTGTCCTCCCGAAGCATATGAGCTAATGTCCTTCTCTCAGAAAGAGTTCCGAGTTCAGGGAGCAGGGAGAAGAGAAGGAGGAATCAGTAAAATAATGAGAGTAGGTCGATGGAAAACTAAGAGCATCCACAGTGTCTATGATGCACAGAGAGCTGGTGGGGGAAAGTAGGGAGAAGCAGTAGGCAACAGAACATCAGTCTGGCTTCAAGTTATTCAACATCCTCTCAGATTTAAATCATAAAAATTGATTGCTTGCTGGGCATGGTGGCATGTGCCTGTAATTCCAGCTACTTGGGAGGCTTAGGGGAGAGGATGGCTTGATGCCAAGAGTTCAAGGCCAGCCTGGGCAACCTAGCAAGACCCTGTCCCTAAAAAGATAACAATAAAACAAATGGATTTCTTATCATTATCATTGTTTAGTCCCAGCTGTATGCCAGAGACTGGGTGGGCTAAGTGTGCTACATGTGTGATTTTGCATACTCTTTATTCTTCTAGCGTATTTTGCGTATTTTATGTTATCCTCATAACAGCCCTGTGAGGCTAGGAGTTCTGACTGGTGAGGAATCCAAGGCCCCAAGGTTACATACCAAGTTAGTGCTGGAGCCGGGATTTGAACCTGGCTCTAGTTGGCACCGAAGCTCTTCTATGTCTCTCTTCCTGTCTACTTATATTTCTGTCTTCTTGCTACAAATATTTACTTCTGTATTCTTCTAAGAGTTTTATGGTTTCCACTCTTCAATCTAGCTCTTTCATCTATTTGGAGTTAATTCCTGTGAATGATGTGAGATAGGGGTCTAGCTTCATTCTTTTGTTTGTGGACATCCAGTTGTCCCAGCATCATTTGTTTGTATTAAGGCTTTTAATCTTCTCATCCACTTCCCTCCCTCCCCACTCCAGCCCTTGGCAACCATGAATCCACTTTCTGTCTCCATGGATTTTTCCATTTTGGACATTTTATATAAATGAAATCCTACAACATGTCCTCCTTTGCGACTGGCTTCTTTCACTTGGCATGATGTTTTTGAGGTTCGTTCAGGTTGTTGCATGGCTCTGTACTTTATTCCTTTTCATGGCTGAATGATATTCCATTATGTGGATAGTCTATTATACATTTTGTTTATCCACTTAACTGTTGATGAGCATTTGGGTTGTCTCCACTTTTGGCTATTGTGAGTGGTGCTGCTGTGAACATTTGTGTACAAGTTTTGGTGTGAACAACTCTTTCAATTTTCTTGGGTGAGATTTCTAGGCGTGAGATTGCTGGGTCTTATGGTAACTCTCTGGTTAACTGTTTGAAGAACTGCCAAGCTATTTTTCCAAAGCAGCTACATCACTTAACATTCCCTCAAGCAATGTAGGAGGGTTTGAATTTATCTGCTTCCTTGCCAATGTGTCTTATTGTCTGTTTTCTTTTATTAGAATCATCCTGATGGAAATAAAGTGTATCACTGTGGCTTTGATTTGCATTTCCCTAATGACTAATGATGTTGAGCATGCTTTCATGTACTTATTGGCCATTTGTATATATTCTTTGGGAAAATATCTATTCAGATCTTTTGTTTATTTTAAAATTGGGTTAATTGTCTTTTTATTGTCAAATTGTAAGAATTCATTATATACCAGACGCAAACCTCTCATCAGACATATGATTTGCAACTATTTTCTCCCATTCTGTTGGTCATCTTTGCATTTTCTTGATGGTATCGTTTGAAGCCCAAAAGTTTAAAATTTTGATAAAGTCCAATTTGTCTATTTTTTCATTTGTCACTTGTGCTTGTGTAGACACATCTAAGGAGGTTTTGCCTAACTCAAGGTCACGAAGATTTGCTTCTGTATCCTTCTAAAAGTTTTCTGGTTTTCATTCTTAAATTGAGTTCTTTCATCCACTTGGAGTTAATTTCTGTGAATGGTGTGAGGTAGGATCCAGCTTCATTCTTTTGTTTGTGGACATCCAGTTGTTCTAGTATCATTTGTTTGTATTAACGCTTTTCATCTTCATATCCACTTTATGTAGAGGTACATTATTATCCCATTATATAGATGGGTAAACAGAGGTGCAGAGCAGTTAAACAACTTGTGCAGTATCATCCAAGCTGGTCAGCGGCAGAGACTGGATTTGAGTCAGGCAGTTTGTATCTGAGCTCGTGTTATATGGACTCACAACATGCCTCCTTATTTTTTGTTAATTTTGTTTATGTTTTAGTTTTAGTGACAGGGTCTTGCTCTTTCACTCAGGCTGGAGCATGGTGGCACAATTATAGCTTACTGTGCCTCAAATCCCTGGGCTCAAGCAATCCTCCAGCCTCAGCCTCCTGAATAGTTGGGACTACAAGCCCATGTCACAACATCTGGGTCATTTTAAACATTTCTTGTAGAAATGAGTTCTTGGTATATTGCTTGGGATGGCCTCAAACTCCTGGGCTCAAATAATCCTCCTACCCTATCCTCCCAAGTAGCTAGGGCTACAGGTGTGCACCACCACCTCCAGCTAGTTTTTTAATTTTTTGCAGAGATAGGGTCTTGCTACATTGCCCAGGCTGGTCTCAATCTTGAACTTCTGGCCTCAGGTGAGCCTTCCCACTTGGCCTTCCAAAGTGTTGGGATTACAGGCATGAGCCTCCACATCTGGCCCAATATGCCTTTTTGAATACAGGTACTGGAGGGTGAAAGTAGAGAAGGTAATCTTGTGCCATCCTGCATTGCTGTAGGACTGCAGAAGCAATGACTACAGCTTCATTCCACGAGACGTGGAGCGCCAGGACACCCAGGCTCCCTGCAGCAACAGTGTATGAGAACTGGCCACTGCCTGACACCTGGGGCCATTGGTGTAGGATGCATGTCCACCATGAAAGTGTTAGGCTGGTTTCTGCTCACAAGCAGCTCTGCAGCTTGAGGGATGAGGGGACAAAGTGGCTGTATTAGGGCCTGGGGTTGCTGTAGAGGCCCAGGGCCCCATGGAGTATCCCTAAATATGGGGAGAAAGGAGAGGCTCCCCAGTGACAAGGTGCCCAGACAGTGAGGGAGCAAATGAGGAGTGGTGTCATGTAGAGCAAAGGAAGAAATAAAATAAATGCACCCTGTGCCTTCATCTGTTTGTCAGCCCTAATGGAATCCCTTAGACTGGGTAGTTTATAAGCTATAGAAATTCGTTGCTCATGGTTCTGGAGGCTGGGAAGTCCAAGATCAAGTCCAGATCATGCCCAAGATCAAGGTGTTTGCAGATTCTGTGTCTGGTGAGGGCCCACTTTGCAGTTCTGAGATGATGCCTTCTTGCTGTGTCCTTACATGGTGGAAGGGACACACAAGCTCCCTCAGGCCTCTTTTACTTTTCAAAAATTTTTGTTTAGGTTGGTGCAAATGTCATTGCAGTGTTTGCAATTACTTTTAATGGCAAAAACCACAATTACATTTGCAGCAACCTAATAATTTTAATTTTTTATAGGTACATAGTAGGTGTATATATTTATGGCATACATGAGATATTTTGATTCAGGCACACAGTGTGTACTAATCATATCAGAGTAAATGAGGTATCCCTTACCTCAAGCATTTGTCATTCTTTGTGTTACAAATGTTTGAGTTATATTCATAGTTATTCTATGATTAACAATAAATTATTGTTGTCTGTAGTCACCCCATTGTGCTATCAAATACTAGATTTTTTTTTGTCTTCTGAGACAGTGTCTCACTCTGTTGCCCAGACTGGAGTGCAGTGGCACGATCTTGGCTCACTGCAACCTGGGTTCAAATGATTCTCCTTCCTTAGCCTCCAGAGTAGCTGGGATTATAGGCACCCACCACCACGGCCTAGCTCATTTTTGTATTTTTAGTAGAGACAGGGTTTTGCCATGTTGACCAGGCTGTCAGGCTAGTCTCAATCTCCTAATCTTAGGTGATTCACCTGCCGCAGACTCCTAAAGTGCTGAAATTACAGGTATGAGCCACTGTATCCGGCCAAGATCTTATTTATTCTATCTAACCATATTTTTATACCCATTTACCATTCCCCTCCTGACTACCCTTCCCAGCCTCTGGTAACCATCATTCTACTCTCTATCTCCATGAGTTCAATTGTTCTAATTTTTAGCTTCCACAAATAAGTGAGAACATGTGACATTTGTCTTTCTGTGTCTGGCTCATTTTACTTAACACAAATCCTCCAGTTCCATCCATGTTATTGCAAATGACACGATCTCATTCTTTTTTTGGCTGAATGATATTCCATTGTGTTTATGCACCACGTTTTCTTCATCTATTCATTCGTCTGTTGATGGGCACTTGGATTGCTTCCAAATCTTGGTTATTGTGAACAGTGCTGCAATAGACACGGAAGTGCAAATGTCTCTTTATATAGTGATTTCCTCTGGTAGGTATACACCCAGGAGTGGGATTGCTGGATCACATGGTGGTTCTATTATTTTCAGTTTTTTCTGAGAAATCTCCATTCTGTTCTCCATTGTGGTTGTACTAATTCACATTCTCACCAATGGTATACCAGGGTTCCCTCTTCTCCACATCCTCTCCAGCATTCATTATTGCCTGCCTTTGGGAGCTTGGGTCTCTTTTAAAACAGCACTAATCCCATGCACAAGGGCTCCACTTTCATGAACTTATCATCTCCTAAAATCTCGATTTCTTTCTTTCTTTCTTTCTTTTTTTTTTTTTTTGAGACAGATTCTCACTCTGTAACCCAGCTGGAGTGCAATGGTGCAATCTCAGCTCACTGCAACCTCTGCCTCCCAAGTTCAAGCGATTCTCCTGTCTCAGCCTCCCAAGTAGCTGCGATCACAGGCACACGCCACCACGCCCAGCTAATTTTCGTATTTTTAGTGTAGACGGGGGTTCACCATGTTGGCCAGGCTGGTCTTGAACACCTGACCTCAGGTGACCTACCCGCCTCGTCCTCTCAAAGTGCTGGAATTACAGGCATGAGCCACTGTGTCCGGCCAAGACTCTACCTCTGAAATACCATTGCATTGATATTGCTGACTTTGCTGTCCTTAACAGTTTCAAAACTGTTTCCAGGGGGCAGGAGGAGGATGGGTGATGTGGGTCCACCTCATGTGCACCTGCTTTGTTGATGTTGCCTCTTGTCTTTTGTCTTTAATAACCAGCTGGAGCAGAGCGCTGTGGGCTGCAAGCTGTCACCAGCTGTGGGCTGGAGGCTACTAGAATGCCATTTCCCGGTGAGCAGACCTCTGGTGTTTGGTGCCCCAGGGCAGCCAGAGGCCAGTGCACAAAGGAAAGGGCAAGGGGTCCTAGGAGCCTTACCCCTCCTGGCAAGGGTTCAATACTCTGGCCCTGTGCACTTGCTTCACCCTTTACCAGCTTTGCACCCCACTTTGTTCCTCTGTTTAGTTACTTCTGCAAAATGGGAAAAATAATTGTAAAAAATAAAAATATTGTACCAGGTAGTATTGTTGTTTGGATTAAATTAGATAATACACATGAAGCTCTCGAAACAGTGCTGGGCATACTGCACCTGTACAGTACGTGTTAGCTGTTACTGCTGATATAATTTTTTTTTTTTTTTTTTTTGAGACAGGGTCTCACTCTGTCACCCAGGCTGGAATGCAGTGATACAATCTCCGCTTGCTTCAACCTCTGCTCTCCTTGACCCCAGGTCTCAAGTGATCCTCCCACTTCAGCCTTCCGAGCAGCTGGGACCACAGGCATGTAACACCATGCTTGGCTAATTGTTTTGTATTTTTACAATACAGAAACAAAAGTAGAGATGGGGTTTCGCCATGTTGCCCAGGTTGGTCTTGAACTCCTGAGTGCAAGTGATCCGCCTTGCCTCGGCCTCCCAAAGTGCTGGGATTACAGACACGAGCCACTGCACCCGGCCGCTGATATAATTTATAATAATAGGCTTCCTAGCTCAGGCATGAAGGGCCTTGAAGATGACCAGGCCAGCATTCCTGCTGGAAAATTCCAGACTTTTGCTGCCGGCCTGGTCTCGGGAGCACCAATCAATCTTGTCTTCCACACGCAAACGGTTTGCTCTTTTCCAAATCTGTCCACAGAGTTCTTTCCCTGTGGAGTTCTCAGCTCTCTTTGGCATGGGAATGCAGCTGTCTAGTGGATTTTGCAGGCGCCAGGTCCTGCACAGTGGCTGCAGGGGATCTAGCAACTTGAACTCTCAGGTATCCTAGCTTGGCTCAGTGAGCTGTCTGCTCTTGCAGTCCCATATCTGTGGCTTTGACAAGAGAAGTTTATATGAAGATTCCTCATCCAGTCTCAGGACTAGACCTAAAGTAGTCCAAGAGATCTCCAAAATGCCCCTCCCTGCTCCTTCCCAGGACCCTTGGAGGCTCTCACCTGGTGCATTTCATTTTTTTTTTTTTCTTTTTTGGAGATGGAGTCTCACTCTTGCCCAGGCTGGAGTGCAGTGATGTGATCTCGGCTCACTGCAACCTCTGCCTCCCGGGTTCAAGTGATTCTCCTGCCTCAGCCTCCTGAGTAGCTGGGACCACAGGCACACGTCACCACACCCAGCTAATTTTTTTTTAATTTTAAGTAGAGCTAGGCTCTCGCCATGTTGGCCAGGCTGGTCTTGAACTCCTGGCCTCAAGTGATTCGCCCACCTCAACCTCCCAAATTGTTGGGATTACAGGTGTGAGCCACTACACCTGGCCTACACTACATTTCTTCTCACGGCCATTTCAATTAAAATTGAGCCTTTACAATTTCCAATCTGTTTTGGGTTGATTTTGTGAAACACACCTTATTAGTTTCTAGTTTTCTTCCATTATTGTCAGAGAAACAAGCCTGCACCATTGCTTTTTTTCCCCCCTCCAACTTTTATTTGAAGTTCTGGGGTCCATGTGCAGGATGAGCAGGTTTGTTACATAGGTAAACATGTGCCATGGTAGTTTGCTGCACGGATCCTCTCATCACCTAGGAATTCAGCTCAGCATCCATTAGCTGTTCTTCCTGATGCTCTCCCTCCTCCCTCCAGCACCCTCCGACAGGTCCCAGTGTGTGTTGTAACCTCCCTGTGTCCACGCATTCTCATCATTCAGCTCTCACTTATAAGTGAGAACATGCGGTGTTTGGTTTTCTGTTCCTGCATTAGTTTGCTGAGGATAACGGCTTCCAACTGCTTGTGTTGAGATGATCACAGGGAAACCATTCTGCCGTCCAGGCCACTCCTCCTCCCAGATGCTTCCCAGTGGTTCAGCGGCCCCATCAGCCTTCTCTAGCTCCCTCCCCTCTGCTCATCCAGAAAGTCACCTAGAAATTGAGAAGTAGGGTCGGGCGTGGGCGCCGCAGCTCACGCCTGTAATCCCAGCACTTTGGGAGGCCAAGGCGGGTGGACAACTTGAAGTCAGGAGTTCGAGACCAGTCAGTTCAACATACTGAAGCCCCATCTCTATTAAAAATACAACACTTGGCCGGGCGCGGTGGCTCAAGCCTGTAATCCCAGCACTTTGGGAGGCCGAGATGGGCGGATCACGAGGTCAGGAGATCGAGACCATCCTGGCTAACACGGTGAAACCCCGTCTCTACTAAAATACAAAAAAAAAAAAAACTAGCCGGGCGAGGTGGCGGGCGCCTGTAGTCCCAGCTACTTGGGAGGTTGAGGCAGGAGAATGGCGTGAACCCGGGAGGCGGAGCTTGCAGTGAGCTGAGATCTGGCCACTGCACTCCAGCCTGGGCGACAGAGCGAGACTCCATCTCAAAAACAAAACAAAACAAAACAAAACAACACTTAGCCAGGAGTGGTGGCGGATACCTGTAATCCCAGCTACTTGGGAGGTTGAAGCAGGAGAACCACTTGAACTTGGGAGGCAGAGGTTGCAGTGAGCCGAGATTGCGCCACTGCACTCCAGCCTGGGCCACAGAGTGAGACTCTGTCTCAAAAAAAAAAAAAAAAAAATTGAGAAGCAGGATAGCAGTGAAGGTGGCTGATGGGGAGTCAGAAAGACTGAGTTTTGGCTGGGCTAAGCGCTTTTGGATAGGAAAGCTCTGAATGCAAATCCCAGGTCTCACACCACTCACTGTGTGACTCTGGGCACCCCACGCCACTTTTCTGAGCCTGTTTTCCCATCTGTACAATGAAGGTAATACTGCATGCTCTAGAGGCTCATGTAGGAATACAATGACATGGGCTCAGTGTCTGACACATAGCACATGTCCAGGTACTGCGAGCTGCCAAGTAACAGGATGCTGTTATTAGTTTCTTTAAAAAAATGTAAAAAAAACACCCCAAAACACTGTAACACCTACTGTGCTCAATAAGTTAAACAAAATTATTGTGTGACCCAGCAATCACTCCTCTGGGTATAGACTTCCCCTAAAATTGAAAGTAGGTAATTGGGTTGGGCGCAGCGGCTCACGCTTGTAATCCCAGCACTTTGGGAGGCTGAGGTGGAAGGATTGCTTCAGCCCAGGAGTTCAAGAACAGCCTGGGCAACATAGTGAGACCCCATTTCTGCAAAAAAATTAAACAATTAGTTGGGTGTCGTTATGTGTACCTGTAATCCCTCCTACAGATACCAGGAGCTCAGGAGGTCGAGGCTGCAAGGAGCTATGATTGCGCCACTGCACTCCAGCCTGGGCAACAGAGTGAGACCCTGTCTCAAAAAAGAAAGAGAGAGAAAGAGAGATGGAGAGGTGGGGGGGAGGTGGAGAGGCGAGGAGGGAGAGAGGTGGGAGAGAGAGAGAGAGACAGAAAGAAAAAAGAAAGAAAGAAAGAAAGGAAGAAAGAAAGAAAGAGAAAGAAAGAAAAAGAAAGAAAAGAAAGAAGGAAGGAAGGAAGGAGAGGGAAGGGAAAGGGAAGGGAAAGAAAAGAGAAAATTGCAGGTCCCATTCCAGAGCTATGATTTTGTCACTGTCCTTTAGCCTGGGCAACAGAGAGACACCCTATCAAAGAAGGAAAGAGGGAAGGAAGCAAGGGAGGAAGGAAGGAAGGAAAAAAAGAAGGAAGGAAAGAAAGAAGGGAGAGAGGGAGGCAGGGAGGAAGGAAGGAAGGGAGGGAAGAAGGAAAAAAAATCCTAGGCCCCATTTCAGAGCTACAGGATCAGTACAACTTTACATTTGACAGCTTTACATCTGAGAGGCACTAACCTAGAACAACTTCACTGCAAAGCTCCCTAAAATGCAGTTTCTACTAGTGAATGCATCATGGAATCTCACCTGTCCCCTTCAAGGGTGACCCGGAGCAGCCAATTTTATGCACCTTAACCCCAATATAAACCTCAGAAATGATATCGTCCCACGTCTCCCAGGTTTGTCTTCCCATAAAAGAACCCTGATTGGGGTTGGGCGTCTTGGTTTTTTTCTACAATAATAATAATAATGTTTAGATATCTAAATCTCCCTTTTTAGAGCTGGAAAATAAAGTTTTGGCCCACACCTGCGGAGTGTTTTGAGATGATATAGCAAGAAATGTTGCCCCAAACAATGAAAACTCAACCTCAAATGATTTTATGTGTTTAATTTGTACTCCCTTATTTCCCACCAGTGTTCTCACATCTCAAGGCTATTTTCTGGGCTTTGAAAGATGAAAAGTGTGGTTAATGTGAACAGCAAATGTAGTCGAGTGATACCAACGACTTCTAAAATCTCTCAGCTGCCAGCATGGTCCAGTTTCCAAAGCACTTGCACGTATAAAATCCCCGGGAGTCAGAGGCAGCCTCAATTAGCACATGCATTTTCACAGACAAGAGTTTTAGCGTGTTGCAGATTTTGAGAGAGATTATATAAAGGACACAAAGCTGGCAAGTGTCAAAACTAGGTGGGAGGCCAGAGCTGTCTGACATCAAATTGGATGAAAAAACATGTATCACTTTTGGAGGTCAAGGCGAGAGGATCGCTTGAGCCCAGGAGTTGGAGGTTGCAGGGAGCTATGGCTGCACCATTGCACTCCAGCCTGGGTGACAGGGTGAGATGCTGTCTCAAAAAAAAAAAAAAAAAAAAGGGCCAGACAAGGTGACTCATACCTGCTGTAATCCCAGCACTTTGGGAGGCCTAGGTAGGCAAATCACTGGAGGCCAGAAGTTCGACACCAACCTGGGCAACATGGTAAAACCCCATCTCTACTAAAAAAACAAAAATTAGCCAGGTGTGGTGGTGGGCACCTGTAATCCCAGCTACTCGGGAGGCTGAGGCATGAGAATCACTTGTACCTGGGAAGTAGAGGCTGCAGTGAACTGAGATTGTGCCACTGCACTCCAGCCTGGGCGAAAGAGAGACTCTTGTTTCAAACAAAACAAAACAAATCCAAAAAACAAAAAACCAAACCAACCAACCAAACCACACCCCAGATGTTTGAAAAAACAAAAATGAAAACAAGTGGAAACAATCAGTGAATGTGTGGATAAACAAAATGTAATACATCCGTACAACGGAATAGTCTTTATTCTTTTTTTTTTTTTTTGAGATGGAGTCTCGCTCTGTCGCCCAGGCTGGAGTGCAGTGGCCGGATCTCAGCTCACTGCAAGCTCCGCCTCCCGGGTTCACGCCATTCTCCTGCGTCAGCCTCTGGAGTAGCTGGGACTACAGGCGCCCGCCACCTCACCTGGCTAGATTTTTGTATTTTTTAGTAGAGACGGGGTTTCACCGTGTTAGCCAGGATGGTCTCGATCTCCTGACCTCGTGATCCGCCTGTCTCGGCCTCCCAGAGTGCTGGGATTACAGGCGTGAGCCACCGCGCCCGGCCGGGAATAGTCTTTATTCTTAAAGTTCTGAGCCATGCTTCAACTCAGAATGAACCTCAGAAACATACTCAGTGAAAGATGCCCCCCACAAAAGCCACATATATTATAGGATTCCTTTTCTTTCTATGAAATGTCCAGAATAGGCAAATCCATGGAGACAGAAAGTGGATTCATGGTTGGCAAGGGTTGGGGGAGAGGGTGTGGGGAGTGGCCGCTCATGGGAAGGGGCTTTCCTCTTGGGTTGATGGAAATGTTCTAGAACTGGAGAGTGGTGATTCACAGCGCACGACACTGTGAATATGCTCAATGTCAGTAATGACGTATTTTATGTTATGAGTATTTTAATATAATTTAAATTTTTATTTTTTGTAGAGATGGGGTCTTGCTATGTTGTCCAGTCTTGTCTGGAAATCCTGGCCTCAAGCAATTCTCCCACCTCCAACTTCCCAAAGCACTGGGTTTAAGGTGTAAGCCATCATGCCCAACCTACCATAATTAAAAAAAGAAAAAGAAATGAGAAACAGAAAGTGTGGGGTCAGAAGGGGTCTCATCCTCCATGCTGATCTGGGCTCTGGCCTTGTTGTAGCCCTGGCCTCCCCTGAATGAGATGAAGGACTCTCCTCAGCATCTCAGTTACTGGGTGGGGGGATCTGAGTGTGATATTGAGGAAAGACTAGATGAGACATCTCCTAGGTTGAGGATTCCTGCCACCACCCCAGTGCTCCCAGCACAGAGCCTTTTCTTTTCATTTTCAGGCCCTCCCCTTTGAAATGACAGGAGCTCTGATACATGAGGAAGTCGGAAGTCTGGACTTCACTCAAGGCTGCCAAGGGTGGTGGTCAGATGGCTGGAGGTGGTGTCTGGAAGGTGGGCTGATTCCTGGATGCAGCTCAAAACTGCATTTTTTTATTTATTTGTTTATTTATTTATTCATTCAAGACAGGATCTCACTCTGTCACCCAGGCTGGAGTACAATGGTGTTATTGTAGCTCACTGCAGCCTTGAACTCCTGGCCTCAAGGGATCCTCCTGCCTCAGCCTCGCAAAGTGCTGGGATCACAGGTGTGAGCCACCATGCCCAGCCAAATTTTATTCTTTTTTTTTCTTTTTCCAATTTTTTTTCTTAATTTTATTCTTTATTCAAATTTTGTTCAAATTTTATTCTTAATTCTAGATTTCTTCCTGTTCATTGTCTTCCTCTCAGTCTTCTGTGTATAGATGATCCATTGTTGGGACAATCACAGCAAAAATTACCCCTTGGGCTTGTGCCCTTGGTTTGAAGAGAACTCCTTCATTTGCTAATTCATTCATCTTATACCTCTCATGTGGGCACCTGCCAGGCTCTGGGGCTGCAAGGCAGAGACAAACTACACTTAGCTCCTGCCCTCAGGGCATAGAGACTTGTAAAGAAAAAGTTTTCAGTGGAAGTAATAATGATGCAATTGCCTGACATCTTTTACGCACCGGGCATTGTGGTAAGCACTTTATGTTCATCAATTTTTTTATGTTCAATAATTTAATCATTGAACAGCCATCTCAAGTATGTACTATTTTTAATCCCCATTTTACAGATGGGGAAACTGAGGACTAGAGCGTTGCAGTAACGTACTGCAACTTACCACAGGTCGTAAGTGGCAGAGCTGGACTTTGTAGAACTGGAATGCAGGATCTTTTCTTTTCTTTTTTCTTTTTCTTTCTTTCTTTCTTCTTTTTTTGAGACAGAGTCTTGCTCTGTCACCTAGGCTGGAGTGCAGCACACAGTCTTGGCTTACTGCAGCCTCCGCCATGGGGTTAAGTGATTCTCCTGCCTCAGCCTCCTGAGCAGCTGGGATTACAGGCACCCACCACCACACCTGGCTAATTTTTGTATTTTTAGTGGAGACAGGGGTTTTGCCCTGTTGGCCAGGCTGGTCTTGAACTCCTGACCTCAGGTGATCTGCCTGCCTCGGCCTCTCAAAATGCTGACATTACAGGAGTGAGCCACCGGCCCGACCAGAATCCAGGATCTTAATCGCTGCGTTAGACCACCCCCAAAGGGACATTTCTAGCTCTCTGCAGTGGTCACTGGACCTAACAGCGCATCAAGGTGTCGGCACATCAAGGCGTAGGTTTCTTCCTACCGTGAGGACATCAGCTGACATTCCTACAAGAGCAGGTCCACCATTCTCCCGTCTGGTGTTCACCACGTTGTTCCCAAAGGCTTTCTCTCTCTCTCCGTATTTTTTTTTTTTTTTTTTTTTTTTTTTTTTTTTTTGAGACGGAGTCTCTCTCTATCACCCAGGCTGGAGTGCAGTGGCTGGATCTCGGCTAACTACAAGCTCCGCCTCCCCCAGGTTGACCCCATTCTCCTGCCTCAGCCTGCGGAGTAGCTGGGATGACAGGCGCCCGCCACGAGGCCAGGCTAATTTTTTATATTTCTAGTAGAGACGGGATTTCATGATGTTAGCCAGGATGGTCTTGATCTCCTGACCTCGTGATCCGCCTGCCTCGGCCTCCTAAAGTGCTGGGATTACAGGCGTGAGCCACCGCCCCGGGCCTCTGTCTTTTTTTTAGCTAGAGTTTCTTTTCCTTTTTTTTTTTTCAACTTTTAAGTTCAGAGGTACAAGTGCAGGTTTGTTACATAGATAAACTCATATCACAGGCGTTTGTTGTACAGATTATTTCATCACCCAGGTATTAAGCCTAGTACCCATTAGTTATTTTCTCTGACACTGTCCCTCCTCCCACCCTCCACCCTTTGATAGACCCCAGTGTATGTTGTTCCCCTCTATGTGTCCATGTGTTCTCATCATTTAGCTCCCACTTACAAGCGAGAATATATGGCATTTGTTTTTCTGTTTCTGTGTTAGTTTGCTGAGGATAATGGCCTCCAGCTCCATCCATGTCCCTGCAAATGACATGATCTCATTCTTTTTTATGGCTGCATAGTATTCCATGGTGTACATGTACCACATTTTCTTCATCCAGTGTATCATTGATGGACATTTAGGTTGATTCCTTGTGTTTGCTATTGTGAAAGCAAAAATTGACAAATGGAATCTGATTAAACTAAAGAGCCTCTGCACAGGAAAAGAAACTATCAACAGAATAATAGGCAACCTACAGAACCGGAGAAAATTTTGTGCATCTGACAAAGGTCTAATGTCCAGGAACTTAAACAAATTTGTAAGAAAAAAACAAAGAACCCCATAAAAAAAAAAACTGGCAAAGGACACGAACAGACACTTTTCCAAACAAGACTTACATAGGGCCACCAATCATGTGAAAATAAGCTCAACATCACTGATCATTAGAGAAATGCAAATTAAAACCACCATGGACACGATCTCATACCAGTCAGAATGGCTATTATTAAAAAGTCAAAAAATAACAAATACTGGCAAGGTTGTGAAGTAGAAGGGACATTTATACTCTGTTGGTGAAAGTGTGAATTAGTTCAACCATTGTGGAAGACAGTGTGGAGATTCCTCAAAGGCCTAAAGACAGAAATACTATTTGATCCAACTGTCCCATTACTGGGTATATACCCAAAGGAATATAAATCATCCTATTATAAAGACACATGCACATGTATGGTTTTTTCCCCCAATTGTCATTATTTATTTATTTGTGCCAACTTTTTTTTGTTCCTATTTTTATAATTATCTCCAGGGGGGTGAAGACTTGTAGAAGAGTTTCTCAGAAGAAACCAAATGACTACTTCATACTTACACACCTTCCAGCGACTTCAGCTTTGTCTTCATGTAATCTTGTCATCTTGAAAGATGAGTGTTGATTGGTTATATCTGGCAAAGAATTCTGAAAACATTTCTGGGCAGGGTGTCTTTGCTGATTACCAAATCGTCTCACCCCAAATCCCTTCATGCTTCTAGCCTTGGGGAGACCACTGTACCTTCTGCATTAGAAACTGGACATGCTGGGGTCCATATTTGGAATTTGGATCCTGTGATAACAATAGTGACTGTTATGCACTCTTGAGAATTCAGTAATGATGCCTTTTTTCCCTTAAAGACGGGTTCTTGCTCTGTTGTCCAGGCTGGAGTGCAGTGGCACAATCACAGTTTACTGCAGCCTCCAATTCCTGGGCTCAAGCGATACTCTTACCTCAGCCTCCTGAGTACATAGGACTACAGGTGGGTGCCACCATGCCTGGCTAATTTGTTTTTACTTTTTGTAGAGACGGGGTCTCGCTATGTTGCTCAGGCTGGTCTCAAACTCTTGGCTTCAAACAATCTTGTTGCCTTAGCCTCCCAAAGTGACCCACTTATTATTTTTTTTAATCCAACTTGGTGTCAGACAGCTCTGGGCTCCCAACTGGTTTTGACACTTGCCAGCTTTGTGTCCTTTATATAATCTCTCTAAAAATCTGAAACTCTCTGAAACTCTTGTCTGTGAAAATGCATGTGCTAATTGAGGCTGCCTCTGACTCTTAGAGATTTTATACGTGCAAGTGCTTTGGAAACCAGACTGCTGGAGGCTGAGAGATTTTAGAAGTCATTTTGGTATCACACGACTGTGTCTGCTGTTCATTAACCATATTTTTCACCTTTCAAAGCCCAGAAACTAGACTTGAGATGTGAGAACACTGGTAGGAAATGAGGAAATACAAACTAAAAACATGAAATCATTTTGGGTTGAATTTTCATTGTTTGGGGCAATATTTCTTGCTGTGTCATCTTAAAATACTCCACAAGTGTGGGTCAAACTGGTTTTTGTTCTTCAGTTCTAAAAAGGGAGATTCAGATGATATCTAAATTTATTATTTTTGTAAAGTAAAAAAGCCACGCAACCCCAGCATTCTTTTATGAGAAGACAGAATTAGGAGATGTAAATCTATATATTTCTGAGGTTTATATTGGGGGTAAGATGCAAAAATTTGCTGCCCTGGGTCACCCTTGAAGGGGACAGATGATATTCCATGATTCATTCACTAGTAGAAACTGCATTTTGGGGAGATTTTTCAGTGGAGCTGCTCTAGGTTAGTGCCTTTCAGACGTAACATTGTCAAATATAAAGTTGTGCATGAATCACCCGGAGATCTTACTGAAAGGCAGATTCTGATCCTGTATTGAGACAGCATCTCTCTCTGTCACCAAGACTGGAGTGCAGTGGTGCAATCATGGCTGACTACAAGCTCGAGCTCCTGGTCTCAAGCTATCCTCCAGCCTCAGCCCTGCTGAATAGCTGGGACTACAGTCATGCACCACCACACCTGGCTAATTTTAAAATTTTTTATAGAGACAAGATCTTGCTATGTTGCCCAGCCTAGATTTGAACTCCTGGCCTCAATCGATGCTCCCACCTAAATCTCCCAAATAGCTGGGACTACAGGTGTGAGCCACCACACTCAATTCTGCATTTCTAACAAACTCCCTAGTGATGCTGAGGCTGCAGGTTCTCAGCCCAGATTTTGAGTAGCAAGATGATAGAAATGCTTGTGCTGAACAATTACAGGTGGTGTTCCATATTGTGAAAATTGTGTTGAGCACATGCTGAGGTTGGGATTGGCCAAAATGTTAAAGAAAGTAGTTACTCCTATTGAATTGTCTTTAAGAGATATCTTCAGGGACAACCCAAAGTAAAGTAGAAAATCCTGTTGGAAACAAGGTAGGCTTGTCAACTGATGTCTGTCTGTCCAAGAGTGCATGGCTAAAAAAATCTAATCCTGCTGTATTAGTCCATTTTCATGCTGCTGATAAAGACATACCCGAGACTGGGAAGAAAAAGAGGTTTAATGGACCCACAGTTCCACATGGCTGGGGAGGCTTCACAATCATGGCAGAAGACAAGGAGGAGCAAGTCATGTCTTACATGGATGGCAGCAGGCAACAAAGAGAAAGAGAGAGCTCGGGCAGGGAAACTCCTCTCCATAAAACCATCAGTTCTCATGAGACTTATTCACTATCAAGAGAACAGCACGGGAAAGAACTGTCCCCCATGATTCAATTACCTCCCACTAGGTCCCTCCCATGACATGCGGGAATTGTGGGAGCTACAATTCAAGATGAGATTTGGGTGGGAACACAGCCACACCATATCACCTGCCTAGGAATTGGGCATATAGGTAGGGATCCCAGTGTCAGAGGCATTTAACAAGAGCAACTCCATCTTAAATAAAGGCTGGGTAAAATAAGGCTGAGACCTACTGGGCTGCATTCCCAGGAGGTTAAGGCATTCTTAGTCACAGGATGAGATAGGAGGTCAGTACAAAATACAGGTCGTAAAGACCTTGCTGATAAAACAAGAGGCAGTAAAGAAGCCAGCCAAAGCCCATCAAAACCAAGATGGTGATGAGACTGACCTCTGGTGGCCCTCACTGCTCATTATATGCTAATTAGAATACATTAGCATGCTAAAGACACTCCCCTCAGCACCATGACAGTTTACGGATGCCATGACAACATCAGTAAGTTACC
Organism: Rhinopithecus roxellana; assembly: GCF_007565055.1. NCBI lineage: Eukaryota > Metazoa > Chordata > Mammalia > Primates > Cercopithecidae > Rhinopithecus > Rhinopithecus roxellana. The sequence goes on from NC_044554.1 coordinate 41,851,317, forward strand.
CCATATAGTTTAAAAATGGGAAGAACCCTCGGTTCTGGGAATTGCTCACCCTTTCCTGGAAAACTCATGAATAATCCACCATATAATCAAGAAATAACCATAAAAATTGGCCACCAGGGGCCCATGCCACTGCTCTGCCTATGGCGTAGCCATTCTTTAATCCTTTATTTGCTAATAAACTTGCTTTTACTTTATGGATTTGCCTCAAATTCTTTCTTGTGCAAGATCTAAGAATCCTCTCTTGGGGTCTGGATTGGGACCCCTTTCCAGAAACACCAACAATATTACATAGGGTGGCTGGCCTTGTTAGGAAGGGCATGTCCCCACCATCACACTCAGATCCCCCCCACCCAACAACTGTCTCCCCGGTGTGACTTTGTGTTGTTCTATCACCCCCACCTCCAGCCCGCCCCATCCCTGAACCGAGACTGTCCTTTCATGCTTTGCCTTCAACATCCAATTACAGAATCATTGATCCTGCACTTGCTGTCCTCTATCTCAAGCCATCCATCACTTAGGCATTTGTCAGGGACAGAAGATGGGCCTGGCTGGATACTGGACCCGCCGATGTTATTGGAAAACTATGCTTGTTGATTTAAAACAAAATTCTGTTTGTGCTTTTTAATTGCATCTAGCCCAAATGTTGCTGAGATGGTTTCTCTGGTCTCTTTTAACAAGTAAGTAAGCATTAATTGATTAATTCATTCTACAAGTATTTGCAGAGTCTCTGCTAGGTGCTAGGGACTTTGCCAGGTGCTGGAAACGTAGCAGGGATTGCAGTGCCTATACCTCTGAAGTCTGTCATGTAATGTGACAAGCAGACGATAAACAAACATTTGCACAAAGAAGTATGTAATTGTAATGATGCTAAGTGCTATGAAGTAAAAGGACAGAAGGTCTGACAGAGGGGCAGAGCAAGGCCTGATGAGGGAGAACACAGGATAAAGGGACATTAAGCTTGGCCTATGGGGTGCGGCAGAGGGTGTCAATCTTAAATAACAAGGTTGCAGCCAGGCACAGTGGCTTATGCCTGTAATTCCAGCACTTTGGGAGGCCAAGGCAGGAGGATCACTTGGGCACAGAAGTTCGAGACAAGCCTAGGCAACATGCTGAGGCCATGTCTCTACAAAACATAAAGAGAAAATAGCAGGGCATGGTGGCATGCATCTGTGATCCCAGCTACTTGGGAGGATGGGGTGGGAGGATCACTGGAACCCAGGAGTCTGAGGCTGCAGTGAGCTATGATTGCACCACTGCACTCCTAGCCTGGGTGACAAAGCAAGACCCTGTCTCATCGGAAAAAAAAAAAAGATTAAAAAAAATATGAGTAAGTGTCAAGCTTAAGGATGGCCACCCCAGAAAGCTGTGACTCCAAATGAATGGAGTCAGTGTTTCCAAAATAGAGAAGTGGTGGTTTCAATGACATAGGCAGAGACTGGGACGTTTCAGCAGGATTACAACATTTTCCATAGAAGACCAGGCGCATCCACCATAGCAATTTGATCAGTTACAGGTGGCTAAATTCCAAGGAAGATTATTACTGGGAGGCTGGGCAGTGATCTGAGCGCAGGAGGTCACATCTCTGGCGCCTCTTTGTCTTCTTAATTCTTTACAGGAAAAAGGAGGCAGGACTTGCAGCTGCATGCCACGTGACTCAGGCTGCATAGCCACACTCCTTTCAAGGCTCAGGATAATTTAAAGTTGCAACAGCTTTACATTTGAATTACTATTATTTTGGGACAGGATCTCACTCTGTCGCCCAGGCTGGGGTGCAGTTGTGCAATCATGGCTCACTGCAGCTTTGACCTCCCAGGCTCAAGTGATCTTCCCACCTCAGCCTCCCACCTAAGCCTCTTGTGTAGCTGAGACCACAGGTGGTACACACCACCACACCTGGCTAATTTAAATTTTTTTTTTTTTTTTTTTTTAGAGATGGGGTCTCACTATGTTGGCCAGGCTGGTCTGGAACTGCTGGACTCAAGTGATGCTCTCACAGCAGCTTCCCAGAGCACTGGGATCACAGGCATGAGTCACTATGCCCAGCCCCATGTTTGAATTATTTAATATATTACAGGGGTTAGTTACAGAGTTTGAGCCTTTCCTTTATTCCTTCAGCCGCTGTTATAGACTGTATCCCTCCAAAATTCATCTGTTGAAGTCCTAACTTCAGTGGATGTACTTGTGGAATAGGGCTTTTAAAGACAGAATTAAGGTATGGGGTCATAAGGGTGGGCCTTAATCCAACAGAACTAGTATCTTTATAAGAAGAAAAAAACTTGAGAACAGACATTCCTGTGCACAAAGGAAAGGCCATGTGAGGATAGAGCAAGAAGGCAGCTGTCTGCAAGCCAAGGAGAGAGGCCTTAGCAGGAACCAATCCTGCCAACACCTTGATCTTGGACTTCCAGACTCCAGGATTGGGAGAATATAAATTTCTGTTGTTTAAGCCATCTGGTCTGTGCAATTATCTTACGGCAACTAGAACAGACTAATACAACCACTCACAACCTTGGGTAGGTGTAGTATGATGAAGGTTTCAGAATGCAAAACCTCTTTAGTCAGAATACACATCTTTTTTTTTTTTTGTTTTTTTGAGACAGGGTCTTACTCTACTGCCAGGCTGGAGTGCAATGGTGTGTTCATGGCTCATTGCAGCCTGGAACTCCTGGGCTCAACAATCCTCCTCTCTCAGCTTCTCAAATATCTGGGACTACAGATGCTCACCACCATGCCTGGCTAATTTTTGGTAGAGATGGAGTCTCACTTTGTTGCCCAGGCTGGCCTTGAACTCCTAACCTCAAGCGATTCTCCCACCTTGGGCTCCCAAAATGCTGAGAGTACACATATAGAATAGACATCTTGTTAGCAGCTTTATCACAAAGCCCCGGGTTTTCACGTCTGCTGTGTTTACATGAACGGTTCACATGCTAGGAAACAGCTTAGAGACAGGTTTGTTTTGCTTTTCTCTTAAGAAAAATGCTTCCTGGTGTGATGGAAACGATGCTAGAAATCCCACAGATCCTAGGTTCATCAGGAACATAGCTCTGGCTAGGTGATGTTGTACAAGTGACTTAAACACTGGGCATTCCTATCCTTTCTTGCAACATGAAGTTAAAGTCAATCGGTGCTATGGCTCACATGATTAATTTTCTTATCAGACCAAGGTTTGTTTCTCTCTTTTAAAAAATAACCTGGTGAGGCTGGGCATAGTGGCTCATGCCTGTACTCCCAGCACTTTGGAAAGCTGAGGTAAGAGGCTCACTAGTCTACAAGCATTGAAGACGAGCCTGCGCAACATGACGAGACCTTGTCTCTCCAAAAAATTAAAAAATGAGCCCAGCGTCATTGCATGTACCTGTAGTTCAGCTACTCGAGGGGCTGAGGTGGGAGGATTGCTTGAGTCCCGGAGGTCAAGGCTATAGTGAGCCATGATCATGCCACTGCACTCCAGTCTGGGCGACAGAGGGAGCACCTGTCTCAAAAAAAAAAAAAAAAAAGAAAGAAAAAGAAAAGAAAAGAAAACAAACAAACAAACAAAAGAAAACCAAAACCTGGTGGGCATTTGATGTCCTTGGCTACCCAGCCAGGGACATCAAATAGAGTCTGTGGGTGGCTCCCCAAAGACTCTATTGCTTGGGTGGCCCTGACTGTGTCCTTCAGAGCCAACAGGGCTCTCAGCTTGAGGGGCACCAAGAACACATGTTTGGGACAGACGTGCTCTTGCACAACGGCAACAGCTCCACTAAATATCAGTAGAGGTCACTAATCCCACCAGTTTAGAGGCCACAACTGCACTAAATCACTGTACGAACTTATTTTTTTTAACTTTTTAATATTTATTTATTTATTTTGAGATGGGGTCTTGTCCCATCCAGCGGGATCCTTAACACAGACCTTGGAGGAGGGGGTGGGAATTTAGAGAGACAAGAGACACAAGAAATGGAGACAAGACAGTATCCTGATCAAGTCTCGTTTAATGGCGGCAGTGCAATGCCTTATATAGGCAGGCAGGGAAGAGGAAGGGCGGCAGAGCAGGCGGGGAGAATAATGAGAGACGTCACCAGGCGCATGCTCGGTAGACTTAGTCTTTCCCGGGCGTGGGAAGTTATCTACGCACACGCGGGAAAAGTTCGCAGCGCACGGGAAAAGTTGATGATGAAGAACCAGGAAGTGCGCCATCTTGTCTCCACAATGCGGAGCTTAAGCAACAGAGGCCGCGGCAATTTCCGGGCCTCACGGCTCCGGACAGGTCCTCCTTTTTTATATTATTAGTGACTAGAAGCTAGTCCCTCGGGAACTGCGCCTGTCTTAGGTTGGAGTGACACATCTCTTCACTGGTACCCGTCATGGGATTAGGCAGTAGCTATGACGGCCCTCCTGTCTTAGGTTAGTGAGAGATGACACTCTCTTACCCATCATTGGCTGTCCAGTTCAGCGCACAGGGAAGGTGGTTTATGGCAAGCGTAAGTATGGACCACCGTGATCTTCTTGTTCAAGGCGATGATAATGGACCTGTATGGGTTTGGCTTGGATGGCCTCGATTTGTTGCCTGATGAATGTCATGAGCTTATTGAAGATTATAGGTCCCAAAGAGAGTAAGAGCAATAGGCAAAGCAGGGGGCCCAATAACGGTATAATATAGGGGAGGAGTCCATGGAACCCAGTTCAAAACGGGTTATCAGTCATTTCTTTTTGTCGTTTTTCTAGGTCTTCTTGTAGACGCTTGATTTTATCTCTGATGATCCCGGACTTGTTGGCGTAGAAACAGCACTTTTCCTGTAGAGCTAAGCAGATACCTCCCTGTTCGGCAGTTAATAAATCTAGGCCTCTCCTATTTTGGAGCACTACTTCTGCCAGGGAATCTACTTGATCTTGTAGCTCCTGTATAGTACTTGAGATGGCCTGCATATCTGAGATCAATTGGCGAGACAATTTGGTGTATTGAGTAACAGAGACCCCTAGGCTTGAAACCCTAGTTGTTACGGCAGTAGTGATGCCTAATCCTACAAGTAAGGGGATAAATTGTATTGCCCTTTTGGCTCTTCCCAAAAAGTGATCTATAGCTGGAATAGGTACAGGTTCATCTCCAGGAATAATGTCTATATCTGGCAGAAGAGTGGCTAAGACACAATGTCCTGTCCAGTTTACAGGCAAATAGGTATACGCTCTATTATTGCCACATATAAAAACTGAACTGTTTGGGGCACACAGCGATTGGGAAATATTTGTTGTGATGGAACAATTATTGAATTCAACGATTCCTACATCGATGTCGTAGGTGTTATTGAGGAAAGGGGAGTAGAAGCAAGGGGAGTTAGAAAATTCTAGGGGCTGCACTTGAAGGGGAGGAATTATGGTGCAGGAAGTATTGGATGTATAGTTTAAGTCATTGCTGGGTATGGCAAGAGGAAGGGGATCTCCTAAAGGTAAACATAGCCAGCAGTCATTGGCTAGACTAGAGTTGGAATTATTGAGCAGATTATGAGTAGCAGTGAGGAGGTCAAAAGTCTGGGCATCAATTTTTTCTTTCCCTCGGATTTTGGGCAGAGCCAAAGGGTGGTAGTGAATTTCTGGGTATAGAGATTTTTGCAACTCTTCAAGTTTTTTGTATACCCTAATTTCTCGGACCTTGTCTTGTGGTCCTCCTCCGTCAGATATGAAGAGGGGGGTGAATATTCCAGCAGACAGGCTGTCCTACAATTCCAGTACAGCCAGCTGATACAAGGTTATTGGTATTTCCTAAAACTGTAGGGACATTACTGGCCCCTATAGTGGGGTTTCTAGTTCTTGTTAAGATAGCAGTATAGTATGTCTTATTGTCAGAGGTGAATTCTTGATAAGTGGTGTAGCAGGAGCTGTGCATAGTAGCCTTAAATGTGTTGCAAGGGCAAGTTGTAACGCCCCCTCCATCAGATATCCTAGGGGTTGACACACACCTCCATTTGAGGGAGTCACTAGGCAGGTATGCTGTGTGAGCAGAGCAGGACACAGTTGAGAGGTACTTATTTGGAGGGGAGGTCACATATCCCCCATAGCAATCACAGGGCTTACCGTGCCATTGTTGTATATGCATAAGGGCCTCACGTGGATTACCGAAGCTGGCATGAACCTGGAATACTTGGCAAGTCATCACTAAGGTCCAGAGGGGCCTGTAGTTGGAGTTCATCTCTGTAATAGAAGGAAAAGGTACTCTCAGGGAGAGAGTTACTCCCTGGATTGGTTATTGTTAGGTACCTGTCTTACCAGTCACTCTGGTAGCCATCTGGCTGCATCATGAGTTTGGGAAAAAACACAAACGGAGCCTCTTCCCCAGATTAACACTGGGTCTGGACCATGCCATGTGTTGTCTAATGGGTCTTTCCACTTAACCATGGCAAATTGTTTTTTGGAATCAGAATGCCAAAATCGATCAGCTGCTGATTTGTTCAGATCATCTAAATTTAAAAAATTCAAAATAAAGAGTGTGTGATTAAGGATATTTCTAGGGGTGCCCTTAGTAGGGTACCATTCTCCCTTTTTTATTTTGTCAATGGTGGTTTTTAAGGATAGGTGAGCTCTTTCAACTATTCCTTGTCCTTGAGGGTTATAGGGAATACCAGTAATGTGTTTTATTTGTAATTTAAGACAGAAGTCTTGGAAGGCTTTGGATGTATAGCCAGGACCATTGTCTGTTTTTAGTTGTTCAGGCTTCCCAACTATGGAAAAACAGTGTAGTAAATGAACTATGACATGTTTGGTAGTTTCTCCTGTTTGTAAGGTGGCTAGTATAAATCCACTAAATGTATCTATACATACGTGGATGTATTTTAAGTTACCGAATTCTGAATAATGGGTGACATCCATTTGCCAGATCATGTTGGGAACTAGTCCTCTTGGGTTAATTCCTAAGTGAGGGACTGGTAGGTGTGTTACACAGGTCTGACATTGTTTGACTATTTGTCTTGCTTGTTCTCTAGTTATTTTAAACATTAGTCTTAGACCTTGAGCATTAAGATGATGTAAGGCATGAGTGGCTTGTGCTTGGGTTAGGTTTGTGTTTGTAGCTATGGCTACTGTTTTGGTTGCCATGTCAGCCATTTGGTTGCCCTGGGATAGGGGTCCTGGCAATCCAGAGTGAGCTCTAATATGTCCAAAAAAGAAGGGAGTTGATCTGTCATGTATTAATTGTTGGCATTGTAAAAATAACTTGGCTGTGTCTGACACATGTTTGATTTGTGCTACGGTCTCAAGTAGAGACCTGTTGGGATGGTAAAGGATTTCCCTGACTGTCAGTTTTAGATTTACATTCATTAGCCCAATGTTTTCCTCTTTTACACCTTGGGCAAAGGCCTGGAACCTTTGCTTCGGAGTTTTTATTTGAATCCCCGCCGCAATCTTTTGCAAAATGTCCCCTTTTGCCACATTTAAAACACCCTCCTTTTTCTTTGTTCTTATTATTAAGGAAGTCTTTTACGGTTTGTCCACTGAAAGCTGCGGCCATTGCTAAACCCTGTTGATAGGAGGGCCCAATGTCTGAACAGAGACAGATATATCCAGTTAAGTCTGTTTTCCTTCTATAAGGTCGGATTGCCGCTTGACAAGCTGGATTGGCATTTTCATAAGCCAATTGTTTAACATAATCTACACCCGCCTCGGCATTACCAAAAATCCTTCGTGCGGTTGTTATGAGCCTATGTACAAAATTTGCGAACGGCTCATCAGGTCCCTGCTTGACTCCAGTGAGCGAAGCTCCTGGGTCTCCTTTAACAGGGAGTTTCCTCCAGGCTTTTGTAGCAGCCGCCTGGATTTGTGAAAATAGTCCAGGGTCGTATTGCATCTGAGCATCAGTGTTGGTATAATTACCTGAGCCAGTTAACATATCAAAGTCCCAACCATTTCCTGCCTGTTGGTTTCTTTTGGCTGTATCTCTGCAATTTTCAAAAAACTCCGATTTCCAAATCAAATGATCTCCCCTTGAGAGGACTGCTCTGACTAGTGTGTTCCAATCTGTTGGAGTAAGCCAGTTATCGGCCACAGACTCTACTATAGCAAGAGTGTATGGAGCGGTAGCTCCATATTGAGAAACAGCAGTTTTTAATTCTTTTATGACAGTGAAATCAAATCCATTATGATGCCGCCAGGCCTGACCCTGTTTCAGTTAAACTGAAATCTACAGTTTCAGTTACCGGGAAGATATCTTTAGGGGAGGATTCTTCCCTGTCTCAGCTAGTAGAAAATCTTCCTTTTGGGACATGTTGTCCGGGCCTCTGAGGTGGGCGAGGGAAGCCTCCCATATTCTCTGAATTAGTTACACTCTCATTTCCTGTTTTTAATTTTTGCAGCCTAGTGATTAGTGACTGATGTAACTCTTCTAGCTTAATTTGCTCTTCAAGCTGAGCGATTTTTTCTTTGAGTTCCTCTTTTGGATTGACTACCGCCATTACGTTGGGTGCAGAAGCGCCACGTGTCCCGTTATAGGGAGGCGGACGCGAGAAAAAGGGAGGCCAGTTAGGATTATGATATCTAGCTGCCTCTTCCTCTAAGTCATCCCAATTTACATCTGAAAGGTCAGGATTGTCGTTACTTTTATCTTTTTGTGATGTTTGCAGAATTGGGTATTTTTTGAGCCTTTTCTCACCTAGCATCACTTTGTCTTTTACAGAAGGAGCTTTGGCCCCCTCGTCATCACTTTCAAGAGAAATAAGATCTACTTCTTTGTCTGGTGGGGAGCTCCCAAGGTCGGTCTGAGAACTGACCTTTAAAATCTCCTCAGTCTGGGTGACCGCAGCCATTACTTGTGGATTGGCCTCCTTTTTATCTATTAGATCCTTGATTAAATTCCAATAAGAAAAGGCGGTTACAGGAATTTTTTCCAGCCCAAATGTATTATAATAATCTTGAAAGGCATCTCCCACCCTCCGCCATCTTTTTATATCAATGGTTCCTTCCTGTGGGAACCAAGGGCAGGTATATTTCTCAAAATCAAAAAATCTAAATAAGTCACCACTTTTAACCTTTACTCCCTGTGTCTTTAAAGCCTCTTTTAATTGTCCTATGTAGATTTGATGCTGGCTTAATTCTTGTCCCATTTCGGGCGCGTAACTTACCCTCAACTCCAACGCAGCAGGCTCCCGCGACGGTCGGAGGGATTTTTCTTTCACTTTAGTCCCCGGCCTTTCTATGCGCCCTCTTGCTCACGTAGTTCCCTCGTATCCAAGCCCTGCGTTTGGGCGCCACGCGTCCCATCCAGCGGGATCCTTAACACAGACCTTGGAGGAGGGGGTGGGAATTTAGAGAGACAAGAGACACAAGAAATGGAGACAAGACAGTATCCTGATCAAGTCTCGTTTAATGGCGGCAGTGCAATGCCTTATATAGGCTGGCAGGGAAGAGGAAGGGTGGCAGAGCAGGCAGGGAGGAGAATAATGAGAGACGTCACCAGGCGCATGCTCGGTAGACTTAGTCTTTCCCGGGCACGGGAAGTTATCTACGTACACGTGGGGAAAGTTCGTGCGTGCGGGAAAAGTTGATGATGAAGAACCAGGAAGTGCGCCATCTTGTCTCCACAATGCGGAGCTTAAGCAACAGAGGCCGTGGCAATTTCCGGGCCTCACGGCTCCGGACAGGGTCTTGCTCTGATCCCTAGGCTGGAGTGCAATGGTGAGATCATGGCTCATTGCAACCTCTGCCTCCCAAGTTCAAACGATTCTCTTGCTTCAGCCTCCCAAGTAGCAGGGATTACAGGCGGCCACCACCATGCCTGGCTAATTGTATGAACTTAGAAAAGTAACTTAAACTGCTTAGGAACCAAGAACTAAAGAAGTTGCAGGCTGAGTGTGGTGGATCGCACCTGTTATTTCAGCACTTCAAGAGGCCAAGGTGGGTGGATCACTTGAGGTCTAGGAGTTCGAGATCAGCCTGGCCAACATGGTGAAACCCTGTCTTGACTAAAAATACAAAAAGTAGCCAGGTGTGGTGATGTGTGCCTGTAATCCCAGCTATTTGGAAGGCTGAGGCAGAAGAATCACTTGAACCTGGGAGGCGGAGGTTGCAGTGAGCCATGATTATGCCACTGCACTCCAGCCTGGGTGACAAAGGGAGACTATGTCAAAAAGAAAAAAAAAAGGAAGTTGCAAGGATAGGGTCAGAGGTACGGCTGAAAAAACAAAATAACAGAGGTCATCTGCTCCCTGAAACAGTGGTTCTCGTGCTTCCAAGCCCTATCAGCTTCGGCTGGAAGACTTGTTAAACACACATCACTGGGCCCACCTCCAGAGTTTCTGATTGAGTAGATCTGAGTTGGGACCTGAAAATGACCATTTCTTTTTTTTTTTTAAGAATTAATTAACTTTTTTTTTTTTTTAATCAATTCAGGGAGTACATGTGTAGGCTGGTTCACATGGATATATTGCATGGTGGTGCTGTTTGGGCTTCTGGTAAACCCAGTATCTGAATAGTGCACATTGTCCTCAGTAGGTAATTTTTTCTTCCCTCTCCTGCCTCCCAGTCTCCTCCCTTTTGGAGTCTCCAGTGTCTGTTATTTCCCCCTGTATGTCCATGTGTACTCATTATTTAGCTCCCACTTATAAGTGAGAACATACAGTATTTGCTTTTCTGTTTGTTTCTGACTTATTTGACTTAGGATAATGCCCTTCAACTCCATCCACATGGCTGCAAATGACATGATTTCATTCTTTTTATGGCTGCATAGTATTCCATGGCATATGTGTACCACATTTTCTTTGTCCAGTCCTCCACTGATGGGCATTTAGGTTGATTCCAGGACTTTGCTATTGTGAATAGCACTGTGATAAACATGAGTGCGAGTGTCTTTTTGTGAAAACAGGCACTTCTAAAAAGTTTCCAGGTGATGCTGAGATCACAGGTCCTGGGGCCACACTTTGAGAACCACCATGTGACCTTGGTCCAGACATTCAAAATCTCAATTAAGACGTCCCCAGGCCCAGAATCAGGGAGGGAAAAATGGAGAGTTTATGCTGCAGAGCAATATGAAAGAGACAGCCCTGAGCCATGGAGAATGGAATGACTCAGTTATCCTGGCAAGTTCAGATAAGGCTGCATAGTAGGAAGGGCATGTACTTGACTTCCTGCAACTGTCCTAGTTCATTGTCTGATACACAGCAAGTCAATACACTGGGACACTGAATTGCAGCAGAGAAAGAGGTTTAATTGCAAGGCAGACGAATGAGGAAACAGGAGCAAGCCTCAAATCTGCATCCTTGAGGAGTTCTAGCTAGGGATTTCAAAGGGTTTGATGAAGTAATGGGCTGAGGTGTGGGGATTGTTGATAGGTTGGGGAGTGCACGGTGGAGGGGCACATGGACAGGGAGATGGAGAAGAATCATGCAGATTCTATTCCTCTGTGGGGGGTTTTGAACTGGTTGGCATCAGCCATTCTACTGGAATTCAGGATCTGAAAAACATCTTAAGCAATCCTTAAAGAAAAGCGTTCTGATTATAACATCAGAGGTCAATGGAACAATGGGGATGTAAATGGTCAGTATCCAGTACTAGGTGATTTTTGGTTAGCAAGCAGCTACAAAAGTGGGCCAAAGGACAACCTAATTAATGCTTAATTCTTACTATATTTCTGTCCAGAACTTGGCATGTCATTCTTGTTTACCCCAAGAGGATGATTTTACTCTCTTTTCTGGGGAGGATAGGATGGGAGGGCCGTCATCTCAGGACTGTTTACAAGACTGGGGGAACCTGAATCTCTCCCATCCCACTCCGTTGTGGGGTTTTCTCCAAAAGCTATTTGCTGCTGGGGGCAGGAAATACGAAGGAGCTGGAGAGAGGGAGAGCAGACCTAAGGAAGAGAGGTGACCAAGTGGGTGCTGCCTGCATTGCCCTCTTGGGCTTGGCCCAGAGTTTATGTTGGGTAGAAAGGACATTGCAGAAGGTTTTGTTTTGTTGTCAGAGGCATTTGAACCAGAGCAACTCCATCTTGAATAGAGGCTAGGTGAAATCAGGCTAAGACCTGCTGGGCTGTATTCCTGTAAGTAAAGGTATTCTAAGACACAAGGTGAATGTCATGCGCGTCCATGTGAAGAGACCACCAAACAGGCTTTGTGTGAGCAATGAAGCTTTTTAATCACCTGGGTGCAGGTGGGCTGAGTCCGAAAAGAGAGTCAGTGAAGGGAGATAAGGGTGGGGCCCTTTTATAGGATTTGGGTAGGTAAAGGAAAATTCCAGTCAAAGGGGGGTTGTTCTTTGGTGGGCAGGAGTGGGGGTCACAAGGTGCTCAGTGGGGGAGCTTTTTGAGCCAGGATGAGCCAGGCACAAAATAATGTCATTGCTTAAGGCAAGGACCGGCCATTTTCACTTCTTTTGTGGTGGAATGTCATCAGTTAAGGCGGGGCAGGACATTTGCACTTCTTTTGTGATTCTTCAGTTACTTCAGGCCATCTGGGCGTATACCTGCAAGTCACAGGGGCTGGGATGTGATGGCTTGGCTGGGGCTCAGAGGCCTGACAGTGAGATAGGAGGTTGGCACAAGATACAGATCACAGAGACCTTGCTGATAAAATGGGCTACAGTAAAGAAGCCAATTAAAACCTACCAAAACCAAGAGGGCAACAAGAGTGACCTGTGGTGCTTCTCACTGCTACACTCCCACCAGCACCATGACAGTTTACAAATGCCATGGCAACATCAGGAAGTCACCCCATATGGTCTCAAAAGGGGAGGCACGAATAATAAGCATCTAATCTTGTTTATGTTTAGCATATAATCAAGAAATAAAAATGGGCAACTGCCTTTGGAATAATCATTCTTTATTCCTTTACTTTCTTAATAAACTTGCTTTCATTCTGCTCCGTGGACTTGCCCTGAATTATTTTTTGTTAAATATCTAAGAACCATCTCTTCGGGTCTGGATTGGGACCCCTTTCCGTTAACAGTGTGAACCTCAAATATCTGAGCCAGGTATCAGTCAATTTAGGAAGTTTAGGAAGTCAAAAAAATAATAATAATAAATCTTGGGACCCCAAAATCACTAAGACGAAAAGAAAAGTCAGTCAATTTAGGAAGTTGCCAAAGTGAAGGACCTGTGTCCATGACACAGCCTCAGGAGGTCCTGACAACACGTGCCCAAGGTGGTCGGGACACAGCTTGTTTTTATACATTTTAGAAAGACATGAGCCATCAATCAATGTATGTAAGATATACCTTGGTTCTATTCAGAAAGGTGGGACAAATCGAAGCTGGGAGGGGGCTTCCGGGTCATAGGGTAGGTTAGAGACCTACGTTTGCATTCTTTTGAGTCTCTGATTAGCCTTTCCAAAGGAGGCAATCAGATGTGCATTCAACTCAGTGAGCAGAGGAATGATTTTGAGTTCTGTCTGTCCTTTTTCCACAAGGAAATTCCTTGTAAGGGAGGTATGTAGCTTTTTAAAAAAATTTTAGTAGCTATCTTTATTAGGAATAGAGTGGGAGGCAGGTGTATCCCTAAGCAGTTCCTAGCTTGACTTTTCTTTTCGGCTTAGTGATTTTGGGGTGCCAAGATTTATTTTCCTTTTGCAATTGGTAACTACCCTCCCCCATATACTACCACCACTGTCTCAGTCTGTCCCTGATGCTTAACAAAATATCTGAGACTGGGTAATTTACAAGGACCAGAAAATTTATTTCTCAGCAATGGTGGAAAAATTTAAATTTTGCCAGAATATGTTTAAGATGGTTTATTCTGAGCCAATGTGAGTGACTGCAGCCTGGGTTACACACTCTCAAGAGGTCCTGAGAAAGTGTGTCTGAGGCTGTTGGGTTACAGTTTGGTTTTATAAACTTTAGGCACACAGAAATTGCAGGTAAAAATCATAAATCTCTTGAGGAAGGTATGCACTCGTTCAGCCTGAAAAAGTAGGACATCTTGAAGGTGGGTCTTACAAGTCAAGGGTGGGTTTTAGAAATTCTTTTTTTTTTTTTAAACTTTTCATTTATTTATTATTTATATTTTTTCATGTAGTTAATAGAGACAGGGTCTCACTATGTTGCCCAGTCTGGTCTCAAACTCCTGGGCTCAAAGAATTCCCAGGCCTCAGCCTCCCAAAGTGCTAAGATTGCAGGCAGGAGGCACTGGGGCCTGCCAGGAATTCTTTAGTTGACAATTGGTTGAGAGAGTTAAGCTATTGTCTGAAGACTTGAAATCAGTAGAAAGGAATGTGCGAGTTAAGATAAGGGGGTTGTGAAGATCAAAGTTCTTATTATGCAGATGAAGCCTCATAGATAGAAGCCTTCAGATAATTCTCAGAGATGGTAAATGTCTGTTTTCAGACATTAGAGGTTTCAGGCTCTCAGGTAATCTCTCCTAGATCTGGGAGCATCTTGGGAGGGGAGAGACCAGCTATATTAATGGAGATTCTCTAAGGATGCAAATTTTTCTCCCAAAAGACGGCTTTCCAGGGCTATTTCAATCTGTTGGCTCTGTGGAAGCCATTTCAAAATATGTCAAAGAAATATATTTGGGGGTAAAATCTTTAGATTTTCTTAAAGGTCTGCTGTCATGTTATATTTTACTAGAGTCAGGTTGGAAAGTCAGCCACTCATATAGGATTAACAGAAACCTGTCTGATGAGATTTTATGGTTTGTCAGGCATGATTCCCCAGTCCCCTTACAAAGGAATCTGGGCAAGAGAGAAAAGATCAACATTTAGTCCTCATCACAGTTTGGAGGCTGCAAGTCCAAGATCAAGATCCAGGTGCTGCCTGGGCACGGTGGCTCACGCCTGTAATCCCAGCACTTTGGGTGGCTGAGGAGGGTGGATCAAGAGCTCAGGAGATGGAGACCATCCTGGCTAACATGGTGAAACCCCATCTCTACTAAAAATACAAAAAATTAGCCAGGTGTGGTGGCGGGCGCCTGTAGTCCCAGTTACTTAGGAGGCTGAGGCAGGAAAATGGCGTGAACCCGAGAGGCGGAGCTTGCAGTGTGCTGAGATTGTGCCACTGCACTTCAGCCTGGGTGACAGAGCGAGACTCCATCTCAAAAAAAAAAAAGAAAAAAAAAAAAGAAGATCAAGGTGCTGACAGGACTCGTGTCTGGGTAGGACCTGATGTCTGTTTTCAAGACAGCACCTTGTACTGCATCCTCTGGAAACAAATGCTGTGTCCTCACATGTAGAGGGATGGAAAGGCAAAAGGCAAAAAGGAATGAACGGCTCCCTTCTACCTCTCTTGTAAGATTGTAGATCCCATTTGTGAAGGTGGAGCCCTCATGCTGAATCATCTCCTAAAGGCCCCACCTCTTAATACTATCACGCTGGGCTTAGGTTCCAACATACAAATTTTGGGGGGACACATACATTCAAACCACAGCAACTACCAAAATGCCAGCTGTGGGGAGAGGTGAACACAGGGATGAGAAGCTAGAGGTGACTCTGGGGTGACAGACAGAGGCTGAGAGAGAGGAGAGAGAGAGAGGGGAGAGAGAGAGAGGGGAGAGAGAGAGAGGAGGAGGAGGAGGAGGTGGAAGAGAGGAGTGGGGGAAGGGAGGAAAGGAGAGAGAAAGAGGGAGGACAGAGAAAGGGGGAGGGAAGGAGAGAAGGAGGGAGAGAAGAAGGGGGTGAGGAAAAGAGAGGGAGGGAAGGAGAGAGAGAAGAAGGGAGAGAGAAGGAAGGGGTGGGGAAGAGAGAGAGAAGGAGGGTAGGGGGAGGGAGAGAGAGGGAATGAGAGGGAGGGTGGAGGGACAGAGAGAGAGGGAAAGGAAAAGGAAAAGGGAGGCATGGAGAGAGGGAGAAAGAAAGAGGAAGAAAGAGAAAAATAGAGGGAGGGGAGGGAGAGAGAGAAAGAGAGAGGAAGGGGAAAGGTGGGAAAGAGGGAAGGAGGGAGAGAAAAGGGGTGAGGGAGACAGGGAGAAGAAGGGATGGAGAGACAGGAAAAGGGAGGAAGAGAGGGGGTGAGTGAGGGAGAGAAGGAGAGAAAGGGAGGGAGGGAGGAGGAAAAGAGAGGGAAAGAAAAAGGAGGGATAGAGAGAGAGGGAGAGAGAGAGAGAGCAGGAGGAGGATAGAGATAGAGGGTGGCAGTGGGAGGTGGAAGAGATGAAGAGTGGGGAGAAGGGAGAAAGGGAGGGAGGAGAGAGGGAGGGAGAGAGAGAAAAAGGAGCCTGGGCAAGGTGGGGACACAGAGGCTCCTTGGGCCTGCATAGGCAGTGTCTTAGTCCATTTTGTGCTGCTATAGCAATACCACAGTCTAGGTAATTTATAAAAAATGAGTTTATTTGGCTTATGGTTCTGGAGGTTGGGAAGTCCAAGACTGAGGGGTTGCATCTGGTGAGTGCGTTCTTGCTGCACTGCATCATAACATGGAGGAAAGCATCCACAGTGAATGAGTGTGCATGTGCAAGATGGAAGGTACACTGGCTTTTATAACAAATCCCCTCTTGTGATAACAAGCTCCACTCCCATGATAACAACATTAACCCATTTATAAAGGCTCTGCCTTTTAACAGTCCCACCTCTCGACACTGTTGTGTTGGGGATTAAGTTCCTAACACTTGAGCTTTGGAGGACAGGTTCAAACTGTAGCAGCCAGAGAGCCAGTGAGGGGAGTGGTGACAACCAAATTAGAGGACAGCAGGCAGCAAGAGCGATGGAGCAGAGAGGATGGTGAGGGACAAGACACACAGTTGCTAGTTCCTAAGCTGGAGATGGGAAGCACAGTTGAGGATTTTGCATAGAATATGAAGTTGCAGTCCTAAAATGAACAAGACTAAGTCTTATAAACTGAAATGAAGCTCTTTCAGTAACCCAAATAACTTACAGGATCAAGCTGTCATTAAGAGACTCTGGCATATAAAGGGAGTCACCTGAGCAGTTATTAGGAAATGAAACCTACCTAACCTGCCCCCATCCAACCTCAATTCTCCTAACTATAAAAGAGTGGAGACTTCTTACTGCACTTCCCCGACTCATATTGACCACATTACCTGGGTCTTGTTTCTGTTGAACCACCCAAGGTGGGGACTCAGCTCCTCTGAAACAGATGCATGTGCAGGTTGAAAGATTCCCTAGTCCTGCTCACTGCATTATTAATCCTTTAATATTCTTCCCTCCCTGGACAATCCTGGGCTGTCCTGACCATGGAATTTCACTCTTCTAGAATCTGGTCCACGTTTTAAGATCCCTTAACATTAAAATCAATTACGCAATCTACCTATTATTAAATTCAAGAACTTGTGTTTTCCTAAGAAAATGAAATTTGCAGTATCCATGGGAACGATTATCATCAAATACTTAAATGGCTTTATAAAAAGAAAATGTCACCAAACATGTACATAGAAGCAAGCACAGTATTAAATTAGTTAACAGGTGGGCTTTGGCTTCAAGTAGATCCAACAAGACATTCACTCAGCAGTAACACTAACTAGATGGCTTTACTAATCAGAAGTTTTATTTGAGTCCTCAACTGTTTTCTGGCAAGGCTGAAATGATATAAAAGCACATTCAAATGAAAGTTTATTCCATAAAGCAATTATCAGGAGCTATCTTGGTGTGCAACTCATTTCTTGTTTTACACTTGTAAATAAAATTACTGGGGGACAATTATTATGATACAGTGGAAAGAACAGTCTTCTTTGGGTGGAGACCTGAGCTCTGGTCTTCATTCTGCTTTGAGACATGACTGTGACCAATGTCTACCTAACCCGCCCCCATCCAACCTCAATTCCCCTAACTATAAAATAAGTGGAATGGAGCAGGTCATCTTTAAGGCATCTTTTCATACAACATTCTGTAATTTTAGGATGCCAGGTACAAGGTTAAAAATGACAAATAACCTCTTGGAGAACTGGCTTATTCTAGGACCAGGCATGAAATATACAAGTTGAGTCTGGGGCATCTTATAGTGTCAGAAAGTAAGTGATAGTGAAAGGAGGCAGCCAAATGCCTAGGCAGACAGGGGCAGGTCCTCGGTGAAACCCCACCTTCAAGCCCAAAACAGCCTGAAGGCTGAAATACTGGGCTGCGAGTCCTGGATGAAATCCAAAACCCAGAGTGGAAACTTCTTTTCCTGTTTGCCTGCCTCTCCCCTATTCTGAGCCCATAAAAAGCCCTAGGGCTCAGCCACATGGAAGGGACTTTCCTGTCTTCGGGTAGGGGAACCAGCACTGTGTCCCGTCTCTATTGAAAGCTGTTTTCATCGCTCAATAAAACTTTCTGCCTTGTTCACTCTTCAATTGTCAGCATTCTTCTTGGGCATGGGACAAGCACTCAGGGACTGGTACATAAGTCAGACTCAGCCAGGATGGGCCAAGTAAGGTGGCCATCTCCTGCAGCAGATAGCAGGGCCAAACGAGGCCCAAGCCAGATGTCACCGGCTAGAACTCCCCAGCTTGCAAAGTTACGGAGAAGAAAATCCTGCATCTTAAGGAAGTACTGAAACCAAACAAATACGAAATCCATAATAATGGGGTTTGTCAAAGGAACACAAGAGCCACTGAAAAAACTCCCACTCGGTATCTCAGAACTTAGAAAAGTACCTATTCAATTTCCCCTTCCCTCCAGCTCCTGATGGTCATCATAATTTGGAGATGATTTTTGCCCAGTTTTAAAGGCAAGCACAAAATCATTCATTTTTATGCCGGATAAATCTCTACTTTCCCTGAGGACACAAATGCTGCTTGCTCTGCTCTCATTCCAACACCCTCAAAGCTGAAATGGTGCTTCACTCAGCCAACGCTAAGGGCTTGATGCATTCTGGTTCCAGTCTGGGGAGGTGGGAGGATGGAGAGAAGATTAAAACTCTGAGAAAGAAAGAAAAAAGCTGCAGAGATTGCGATAAGGGGCTGGAATTAGAGACGACCACTGCTACAATTGAGGCATTTATTGGAGGTTGGTTTAGGAGTCAATGTTTTGGTCAGCACCTCCACAATTATTTTTTTTAGTTTTTTAAAAAAAGGGTCTCACTCTGCAACAATCATAGCTCCCTGCAGCTTTGAACTTTTGGGTTCAAGCGATCCTCCCACTTTGAAACTGCCATTGCAAAATTATGACTGAGATAATGAAAAAGATCTCACCTAACTGACTCCATCTTACTTCTAACCTCCAAGCTGTCCTTGTTCATTCTTGAGCGTAAGCTGAACAACCTTTGGGAGGAACTTACAGTTTATAGTTTAAAACAAAGATGGTAATAGCCCATTTCCCAAAACAAACCTCCTTCTTACCTGGGGACTAGACTGTCCTTATAGGACTAAGAAATTAGCCACAAGATTAGAAATTCTGGTGTGGATCCAGGCATTGTGGCTCACGCCTGTAATCCCAGCACTGTGGGAGGCCGAGGTGGGTGGATCACTTGAGGTCAGGGGTTCAAGACCAGCCTGGCCAACATGGTGAAACCTTGTCCCTACTAAAAATACAAAAATCAACCAGGTGTGGTGGTGTGTGCCTGTAATCCCAGCTACTCAGGAGGCTGAGTAGCTTTAATTGCTTTAACCCAGGAGGCGGAGTTTGCAGTGAGCCAAGATTGCACCACTGCACTCCAGCCTGGGTGACACATTGAGACTCTGTTTCAAAAAAAGAAAAGAAAAGAAAAGAAATTATGGTTTGGGAGTCACGCAGCTGGAGGTAAAACACTAACCCTCCCTGAACTGCTAAGATCAGTGCTTGAGATATTTTGCAGACCCTGGACTTGATGGTTCAGCTGGTACCACCCAGATCAAGAAACTGGCTCATCTGATCTTGTAGCTCCCATCTGGGAACTGACTCAACACTAGAAGACAACTTTGACTCCCTAAGGTTTTATCTCGGACTCAACCAATCAGCACTCCTGGCTCACTGGCTTCCCCCTACCCACATGAGTTGTACTTAAAAACTCTCATCCCCGAATGCTCATGGAGACTGATTTGAGTAATAATAAAACTCCAGTCTCCTGCACAGCTTTCTATGTGTGAATTACTCTTTCTCTATTGCAATTCCCTATCTTGATAAATCGGCTCTGTCTAGGCAGTAGGGCAAGGTGTGTTGTGCCCGAAGTCACGAGACCCCAGTAAGAGACCACCAGAGTCCAGAGTCAAAGCCAAATAGCCGGGGTCGCTTTATTACGAGTTCGAACTCAGACCTCTCCGCTTTATACAATGGCAGGTAAAGACAGAGGCCCCGAGCACAGTTTCAGTGTCTCTTTTATGGTAAGGCACAAACAAGTTACACAAGATTAGGGCATTTTTGCAGTTACAAGATTGGGATTGGTTGACATTTTGAAGTTTGAACATTCGGCAGTTTCTGATTGGCTCCCGCCCTTTTTTAAACCACAAACATCTAGGGTTTTTTTTTTTTTAGACAAACTGCTTGCTTAACCATGGGTGGGAGGAGGGTGGTTTCGATTGAGCAAGCAGGGGGTATGTGACTGGGGGCTGCAAGCACCGGTAATCAGAACAGAACAGAACAGGACAGGGACTTTCACAACGCTTGTCCATACAACGTCTGGAATCTATAGATAACATAACCGGTTAAGTCAGGGGTCGATCTTTAACCAGGCCCAGGGCGCCGCCCGGGCTGTCTGCCTGTGGATTTCATTTCTGCCTTTTAGTCTTTTCAGGTGAACCCATTGAGTGGTTACAACCTCAGCCTCCTGAGTAGCTAGGACTTACAGGCATGTACCTCCACACTTGGCTAATTTATTTATTTATTTATTTTTTACTTATTTATTATTTATATTTATTTATTTATTTACTTATTTATTTTTGAGATATCACCCAGGCTGGAGTGCAGTGGCACGATGTCGGCTCACTGCAAGCTCTGCCTCCCAGGTTCACGCCATTCTCCTACCTCAGCCTCCCAAGTAGCTGCGACTACAGGCACCCACCACCACGCCTGGATAATTTTTTGTATTTTTAGTAGAGACAGGGTTTCACTGTGTTACCCAGGATGGTCTCGATCTCCTGGTCTTGTGATCTGCCCGTCTCGGCCTCCCAAAGTGCTGGGATTACAGGTGTGAGCCACTGCGCCTGGCCTATTTTTTTGTTTTGTAGAGATGGAGCCTTGCTATGTTGCCCAGGCTGGTTTCAAACTCCTGGCCTCAAGCAATCCTCCCACCTTGGCCTCCCAAAGGGCTGAGACTGTGTGCATCTCCACAATTCTATAACAAGGAAACCCCTCTGGAGTCAGCCTGAGCTTCAGCTGAGGAAGTCCTTAAGCACTGGGAAGTCTGGGGTCCTGTCTGAAAGATGAGTTTGGGTGCTGGGGGGAGTGTCTGAGCCACCTCCCCTCTCTCCCTTGGCTAGCACAGTCGATCCACTGCCGTCCCAGCCTGGACTCTTCTCTGCCTGCTACAGGAGTTGGCAGGTGCAGAGGTTGGCCCAGAGTAGCCCAGGCCGTGAACCTCAGGGGATAGGGGCAGTCCCCAACTCCCAAAAGCCAACAGGACTCTCCAGTGGAGAGAACCTGAGCTGCAAGGTCCTGGCATGTCTTGGAGATAAAAATGAAGCAGCATTGTTGTCTGGGGTAGATCATACCTGAGGTTTGTCTTCTCAGGCCAAGGAAATCGAGTACACGGACACAGGAAGTGGGTTTAGGGGCAGAGGTTTATATGCAAAAGAAAGAGAAAGGAGAACAGCTGTGTCTCTCACGAGAGAGGCACCTGAATGGGACTTCCATCCTGTGGCAGAGTGCACTGGATTTTATAGACAGGCTTGAGGAGGTGATGTCTGATTTACATAGGGTCCACAGATGGGTTGGACCAGGTGTGACGTTTACATAGTGCAGAGAAGCTGGTCGCCCTAACCTAATCTTATTATGCAAATGGATTCTTTGCCTGACTGGCTCCATGTTGTCTTCTCCTTACCATACACATGGTTTGGCAAAGAGAAGAGAAGAGAAGCTACCATTTTGAACATGCGTAGTCCCGGGTAGCCTTTTTCTATTGGCACAGCTGCCAGCATTCACCCATGCAAGCTTGTAGCTTGCTTGTCTCTGTCTGCTGCTTGATTTTACAGGCTGTTTTTTGTTAGAAAAGAAAATGATTTAGGGCCTGCTTTTCATTAAAAGGAAAACCTTACCGAGGACTTCTTTGCCCTCACTATCCGCCTAAATAATTTCTTCTTAACTCCTATATCAAAAACACGGTGCCAAGAGCCATGGTGGTCACTGGTCCATGAGGAGGGAGAGGAAGAGGGTGACATTTCTACGTTCTGTTGTCTCTGTGACCTTGTCCTTATAAGCTTGAGGGTCACAAGTCAGCCTTCTCCTTGGTTTGGTTCATTGGTCCAGAGGGGACAAGATGGATGTCTGGGACTTTCAGGTTAGTTGCAGAGAAGAGCTCCCAGGCTCTGTCAGTGACACCTTTCGGGGTGCAGCTATCAGATGGCCCTGCCAGAATCTGCCTGTTCTGAATACACCCCAGTGACTTCTGGCCTCTTCTCTGTCCCCAAGCCCACGGAGGTGGCTGGGACTGGTTGGGGATTTCTAATTCCAGTTTCTGCCTTGGGAATGGAGAGGAACGTTTCCAGCTGGGTTTAAACACATTAATTCCCAAATTGAGTTTGGCTCTCCTGCTATTTAAAAACCCTATTTGGTAAGCATTTCACAGAGCAATAGCTCTGAAAGAGAAAGATTACTTTCCATTAGCCTGGCTCAGTAGCATGCATTGTTATTCACAAGGCAGTCAAAGGAAATTTAAGTGGAATGTGGGTTTCAAAGTCCAGGTGAGAGGCAGTCTTCTGGAAGTCTAGGCTCTCCTCCTGCTAGGGAAGAGAGGACCTGGTAGATGCTGGCTCATTTTTGGTTTTGCTTTGTTTTTTGAGACAGGGTCTTCCTCTGTTGCCCAGGTTAGAGGGCTCCATCATGGCATACTTCAGCCTCGACCTCCCGGGCTCACGTTATCCTGCCACCTCAGCCTTCCAAGTAGCTGGTACTACAGGTATGAGCTACCACAGCCAGCTATTTTTTTAAAATTTTTCTGGAAACAGAGTTTTGCCATGTTGCCCAGTCTGGTCTCAAACTCCTGAGCTCAAGCAATCTGCCTGCCTCGGCCTCCCAAAGTGTGGGGATTACAGGCATGAACCGCTATGCATGGCCACTGGCTCACTTTTGACAGCACTTTGCAAACCTCTGTCAACCTCAAACAGTCCAGCAAACAGGGAATTGCCAATGCAAAGAAGCCAGGTGCAGGCTGCCTGCCTTGCCTTGGGACCAGAGTGGCCTGGCGGTGGAGCATGAGAGGAGAGCTGTGGGGGCTGGAACCAGGTGAGGCTGACCCACCTGAGTCCCACTTGTGCTCTGGACACAGTAGTAGGAGCCCTCTCTGTGGTGCTCTGCCCCTAGCCAGGGCCAGCTCATCTTCACCCCTCACTTCTTAAAATTCTTAAAATTCCATTTAAGAATTTTCTGGGTTACTCAGCTCTGCCTGAAACAGCCTTGCTGTAACTGACCAACAGGTTCTCCTTGCCTGCTGCCTAGACAGAGCCGATTTATCAAGAGACGGAAAATGCAATGGGAAAGAGTTTAATTCACACGGAGCCGGCTGTATGGGAGACCAGGGTTTTCTTATTACTCAAATTAGTCTCCCTGAAAACTTGGGGATTGAGGTTTTTAAGGATAATTTGATGAGTAGGGGGTTGGAAAGTGGGGAGTGCTGATTGGTGAGGTTGGAAATGAAATCATAGGGAGCCAGAGCTGTCCTCGTGCACTGAGTCAGTTCCTGGGTGGGGGCCACAAGACCAGATGAGCCAGTTTATCGATCTGGGTGGTGCCAGCTGATCCATCAAATGCAGGGTCTGCAAAATATCTCAAGCACTGATCTTAGTTTTTACAATAGTGATGTTATCCCCAGGATAGCAATTTGGGGAGGTTCAGAATCTTGCAACCTCCAGCTGCGTAACTCCCAAACTATAATTTCTAATCTTGTGGCTAATTTGTTAGTCCTGGAAAGGCAGTCTAGTCCCCAGGCAGGAAGGGGATGTGTTTTGGGAAAGGGCTGTTATTGTCTTTGTTTCAAAGTTGAACTATAAACTAAATTCCTCCCAAAGTTAGTTTGGCCTACGCCCAGGAATGAACAAGGACAGCTTCGAGGTTAGAAGCAAGATGGAATCAGGTCAGATCTCTTTCCCTGTCATCATTTTCTCAGTTACACTTTTTACAAAGGCAGTTTCATCATTGCTGCAAGTTCTGGGGATGTACCCTATCGCTGCATCAAATTTGCCACCTTTCAGTTTGGACAGAACCTGAATTTAAATGAAGAATGAGAGGAGTCTTTTGTTTTGCTTCATTTTTTTTTTTTTTTTTTTTTTTTTGCTTTGGTATGAGGAGGTAGGGGGTGGTCGGAAGAGGAGACTTAGACATGCTAGTGACAAGTTTTAATATTCCATCTTTTTAAAAATTTGAGATTTTTTAATACTGACATAGAGCAAATAGTACCGTGCCATGTTTCATAATTTATTAAGGATCTATCATGTGCTTCTGACAGGTCTAGCATATTTACAGCGGCTACAGGCTTCTCTGGGAAGATGCCTTCTCTTGACTGCCTCAGTGATGTTGGTTTCTGACCATCTGCCCCACCTTGTCTGCAGCGTCCCAGGCAGTTTGAAGTCGTCCGTCCACCCCCTTCTTACCTTAATCTGCTTTCTTTCGCTCCCAGCACCATGTCTATTTGTCGTTTTCTGGGAATAGTGGCCTTGACTAACAGGTGAGCTCTTCCCTCTCTTCTTTCCCCTCTTATTTAACCTTGATTGAGCCTTGAGTCCTGTGCTGGGTCAGGCACTGACATAAAATTGGATTTCTGTCCTCAGGGCTCATAGCCTACTGGGGCCAACGTGATATATAGCAGCATATGACAACACACAGAAAGCGAACCAAACCCAGGCTGGAAGGAGGATGGGTCAGTGGAGACTTTTTCTATTGTTTTGTTGTTTTGAGACAAGGTCTTACTCTGTTGCGTAGGCTGGAGTACAGTGGTGACTTTTTGTGTGTTTTTTGGTTTTTGAGACAGGGACTGATTCTGTCACCTATGCTGGAGAGCAGTGGTGCAATCATAGCTCACTGCAGTCTTGACCTTTTGGGCTCAGGTGAGTCTCCTGCCTCAGCCTCCTGAGTAGTGGGGACTACAGTTGTGCGCCACCATGCCTGGCTAATTTTTTTATTTTTGTAGAGACGGGGTCTTCCTATGTTGCCTAGGCTGGTCTCCAATTCTTGAGCTGAAGCGATCCTCTTGCCTTGGCCTCCCAAAGTGCTGGGATTACAGGTGTGAGCCACTGTGCCCAGCCAGAGAAGGCTTTTTGAGGACATGGCCTGTGTCCTGGAGCACAAGGAGAGTTGAGCTGAGTGAAAGGGAAGTGTAAGGGATGGGACGTGGCAAAGGAAAAGAAAGAGAAAGCATGGGTATGGCAAACACTGGCCATTGCTCAAGGCCGCCCACCATCTGAACCCCCTTTCGATGTCTAGGGAGCTCCCTAGCTTGTAAGTCCAGATTAGTGGGCAGCCCACCATTGTGGAAGCCAGAGATGTCAGATGGTCTCATTCCCAGCCTCATTTTCAGCTCAAATAGGCACATGACACAGGCATCACCAGTGTGTGCCCTTGTTCCATCTTTGACTGGAAACTGGACTGTACAGGACTCTGCAAGGTCCATCCTGCAAGGGAGTGAATGCTTCATTGTCTAGAGGTGGCACTGGTTGCAGAGTTTTGTTTGTTTGTTTTGTTTTGTTTTGTTTTTTTGATACGGAGTCTACTCTGTCCCTAGGCTGGAGTGCAGTGGCACAATCTCGGCTCAATGCAACCTCTGGTTCAAGCAATTCTCAATTCTCTGCCTCAGCTTCCCCAGTAGCTGCGATTATAGGCACCCACCACCATGCCTAGCTAATTTGTTTTTGTATTTTTAGTAGAGACAGGGTTTCACCATCTTGGCCAGGCTGGTCTTGAGCTCCTGACCTAGCGATCCACCCGCCTCGGACTCCCAAAGCACTGGGATTACAGGTGTGAGCCACCCTGCCCAGCCAGTTGCAGTTTTATCAGTAGTGTTCACGGCCAGCAGTGCAAGCTGAGGGCTCTTGGCTCAGTGGTGCTGTTATCCCAATGGTCATTCTGGACCTTGACTTTAGACCTCATCTTGGCCTTGGAAACTCCAGGTCTGGTTCTCCAATACTGGACAACAAGTGAGCTCTCCATTATCATTTGTATATTTATTTTTAGAGACAAGGTCTTGCTCCATTGCCCAGGCTAAAGTGCAGTGACACAATCATAGCTCGCTGCAGTCCCGAACTCCTGGGCTCAGGACATCCTCCTGCCTCAGCCCTCTGAGTAGCTGGGACTATAGGTGTGTGCCACCATACCTGGATAAATTAAAAAAAAAAAATGTATAGAGATGGGGTCTCACAATGTTGGCCAGGCTGATCTCAAAACTCCTGGGCTCAAGCAATCCTCCTGCCTTGGCCTCTCAATGTGTTGGAATTACATATGTGAGCCACAATGCCTGGCCTTTTATTTATTATTGTTATTGTTACTTATTTTTTTTAAGATGGAGTCTCACTCTGTCGCCCAGGCTGGAGTGCAGTAGCACAATCTCGGCTCACTGCAACCTCCATCTCCCAGGTTCAAGTGATTCTCCCACCTCGGTCTCCCCAGTAGCTGGGACTACAGGCGTGTGCCACCACACCCGGGTAATTTTTTTTTTTTTTTTTGTATTTTTAGTAGAAACAGGGTTTCACCCTGTTGTCCAGGCTGGTCTTGGACTCCTGACCTTAAGTGATCTGCCCCCCTCAGCCTCCTAAAGTGCTGGGATTACAGGTGTGAGTCATTGTGCCCAGCCTGGCCTTTTATTTTTAGATTAAACTTTTTATTTTGGGCAAATGGTAGATTCATATGCACTGGTAAAAAAAAATACATAATATATACTATATTAATTATTATATTATTATATATAATAATTATACATATTATACATATTATATATAATGTGTATATATAATATGTATATATAATACAATTAATATATAATACTATATATAATACATATTTATGTAATATATGTAATATATAAATAGATATATTATGTAACATATATTATATAAATATATATTTTATAGTGTATATTATATAATATTATATTTTATAGTGTATATAATATAATATAATATTATATTCTATAATATAGTGTATATATAATGTTGTGTATAAATAATATACACTATAAAATATAATGCAATTAATATGTATAATACAATATACAATATAATTAATATAATATATAATATAATCATATATAGTGTATATATAATAGTTACACATATTATATATAATATATAGTATGTATTTTTTACCAATGCATGTGAATACTATATATATATAGTATATGCCAATATATTATATATACTATAATAATATATTGTACACATTATATTATATATACTATAAATAATATATTGTACACATTATATTATATACTATAATATATTGTACACCTTATATTATATACTATTATACTATATTGTATATAGTATATATTATATATACTATATATGTACTACATATAATAGATAGTGTATATAATGTTATATATTGTATATACTATATATAATAATGTGTTATGTACCATTTTGGGATTGGCTTTTTTCACTCGGCCTATTCTCTGGAAATTCATCCAGGTTGTTATATGTATCAATAGTTCATTCCTTATTATTTCTGAGTTGTATTTTGTGGTGTGGGTGTACCACAGTTGTTTTTTAACCATTCATCCATTCAACCAGACAGGAGATCAAGAAAGATCAATAAAAAACAACACTATAGAGAAATTGGACCTAACAGGCATTTAGATAACACTCCACCCAACAGCAACAGAATACACATTCTTCCCAAGCACACATTAAATATTAACCAGGATAGATCACCCATGAAGTCTTAACCAACTGAATTGTTTCCAGTTTTGGAATCACACAGAAAACTGCTATGAATGTTTGTGTATACGCTTTTGTGTGTGTATATATAAGTCTCCATACTCCTGGGATAAATACCCAACTGTGCAATTGCTCAGATGGTAGTTGCATGTTTTGTTTCTGAGAATGTACAACCTGGCCGGGCGCAGTGGCTCAAGCCTGTAATCCCAGCACTTTGGGAGGCTGAGACTGGGCGGATCACGAGGTCAGGAGATCGAGACCATCCTGGCTAATACGGTGAAACCCCATCTCTACTAAAAACTACAAAAAAAAAAAAAAAAAAAAACTAGCCGGGCGACGAGGCGGGCGCCTGTAGTCCCAGCTACTTGGGAGGCTGAGGCAGGAGAATGGCGTAAACCCAGGAGGCGGAGCTTGCAGTGAGCTGAGGTCCGGCCACTGCACTCCAGCCTGGGCGACAGAGCCAGACTCCGTCTCAACAAAAAAAAAAAAAAAAAAGAATGTACAACCTATTTTTCTGAGTGGCTCTACCATTTTGCACTCCCATCAGTGTTGTAGGAGTGACCCAGTTTCTCCTTATCCTCATCAGAATTAGGTATTATCACTATTTTTTATTTTAGTCACTTTTTATATGTGTAGAGAGATATCTGACTGGGATTTAAAATTGTATTTCCCTAGTTGCTAATTATGCCAAACATCTTTTCATATGATTATTAGCCATCTCTAAATACTCTTTGATAAAATAGATGTCCATGTCCTTTACCTATTTCTAATTGGATTGTTTATTTTATTTTTTTTTTTTTGCTGTTAAGAGTTCTTTATATATTTGTGATACTAGTCCTTTGTCAGCTATGTGGTTTGGAAATATTTGTTTCCAGACTGTAGCATGTCTTTTCAACTTCTTTTTCACAGAGCAAAAGTTTAAAATTTTGATGAGGTCCAATTTATCAAAGGTGTGTCTTATGCACCCTCCCAGGGTGAATGAGTAGATCTTAAATGATAAATCTACAGTAATATTTCTTTTCTTTCTTCTTTTTTTTTGAGATGGAGTTTCACTCTTTTTGCCCAGACTGCAGTACAATGGTGTGGTCTCAGCTCACCGCAACCTCCACCTCCCGGGTTCAAACGATTCTCTGGCCTCAGCCTCCCAAGTAGCTGGGATTACAGGCATGCACCACCATGCCTGGCTAATTTTGTATTTTTATAAGAGACCACCATGCTGCTCAGGCTCGTCTCGAACTCCTGACCTCAGGTGATCTACCTGCCTTGGCCTCCCAAAGTGCTGGGATTATAGGTGTGAGCCAGCCACACCACACCCACACTAGTATTCAATCTCCCTAAATCTCTACATTAAACCAAGAAAGGTTGGAAATTTCCAACTTGCTCACTCTGGGCCACCATCCTGGTCCATGTCTCAGCCAACCGATCAAATTGCTAGAGCCCTTTCTAACTCCCCAAGGTGCAACATTAAATGCAGAGCACATCAAGACCAAATACTTGACCATGGGCCACCAATTACTACTATGTGACTTGAGTGGCCCATGATCCAGTCAAGTGGACACATAAAATTAATTTTCAGTCTAGCTAAGCGTTTATCTATTTTGTTGATCTTCTTAATAAATAGCTGAATTTCTTTGACTTTTCTATTGTTTTTCTCCTCTTTATTTTGCTTGTTTCTGCTCTCATCTTTAATTTTTCCTTCTTTCTGCTTATCTTCGGTATAGTTTTTCTTTGTTTTTTAGCTCTTTGAGGTGTTGTTAGGTTCTTAATTTGAGATTTCTTCTTTTTTTAAATGTAGGCATTTACCACTCTAAACTAAACTTACCTCTTAGTACCCCTTTTGCTGCATCCTATAAATTCTGTCAAGTTGTGTTTTTTTTCTTATAACTTTTTCTTTCTTTCTTTCTTTCTTTCTTTCTTTCTTTCTTTCTTTCTTTCTTTCTTTCTTTCTTTCTTTCTTTCTTTCTTTTTTATTATTATTATACTTTAAGTTCTAGGGTACATGTGCATAACGTGCAGGTTTGTTACATATGTATACTTGTGCCATGTTGGTGTGCTGCACCCATCAACTTGTCTTACCATATTTTCTAATTTTGTTTTGGTTTCTTCTTTGACCCATTGGTTGTTCAAGATGCTGTTATTTGATGTCCACATATTTAAAATTTTTTCAGTTTCTCTACTACTATTGATTTCTAATTTCATGCCATTGTGGTCATAAAAGAGTAAATACGATTGCAATCTGAAATTTGTTAAGACTTATTTTGTCACTTAGCATGTGACTTATCCACGTGTGCTTGAGAAGAATGTGTATTCTGCTGCCTTTGGGTGGAGTGTTATATATACGTCTGTTAGGTACAGTTGGTTGATAGTGTTCAAGTCCTCTGTTTTTTTTAACTGATCTTCTGTCTGGTTGTTTCATTCATTATCAAAAGTAGGGTGTTGGAATTTCATATTATTATTGTGTTATTCTCTATTTCTCCCTTTTATTCTGTCTGCTTCAGTTTGCTTCATATATTTGGGTGCCGTGATGTTAGGTGCATATAAATTTATAAATGTTATATATCTTTCTGGTGTATTGAACCTTTTATCATTATATGATAATGTGTCTTTTTTGTCTCTTGTGACTTTTTTTTAACTTAAAGTCTATTTTGTGATATTGGTATGATCATCCATACTTTATTTTAGTTACCATTTGCTTGGAATACCTTTTTCCATCCTTTCACTTTCAGCCTATATATTTTTAAATCTAAAATGAGTTTCTTGTAGACAGCATATGGTTATATCTTGGTTAAAAAAATCATTCAGCCACTCTATGTCTTTCGATTGGAAAGTTTAATACATTTACATTGAAAGCAGTTACTGACAGAAAAGAGCTTATTATTGCCATTTTGTTAATTGTTTTGTGTCTGTCTTTTAGCTATTGTGTCCCTTTTTTAATCTCTTCATGCCCTCCTTTGTGTTTTATTAATTTTTTATGAAATATTTTGATTCTTTCTCATTTTCTTTTGTGTATCTTCTATAGGTATTTTCTTTGTGGTTACTATGAGACTACGTAAAATACTTTATATTCATTTGAAGCTGATAACAACTTCACTTCAATCATATAAAAACTTCTGCTCTTTTACATCTCCTCAGCCTCACTTTGTTATTGATGTACAAATTTCATCTTTCTATATTGAATGTCCATTAATGTAGTTTTATTTTTTATTTATTTATTTTATTTATTTATTTTTTTTGAGACGGAGTCTTGCGCTGTCACCCAGGCTGGAATGCAGTGGCCGGATCTCAGCTCACTGCAAGCTCCGCCTCCCAGGTTTACGCCATTCTCCTGCCTCAGCCTCCGGGTAGCTGGGACTACAGGCGCCCGCCACTGCGCCCGGCTAGTTTTTTGTATTTTTTTAGTAGAGACGGGGTTTCACCGTGTTAGCCAGGATGGTCTCGATCTCCTGACCTCGCGATCCGCCCGTCTCGGCCTCCCAAAGTGCTGGGATTACAGGCTTGAGCCACCGCACCTGGCTAATGTAGTTTTATAATTATCATTGTTTTTAAAGTTTTTTCTTTTAAATTTTATACCAGAATTAAAACTGCTTTATGAGACTGGGTTCAGTGGCTCACACCTGTAATTCCAGCACTTTGGGAGGCCAAGGCAGGAGGACTACTTGAGGTCAGGAGTTTGATACCAGCCTGGTCAACATGGTGAAATCCTGTCTCTACAAAAATACAGAAAAAAAAAATTAGCTGGGTGTAGTGGTGGGCACCTGTAATCCCAGCTGCTCGGGAGGACTGAGGCAGCAGAATTGCTTGAACCTGAGAGGCACAGGTTGCAGTGAGCTGAGATTGCACCACTGCACTCCAGTCTGGGTTGACAGAGCAAGACTCTATCTCAAAAAAAAAAAAAAAAAAAAAAAAAAAGGTACTTTATGCATCATTGCAATATTCTGTATTTGTCTACATATTTACCTTTACCAGTCAGCTTTATATTTGTATATGCATTGTGTTGTTGTCTAGTGTCCTTTTATTTTAATTTCCAGGAATCCCCTTAGCATTTTTCGTAAGGCAGATCTGGTGGTAACAAAGTCCCTCAGCTTTTGGTTATCTGGGAAAGCCTTCTTCTTTTTCATTGTTGAAGAGCAGTTTTGCCAGATAAAGTATTCTTGGTTGACAGTTGTTTTCTTTCAGTACTTTGAATATACCATTCTACTTTCTTCTGGCCTGAAAGGTTTCTCCTGAGAAATCCACTGCTAATTTATGTGAGCTCCCGGGTACACGATAAGTTGTTTCCTCTTGCTACTTTCAAGATTCTGTCTTTTTCTTTGGATTTGACAGTTTGATCATAATGTATCTCAGCATGAGCTTCTTTGGATTCATCCTAGTTGGAGGCTTTTGAGCTTTTTTGGTTTTTTAGACAGGGTCTTGCTCTGTCACTGAGGTTAGAGTGCAACGGTGTGATCTTGGCTCACTGCAACCTCTGCCCCCTTGGGCTCAAGTGACCCTCCCGCTTCAACCTTCTGACTAGCTGGGACAACAGGTGCACACCACCATGCCTGGCTATTTTTTTTGGTATTTTTAGTAGAGATGGGATCTTGCTGTGTTGCCCAAGCTGATCTCGAACTCCTGAGCTCAAGTGATCCACTTGCCTCAGCCTTCCAAAGTGTTGAGATTACAGGCAGGAGCCACCATGCCCAGCCGTTTTTGAGCTTCTTGAATTTAATGTTCATTGCCTTCCTCAGATTTAGAAGTTTTTGGCCATTATTTTTTTTCAAAAAAGTGCTGTATTTGTTTTTCCTTCTCATCTCCTTCTGGGATATCTTTGATGCATTTTTTTGGTTGGCTTGATGGTGTCCCATAAGTCCTTTCGGCTTTGTTCACTCTTCTTCATTCTTTTTTCTTTTTTTCCCCTCTGACTTGATAATTGTAAATGACCTGACTTTGAGTTCACTGATTGTTTCTTCTGCTTGATGAAATCTGCTGTAGAGTTTGTCTAGTGACTTTTTCAATTCAGTTATTGTATTCTTCAGACTAGAGTTTCTGTTTGGTTCATTTTTATGTTTCCTATCTTTTTGTGATAGCCTCAATTTTTTTTTTTCACTCATTTTCCCTCTGGTTTCATTTCATTGCTTGTCTGTGTTCTACTGTAACATACCTGAGCTTCTTAACATGATTATTTTGGATTATCTTTCAGTTAATTCATAGATTCCCCTTAGTTTAGGCTTAATTTCCAGAGTATTTTTTTTCTTCTTCAATTGAGCCATCTTTTTGTTTTACTTTATGTACCTTGTGATTTTATTAATTTTTTTGCTAAGTTTTAAGCATTGGAACAAATAGACACCTCACCCAATCATTACAGACTGCCTCTGTACACAGGAAGATCTTCATCACTTAGCACTGCTAGAGATTCTGAGCACTTTTGAAACCTTTTTTGAGGGATGCAACTCTTCTGGGCTTATGCATATAATTTCCCAATTAGAGAACTTCTTCAGTTTCTTTTTCGGGAGCGCATACTCCCTTTCTCTGGTGTCTGTCTGTGGTACTGAAGGTTCTCTGGTGTTGCAGCAGGAAACTTCTCAATTCTCCTTTGTCCTCAATGACCCCAAGCATCCAAGGTTGCTAGGTCCCCAGCAGTTCCCTGAGTCAGGTAAGACAGATATCAATCCCTTGAGTAGCCGTCCAAAAACAGGAACATTGGGTGCCTGTTTCACTCTTCTCTTCCCCACTCAGAGGGAAATGTTATGAACTAGGGTGTTCTCTCTTGGTGCTGGGTTGTGCTGGCTTGGGGGTGGAGTGGTCACACAGGAAGTGAAACAGCTCTTCTTATCTGATTCAATATGGCTGTTGTTGATTTCACACTCATCAGGGCTACTGCAACATCTTTTCTGGATTTTAGGGTCCTCATATGCTTATTTTGTTCTATACATTGTTGTTCAGTGTGTTTCTGAGGGGATGAGGACTGTTATCTCTTATTCTACCATTTTGCTGATGTCTCTCTCCCCCATTATCTTTTGTTTTGTTTTGTTTGTTTTGTTTTGTTTGTTTGTTTTTTGAGACAGAGTCTCACTCTGTTGTGCAGGCTGGAGTGCATGGTGCAATCTTGGCTCACTGCAACCTCCACCTCCCGGGTTCAGGTGATTCTCCTGCCTAAGCCTCCCAAGTAGCTGGGACTACACGTGTACACCATCATGCCTGGCTGATTTTTGTATTTTTAGTAGAGACGGGGTTTTGCCACGTTGGCCAGGCTGGTCTTGAACTCCTGACTTCAGGTGATCCACCTGTCTAGGCCTCCCAGAGTACTGGGATTACAGACATGGGCCACTGCACCCAGCCCCCATTATCTTTTAATTATTTTTCTTCTGAAATAAGCCAGAGTTTGTCTCTGTGGCTTGACTTCAGGTTCTTTTTTTGGGGCCAATGTATTCCAGGCAGCAAGACTACATGGAAAGGCTCACAGATGAGAAGGAGTATGACTTGTTTGGGAACTATGAATAGTTATTCGATAGCCTGCAATGCTCACATAACCCTGGCCAAAGGAGCCTCTGCTGACTGGTTCTCTGTCTCCATAGGATGTTTCTGGAAGTTGTAAGAAGAGACCTGACTGCTGAACATGGTCTGACATGGTGTGTTATAGACCTTTGCTAGTCGAAGTGTGGTCCATCACCTAGGAGCTTGTTAGAAATGCATAACCTCATGTTCCTCCCTTGATTTAGCATCAGAAGTCTGCATTTTAACAAGAATCTCGGTGATTCTTCTTGCATTGAAGCCTGGGAAGCATGGATAGAGCTGGCCCTAGGATCTGGATACCTGTAGGAGTTTCTGAGTTGACCAAGCAGTGCATGGGGAGTGAAGTATCATCTGGGATCTGAGCTGGTAACCCATTCACTGCTTAAAATGTTCTATAACATGCTTGGTTGCATTTTTCTCCAATCCAAATCCTCAGTTAGTTAAACTTCCCCAGAGCGTCCATATTAAATGGTTCTCTTCTTGAGAAAGGTTCAATATTTGCTCATTCAAATTAACCCAGCTCTAGACTTCCATCGAAGCATTGTGCCAAAGGTAACAGCATCATTACTTTCCTTAATCTAGTTTAAAAATAGACTATAAACATATTCCTTTTCTTTTCTGGACAACCTATGTAGGAAAATTTATCTTTCTTTACCTGAAAACTTTTAATTACTTGCATTTGGGATTCCAAGGCTGTCTCAGTAATACAATTAATTTTAATCAGGAGTCTAAGTTTACCATTCAATCCAATTATTCTAAATTAAGTAATTGTGTATTTCACTTCATTGTCAATTGATTGTGATTACCTATTATCAAGCAAACTCAATATATTTATGATAACTTTATTAATTAGACAATGCCTGCTGTCCAAAAGCCACGGTTTTTTAATTCAGTGGCTCATATATGGGCACCTTGAAATACTGTGACATACTGTGAAATCAATGCAAACCACAGAGGTTTATTAAACTCCTGCATAGGTAGCACTCTACTGGGACTGTTAGAAAAAAGGAAAATGTTGAGGACAATTGCTGCTCTTAAGAGCTTTATATGTAGCTGAATTGAGCTGTGTGTGTGGGTGAGTATGATAATTTGTCAGAAGGGTGATGCAAACAAAAGGTTCTGGTGCATAGAGAAGGCCCAGCTGAGAAGGCTTCATGGTGGAAGCAGGACTTGGGTCTCTGGGAGGCTGTGATGCATAGACCCTATCAGGTGAATGCCTTACAAGTACTGACATTGGAAAGATCTGCGATGCTTGTTAGACATTTGCATCCATGGGCCCCACCCAGAACTACGGAGTCAGGATCTCTGGGGCATGGATCTAGGAATCTGATTTTTGATTAATTAATTCACTTTTTTTTGAGTCAGTATCTCATTCTGTCATTGCAGCCTCCAAATCCTAGGCTCTAGCAATCTTCCCACCTCAGTAGCTCCTGAGTAACTGTGACTACAGGCACGCACCACCACACCCAGATGACTGTTAAATTTTTTGTAGAGATGGGGTCTTGCTGTGTTGCCCAGGCTAGTCTCAAACTCCTGGTCACAAGCGATTCTCCCACCTTGCAATCCCAAGGCACTGGGATTATAGACATGAGCCACTATACCTGGTCAGGAATCTGATTTTTAATAAGAAGATAAATCTAAGAAGGTGACTCATAGGCACAGGAAGTATGATAAACACTGTCATAGTGGTGACAAGAAAGATGTCTGACTCCAAAGCCTGATGCGACATTCCCAGTCCCAGCTCACTACCTTTATGATCTCAGGCCTGGTGAGTCCCATGTTCACGCCTGTCTGATACCATATGCAATTCAGCTTTGAATTCTGCCTCCAGCCAGGGCCCCTGCCTAACTCTAACCTCCCCTCTTCAACCCTCTGTCCACCTCTCTACTCTCCTCCACACTGGAGCCATCGTGATTTCTTCCTCACTCTCATCAACCTGCTGCTTCCTGGTCTGCATAGACCCCTCCTTGCCTTTATCCCCACTGCACATAAACTTACCTTTCAAGACGCAGCATACATATCACTCCTCCTCAGATTGAAACTGCCTTTGCAAAACTATGACTGAGACA
Source organism: Rhinopithecus roxellana (assembly GCF_007565055.1). Taxonomy (NCBI): domain Eukaryota; kingdom Metazoa; phylum Chordata; class Mammalia; order Primates; family Cercopithecidae; genus Rhinopithecus; species Rhinopithecus roxellana. Next base: position 41,887,692 of record NC_044554.1, read on the forward strand.
GTGAAAGATCCAACTTAACCGACTCCATCTTGCTTCTCACCTCCAAGCTGTCCTTGTTCATTCCCGGGTGTAGGCTGAACTAACTTTGGGAGAAACTTAGTTTATAGTTTAAACAAAGGCAATAACAGCCCTTTCCCAAAGAAGACCTCCTTTTTGCCTGGGGACTAGAATGACTTTGTAGGACTAAGTTAGCCACAACATTAGAAATTAAGGTTTAGGAGTCATGCCATTGGAGGCTACAAGATTCTGACCCTCCCTAAACTGCTCCTAAGATCAGTGCTTGAGATATTTTGCAGACCCTGCACTTGATGGAGCAGCTGGTGCCACCCAGATCGATGAACTGGCTCATCCAATCTTGTGGCCCCCACTCGGGAAATGACTCAGTGCAAGAGTCAGCTTCGACTCCCTAAGATTTCATCCCTAACCAATCAGCACCCCTGGCTCACTGGCTTCCCCCCATCCATCAAGTTATCCTTAAAAACTCTGCTCCCTGATTTGAGTAATAATAAAACTCTGGTCTCCTGCATAGCCCACTTTGCATGAATTACTTTTTCTCTATTGTAATTCTCCTGTCTTGATGAATCGGCTCTGTCTAGGCAAGCAGACAAAGTGAATCCCTTGGACAGTTACAGATTCTTCTCTGGGCTTCTAAGGACAGGTTCCAGCCTCCTGCCAGTGTTCTTGCATGGTGGGGAAGAAGTTCTGTTGTTTGGGGAAGCCCAGCCCCTGCTACTTCCTCCTTTGTCAGAGCCCTACCCTTTCCACGGGGAAAGTACACCCCACTCCTCTCCTCCCCAGCCATGTGATTCTGGAAGGAACATTCACAGGTATAGTGCTCTGCTTACCTGGCCAATCAGAGCCTGCCCTGGTGTTTTTATACTGAGGCAAGGAGAGAGCGCATAGGCATGTTCCATAGGGGAAAAAAATCCCCTGTTGCAGAGACAAATGAGGCAGACACTTGCAGAGAAGCAGACCTGGAAAGGGAACGAGAGAATCCCAAGGGTATCATTAACATCCTTGGGCTCAGTTCTGCCTGTTGCTATCATCATCCCTGCCTTTCTAAGTATGTGGGTCTGTGGCAGGCCAGGTCTCACTAATGTGAGCCGCCATCACAACTGCTTCAGCACTGACTGTGTGGTTAAATTAAACATTAAAAACTGAAAAGGCCAGTGCCCTTATATGAAGGCTGGAATGTAACAAAAGCCCATCAAGAGTTTTGCCTAGGCCTTTCCTGGGCCACAAAGCATGACAAAATAATGAAGGAATTCTTAACAGGATCCATTTAGGATTAAACAAGTTTTATTGGGGGTCTGAAGAAACTCCTCAGGCTTCCACAGATAAGTTTATTGGAAGTCTGAAGGAATACCCCAAAACTCTGTGATTTAGCAGGAGACAAGATGAGTGTAATCACCCCAGCACCTAGACCCATTTAGATTAAGTAAACTTACTGAGACTCCAGAGGAAGTTCTTTATGACTCAGACCTTAGTTATGATGAAAAGAAGTTAATCACTTAAATTTTTAGATGAATGCTCACTCACATGTAGACATATAGCTTAGAAGGTATAGAAGCTCTGAAAAACTTTGTAATTTTTAGTTGGTCTGGTGATAATTTCCAGGCCTTTTTCCTGTAAGTGGTTACAGAAATCAAAACTCTCTTCCTCCCCAATTCAACTGCATCTCGTTATTGGGCCACTAGAAATAGCAGCCCGACCCTCAGTTTGGTTCGGGAACAGGTCTGTAAATCCCCTGTTGGCTTAAACGAGGTTGAGTGTTTCGGTCACTTACAACAGAAACAAGTTCTCATGATGGTAGCGGACATCACTCTTTTCCTCATCTGTCCTCTCAGCCAGACTGGGAGTTTCTGGAGGTTCAGCCCCGGAGCACATAGGCACTCAATAAATGTTTGTTGAAGGAATGAATAAAGTGAGGAACTACACTTGAGTTTGTCTCATGCACCTTGGACTTGCACTTTTGGAATTAATGGATTGACAGTCAATATAAATATTTGAAGAGATTTATTCTGAGCCAAATATGAGTGACCATGGCCCGTGACACAGCCCTCAGGAGGTCCTGAGAACATGTGCCCAAGGTCGTGGTCGGGGTGCAGCTTGGTTTTATACATTTTAGGGAGGTATGAGACATCAAATACATTTAAGAAATACATTGGTGGCCGGGCGCGGTAGCTCAAGCCTGTAATCCCAGCACTTTGGGAGGCCGAGGCGGGCGGATCACAAGGTCAGGAGGTCGAGACCATCCTGGCTAACACAGTGAAACCCCCCGTCTCCACTTAAAAAATACAAAAAATTAGCCGGGCGAGATGGCGGCGCCTGTAGTCCCAGCTACTCGGGAGGCTGAGGCAGGAGAATGGCGTGGACCCGGGAGGCGGAGCTTGCAGTGAGCTGAGATCCGGCCACTGCACTCCAGCCTGGGCGACAGAGCGAGACTCCGTCTCAAAAAAAAAAAAAAAAAAAAAAAAAAAAAAAAAAAAAAAAAAGAAATACATTGGTTTGGTCCAGAAAGGTGGGACAACTCAAAGCCGGGTGTGGGGGAAGGAGTGGAGGCTTCCAGGTTATAGGTAAATTCAAACATTTTCTGGTTGACAATTGGTTGAGTTTATCTCGAGACATGGGATCATAAAAAAGAAATGTTCAGGTTAAGATAAAAGATTGTGGAGACCAAGGTTTTTCTGAAGTCTTATAGTGGCTGTGACAATGTTTCCTATTCAGACCTTTAAAAGGTGCTAGAATCTTTTTTTTTTTTTTTTTTTTTTTTTTGAGACGGAGTCTCGCTCCCTCGCCCGGGCTGGAGTGCAGTGGCCGGATCTCAGCTCACTGCAAGCTCCGCCTCCCGGGTTTACGCCATTCTCCTGCCTCAGCCTCCCGAGTAGCTGGGACTACAGGCGCCCGCCACCTCGCCCGGCTAGTTTTTTGTATTTTTTTTTTTTAGTAGAGACGGGGTTTCACCGTGTTAGCCAGGATGGTCTCGATCTCCTGACCTCGTGATCCGCCCGTCTCGGCCTCCCAAAGTGCTGGGATTACAGGCTTGAGCCACCGCGCCCAGCCCAAAAGGTGCTAGCTTCTTAGTTAATCTCTTTAGGATTGGGAGGGCCTGGAACAAAAGGTCTAGCTATGTGAATAGAGGTTCTTCACAGATGCAAAATTTCCCCCACAAAGGACAGCTTTGCAGGGTCATTTCAAAATATGGCAAGGAAACATGTTTTGGGGTAAAAATATTTTGATTTTCTTCCTTGTCTTGTCATGTTATGCCAGAGTCAGGTTGGAAAGTAAGTCACAATATATAGGGTTAAATAAAACCCATCTGATGAGAATTTATTATTTGTACGGCCTGACTCCCCAGACCCTTTAGGAATTTGGGAAAGATAAAAATCAGAGTTTAGTCCTCAACTTTCTTCCCGGGCTAGTCTAGCCCCATTGTTTCTGTTAGTTTGCTCCAGCCCCTGACTTAGCCCCCAACTCACAGGAGTTCTCAGTGAACGCCACAGTCAAGGCTGAACTATTTATAACAATGTATCATCCTGTACTGTTTATGCTTCTAAGCACCGGGAAAAGCCATAAAAATCAAAATTAAAAATAATTTACCACTTGGCAAATGTTCATGGCTTCTCCACCACAGGAGAAGCTTCAAAGCGCACTAAGGGCTTGCACACTTTGAGTGACGGGGAGCTCACTACCTCCTAGGGTGGTTCTTTCTATCTTAGAGAGGTTTCTTGCTAATAAACAGCTCATCCTTTTACTGCGCTGAAAACAGCTTCTCGTAACTAATTTCTCTCCTTTGGTCCTAGTTCTCACTTCTGGCTTCTCCATACTGAAAAGGCAGGACTCTTGGTTGGTTTTCTAACCTAAACATTCCCAGGGTGACACCAGTATTCATGGGAGCTTTCCCAAGTATTCAGGAGATCTTCCCAAGGCTGAATATGCTTTTCTTTGTCTACATCTCTCTTAAAATGAAGCCCACTTTTGCCACTGCTCCCATCCCAACTCAAGCCACCACCGTCTCACAGTGGAATATAATTTTGTTATAGCCTTCTTCCCCCAACCCCTCAGGTACTTTCTTTAATATTGTGACCCTTTCCCACAAACACAGCTAGACGAGGCCTCCATGATTTCTTTTCTTTTTTTGAGACACAGTCTCACTCTTGTTGCCCAGGCTGGAGTGCAGTGACGCCATCTCAGCTTACCGTAATGTAACCTCTGCCTTCCTCAGCTCAAGCGATTCTCCTCCCTCAGCCTCCTGAGTAGCTGGGAATACAGGCACCCGCCACCACGCCTGGCCAACTTTTTGTATTTTTAGTAGAGATGGGGTTTCACCATGTTGGCCAGGCTGATCTCAAACTCCTGACCTCAGGTGATCCACCCACCTGGGCTTCTCAAAGTGCTGGGATTACAGGTGTGAGCCACCGCACCCAGTGACCTCCATGGTCTCAAGGGAAGATTGTCACAGGGAACGGAATTCATTACATGACTGCGTAAGGAATAAAATATGCAGACAACAGTAGGACTCTCACTTCCTTCATTCTAGAATCTATGCTTCTGTTAATGCAACAGTCTCAGGTAGCTTCATTTTTGCCTTCTTTTCTCCACTTATGGAGACCTCATCCTATGTGAAGGAGTAGATGGAGGACAAAAAAGAGACAAAGAAGGAGAAGAGAAGCTTGTGCTATAGAAATAGGAGAGAGGGAAGAGGGGACCTGTCATAGATGCACCTTTTGAAGTGGACACAAAGCAGGCTTTTTGGAGTGTTTCTGGGAGCCCAACACACAGCCCTCTACATGCGATGTTTGTGAATGTTTTCTTCATGTGAGCCTGGATTTTCTAACACATACTGACAGGTTTCTTCGTGGCAGCTCATGGCAATGAATTGGGTAACAGGAATTTGACAGCAAGCAGACAGTCCAGACTGAGACTTAATTTCTAGTGACAGACTGGCAGTCACTGGAGATAACCTTTAGGAGGGGAAATAAATGCAGGACAAAGCCTTTCATCTGCCTTCCAGTGAGGTTCCCAGGGATTTTGGGCCAATCCATCTTATTATAGGCAACCTCCTGGGACTCTCTTCCCCTTATCTCCAAGTCCTGTCCCCCGATCTCTCTCTCTCTCTCTCTCTTTCTTTCTTTCTTTTTCTTTCTTTCTTTCTTTCTTTCTTTCTTTCTTTCTTTCTTGCTTTATTCTTTCTTTCTTTCTTTCTTTCTTTCTTTCTTCCTTCCTTCCTTCCTTCCTTCCTTCCTTCCTTCCTTTCTTCCCTCCTTTCCTTCCTTCCTTCCTTCTTTTCCTTTCTTCTTTTTCTTCATTTTCTTCTTTTTTTTTTTTTGAGACAGAGTCTCACTCTGTCACCCAGGCTGGAGAGCAGTGGTGCAATCTCAGTTCACTGCAACCTCCACCTCCCAGGTTCAAGCGATTCTCCCGCCTCAGCCTCTCGAGTAGCTGGGACTACAGTGCGTGCCACGAGGACCAACCAATTTTTGCATTTTTAGTAGAGATAGGGTTTCACTATGTTGGCCAGGCTGGCCTTGAACTTTTGGCCTCAAGTGATCCGCCCATCTCAGCCTCCCAAAGTGCTGGGATTACAGGTGTGAGCCACTGTGCCCAGACTCCTCTCTTTTTAAAAAGCCTTCATCTCCTCATTTCCTCTTTCCCGGGGCCAGGCCGCCATCATCTTGTTGTGGGACCTTGTCTTGTGTTTGGTATTATCCTGTGACCTCACTATCTAGGGCAGCTAGACAAGAGGCCTCTACTGCCTGAACAGAAAAGAAAAAAAGAGGCCAGGTGCAGTGGCTCACACGTGCAATCCCAACACTTTGGGAGGCTGAAGTGGGAGGATCGCTTGAGCCCAGGAGTTCAAGACCCGCCTGGGCAACAGGATGAAACCTCATCTCTACAAAAGATCACAAAACTTAGCCAGGTGAGGTGGCATGCACCTGTAGTCTCAACTACTCGGGACGCTGAGGTGGGAGGATTGCTTGAGCCCGGGAGGCAGAGGTTGCAATGAACCAAGATTGCACCACTGCATTCTAGCCTGGCCAACAGCTAGGCCCTGTCTCACCAAAAGAAAAAAGAGTTAAGACCATGGTTTAGGGCCTGGTGTGAGATAGATTTAGAAGAATTCATGAGCTAGTTTTCCTCTAGGACAGAAGAAAGAGAAGGAATGAGGGAAGAGAAGGGGGTGTGATAATGGGGAGGAGATGGTCACTTCAGGATGAGAGAACAGGATCAGAGACAACCCTACCTCTGCAAGGACGTGGGAGCCAATCCCCATTTGAGGGATGCAGTTTTTCAAAGAGAACCCAGACTGGTCCCCTGAGCATTAGGATCCATGATGACCAGCCTGTCACCTGTGGATAGTCAAAAGAACTAGCTAGAAGAACTGCTCTTCTCGCTGGCGAACCGTCTCCCTCTGCCCTGTGAGCCTTGAGGTAGAGGGTGGACTCATGGACATTAGAGAGGTGATGGGGGCCATATGGAAAGAAAGACTGCTCATTTCAGTTCCAAATCTTCTTTGCAAGGCGTGGTGGCTCATGTCTGTGGTCCCAATGCTTTAGGAGGCCAAGATGGGAAGATCGCTTGAGCCCAGGAGTTCAAGACCAGCCTGGACAACATAGCAAGACCCTGCCTCTTAAAAAAAATTGAAAAGTCAGGTGTGGTGGTGCACAGCTGTAGTCACAGTTACTTGGGAGTGAGCCACTCTGGTCATGGCACCCTGTCTCTTAAAAAAAAGAAAATCCTCTCCTTATCTGGGACAGTGGAAACCCAAATTCTTTATTCTCTCTTGCTGGGGACCACTAGTTGTCTAATTATGGCTATTTACACACAAACACTGGTTTTGTTTCTTATTCATTCTTTCAGGATCATCTGAGCCTGGGGAGGTTGAGGCTGCAGTGAGCTGTGATTGTGCCACTGTGCTCTAGCCTGGGTGACAGAGTGACCCTATCTCAAAAAAAAAAAAAAAAAAAAAAAAAAAGAAGAGTATGTGGGATAAGAAATAATGTCGTAATCTTGGAAAAATAAAATCTCCTATTCCTCTCTCTGTGTTCTGTGAGTCACACTCAACCCCAGGTTTCAGCTTAAACATCTCTTTCTCAGGAAGGCCAGTGGTCACTTAAACAGAGTGGATGCAACCATGTTATCTGATATCTATTACTCAGCACACTCTCAGAATGATTGTTTAATGTCTGTCTTCCCCAGTAGACCATCCATACAAGCTAGCACCATCAACTCCCTTTCCCCTCACTGCTTGAGAAAGAAAGTCCAATCATTAGACATCTACATGCGCCATGTTCATGCTAAGTTCTTTCTTTCTTTCTTTCTTTCTTTCTTTCTTTCTTTCTTTCTTTCTTTCTTTCTTTCTTTCTTTCTTTCTTTCTTTCTTTTCTCTCTCTCTCTTTCTTTCTCCTTCCTTCCTTCCTCCCTTCCTTCTCTCTCTCTCTCTCTCTCTCTCTCTCTCTCTCTGTCTTTTTCTCTCTCTCTTTCTTTCTTTTTTGAGGCAGGGTCTTGCTCCATCACCCAGGCTGTAGTGCAGTGTTGCAATCACAGCTCATTGCAACCTTGACTTCCTGGACTGAGGCCATCTTCCTGTCTTCAGCCTCTCAAGTACCTGGGACCACAGGTGCACACCACCCCACCCAGCTAATTTCTAAATTATTTGTAGAGACGTGGTTTCCCTGTGTTGCCCAGGCTGGTCTCGAACTCCTGGGCTCAAGCGATCCTCCTGTCTTGGCCTTCCAAAATGCTGGGATTAAGGCGTGAGCCGTCACCCAAGGCCCTGTGCTAAATTCCTTGATATGTTATGTCTAATCCTTGTAACAACCCTCCAAGGTATTAATTACTTTCATTATTGCAGATGTGAGCAGAAACTAAAAGGTTAAAGAGAATTATCAAAAGCATACCCAGCTAGTAAGCTTTCAGAGCTAGATCTAAACCCAGGTCAACTAGTCATGAAGGCTTTGAACAGTTCCACCCCATCTTCTTGCCTCCCTGTGTTTTATTGTACATTTCGTGGGGATTACTACCTGAGGTTGAATATTTTCCTGTATGTTTCCAGATAGTTATATTTCTTTTCATGTGAATTCTTGGCGTATGTTTTCTTTTTCTTTTCTTTTCTTTTCTTTTTAATACAGAGTCTCGATCTGTTGCCCAGACTGGAGTGCAGTAGTGTTATCTTGGCTCACTGCAACCTCCACCTCCTGGGTTCAAGTGATTCTCCTGCCTCAGCCTCCTGAGTAGCTGGGATCACAGGCACGCACCACCAGTTCCTGCTAATTTTTGTATTTTTAGTAGAGGTGGCATTTCGCCATGTTGGTCAGGCTGGTCTCGAACTCCTGACCTTGGGTGATCAGCCCACCTTGGCCTCCCAAAGTACTGGGATTACAGGTATAAGTCATTGCACCTGGCCTTGGTGTATGTCATCTATCCATTTACCTTTTTCTTATTTATTGGTAAGAGTTCCACATAGAGTCAATTATTTTCATGGTTGTCTTTTAACTTTGGGTTTTATGCAGTTTTAGACATTTGAAAGTTTTATAGTAATATTTTCATGTGATCAAATACAAATCTTTCCTTTTGTGATTTCTTTCATCACTTCTCAAAGGCTTTATTATTTATTATTTTTCTTTTTAGAGACAGGGGCTCACTCTGATACCCAGGTTGGAGTGCAATGACGCAATCATAACTCACTGTAGCCTCGAACTCCTGGGCTCAAACGATTCTCCCACCTTGGCCTCCCAAGTAGCTGGGGCTACAGGTGTGCGCCACCTTGCCCAACTCATTTTTGTATTTTCTTTTGTAGAGATGGGGTCTCACTATGTTGCTTAGGCTAGTCCTGAAATCGCGGTCGCAAGCGATCTTCCTACCACAGCCTCCCAAAGTGCTGGGATAACAGGTGTGTGCCACTGTGCCTGGCTTCTTTTGCTTTTCTGATGATAAAAGTGTTATGTGCTTATTATAGATAATTCAAAAATGCAAACAAGTATAAAGATAAAAATACAATCCCCTATAAACTTTCCACCTACTTTAAGACTACTCAGCATTATTGAAATGTATGCATACAGTTAAAGGAATATCAATAAGCCAGGCATGGCTCAGGTCTGTCGTTGCAGCACTTTGGGAGGCCAAGGCAGGAGGATCACTTGAGGCCAGAAGTTCAAGACTAGTCTGGGCAACATGGCAAGACCTTATCTCTACAAAAAAATTAAAAAATCAGCCACGCATGGTGGCGCATGCCTGTAGTCCCAGCTACTCAGGATGCTGAAGCTATAGGATCACTTGAGCTCAGGAAGTAGAGGCTGCAGTGAGCTATGATCGTGCCACTGCACTCCAGCGTCTAGGTGACATAGCAAGACCTTGTCTCACACACACACACACACACACACACACACACACACACGCACACACACACACAGAGAGAGAGAGACAGAAAGAGAGAGAGAGAAAGAGAGAGAGAGAGTGAGAGAGAGATTATCAATAAAACAAACACCTATGCATTACGAACAATGTTGCCATTAGCTTTCTTATACATATCTCCTGATGCACATATATAAAAGTATCCTTCAGGAGTGTGTACCCACCACTTGGCTTAGGAAGTAAAACACTACCAGCACCTTAGAAAACCCCAAGGTGCCATTTCCAATAATATCCCCCCCGTTTCCAAATATATCCCCTGTTTTCCAGAGGCAACCACAATACTAAATCTATGTTAATCACTCTCTTGGTTTTCTTCATAGTTTTACTATCTAGCTGTCTACCATTAAACAATATAGTTTAGGCTTTTTTTTTTTTTTTTTTTTTTTTGAGACAGAGTCTCACTTTGTCACCCAGGCTGGAGTACAGTGGAATGATACTGGCTCACTGCAACCTCTGCCTCCCGCATTCAAGCGATTCTTCTGCCTCAGCTTCCCAAGTAGCTGGGGCTACAGGTGCGTGCCACCATGCCCAGCTAATTTTTGTATTTTTAGCAGAGATGGGGTTTCACTGTGTTGGTCAGGCTGGTCTCGAACTCCTGACCTCAAGTGATCCTTCTGCCTCGGCCTCCCAAAGTGCTGGGATTACAGGTGTTAGGCTATTTCTGAACTTTATTTCTGACATTTGCTTCTTTCCCTTGACGTTATTATGTTTTCAAGGTTGGGTTGTGTAAACGGAGAAGGAAAGGACAGTTCATTCATGTTACTGTTGTAGAGTATTGGAGTACGTGCATATACCATGGGTTATCCATTCTGCTTTTGATGGACATTTGGATTGCTTCCAACTTTGAGCAATTATGAACGACAATGCTATCAACTTTCTTACACATGTCTCCTGACACACGTATATAAAAGCATCCTAAGATGGGCATGCCTAGGATTGTCACTGCTGGGTTATATGCACGTGTTCAGCTTTCTAACACCTCATTCTTTCCCAAAGAGGCTGTAGCAATTTACACTCCCACCATACATTCACTCATTCATTCATCAAACACCTTCCAGCCCCAATAGCATGTCAGGTGCAAGTGCCTCAAAAGCACACACAACATGCCTTCTGCCTGGCGCAATGGCTCATGCCTGTAATCCCAGCAAGTAAATAACCGGCAGTAAATAATTCATCATTGCTGCACATTCACTTGGCGTTATTCTACTTAAAATTTCTTGCAGTTTACTTGGTATGAAGTAATAAGTTAATCATGAAAAAAGGCTAAAATTGTTCTCATTTTTGATATATTACAGGTATTTTATCAACTACTGAGAGAATTGGGGTAAAATACTTCCCTACGATGGTAGACTTTGTCCATCAATTTCTCCTTATAGAGCTTTTATTTTTTTTTCCCCAGCTTCCAGTGTTTGGAGTCTATTAGGTACATGAAAGTCTAAAATTGCTGCACCTTCTTGATGTATTGAACCTTTTATCATTATGTAATGACCTCTTTATCTCTATTAAGGCATTTTGCTTCAATCCTGTTTTAAATAATATGGACGTGGCTACTTTAGCTTTCCTTTGGTTAGTATTTGGCTGATATATCCCTTTTTCAATCTTTCAGTTTTTCTTCTGTGTCCTTGTGTGTGTGTGTGTGTGTGTGTGTGTGTGTGTGTGTGTGTGTGTGTTTTCTTTTTTTCTTTTTTTTTTGAGATGGAGTCTTGCTCTGTTGCCTGGGCTAGAGTGCAGTGGCAGGATCTTGGCTCACTGCAACCTCCGCCTCCTGGATTCAAGCAATTCTCCTGCCTCAGCCTCCCAAGTAGCTGGGACTACAGGTGTGCACCACCACACCCAGCTAATTTTTGTATTTTTAGTAGAGACAGGGTTTCATCATGTTAGTTGGCCAGGATGGTCTTGATCTCTTGACCTTGTGATCTGCCCACCTTGGCCTGTGTCCTTATGTTTTAAGCATATTTCCTAAAAACAGTATGTCTTAGCCAACCTCCATATCCAGTTCACACCTTGTGTAGCCTTCTCTGGCATGGTACAATGGCAGGAGACACACACACACATACACACACACACACACGTATAAATGTATATGTATGTATATTTTATATGTATATTTTATATACGTATAAATATATGTGTGTGTATTTTATTTAGAGTTGGAGTCTTGCTCTGTTGCCTAGGCTGGAGCACAGCAGTGCGATCACAGTTTACTGTAGTCTTGAAGTCCTGAGCCAAATGATCCTCTGTCCTCAGTGTCTCTAGTAGCTGAGACTGCAGGCATGTGCCGCCACACCCAGTTATTATTATTTTTTAATTTAATTTTTTGTAGAGATGCAGGCGTGTGCCGCCACACCCAGTTATTTTTATTTTTTAATTTAATTTTTTGTAGAGACAGGCTCTTACTCCGTTGCCCAGGCTAGTCTTGAACTCCCGGGCTCAAGTGATTCTCCCACCTTGGCCTTTTGAGTATCTGGGACTATAGGTCCCATCACACCGGCTAATTTATTTGTTATTTTTTATATGTAGAGATGGGTCTCACTACATGGACCAGGCTGGCCCCAAATTGTTGGCCTCAAGATGTCCCCCTGCCTTAGCCTCCTGAGTCATTGGGATTACAGGCATGAGCGACTGTGTCCAGCAGAAGACATGTTGGCTTTTGGGTTCCTTGCCCTGACATGCTACTGGGGCTGGAAGGTGTTTGATGAATGAATGAGTGAATGTATGGTGCATATTAAGCAATATAGATAAGTGGAGGGTGGAAAAATATTCCCTTTCTGATAATGGTGTTTCATTGTAACATGAGTTACTTTTTTTTCCAAAGCAAATTGATACACAGAATTTTCTTTAAAATAAATATATTTTTATTTATCATACCTCCAGCTTCAAAGACACAAAATGAGACACCTGCTTTTCTACGACGGCATCAGTGACAGAATGGGCTTTTGTACTAGTGGGGGTAACGGCAGCCATACTCTCCTCCTTCCCGCCATGCTCTCCTTCCCACCATGCTCTCCTTCCCGCCATGGTAGCCAGCATCTGTTCTTGCAAGTGCCCGGATTCTTTTGTCTGTTTGCATCTGAGCCTGGGGCGCTTAGTGCCTTTGTCAGGCATATTTGAGGCAAGGAGAAGGAACTGGGGCTATTGAGGAGGACTGCTGGCTGGACGCGGTAGCTCACTCTTGTATTCCCAGCACTTGGGGAAGCCAAGGCGGAAGGTTCCCTTGAGCCTAGGAGGTCGAGACCAGCCTGGGCAATATAATGAGAATCTTTCTCTGTATATTTACAAAAAAAAAAAAAAAAAAAAAAAAAAAAGATCTTCACAAACAATAAGCCCCGTGTAGTGGTTCACACCTTGATATGGTTTGGCTTTGTGTCCCCACCGAAATCTCATTTCAAATTGTAATCCTCACTTGTTGAGGGAGGGATCTGGTAGGAAGTGGTTGGATCACGGGGGTGGTTTCCCCCATGCTCTTCTGATAGTTGGGGAGTTCTCACGAGATCTGATGGTTTTAAAAGTGGCAGTTTCCCCTGCGTGCTCTCTTTCTCCTGCCGCCTTGTGAAGAAGGTACTTGCTTCCCCTTCATCTTCTGCCACGATTGCAAGTTTCTTGAGGCCTCCCTAGCCATGAGGAACTGTGAGTCCATTAAACCTCTCTTGTTTATAAATTACCCAGTCTCAGGTAGTATCTTTACAGCAGTGTGAAAATGGACAAATACACGCCTGTAATCCTGGCATTTAGGGAGACAGAAGCAGAGGCCAGAGGATAGCTTCAACCCAGGAGTTTAAGACTTGCCTGGGCAATGCAGGAAGATCCCATTCTCCACAAAAAGGAAAAAAAAAAAAGCACCCTCCCCCAACAAAAAAAAAAAAGGAAAAAGTGTGAAGGAGTCTGCAGCTTGGTGGCAAAGTCATGGAGTTGGGGGAACTTACTCATTGCAGCCTTCCCCATGGGCTCTGAGAATTGAAGAGAGCCAGGAGAAGGAGGACTCAGGCCTCCAGAGCCTGCCAGTTACTCTGGATACTCTCAGGAGAATCATTTCCCTTCTCTGGGCCTGTGGGAAATGAGAAGGTAGGACTTGCTGCTTTCCAGGCACTTGGGATTTCAGAGTGTGGCTCAGCTGATAAGAACAGAGAAAGCAGCCATGGTGCCTGTCTGTTCTCGGCTGAGTGTTCCTTGTAGCAGGTTCAGCAAAGCCCTGTAGAGACAGGCTTGACCACCAGTGTGTGAAGGGCTTCATTCTGCCCACCTGGTACCTGTGAATCACCTGCTGTGATGGTGTGGCTCAAACTTCCTCCTCTGCCCTGTGGGAAGGTTGAGGACTGTAGTGACCTCTGCTTTTCCCAAGAGTCACTTCCCCTTCCAAAGGGCTCAGGCTCTTCTGTCCCATCCCCCAGGTAGAGGTCTGCTGCTGGCCATCACAAACAGAGAGGAAATATTTCTCTTGTGTGAAAGCACTTTTTATCTAACTTTTTTTTTTTTTGAGACAGAGTCTTGCTCTGTTGTCCAGGCTGGTGGGCAGTGGCACAATCATAGCTCACTGTGACCTCAACCTCTTGAGCTCAAGGGATCCTCCCAAGAGGCTGGGATTACAGATGTGAGTCACCATGCCCAACAAATCTTAAAAATTTTTAATAGAGACCAGGTCTTGCTATGCTGCCAAGGCTGGTCTCGAACTCCTGGCCTCAAGTAACCCTCCTGTCCTGGACTCCCAAAGTGCTGGGATTACAGGTGTGAGTGACCACACCTCACCCCTCTTACATTTAAAAATTAAGGCTGGGTGCAGTGACTCATGCCTATAATCCCAGCACTTTGGGGGGGCTAAGGCAGGCAGATCACTTGAGATCGGGAGTTCAAGACCAGCCTGGCCAACATGGCAAAACACCATCTCTACTAAAAATACACAGGCGTGCGCGCGCACACACACACACACACACACACAATTAGTCAGGAGTTGTGATGTGAACCTGTAGTCCCAGCTACTTGTGAGGCTGAGGCAGGAGAATCGCTTGAACCCAGAGGCGGAGGTTGCCGTTAGCTGAAGTCACGCCACTGCACTCCAGCCTGCTTGACAGGCTCAAAAAATAAAATAAAAAAATATAAAAAATAAATAAAAATAAAAATTAAGCTACTAGAGCACTTTGAGGGTTAGCCAAGACAAAATGCTGTTACTTGGCCTCAATTTCCTGTTGACCCCTCGAATCAGTTTAGCTGCTGAGCTCAGCACATTCCTTAAGTCAAAGACCATCTGGCTTTTCTCACCTCTCTGCCCTGTAGCCTGATGCACATGCCTAGTGCAGAAGGAGGCCCTACGGTGCAGCTGAATCTATAACTTCAGTTTCCCTGAAGGATTGGGGTGAGCTAGGGAGGCCTCCAAGTAGAGAAAACAATTGCAAAGCCAGCTCAATTGTCCAACTTCAAATTCTTCTTCCTCTTTTCTCTTTTCTTTTCTCCCTCCCCTCCCCTCCCCTCCCCTCCTCTCCCCTCCTCTCCTCTCTTCTTCTCTTCTCTCTTTTCTTTTTTTCTATTCTTTTATTTATTTATTTTTTAGATGGAGTCTCTCTCTGTCACCCAGGCTGGAATGCAGTGGTGCGATCTCAGCTCACTGCAACCTGCGCCTCCCGTATTCAAGGATTCTCCTGCTTCAGCTTCCTGAATAGCTGGGATTACAGGTGCACACCACCATGCCCGGCTAATTTTTGTATTTTTAGTAGAGACTGGGTTTCACCATGTTGACCAGGCTGGTCTCGAACTCCTGACCTCAAGTGATCCACCTGCCTCGGCCTCCCAAAGTGCTGGGATTAGGGAAGCCACCGTGCCTGGCCCCTTCCCCTTCACAGTTGCTAAAACATTCTAATGAACCCATGGATTGAAGGGGGTAGGGCAGATACCGACCAGGGAGTTGAGGAAGGTACCCTTTCTTCAGGGGCCTTCCAAGGTCTCGTTCCTTCCCCGCTGAGATGCTGGGTGCATGGGAAGAAGCCGACAGGAAGAGTAAGTTTCAGGTTTTGACCTCCACAGGGGACTGATACGAGGTGCTGACAGCTGCACAGGATGGTCTGCATGAGGAATATGGAATGTCGGACCCTCGGGGAGCCCCCAGATCACAGCAGGATTGGCATCATCGATGGTGCTCACCTCCCACTTCCAAAACGCCACACTCCTGGTCTCCCTTCTCCTTCCTGGCTGCTCCTCCTACGTCCTGGCTCACAGCTCCATCTGCAAGAATGGCCTCCGTGTGTGGGAACCGCAGTGCTCAGCCGGGCTCTCCCGTCCTGTGATTACCTCTCTCCCTGGTGATTACATCCTTTCCCTGGGTTAAGCACCTTCAGTAGGCTGAGGACTCCCAAAATGTGTATTTCCGGGCTGCGTCCAGAGGGTTCTGGGTTTCTTATGTGACATCTCCCCTGGGACAGGCTTCTAAATCTGATATGTCTTAGTCTTAGTGTTGGCCTAAACCTGCTCCCTCAGTCTCCATAGACAGCACCATTTTCCACTCAGGAGCTCAAGCCAGACCTCTATTCCTTTCCTCTTCCTCACCCCTGACCATCCATCAGAAATCAAATCCAGGCACAGATGCTCTCCCGGTTACACAGGAGGCTAAGGCGAGAAGATTACTTGAACCTAGGAGTTCGAGACCAGCCTGGGCAACGTAGTAAGACCCTGTTTCTATAAAAAAATTTTTTAAAAATTAGCCAAGTGAGGTGGTGTACACCTGTAGTCCCAGCTACTCAGGAGGCTGAGCCAGGAGGATCACTCGAGCCCAGGAGTTCTAGGCTGCAGTGAGCTAGGGTGGCACCACTGTACTCCAGCCTGGGTGACAGAGCAAGAACCTGTCTCTTAAATAAATAAATAAATAAAATTTAAAAATCAAAGCCAAAGCCCCCCATGTTCTTTCCACCCTCCCCACCACCCTCCTCCCTCAGCTGGTGCCCGTGTCCTGTTCCCAGAGGGTGTCCCTGAGCCTTCTGTGTTCCTTGCTGCGCACAGGAGCCAAGGTGATTTCAAAGTATGGATTAGAACCTGAGACTCCCCTGTTTAAAACGCTTCATTGATTTTCCCATTGTGGGTCCATTTGATGACACCGAGTTGTTCCCATTTGGAGCAGGCACGGGATGTGGAACAAGGTCTGGCCCTTGGGTCTAAGTTCTGACAAGGGCTGATGAGGATCTAGTCAATGAATGAGTCCCAGAGTCACGACTGTGACATTTTCAGATAAAGAACAGTGCAGTTGTAGTGATCACTTACTTTATTTTATTTTATTTCTGGCAGCTTCTGCTCTTGGCTCTTCTGGACACAGAACCCACTCCCTGGGGTCTCCTGCTCCATCCTGACTATGATGACAGGCAATGACTGAGGTATGTCCAACAAACTCTCTTGGCTCCTGGCCACACTCACACAGAAGTTTCTGGGCTGAGTAACCTACCAAGCGCCATCATTCTGATTCTCTCTCCTTGAAATCTGAAGCAGAAACAGAGACGCGGATTGCTGGGAAGAGGTGTCGGAGCCATGTCATGGTAGCATCCCAGGGAGAAGGTCTGTGGATTCCTGCTGCTGGAGTTCCCAGAGCCATTTTGCTTTTTGTATTTGCCTGGCATTGTTCTGCGCCTCCATTAATGGTCTGAGCTTC
Organism: Rhinopithecus roxellana; assembly: GCF_007565055.1. NCBI lineage: Eukaryota > Metazoa > Chordata > Mammalia > Primates > Cercopithecidae > Rhinopithecus > Rhinopithecus roxellana. Next base: position 41,904,727 of record NC_044554.1, read on the forward strand.
CCTGGTATTCTTCTAAAGAATCCTGCCCCTCCACCTCCTTTTTTTTTTTTTGAGATGGAGTCTTTCTCTGTCACCCAGGCTGGAGTGCAGTGGTGTGATCTCAGCTCACCGCAACCTCCGCCTCCTGGGTTCAAGCGATTCTCTTGCCTCAGCCTTCCGAGTAGCTGGGATTACAGGTGCCCCCCACCATGCCTGACTAGTTTTCTGGATTTTTAGTGGAGATGGGGTTTCATTTTGTTGACCAGGCTGGTCTCGAACTGCTGACCTCAGATGATACACCTGCCTCAGCCTCCCAAAGTTCTGGGATTACAGGCGTGAGCCACCACACCTAGCCAATAGGTACATTTTTAATCTTCACCCTTCTCCACCCTTGGCCTGCAAGTAAACCCCAGTGGCTGTTATTCCCTCCTTTGTGTCTGTGTATACTCAATGTTTAGCTCCCACTCACAAGTGAGAACATACGGTATTTGGTTTTCTGTTCCTGTGTTAGTTTGCATAGGATAATGGCCCCCAGCTCCATCCATGTTGCTGCAAAAGACATGATCTTGTCCTTTTTTATGACTGCATAGTATTTCATTGTGTGTGTGTATATGTATATATATATATATTTTTTTTCTTTTTTTCTTTTTTTTTTTTTTTTTGGGGGGGGAGATGGAGTCTCACTCCGTCACCCAGGCTGGAGTGAAATGGTGTGATCTTGGCTTACTGCGACCTCTACCTCCCGGATTCAAGCAATTCTCCTTCCTTATCCTCCCAAATAGCTGGGATTACAGGTGCCTGACACCATACATGGCCAATTTTTGTATTTTTAGTAGACACCAGGTTTCCCCATGTTGGCCAGGCTGGTCTCAAACTCCTGACCTCATGTGATCCACCCACCTCTGCCTCCCACAGTGCTGGGATTATAGGCATGAGCCACCATACCCAGTCTCATGGTGTATATGTTAACCACATTCTCTTTCTTTCTTTTTTTTCTTTTTTCTTGAGATAGGGTCTCCCTCTGTCACTCAGGCTGGAGTGCAGTGGTGTGATCACAGCTCACTGCAGCCTTGATCTCCTGGGCTCAAGCGATCCTCCTACCTCATCCTCCTGAGTAGCTGGGACTATACACCTGCACCACCATGCCTGGTTCATCTTTTAAATTTTGGGTAGAGCTAGGGGTCTGACCATGTTGCTCAGGTTGGTCTTGAACTCTTGGGCTCAGGCAGTCCTACCACCTTGGCCTCCCAAAGTGCTGGGATTCCAGGCCTGAGCCACCATGCCTGGCCCCTGTATCAGATTTTCTTTACCTAGTCTACCACTGATGAGCATTTAGGTTGATTCCATTTCTTTGCTATTGGGAATGGTGCTGCAATGAACACATGTATGCATGAGACTCCTAGAGTTTAAATAACAAAAGCGTTAGAAATGACCTCAAACAGCCCAAGTCAGGAAGGATGCAGTTATGGAGCTGGATCAGCACCTCAAACATGTCAGGTGCTGAATTTGAATTTCTGTGATTATCAGATGGATTTTCATGATTGCAGGATGCTGGTTGCAGCTCTGAGCTTCACTTACCAAGTTAGGAAGACAGGGACGATCACCCAGGTGCTGAAAGAAAGAACCATTCTCATCAGTGTACTCCTTTCTATCAGAGAGGAGAAATCTTCCCCAGTAACCCTCTGGCTTATTTCCCCATTGGCTGGAGCTGTAGTCATGTGGCCACCTTTAGCTCCCTGGGCAACTGGAATGTGGGCAGCTCGTTGGGATTGCAAAACCTGCCTTGGACAGTCAGGATTCTGCCCTGAGGTTGACACGAAGCTGCCCAAGCCAGTGGTGGTTAGCAGAGGAGGCAGGAGGACTGGCTATTGCCAGGGCCATTAACTGTGCCTACCACAGTGGCCACATCAGATTCTCAACTTTGCTGCCAGGGAGTTGACAAATAACTGTCACCTTCTTCTAAAATGGACACATTCTTACATTAGGTGGATGGGAGCATCAACTCATGGGTGAAGGGCATTATGCAAATGAGGCTGGGAGGGGTGGCTCACACCTGTAATCTCAGCATTTTGGGAGGCTGAAATGGGAGGATTCCTCAAGGTCAGGAGTTTAAGATGAGCTTGGGCAACATAACAAGACCCCGTCTCTACAAAAAATTTAGCTGGGCTTGTGGAGACCCTGTCTTTACAACAGTTTAGCTGGGCATGGTGGTGCACACCTGTAGTCCCAGCTACTTGGGAGGCTGAGGTGGGGGAGGATCACCTGAGCCCAGGAGTTGGAGGCTACAGGGCTACAGTGAGCTATGATCACACCACTGCACTCCAGCCTGGGTGACAGAGCAAGACTCTGTCTCAAAAAAAAAAAAAAAAAAAAAAAAGGAAGTGGCAGGAGGTGTCTTTTCAAAACTCCCAGTGTAACTGACTAACTTTTCCTTTTTTTTTTTTTTTTTCAGACAGAGTCTCACTCTTGTTGCCCAGGCTGGAGTGCAATGGCACGATCTCAACTCACTGCAACCTCCATCCCCCGGGTTCAAGTGATTCTCCTGCCTCAGCCTCTTGAGTAGCTGGGATTACAGGCACACACCACCATGCCCGGCTGATTTTTTTTGTATTTTTAGTAGAGACAGGGTTTCGCCATGTTGGCCAGGCTGGTCTCGAACTCCTGACCTCAGGTGATCCGCCCACCTCAGCCTCACAAAGTGCAGGGATTACAGGCATGAGTCACCGTGCCTGGCCTGGCCAACGTTTTCTAAGCAGGATGGGCACATCTGTCCACATCCTTTCCATGATTGGTCCAAGGTCAGATGGACTTTCTCAAGTTTCCTGGCTCCCAGTATCTACACCACGGAGGAATGAGAACCACATCTGTACTGCACAATGATGTGATGTGGCTCAGCTTACACCACCAACGTGGTTTGGAATTTCAAACAGAGAAATGAATAATAAAACCTGTCCTGACTAGCAAAAGCCCTGGGGACCTAGCGGAAGTAAATATAAAACTGCTCTTTATGAGCTTGGTCACAGTCCAAAGGGCATGAAATCCCATAGAAAAGACACTCCCCTCCACCTTGGAAGAGGAAATAATAACTCACGGGAGGGAGAGGCTCAGCTGTGAATGTATCAGCTTTCCACAAACTCAAAATGAAGGCACAAGCTGGAAAATTCTATTGAACAGGTACATTTAATATCACTAAAATGGATAAAGAGAGAGAGAGAGAAATGGAAGATGGAAAACACAATGAAACTATGTGTATATATTATAAAAAGACTCAATAGAACTTCTAGGGAAAGTATTCATTGAAATGAACCAAGATTTTAATTTTTTTCTTTCAGACAGGGTCTTACTCTGTCGCACAGGCTGGAGTGCAATGGTGCGATCATAGCTCACTGCAGCCTCCAATTCCTGGGCTCAAGTGATCCTCCTGCTTCAGTCTTCTGGGTAGTTGAGACTACAGGCATGCATCACTGACCATCACTTTTTCATAGTGCTCTTTACATTGATGTTCCCATCCATCAGATGCAAACACATGTCAGAGCAAGGCTACTCTTGGGGCCCCTTTTAGTGAATGTGACGGGTTTGTAGGGCAGGGAAAAGTGGCCTAGACCTGTGTGTGAACAGCAGAATGATTCCCTGTGCAGGAAATCAAATTATCAACCTTGGCCTAGAGAACTTTGCATTTTGCTTATATGATGGTGCAAACATTTTATATATACACACACACACACACACACACACACACACACACACACACACACACACATATATATATATATATAGAGAGAGAGAGAGAGCGAGAGAGAGACGACAGAGACGATGGAGTCTTGCCCTGTCGCCCAGGCTGGAGTTGCAATGGTGTAATCTCGTCTCACTGCAACCTCCACCTCCGGGGTTCAAACGATTCTCCTGCCTCAGCCTCCCGAGTAGCTGGGTTTATAGGTACCAGTCACCATGCCCAGCTAATTTTTGTATTTTTAGTAGAGACGGGGTTTCACCATGTTGGCCAGGCTGGTCTTGAACTCCTGACCTTGAGATCCACCCAGCTTGGCCTCCCAAAGTGCTGGGATCACAGGCGTGAGCCACCACAACCGGCCACAATTTTTAATATTTAAGTGTTCCCAGCCATTGTGAGTTTCCTCCCTTGCCTATGAAGAGAAATCGTCTTTGATGCATGCAACTTCACAATCCACAAGGTGACTCAGCCTTCATCAAATGATTTCCTGCAATTTTTAAAAAATGCTGAATTGTAGAATTTTCCTATGATGAGTGAGAGATAAGAAGCAAAGGCAAGGACTTGATGAGAAAGGCCCAAAACAGCTGCATAAGAAGGAGTCAGGAGAGGGAGGAACAAAGCCACATGGGTAGGGAAGGTGCCTGGATGTGGGGGAGAGAGGTTTCTTTGAGTGTGGGGAAGACAAGTCTATTGACAATGAAAGTCTCTGCAAAATACAGGAGCACTGGCCAGGAGAGGAAGACGAGCACACAGTAAGTGTTGCTAAAGCTAGGGTTTGGGTCCTCTGACATTTCTCAAGAGATGCTAGCTAAAGATGGAAATTGCTATTTATTTATTTATTTCAAGGAGAGTTGTTTTGTTAAAATTCTGGGTGGCTCACACGTTCCTCTGAACGCGATTCTCAACAGAGATGGATGTCAGAGGTTTCCAACTCTCTATGTCCAGAGGTCCAGTGATCAATGCACATATACATGTTAACTTGGAAATCCCTTGAACACAGGTGCACACGTCTCCTTTCCTTTGGTCTGGGTTAGTGAGGCACTCCTTAAGAGTAACAGCCCTTTTGATGGGGGAATACAAGTGGAAGGTAAACCTCAAGTTGATTGCGGCTATGATTTTGGGGGTATTTAAAACATTTTATTGTGAATTAACATATTGTAAAATGGACACCCCCCTGCCCCCGGTATACAGTTCTATGAGGATTTTTGTTTGTTTGTTTGTTTTGTTTAGAGACACAGTTTCACTCTTGTCGCCCAGACTGTAGTGCAATGGTGCAATCCCTATTCACGGCAACTTCTGCCTCCTGGGTTCCAACGATTCTCCTGCCTCAGCCTCCTGAGTAGCTGGGATTACAAGCATGCACCACCATGCCCAGCTAATTTGTCTATTTTCAGTAGAGACATAGTTTCACCGTGTTGGCCAGGCTGGTCTCGAACTCCTGACCTCAAGTGATCCGCCCGCCTCGGCCTCCCAAAATGCTGGGATTACAAGCATAAGCCACCGCCCCTGGCCATGTGATTTTTTAACACATATGTAGATTGGTGCAGCAAAATGCAATCAGGACACAGAGCAGTTCCATCAACCTAGATCATTCCCCTATGCTACCTCCACTCTGCCCTACCCAGTCTTCAGCCACCTCCGATCTAGTCTCCATCACTATAGTTTATCTTTTCAAGAAGGTCAAATAAATGGAATCCTCCAGTATAAATTATTTTTAGCGTCTTTACTCGGTTTGTAAGCAAACTTTTATTTTTTACTTATTTTTAGTTCTTTTAATTTTTAATGTTTGTGGGTACATACTAAGTGTATGTATTTATGGGATACATGAGCATTTTTGATATAGGCATGCGATGTGTCATAAGCACATCATGGAGAATGGGGTATCTGTTCTCTCAAGCATTGATCCTTTGAATTCCAAACAATCCAATTACACTCTTTTAGTTATTTTTAAACGTAGAGTTATTTATTGACTATAGTCACCCTGTTGTGCTATCAGATAGTGGGTCTTATTCTTTCGAATCCTATTTTTTGGTACCCATTAACCAACTTCTCTCCACAGCCCCTCCCTACCCTTCCCAGCCTCTGGTAACCATCCTTCTACTCTCTGTCCTGATAGGTTCAATTGTTTTGATTTTTAGATCCCACAAATAAGTGGGATCATGCAATGTTTGTCTTCCTGTGCCTGGCTTATTTTACTTAACATAATGACCTCCAGTTCCATCCACGTTGTTGCAAATGACAGAATCTCTTTCTTTTTTATGGTTGAATAGTATTCCGTTGTGTATGTGTACCACATTTTTTAAATCCAATCATCTGTTGACGGGCACAGGTTTCTTCCAAATCTTGGCAATTGTGAACAGTGCTGCAACAAACACAGGAGTGCAGATATCTCTTCAAGGTATTAATGTCCTTTCTTTTGGGTATAAACCCAGTCGTGGATTACTGGATCTAATTGTAGCTCTATGTTTAGTTTTTTGAGGAACCTCCAAAGTTCTCCACAGTGATAAGTGAACTTTTAAAGACTGGCTTCTTTCACTCAGCCTTTGAGATCTATCCAAGTTTTTGTGCATAGAAAGAGTTCCTTCCTTCCTTTCTTTCTTTCTTTCTTTCTTTCTTTCTTTCTTTCTTTCTTTCTTTCTTTCTTTCTTTCTTTCTTTCTTTCTTTCTTTCTTTCTTTTTTTAGACGGAGTCTCACTTTGTTGCCCAGGCTGGAGTTCTGTGGCGCGATCTCGGCTCACTGCAAGCTCCGCCTCCCGGGTTCCCGCCATTCTCCTGCCTCAGCTTCGGGAGTAGCTGGGACTACAGGCACTCAACACCACACCCAGCTAATTTTTGGTATTTTTAGTAGAGATGGGGTTTCACCATGTTAGCCAGGATGGTCTCCATCTCCTGATCTCATGATCCGTCCACCTCGGCCTCCCAAAGTGCTGGGATTACAGGCGTGAGCCACTGCGGCCCGGCCAAGAGTTTATTCCTTTTTATTGCTGAGTAGTATTCCATTATATGGAGGTGCCACATTTTAAAAAATCGATTGACCTGTTAATCACTTGTTGAAGGACATTTGAGTCATTTCCAATTTCGAGTGATAATGAATATAGATGCTGTAAACATTTATATGCAGGGTTTTTTTGGTGACAGCCTAAGTTTTTATTTCTCTAAGATAAATGCCCGGAAGTGGTATGATTTCTTTATAAGAAATTGCCAGGCCAGCCATGGTGGCTCACGCCTGTAGTCCTAGCACTTTGAGAAGGGGAGGTGGGATGATCACTTGAAGCCAGGAGTTCAAGAGTAGCCTGACCAACACAGTGAGACCCTGTCTCCACAAAAAATAAAAAAGAAATTAGCCAGGTGTAGTGGCTCATGCCTGTAGTCCTAGCTACTCAGGAGGCTGAGGTGGGAGGATTGCTTAAGTTCAGGAGGTTGAGTCTGCAGTGAGTTATGATCACACCACTGCACTCCAGCCCTGGTGACAGACTGAGAAAGAAATTGCCAAACTCCAGACTGGTTGTACCATTTTGCATTCTCAGCAGCAATGCATAATGCTTCTAGTTTCTCTGCATCCTTGTCAGCACTTGGTCTTTTTTCTTTATAGCCATTCTAGAAGGTATATCTCATCACGGTTTTACCTTGTATTTCCCTAATAATCATAATGGTGAGTATTTTTTCAAGAGCTTATTTGACTTCTCTGTGTCCTCTTTGATGAAAGGTCTGTTTGAAGACCTTCGTCTATTTTTAATTGGGCTATTAGTTTCTTAGTATTGAGTTTTGAGGATTCTTTGTATGTTTTGTGTACAAGCCATTTGTTGAATATGTGATTTGCAGATATGTTATTCCAGTCTGTAGCTTATCATTTAATTTTCTCAATAAGTTTGATGATGTCCAGGCCAAGTGTGGTGGCTCATGTTTGGGCGGGAGGATTGCTTGAGGCTAGGAGTTGGAGACCAACCTGGGCAACAAGGTGAAATCCTGTCTCTGTAAAAAATACAAAAATTAGCTGGGTGTGGTGGTGAACACCTGTAGTCCCAGCTACAGTAGCCCTGCTGAGGAAGGAGGATGATATGATCCGGGAGGTTGAGGCTGCAGTGAGCCGTGATTGTACCACTGGACTCTAGCCTGGGTGACAGAGTGAGACCCTGTCTGAAAAAAATAAAAATAAGTGATTTTGATAAAGTCCAGTTTATTACTTTTTTTTTTTTTTTTCCATGGATTGTGCTTTTGGTTTCCTGTCTAGAAACTCCTTGCTGACTTCAGGTCTTAAAAATTTTCTCTTATGTGTCCGAAAAGTTTTACAGTTTTATATTTTATATTGAGATGTGTCATCTATTTTGAGTTAATTTTTTTATAAGGTATGAGATTTTGGTTGAGGTTCCTTTTGCACATGGATGTCTAATTGTTTAATATCATTTATTGAAAAAGCTATCCTTCCTCATTGAATTGTTTTTGCATCTTTGTCAAAGGTCAATTGGCATTTTGTGTAAAATTTGTGAGTATTGAGAAAAAAGGGTCAACTGGATATTTGTGTGGGTCTATTTCTGAACCCTCTCTTCTATTGATCTATGTGTCTGTTGCTTCACCAATACCACACTGTCTTAATTACTGTAGTGATATAGTACATCTTAGAATTGGGCAGTGAGATCCCTCCATCACTTTTATTTTTTAATTGAATTGAATTTAATTTTTTGAGACAGGGTCTTGGTCTGTCACCCAGACTGGAGTGCAGTGACGTGATCATGGCTCACTGCAGCCTCAACTTCCCAGGCTCAAGCAATCCTCCCACCTCAGCCTCCCACGTAGCTGGGACTGCAAGTGTGTATCACCATGCCTGCTAATTTATTTTTATTTTTTGTATAGATGGGGCTCTTAACTATGTTGCCCAGGCTGGTCTTGAACTCCTGGGCCCAAGTGATGCTCCCATCTCAGCCTCCCAAAGTGCTGGGATTACAAGCATGAAGCACTGCACCTAGCAACCCTTCCTTTAAAAAAAAAAAAAAAAAAAAAAAAAAAAAAAAACAGTTTTGTCTATTCTAGGTCTTTAACTTTTTAATATACATTTACATATAAATTGATATTATTTTTATGGATTGGAATTGCAGTTTATAGATTAATTTGGGAAAAACTGACCTGTCTACTATGTTGAGTCTTCTGACTCATGAACATGGTATGTCTTTTCATTTATTTATGTCTTCATTGATTTCTTTCATCAGTATTTTATGGTTTTCAGCAACAGGTGCTGTATGTGTTTTGTTAGATTTACACTTGAGCATTACATTTTTTTTAGAGTTGCTTTAACTATTAGTTTTAAAATTCTGGTTTCCAAATGCTGATTGCTGATATGGAGAAAGATAATTGATGTTGTGGTTGATTTTGTATCCTACAACCTTGCTGAACTTACTAGTTTTAGGAGTTATTTTTATGGATCCCTTGAGATTTTCTATGTAGATAGTCATGTTGTCTATGAATAAGGACAGTTTTAGTTCTTCTTTTCCAATGTGTATGCCTTCTGTTTCTTTTTCTTGCATTACTTTACTGATTTTAATTTCCAGTGTGATCCTAAATAGAATGGTAAGAGTGAACATCCTTGCTTTGCTCCTAATTTTAAGTGGCAAAACATTAACTTTTTTCCCATTAGATGTGAGGTGAACTTGTCGGGTTTTGTTTTTGTTTTTGTTTTTGTTTTTTTATAGATAGCCTGTATCAGCTTGAGGAACTTTTACTTCTAGTTAACTGAGAGTCATTGTTTTTTAAGAATCACGTATGGCTATGAAGTCGAATATTTTTTCTGCATCCATTCATATGGTCACATGCTTTTTCTTCTTTCAACTGTACTTTGACCCATGTTTGGGTGGACTACAGATGGAGAGAAGGGAAAATGAAGAATGGCAAGAAGGAGACAAAGAATTCAACAGAAGTAGCGAATTGCAGCAAGAAGTAGCCAGAAGTGTAAACTTTCCCCTCCACTAAAGAATTCTGATGTATTGGAAAGATCCTAGACTTCTTGCTATATAAGGGATGAAGCTCAATGTTTTTATTGAAGTTCTAAAGGACAAGGTTGACTTCAGCAGTCTGGAGGGCTTGGGGACACCTGAGGCAGATGACTTCTAGGGGAAATATGTCCCTCTACTCTCGGTTCAGCCTTTTGTGTGCAAATTCATCAATGTATTTGATGGAGCTTCCAAGACATCACCCAGGCCAGTGCCCAGCATATGACAGGTACTTTATATACACCTGTCAGATGAGTGACTGAGTGAAATGTCATCAACTAGACAGTATGACATTGTGATTAAAAGCATAAGTTAGGAACCGAATACCTGAGTCGAACCGTGTGGTTCTACCTCTGTAGAGGCTATATTGCAGCAAGTTATTAAAGCTCTTTATAGCCTGGGCAACATGGAGAATCCCCATCTTTACAAAAAATATCCAAAATTAACCAGACATGGTGGTGTGTGCCTGTGGTCCCAGCTACTAGGGAGGCTGAGGTGGGAGGATCACTTGAGCCCAAGAGGCTGAAGTTGCAGTGAGCCATGATTACACTACTGCACTCCAGCGTGAGTGACAGAGCAAGACCATTTACAGGGCTTAGTAAAGTGCCTGGTCCATAATGAGTGCAATGTAAGTCTGACTGTTTTTATTATTATTCACATTTGTATTCGGGATTGAACACTCTGCCATTACTTTTTCATTACATTTCCATCATTTTCTTCCTTCCTTCCTTTCTGTCTCTCTCTTTTAAGGTAAAGCTTAAAATAGTTTCCCCTATAGCCATAGAATTGGAAAAAACTTAAGTGGCAGTCTAATTCTATCTTCCTGCTTTCTGTGTGAGGAAAGGGCGGCTCAGAGAAGCCAAGTAGTCCCCCTCATCTGGGGCATCTGGGGCTTTGGTCACCTGGAGCACCATTGCAAAGCTGACCTTGAGCTTGCTCTCCTCCAGCCACAAATCAGTTGCAGCTTAGGACCCTCAAAACAACCCAAATATTTAATATCTGCTTGGTTGGAAGTTACAGCGCAGGTGCCCATTCAGAACCAGGAGACTTGTAGCTTGAAACATGGCAGTCACCGCATCCGTGTGCTGGAGAGCGGACAGGAAGATACAGTGCAAGGGCAGAGTCAGCAACAAACACTGTCCACACCTCCTCCACCAGGAGGAGGCTGTTCTGAGACCTGGAGGAAGCCTTCATTTCCTGGCGGGTCCCCTGATAGGTCACACGTACCCGGAGGCTGCCTTTGTCGCCCCTCATCTTTCCAGGCCCCTGAAGCCATTTAGTTGCTTCTCCAGCAAAGGGCTGAGGCAGCAGCCTTGCACATCTCCGTGACCCACCCAGAATGCATTTGGCGTGCGTGTCCATAAATATTTTAGGCCGTGCTGCTTAGTTATTAATAGAGTGAAATGAAAGAGAATTCTTTAGCCTCTCCCCTTCTCTACAGATGGAAAACGAGAGCCAGAATTTGAAGGGCTGGAGTGACATGTGTTTAGGGACCTGAGATGCTGGGATTGAAGCTGCAGATGAATTTTCTCTGTCCCATCCTTATTGTGAAAAGAGGGCTCTGGTTCCTTGATTCCAAAGAACCACAGAATTACCCTCATTCCCCTGATCCCTGGGAGGTGTGGTACAGATGTTGTCTTGTGACGCCTGTCCCCACTTCTTGCACGGAGCAGACTGCCCAGCATGCACAGATGGAATGGAATCAACTACAATGACCACCTTTGGAAGACTGAGCCTGGGGAGGCACCCTGGAGCCCCAACTTGGGACGGGGGCTGGTGACCTGTCAGTCACTCTCAGACAGTCCCACCCTATGGCCTGAAAGAGTGGTGGCCACGTAGTTGGATGACTTTCCTCCCTGCCCCCTCTTCCTTATTCAGTGTTAAAGAACTAGCATTTGAGGGTGAGCTTGGGTGACAAATTCCCCACTGTTAAAATCCTCTGTGGGTTGGCAGCAGCCAGGAAGAACCAGCTTTTTTTCTGGGAGTAGAAGCAAGGGTGATGGCTTATCTCACTGTTCCTTTTCATTTAGGACATAATATTTCCCACAAAGCTCAGGCCCCACACTGAAAAAATCAATTATATTGCACAGCATTTTTAGTGCTCTGAGTCTCCGAGCAAAGGAAATAGGTGAGACATTGTTGTCATGGTAGCTAGTCGCAAATTGTCTCTTAAAATAGTATTCACACTCTGTAAGTAGGGGCTTAATGCTTCAAGATTAATAGCAAAGACATACCCTCACCAGGCCTCCCCTTGTGTTTACATGGGAGCTGCCACTCGACCTGGCTCTGGGAGGAGCCTCCTTCCTGAATGGACTGAAGCTCCCAGCTCCAGGTCACAACCCGGGATTTAGGCTCAGGGATTGTTACTCTTGTCTATTCAATTCATTAAAAGATCCTCAGTGATGTGCCGGGTGCTGTTCTAGGTGCCGGAGGTGCAGCCGTGAACAAGAGGATGGGCCACTGACCTTCTAGAGCTTATGTTCTAGTGGGGATGGCTAATCATCAGTGGGATACAAAGACATAGCTTCGGGGAGAGAAGATGAAAGAGAGACCGAGTGTGTGTATGTGTGTATGTGGGTCAGAGGGTGTTTTTTATAGAGAGTGCATCAGCAAAGGCCTCTCAGATCTGAGAGATGAGAATGAAGTGGGCATTTGGAGCCCTTGATTACTGGGGGATGCACTTTCTCTAAGTAGCACAGTGCCATCACACACCTGGTGTCTCCCCATCCCTTTCTTCACTATACCCAGGGCAGGGAGACCTACTGATCTGATTGGTAGAGTTCAGAAGAATACACAAGATACCTTCAACTCTCCCCCTTGGGAGCAAGCTGCTCATGGGGTGCAGGACTTCTCCTCTGCTCTGAGTCTCATCTCGGTGAGACTGGCCTGTGCTGTGTGGTTGGGCTCAGGTCTGGCTGGAGAGGTCGCACTGGTTCTGGGGTGCAAGATTCAGGGCTATTCAGTGTTTACCTTGAGCTCCACTCTTCCAACCTGGCCTTCATAACTCATGAAAGGGAGTAATGAGCTTCTTTTGCCATTTTGGTGGGTCTTGTTTCTCCATTTGCTTAGACTCAAGTTGAGAAGAGAAGGGCTTTTATTGGATCCCTTCCAAGGCTCCAGTTTTGGGGAAGGAGGCTCCACATGAAGAGAACGTGCAATGGTTCTGAGGTAGGAGGGATCTTGGCCCATTTGAAGATGAGAAAGAGGCCGTGTCTGGGCAGGACAGAGCGGTCAACTAGGAGAGTGTCAAGGAAGAAGAGAGAGAAATGGGGCAGATGGATGGGCTCAGAGTCTTGGGGTGGAGTTTCGTTTTAAGCCCATTTGGGAGAATTTTAAGCACAGGGGTGGCATAGTCTGGTTTCTTTTTCTTTCTTTCTTTTTTTTTTTTTGAGACTGAGTTTCGCTCTTTCACCCAGGCTGGAGTGCAGTGACCTGATCTTGGCTCACTGCAACCTCCGCCTCCCAAGTTCAAATGATTATCTCGCCTCAGCCTCCTGAGTAGCTGAGACTACAGGTGCCCGCCACCATGCCTGGCTAATTTTTGTATTTTCATTAGAGACAGGGTTTCACTACATTGGCCGGGCTGGTCTCGAACTCCTGACTTCAGGTGAGTGCCCACCTCGGCCTCCCAAAGGGCTGGTATTACAGGCGTGAGCCACCACGCCCAGCCTGGTTTCCATTAAAGAGAACAAAGCAGAAAACAAGGAGATCAGTTAGGACAAGGCAGTAGTTTTCTAGGTATGATATGATGGCAGCTTGGAGAAGGTCTTAGTGAAGACGGAGAAAGAGGTCGCTGTATTCTGGAGGTAGACCTAAAAGGACTTGTTGAAAGGTTGGAAGCATTTGGGGAAAGAGGATTACAGAGAAAACCTAGGAAGTCAAAGTGGGCCAGCTATGCTGACTCACACCCCAGACTCAGGGAGGCTGGGGTGGCTGATCCAATGGCCAATGGAGAGTCACAAGGCTTGGTGGGGAGCACATGCCCCAGGAGGACACAGGGTAAAGAGCCAGGAGGAAACCTGGCCAGGCCTAGTGTCTCAGTCTATTTTCTGTTGCTTATATGAGGTTGGTGCAAAAGTAATTAAAAGTAATGGCAAAAACCACAATCACTTTTGCATCAACAAATAACAGAATATATATATTTTTTGAGACGGAGTTTTGTTTTTTCCACCTAGGCTGGAGTGCAATGGCATGACCTCGGTTCACTGCAACCTCTGCCTCCCAGTTTCAAGTGATTCTCCCACGTCAGCCTCCTGAGTAGCTGGGATTACAGGCATGCACCACCATGCCCAGCTAATTTCATATTTTTAATAGAGACAGGGTTTCACCATGCTGGCCAGGCTGGTCTTGAACTCTTGACCTCAGGTGATCCACCTGCCTCGGCCTCCCAAAGTGCTGGGATTACAGGCGTGAGCCACCATGCCGGGCCTAATAACAGAATACTTGAAACTGGGTAATTCTCAAAGAAAAGGAATTTCTTACAGTCCCGAAGGCTAAGAAGTCAAAGTTCAAGGGGTACATCTGGTGAAGGCCTTCTTACTAGTGGTGACTCTCTGATGAGTCCTCAGGCAGTACAGGGCATCATACAATGATATAGTTTGGATATTTATCCCTGCCCAAACCTCATGTTAAATTGTAATCCCCAGTATTGGAGGTTGGGTCCGGTGGAAGGTGACTGAATCGTGGGGACAGATTCCTCATGAATGGCTTGGACCATCCCCTTGGTGATAAGTGAGCTCTCGCTCTTGAGTTCACACAAGAACTGGTCATTTAAAAGTGCATGTCATCTCCCCTCTACTCTCTCTCTCTTTCTTGCTCAGGCTCTGGCCTGTGATGTGCTTCCTCCCCCTTTGCCTTCCTCCATGATTGGAAGCTTCCAGAGGCCTTCCTAGAAGCTGAGTAGATGTCAGCGCCCTGCTTCCTGTAAAACCTGCAGAGCCGTGAGCCAATTACGCCACTTTTCTTGATAAATTACCCAGTCTCAGGTATTTCTTTATAGCAATGCAAGACTGGCCTAATACACATGGCAAGGGGGCTGATTGTACTGACTCAGTTCTATCTTCTTCTTCTTATAAAGCCAACAGTACCACTCCCATGATAGCCAATTCATCCGTTAGCCCACTATTCCTTTCATTCATTAATCCATTCATGCAGGCAGAGCTGTCATGATCTGATCACCTCTTAAAGGTCCCACCTCTCAATACTGCCACATTTGGGAATTAATTTCAATATGAGTTTTGGAGGGAGAAATATTCAAGTCATAACACCTAGGAGGAGGCCAAGGTATGAGTCTTCCTTCACACAAAGCCATGCCTATTTGTTAAATGAGCAGACCCTCACACCTTATTCCATTAATGATGTTACAGTCCTTTGGGTCTACCAAGTTAGAACCCTCAGAATAACTATCAATGCCATTGTTCCCCGACCTCCTCTCTTCAACGCTTTGGTAGTCACTGCTCTACTCGCTCCACCCCTACCCCACCCCAAATGTCTTTGCCTTTTTCTTTTGTCATGCCTAGCATAAACTTTCTTTTTTATTATTTATTTGTTTGAGATGCAGTTTCACTCTTGTCGCCCAGGCTGGAGTGCAATGGTGTGATCTCAGCACACTGCAACCTCCGCCTCCCGGGTTTAAGCAATTCTCCTGCCTCAGCCTCCCTAGTAGCTGGGATTGCAGGCATGCACCACCACGCCTGGCTAAGTTTTGTATTTTTAGTCGAGACAGGGTTTTGCCATGTTGGCCAGGCTGGTCTCGAACCCCTGACCTCAGGTGATCTGCCCACCTCAGCCTCCCAAAGTGCTGGGATTACAGGTGTGAGCCACCATGCCCGACTACCTAGCATAAACGTTCATCTCCTCCCAGGAGTTGTTCTTTTTTATTTCTATTTTTTGAGACAGGGTCTTGCTCTGTCACCTAGGCGGAAGTGCAGTGGTGTGATCACAGCTCACTGCAGCCTCTGGGGCTCAAGCATTCCTCCCACCTCAGCCTCCTGAGTAGTTAGAACTGCAGATGCACACCAACACATCTCGCTAATTTAGAGACAGGGTCTCACTGCATTGTTCAAGCTGGTTTTGAACTCTTGGCTTCAAGCAATCCTCCTGCCTCAGCCTCCCAAGTAGCTGGAACTACAGGTAGGCATCACTACATCCAGCTAATTTTTATTTTTTTTGCAGAGATGGGGTCTTGCTATGTTGCCCAGGTTGGTCTTAAACTCCTGGCCTCAAGTGATCCTCCTGCCTTGGCCTCCCAAAGCTCTGAGATCACAGGTGTGAGCCACTGCACCTAGTCCTCCTTGGAATCTTTGCTTTCCTCACCAGCTTTGCTTTCCTCACTGAATGCTCCTTTCCATTCTCTCCTCTTTACTTCTCATTTCATCTTTCAAACTGTCAGAACAGCCTCACTAAGAAATATAGGTGGAATCACAGTTCTCCACCCAGAAAATCACTCAATGCTGAGTTTTATAAATAATACTACTTTATAATTATTAATAATAATTTATAATAAATAATTAGCATGACATTCAGGGACCTCTATAATCCTTTCATGCTGTTCCAGTTACTATGTCTACAAAACCAGCCACCCCAAAACTTAGCGACTTAAAACAATGGCATTTGTGATGCATCTAGATTGTGTGGGTGAGAAGTTCAGAAAACAGCTCAGTAGAGTCATCCTTGCTTGGGGTCTTACCCTTTGCCCTCAGAGGTCAGCTACAACTTGATGATTTTTGGAGTTTTCTGGACACTTGATGGTGGCTGGTTTCAAGGTGGCCCACTCACATGGCTGCAGAGTTGGTGCTGACTGTTGCCTGAGGGGATCTCAGTTTCTCTCCACAGAGCTGCTTGAGCATCCTCATGGTATGGCAGTGAGCTTCCTCCAGAATAAATGATCCAAACGGTTAAGCAGAAGCTGTAATGTCTTTCACGATTTAGCCTTGGAAGTCTCACCTTGTTAGAGTAGACAGATAGCTAGACATGAGCAAGAGTGGGGATATTACTGGGTATATACCCAAAAGAATATTAATTGTTCTATTATAAAGGCACATGCATGCATATGTTCACTGCAGCACTATTCAAAATAGCAAAAACATGGAATCAACATAAATGCCCATCAATGATAGACTGGATAAAGAAAATGTGGTACATGTACACCATGGAATACTATGCAGCCATAAAAAAAGAGCGAGATCATATTCTTTGCAGGGACATAGATGGAGCTGGAGGCCATTATCTTCAGTGAATTAACACAGAAAACCAAATACCGCATGTTTTCATTTATAAGTGGAAGCTAAATGATGAGAACACATGGACACAAAGAGGGGAACCATAGACACTGGGGCCTGTGGGAGGGTGGAGGGTGGAAGAAGGAAGAGGATCAGGAAACATAACTAATGGATACTAGGCTTAATACCTGGGTGATGAAATAATCTGTACAACAAGCCCCCATGATACAAGTTTACTTATAACAAACCTGCACCTGTTCCCCCTGAACATAAAATAAAAGTTAAATCAAAAAAAAAAAAAAAGAAGAAGAAGAAGGCCAGGCACAGTAGTTTACACCTATAATCCCAGCACTTTGGGAGGCTGAGGTGAATGGATCATTTGAGGTCAGGAGTTAGAGACCAGCGTGGCCAACATAGTGAAACTCCATCTCTATTAAAAATATAAAAATTGGCCGGGCGTGGTGGTGGGCACCTGTAATCCCAGCTACTCGGGAGGCTGAGGCAGGAGAATCATTTGAACCTGGGAGGCAGAGGTTGCAGTGAGCCGAGATCGCACCATTACACTCCAGTCTGGGTGACGGAGTGAGACTCCATCTCAAAAACAAAAACAAAAACAAAAAAAAAAAGAGAGAAAATTTTTAGAGGTAAAAAAAGAGAGGTCTGGAAAGTCTTATACTCCAGGGACTACCCAAAACCTGAATGCTCTATATAAACAGAGAGGAAGAAAAATAACTAAACAAAAAGAATTTCTTCTCAAGATGCTCAATAATCACTCACTCTACAGTTACCCCATCAAAACATAGCTACATACTAATAAAGAGGAAAAGGAAAAATTCCTAAAATATACGCAGGCATAATAAGTACAGATTTAATCACTATACGGCCTTCCTGGGGTGACAATAATAAACAGCACAGTGGCTCACGCCTGTAATCCCAGCACTTTGGGAGTCCGAGGTGGGAGATCACTTGAGCC
This sequence comes from Rhinopithecus roxellana, assembly GCF_007565055.1. Classification (NCBI taxonomy): domain Eukaryota; kingdom Metazoa; phylum Chordata; class Mammalia; order Primates; family Cercopithecidae; genus Rhinopithecus; species Rhinopithecus roxellana. The sequence goes on from NC_044554.1 coordinate 41,922,610, forward strand.
TAGGGGTTTGAGACCAGCCTGGGCAAAATAGGGAGACTCCCCCCATCTCTACAAAAACTACAAAAATTAGCCAGGCATCATGGCACACGCCTGTAATTTCAGCTACTCAGGAGGCTGAAGTGGGAGAAACACTTGAGCCCAGGAAGTCAAGGATGCAGAGTCATAATTGTGCCACTGCACTCCAGGCTGGGCAGCAAAGCAAGACCCTGTCTCAAAAAACAAAACAAAATCCTCAAATAAATTACACAGCCATTAGGTAGGATTTGTATCCAGCATTAATAATCAGGAAGGGTCCTACAAACCTAGGGCAGGAATTAGACAGAGACCTAAGGGAGGAGCCAAAAAACTAGACAAAGAAAAAAGGCAGAGACTTAGGACAGAGGCAGGAACTTCAAAAAAGAGTCTGACATCATCAAAACCCAACACAGAGGCCAGGCACGGTGGCTCACGCCTGTAATCCCAGCACTTTGGGAGTGGGCGGATCACCTGAGGTCAAGAATTCGAGACCAGCCTGGCCAACTAAAAATACAAAATTAGCTGGGTGTGGTGGCAGGCACCTATAATCCCAGCTACTTAGGAGGCTGAGGCAGGAGAATCGCTTGAACCCAGGAGGTGGAGATTGCAGTGAGCCAAGATCACACCACTGCACTCCAGCCTGGGTGACAAGAGTGAAATTCCGTCTCAAAAAACAACAACAACAAACCCAACACAGAACTCCCAAGCTGCTGCTGGCTTACTGCCATCTGTAGCCTACTCTACCTCATCTCTGCAGTGTACTTCCCTTTAAATAACTCTCTGCTCCTTATTTCACTTCAATAAATTCTCTTTTTTGGCTAAATTAGTGGTTTTGTCCAAAATCTTTCTCCCAAGATGACAAAGAACTGAGAAGTCCTATACTTCCTGGTACTGGTATCACCACTTCTGCCATATTCCACTGGCCAAAGCAGTTCCAAAGGTCTGCCTAGGTTCAAGGAGAGGGAACGTAGACTTCCGCCTCTTGATGGAGAAGTCAATATCATATCCTGAAACGAGCAAAGAGGATAGGATATATACTAGTGCTGCCTTTTTTGCAAAATGCGCTGGGCCACGCAACCCCATCTTCCACATTTCTCCAGGCACTCGGGCTTCACACGCTGGCCACGTGCTTTCGCAACCTTGTTTCTTTCCTTCGCGGTCCCGTTGAACAGGAGTGCCCTCACCCACTTCATCATCCTTCAAGGGCAGCTCAAATAACACTTCCTGGGTGACGTTTCCTGGATCCTTTCGGGAAAAATGAACTATTCTCCCTGTGCACTCCCTCTGCACCATGGTTGGACCTCTAGTTAGCATGTTTTCCTCTCTGCTATATTATTACTATTATTATTTTGAGACAGAATCTCACTGTGTTGCATAGGCTGGAGTGCAGTGGCATGATCTCAGCTCACTGCAATGTCTGCTTCCCAGGTTCAAGCGATTCTCGTGCCTCAACCTCCTGAGTAGCTGGTACTACAGGTGCAGGCCACCACACCAGGCTACTTTTAGTATTTTTAGTAGAGATGGGGTTTTCCCAGGTCGGCCAGGCTGGTCTCGAACTCCTGACCTCAAATGATCTGTCCACCTCAGCCTCCCAAAATGTTGGGATTACAGGCATGAGTCACCGCACCCAGCCTCTGCTATATTATTTAAGTCTATCTCCCCACCCCCACCGTGAGACTGTTAAATTCATCTTCCAACCTCCATTGCCTAGCCCATAGTCTAGCCCAGAGGAAGTTCTGAATAATTATGTTTGCCAAGTTACGTGTACATCTGAGAGATGGCCCAAGGAAGAGAGGCAGTCATGGCAGGATGGCCATGATTCTGTGTGGAGCATCAACTTCTAGACCCATCAGGCTTGTTCTAAGTCAGGGACCTTTTGTTGAGGAGATCCTGCATATTGGTGTCAAAGCTGGTCCTGGTGTCCCAGATCCCAGGATTAAGGTAAATATGCACAACCATGTTTGTGAAGCAGAATTGCCCCTGGCTGGGTCTGGAGTGAGGAAGTTGTGGAGGAAAACGTTCTTAGTTACAGTTACACTCGCTCAGCCTTGACTACAGCCTGACACTGCAGATTCACGGTCTCAAATTTAACATATCCAAAATGTTCTGTTTCTCCCACCCAGTCTCACCCTGGCCCAGCCTCTGCCTCCCCAAGTCTTCCCATTTCAAAACAAAGCCCCCTTTGCTCAAGCTGAAAACCCTCCATGACCACTCCTTGAATCCTTTCCTGTGTTCACACCCTAGACTCCAGCCATCAAGTCCCAGCAGCACCACCTTTGAATAAACCCTGAATCTGATCACTTCTCCTCTTCTGCCCCAGCACCCTGGCCAAGCCACCACCATCTCATCCAGATAGTTGCAGAGGCTCCGGATCATTCTCTACTTCCACGTTCTCCTCTCTCATCCTGACCATCTGCACAATAGCTCAAGTGACCTTTCTGAAACATACATCAGGTCACATCACTCTTGTGTGCAGACCCCTTCCAAGGGCCACCCATAACCCTGGGGGGTGAAATCCCAGCTCCATGCTTGGTATGAAGGCCCTGAGTGATGTGCCCTTTGGTCACCCCTTCCTCTCCTCATGGTCACTCGGGTGGCTCTCCAAGCTCCAGTACCATTGGCCTTCCCCTCTTTCTCAAGCATGCCAGCCTTGTTCCCATCTCCAGCACTTCGCACTGGCTGTTCCCCACCCTTGGATGCTCTTCCTTCCATCTCATGATTGGCTCTTTCAAAGAGGATCTCTAGCTTCTCTAGCTTCTGGTCACCCTCTCCCACTGCCCTGCTTTTCCTTCCTCTGTGATTCTTATCCCTACTAGAATTACGATATGTAACTATTGGTGGACTTTGTAAACCAAAAATCAAATCCTAAGCTCCCCAAATGACTGAGTGGACCTCACTCCCTGAATCTTGGACAGAGGGGCCCCAAAGAAAATCTGAAAACCTAGTTCAGGCCATGATGGGAAGGGAGGTTGGATACACCTCACTATACCCCTTCCATTTTGGAGTCTAGGCACAACTGACCAACATTAACATTAAAATAGAGACCGTAAGACAGAAAAAAAAAACAGACTCTATAGTAATAAGGTACCCAACTCCAACCTGACCCTGGTACAGCATCACATGATACATAGCAGGCCCTGAAGGAAATCAAACTATTTTACCCCCAAATATATTTGTCTGACATATTTTGGAATGGCCCTGCAAAGCTGTCTCTTGAGGGGGAAAATTTGCACTCTGTAGAGAACACCCTTCGCTTCCTGGGTCTATTCCTGATCCAGGAGAGATTTAACTAAGCATCTGACACCTTTTAAGGTCTGATAAGATACAGTTACCATCAATTTTCTCTGAAGCCTGCTACTCAGAGTCTTCATCTACATGACAAGAACCTCAGCTTCCACAACTCTCCTTTCCTTTCTCCTGACTTCAACTCTTCAGGCAAAGCTTAAATCTTTCAACCAATTGCCCATCAGAATATCTTTGAATCCACCTATGACCTGTAAGCTCCTCCTACCCCTTGAGATGCCCCACCTTTCTCAGTGAACTAGTGTATAACTTCCATGCATTGATTTATGTCTTTGGCTCTAACTCCTGTCTCCCTAAAATGCATAAAATCAAGCTGTAACCCAACTACCTTGGGCACATGTTCTCAAGACTTCCTGAAGCTGTGTCATGGGCCATTTGGCTTAGAATGAACCTCTTCAGATCTTTTACTGAGTTTAGATTTTTCATTTGTATTTTTTGGTCACCAACTTGTTTGTTGTATGTCTCTTTCAGTAAAATGTCAAGTCCAGGAGACCAGAGACCATGTCTATCCAGGGCTGTGTTGGTCCTTGGCACCTCTCCTGTCTGCAGCATGCTTTGCACTGGGTGTGGATTTGGGGAGGCAAGTGGCAGGAGGACCCTTACTCACCTAAAACAGGCAAGGAAAGAGGCAGTACAAGAAGCAACAAAACAAAGAGAAAAAAAATAAATAAATAAAGCAAAAAACAAAAACAGCAGGAATCAGAAAAGAGTGACTGGTCTTCCTAAAGGAGATCTGCTGCCTTCTGGGGTATCGTACTCCTAGCCTCTGCAGAAATGGGGTCCTTATCCTTTGAGGCTTGTTCCTTGGGATCCTGTATGTGTGGGGGCCTCAGGGTTGGGGAGCTTCCAGGGAAATGCAGAACTGCCCCCACATGTTCTGCAGCCCCTTGCCTGTTTTCTCCCTTCCCAGAGGAGCCTTGGAACTGGATCTAACCCAAACATAGCTGCCCCCTCAGCTTCTGTTCATCTTTTAGCAGGGGGATTATATTCACCAAGCTGAGCAACTAGCGACCTCCTTCAGCACCCACTGGGGAAGAAATCATTAATGCCAAACACAAAGAAACTCCAATTTGCAGTTCCTTTACAGCCATTCCCAGCATTCGGATAATGAATGTGTTTTGCACACAGTTGCAGGAGGTAGGGCTTCAGGAGACAGGAGTAAAGAAGTCCCAGGTCTTTGAGCACAGGCAGCTCTGCCAATTTCAGGCAATGTGACCTGTGACCTGAAGTCTTCCTCTGCGAAATCAGGGTGGTTGTACATACCTTGTACATACCTGCTTACCTGGCAAGCGTGGTGGGAATCACCAATTATGACAATGGACACGTCGCTGCTTGGTAAACAGTTTCATTGCACTCCATCTTTGATTGCACCTCACTTGGATATCCCCTTTGCAATGTAAGGAACTTGGCTCCAGTTTTCCTGAAAGAGCTTGAACTTGGCTTTCCCTTAGCACAGTCGTGCTGTTCATGATTGTTGTAACCACCTTGGTAACTCCAAATAACAAGAAGGCCAAGGCTTATATAAAGAACTCACTTGCCCCTTAGACTTGGAGTTGATGTTCAAGAGGAACATAGGAATATGCTGTGGACTTTTCAAGGGTCCCTAGAACCCTCCTCTTCCCTTCTTTTCTTGTGAATCACTAGGCAGAGGGAGATGGTCAGGTCCTACTCTGTCCAAGTAAGTGGATGAGGCAGGGGAACCATGGGGTCTCCACAGGGGGATGGTTAGTGGCTCAAGGACAGGTTGGGAAGGAAGGGCACAAAGACAGGCAGAAGAGGTTCTGGCACCTGGTGGGTCTAAGTGGTGGGTCTATTCCTCAGGAAGACCATGAGAGACACACAGCATTCCTACTTTTCAAGAGGAAAATTGAGTGTGCTCTGTCCCAGAAATGTCCTGGATGAAACAGCTTCTGATCTTTGCCCTGCAGTGACTCTGGGCCCCAGACTGTTCTTGGGGACTGGAACCCTTGCACTGAGAATGCTGACCAGCAAGGCAAAAATTATGAGTTTGTCTTCCTGATAACCTGAAGGAGTGTGTGTGTGTGTTTGAATGAGTATCTGTCTCACACTCACTGTCCATCCATCCATCCATCCATCCACCCATCCATCCATTAATGGATGGATCCACCATTCGATCATTAATCAACAAACTTGTACTGGGCTCCTAACGTACAGGACTTCCACACCTGTTACCTTCCGACCTTTTCAACCCTGTGAAGTCAGGCCACTCATCCTATCTTACTACCAGTACCACTGAGGCTTAGGGAGTCTAAGAGCTTCCAGGGTCATGCAGTGACATCATGTAGGGTTGGGATTAGAACCTAGATATTCTGTCTCAAAGTCGACTTTTCCATCTAATGTAATAACAGCTATCGTTATGTCCAGTTTGTGCTTTGTGTTAGAACCTGAACTAGGGGTTTTATGCGTATCTTACTTAATATCCACTGCTCTGGTTTGATCGTGTGTTCCCTCCAAAATTCATGTTGAAACTGAACCTCCATTGTGGTGGTATTGAGAGGTGGTGACTTTTTGGGAAGTGATTAAGTCATGAGGACTCCCACTCTTATGAGCAGATTAATGGCCTTTACTTCTCTTATTCTTCTGCTCTTCTGCCATGTGAGGACTCAGAGTTTGTCCCCTTTCCATCCCTTCCTCTATGTAAGGACACCTGAATGGCCCCATCTATGAGCAATGGGCCTCCTCCAGACACCAAACCAACCACTGTCTTGATGTTGGACTTCCCAACATCTAGAACTGTGAGAAATAAATTTCTGTTCTTTAGAAATTACCCAGTCTATGGTCTTTTGTTATACCTGTTGAACAGTTTGGATATTTGTCCCCTCCAAATCTCATGTGAAAATGTGATCCCCAATGTTGGAGGTAAGGTCTGGTGGGAGGTGTTTGGGTCATGAGATTGGATCCCTCATGAATGTCTTGGTGCCATTTTCTCAAGAGTGAATGAGTTCTCACTCTTAATTCCCATGATAACTGATTCTTAAAAGGACTCTGGCACTTCCCTCCTCTCTGTCTTGCTCCATTTCTCATCATGTGATATGCTGGCCCCCTTTACCTTCCACCATGAGTGGAAACTTCCTGAGGTCCTCACCAGAAGCAGATGCTGGCACCATGTTTCTTGTGCAGCCTGCAGAACTGTGAGCAAAATAAACCTCTTTTCTTGATAAATTACCCAGCAGACGGACTAAGACACCCACCTTTTGAGGTGAACAGTATTCACCCAACTTTCCAACTGAGTCAATAGAGGCCAAGAAGGGTTAAATGATTTGCCCAAGGCTATTCAGTGTGGAAGTCTTGGTACCCTGGGTGGGACAGACAAAGCAGCTGGCAGCTGCCATGGAGCCTGCAGCCTGGGGAGAGGGAGAACTTTGCCTTGGAGAACAGAGGGTGTGGTAGCTCTCTCAGGCCTCCAGAGGTCCAGCCAGCCCTGGGCCAAAGCATTCTGCAGAAGTCTTTCGTAGAGGAGGTCCTGTGAGCCCAGGGGCCCAGGGATTTGAAACTGGGATTTGAACTCTCATCCTTCTGAATTGAAGGTCATGTCTGTGCTACAAATCCCACCCTCCACCCCCTGCTTACAATGCATACTTAAAAACCAGCTTTATTGAATATAATTCACATGCAATGCAATTCATTACACAACTCATTGGGTTTTAGTATATTCACAGAGTTAATTGTCACTAGAATTTTAGAACATTTTCATCACTTAAAAAGGAAGCCCTACCTTTTATCTGTCATCCCCCAAACTCCATACCCCTGGGTCCTAGGCAAGCACTAAGCTACTTTCTATCTCCATAGATTTGCTGATTCTGGACACTTCGATACAAGTGGAATCATATGATATATGATCCTTTGTGACTGCCTTCTTTCACTTAATGTGATGTTTTGAGATTCATCTGCATTTTAGCATGCATCAGTACTTCATTGTTTTTTCTATGGCTTAATAATATTCCACAGTGTGGATAGTCCACAGTCCACATTTTGCTTATCCATTCATCAGTTGATAGTCATTTGAGTTGTTTCCACTCTTGGCTATGGTGGATAATGCTCATAATGCATATTTAAAATTTTTTATTTAATTTTTTAAAATTTTTTATAGATGTGGGGGTACACATGCAGTTGTGTGTTACCTGAATATATTGCATAGTGGTGAAGTCTGGGCTGCTAGTGTACCTATCACCCAACTAGTGTACATTGTACCCAATAGGTAGTATTTCATCCTTCAGCTCCCTCCCACCTCCCCACCTTTTGCAGTCTCCAATGTCTATAATTCCACTCTGTATGTCTGTGTGTACCCATTGTTTAGCTCCCACTTGTAAGAGAGAAAATGTGGTTCTTGACTTTTTGTTTCTGGGTCATTTTACTTAGGGCAATAGCCTTCAGTTCCATCCACGCTGCTGCAAAAGATGATTTCATTCTTTTTCATGGGTGAGTAGTATTCCATGATATGTGTGTGTGTGTGTTGTGTGTGTGTGTGTGTGTGTTATATAAATATATATACACACACACAAAATATATATATATATATGTTGTGTATATATATGTACACACACACACAACACACACACAGACCATGGAATACTACTACAACAAAAATGCAAGATATATATGAGATACATGTCTAGATCTCACATTTTCTTTATCCAAACATCTATTGGTAGACACTTAGGTTGATTCCATGACTTTGCTATTGTGAATGGTGCTGTGATGAACATATGACTATAGGTGTCTTTTTGATAAAATTTATTTTCCTTGGGTAGTTACCCAGTAGTGGGATTATAGGACTGAAGAATATTTCTATTTTCACTTCTGTGAGAAATCTCCGTACTGGTTTCCATAGAGGTTGTACTAATTTACATTCCCACCAATGATGTATGAGCATTCCCTTTTCTCTGCATTTTTTCCAACATCTGTTGTTTTATGGCTTTTACTAATAGCCATTCTGACTGGTAGGAGATGGTATCTTATTGTGGTTTTAATCGTATTCCTCTGACGATTAGTGATGTTGAGCATTGTTTCAAATGTTTTTTGACTACTCGTTTGTCTTCTTTTAAAAAATGTCTGTTCACATCCCTTGCTCACTTTTTAATGGGGTTATTTGTTTTTTCCTTGTTGAGCTGTTTATGTTCCTTGTAGATTCTGGACACTAGCCATTTGTTGGATGCATTTACAATGCACTTAGAAAAGAGAAGATAGGAAAAAAAAAAAAAAAAAAACCCACAGAAGATAAAAGAGACCCAAGGCCTGGGCAGTTCACATTGCCTACTTGCCCATCTCAAGAATGGACAGTGTGCTGGGTGCAGTGGCTCACACCTGTAATCCCAGCACTTTGGGAGGCTGAGATGGGCAGATCACCCGAGGTCAGGAGTTCGAGACTAGCCTGGCCAACATGGTGAAAAAAAAAATGGCTGGGTGTGGTGGCACATGCCTATACTCCCAGGTACTCAGGAGGCTGAGGCAGAATAATTGCTTGAACCCAGGAGGTAGAGGTTGCAGTGAGCTGAGATCCCGCCACTGGGATCTCAGCTCTAGCCTGGGCAATAAGAGTGAAACTTCGTCTCAAAAAAATAAAAAAATATTAAGAATGGACAGTGTGAGTGAGGGTGGTCATGGCGAGAACAGAGAGCTGGCCTAGCTGCCACCCACCCTGAGGCCATGCCCCTGGGCTTAAATAACCTCCTCTATGAGAGACTTCTTCAGAATGCTTCAGCCTACGGCTGGCTGGACCTCTGGAGGCCTGAAGGGAGCTGCCACACCCTCTCTTCTCCAAGGGAAGATTCTCCCTCTCCCCAGGCTGTAAGCGCCATAGCAGCTGCCAGCTCCCTGGTCTGTTACACCCAGAACAGGGATCAGGGAGAGACAGGGTGCTGGCATTTTCTCTGTACACTCCTATAGCCAGACAGCCCCAGGCCCCCGCCTCTCCTGACACAGTCACATACCTCACCCTTTGAATCAATTTTGCACCAGCCAGGGCACCACTTAGCAGGTTCGTTAGGTCTCTGTTGCTCTGCTGGAGAGGAAACTCATTTGCAGGGTAATTTAAAAAGCCTGTTACATGCATCTGATTCCAGAAATGAACCTTTTGATTCCTCAAAGAAGAAAAAGTAAAAAAAACTTGAAAGGCGTTTATTACTTTTTTAATGAAATGGGCAAGATGTGGATTCTCACTTCAGGAGAAAAAGAGCAGGAGAGATTGCTGGCTCAGTGGGGACCCCTACCTTTAGCCCTTGCACTTCCAGTGGCTGAGAGAGATCAAGTGTTGGTTATCTCCTTAGAAAGATGTCCTGCAGTCTTGGTGGCAGCCACTGTGAGTGAGCCTTGGAGATACTGAGATAGGATAGGTTTTGATGGGAGCTGGGCCAGTGTATGTCAGGGGGGAAAAGTACCAGGAGCTAAATGTGCGAGCTACAACAGAACAGCATGTTCTGGGCAGCATCATGGGCCTCATAGTTGCAGAATCATTTAGAAGAATGAAAGCAGAAGGACAGGAGACTCCGAAGTAGATAGCATCAATGTTGACCCGCTCAAAGTGGGAAGTGGGCTCAAACTCAGGAACAGAGATTTTCTGAGCCAGCACATTACAGAATCTGAAGATTTCTTGGAACAAGAAGATTTGTTAGATCTGTGGCCACCAAATGAACCACGGTTACAGAGGCCGGGAAGCAGGCAGGACAGGGAAAGCAGAAGCCCTCTTGGTGCCACCGTTAGAAGGACAGAGATGAGTCAGTGGTTTGGGGGGACATATTAGTAATAGAACATGTCCTGTTACTCACAATTCTGCATTGCTGGGGACACATCTGCAGAGCAGGCCTAGGTTAGCAAAGGGACCAGATGTCCTTAGGGTTTCTACCCCACACCTGTCTCCTTACACAGGTGTCCCGGTGTGACAACAAGCTGGTGATACTCCATGTACTCCTGCATCTGGGGTGGCTTGCTGTGCACTACCCAGTGATGTGGACTTGGGACCATGGGAGAGGATGCCTCCTCATTCCAGGGATTCCTGGGCCCCTCTGCTGGCCTCAGGCAGGAAAGGGCTGGGGAGTTGTGATGGGGTACATGAATCATGAGTTCTGAGATCCAAATTTGGGGAAACGGTGAATCAGGGAGATTGAAGAAAGAACTTCAAATCGTGGGGAGCTGCAGAGTTTACGAGTCTTTGGGGCTCCCTGTTGAGGCAGAGCTAGTCTGCATCTCAGGGGCTCCCTTTGCCTCTGGGTCACCACCTAAACAGTTGGAAAGCAGTTTGTTCTCCAGGTGCCCTGGGACTCATTTTGATGCAGTATCAGAGCGTGGCATAGCATAGCTGGAAACTGTCTTAACTGTGGGGTCCTGGGGTTTTAAACAGATCCCAAAACCCTAAGAGGTTGCTTAAAAGGAGTCTCTGGGAAACTAGAGGGAAAGAGGGCACGACAGAACTGGCCACCAGCTGGCCTACATAGAGTCTTTGTGCAAATTAGAAAAAGCAGCCCTATTGGGCAGATGCATCCCTTTAGGCGCATGCCTGGTACCAGATAGAATCTCTTTGCAAAGAAAAAGACATATGATTTGGCAGATGAACTGCAGGCTGGATTTGTGCTGCCTCTGTGCAGTCTACAACCTACTCAACCATATGTAGGCTGCATCATGACCCTGCGAAAAATCTCCACGTCTTCATACCTGGAACCTGTAAATGTTATCCCTCAGGGCAAAGCAGACTTGCAGATGTGATTAAGTTAATGATTTTGAGATGGGGAGATTAGCTTGGATTATTGAGTGGATGCAGTGTAATCACAAGGGTTCTTATAAAAGGGAGGAAAGAAGGTGAAAGGAGGAGGTAGGAGATGTGATTCCAGGAATGGGTCATGTGCCAAGGAGTGCAGGTGGGGGACGCTTCTAGAAACTGGAAACAGCAAGAAAACAGATTCTCCCCAAGAACTTCTGAAAGGAATGAGTCCGCCAATACCTTGACTTCAGCCCTGTGAGACCTGGCTTTTGACCTCCAAAACAGTAAGTTAATAATATGTGTTGTTTTAAGCCACCAAGTCAGTGGTAATTTGATACAGAAGCAGTAGTGTATTAGTTCATTCTCATGCTGCTGTAACGAACTGCCTGAAACTGGGTAATTTATAAAGGAAAGAGGTTTTATTGACTCACAGTTCCGCATTGCTGGAGAGGTCCCAGGAAAGTTACAATCATGGCGGAAGGCAAAGGAGAAGCAGGATGGAGTGAGGGGAAGCAGGGGAAATGCCAGATGCTTATAAAACCATCAGATCTCGTGAAACTCACTCATTATCAATGAGAACAGCATTGGGGAAATTGCCCCCGGAATCCAATTACCTCCAACTGGTCCTGCCCTTGACACGTGGGGATAATGGGAGAGATTTGGGTGGGGACACAGAGTCAAACCATATCAAGCAGGAAATAGCTCTTCCATTGCCTCCTTCCTCAAGCAAGCCTTCTATTTTCATCTGTGAAGTACATTGGAATTCCAAGTAAGATTTCATTTGAAGAAGCAGGACTGCTGCTGAAAGCATTTGAAAAATACATTGCTAGATGGCAAAGTATTGTTTCAATGTTAAATTTACTGAAGTTGATAACTGCACTGGAGTTCTAAGAGAATCTCCTTATTCTTAGGAAATACACCCAGAAACATTTAGTGTAGTACATGGAACTTATTCTGAAATGGTTCAGAAAAATGTGTGTGCGTAATGTGCACATACATACATATATGAAGAGACAGAGTGATACATAAAACTGGTGGAAACATCTTCACAATAGGTAAATCTCAGTGAAGGCATATATATGCATGTTCTTCATGTTCTTACAACTTTTCTATAAATTTCAAGTTATTTCCAAATAACAAAGTGAAGAAGAAAACCTGTGATCCAATTTGATATGATTTGGTTATGTCCCCACCCAAATGTCACCTTGAAATGTAGCTCCCATAATTTCCACGTGTTGTGGGAGTGACACGGTGGGATGTAATTAAATCATGGTGGAGGTTCTTTCTTGTGCTTTTTCTCATGATAGTGAATAAGTCTCACGAGATCTGATGGTTTATAAAGGGGAGTTTCCCTACACATGCTGTCTCTTGCCTGCTGCCATGTAAGACGTGAGCTTGCTCCTCCTTTGCCTTCTGCTGTGATTGTGAAGCCTCCTCAGCCATGTGGAACTGTGAATCCATTAAACCTCTTTTTCTTTATAAATTACCCGGTCTCAGATATGTGCTTATTAGCAATGTGAGAACAGACACAACTTCTCTCCGGTTAGGGATGAGAACTTGGAAAGTCATAGGACCTCAGAAATAGTTTGTAGCTAAACTGAGACCACTGGCCTCTGATGTTAATGGAGTTTTTTGAGGCAAACACTCCTGGGAGTTGTAGTATATTAAACCAGTTTATTCTAAGGTGTTGATGACTTCCCAGGGGCTATTGTTCTGACTATAAGATTTTGGTTGCCCAATGGCTTTCTGACCGTAGGTGGAGCACGGAAATGATCTCAAAGGGTGACAAAAAGCCCAGAAACTTTCCAGTTTCTTCATGAGTCATCTTGTCCTAGAAACATCCCATCATGACATTATTTGCCACTATCCTGAGCATATAAAGGTATTGGAATTCACGAACTGTCTTTCCAGTGTCCCAGGGAAGACTCTGATCATTCATTCATTGATTTATTTAATCAATAAACATTTATTGAACACATGCTGTGTGGTCAGTTTATTATAAGTGCTAGTCACACAATAACAAATAATGTAGCATGAATAAGTGAGACAGTTTGCATGGAGCTTACATTTTAGGGGAGAGAAAGGATTAAGAAGTAAAACAAAAGAAAAATTTTGTTTAGTGGTAAAGAAGATAGTAAAAAAGGGTGTTATCATAAGACAGCAGTTCCCAGCTATTTTGATTGCATGCCTCTTTATCAAAACACTTTGAGCAGGCTGGACGTGGTGACTCATGCCTGTAACTCCAGTGCCTTGGTGAGGCTAAGGTGGGAGGATTCCTTGAAGCTAGGAGTTTGACACCAGGCTGGGCAACATAGTGAGACCCCATCTTTAACCCCCCAAAATTTTGAGCACTTACCGTAATACATGCACACATTTAGACATATGCATAAATAATTGTTTATACCTAATATGATGTACCATTGTACTAAGGCATTATAAAACACACAAAATAGAGATGTTATAAAAGTGGGGTGAAACATGACAGAGATGAAAATTCTATCACTTTCTTCTTGTTCCTCATTAGGTTATATTTTGCACCCCAGGGGGGTGTGCGGTGCTCTGAGGCCCCCTGAGGGAGAGGAAAGGGATCAGAATGGCCAAGGAAGGTATCTCCGGGAAGGAAAAGGAAAATAAAATATTGCAACCCCAAGCTCACTTGCTAAAGGGAAAGTTAAGCTTGGAAAACTGATTCAGTAAAACTACCTTCCTTTTGTTCCCAGACAGCTGTAATTTCACACGCTTACTTTATCTTATGTAAAATGTAGATCTACTGAGGGAGATGAATGCAAAATTGACTTTTCCCCCCACTCGGCTCTTTTCACATGTAAAATGTGGATTCAGTCAACACTCTTCAAAGCCTCACAATGATGTGACCACTTGCCTCACCGTCTACCCTCCCCCTCCTGCCCACTCTTTTCCCTTGAAATATTGAAGTTCACAAAATCCTCTTTGGAAAAAGCACAGGCCACAGATCTGACTGTAACTTGTGTTTCATTTTCCCAGGTGTGTCCTCAACCATGGCAAATTAAGCCTCTAAATCCACTGAGACTTGTCTCGGTCTCTTTTGGTTTACAGGGGAGATAGCATTTGCTTTGAGCCATAACCATGGAGAAGGAGTTGCCAAGAGGTCTTGGGGAGAAGCTTCTAAGTAGAGGGATGGGTAGTCACCAGACCCAGAGGAGGGAGTGGGCTTGGTGTTTCTGAGGAAGAGACAGAGGGTCAAGGTGGCGGAGCAGAGGTAATGCAAGGCAGAATAGCCAGAGTGCAATCTAAGAGGAAGGCAGAAGCCAGATCCAGGAGACCTGCAGGCCCTTCTGGGAGTGTGGATTTCATTCTAACATCCCAGGAAGCCATTAGAGGGCTCCCAGCAGGAAAATGATATAATCACTTGTATGTGTGTGTGTGTGTGTGTGTGTGTGTGTGTGTGTCTGTATATAGACATACACATATATATAGATACATACATATATATACATACAGATGTAGACACATACACATATATACATATATATTTTTTGGGTGGGGGAGAGGGACAGGGTCTTACTGTGTTCTCCAGGCTGAAGTGCAGTGGCACGATATACTCACTGCAGCCTAAAACTCCTGGGCTCAAGCCATCCTCATGACTCAGCCTCCTGAGTGACTGGGACAAAAGGTGCACACCACCACGACTGGCTAACTTTTAATTTTTGTAGAAATAGAGGTCTTGCTATATTGCCCAGGCTGGTCTCGAACTCCTGGCCTCAAGGGATCCTCCCACTTTGGCCTCCCAAAGTGCTGGGATGACAGGCATGCACTACTGCACTTAAACCATATATACATTTTAAACAATTTTACCAGCTGCTCTTAGAGAAGACATTGTAGGCTCGGGAGCAGAAATAGGGAGAACAGACAGAGCTTTCTGCAATAGTCTGGGTGGGAGATGATGGTGGTTTGAATTAGGGGTGGCAGAGGAGCAAGAGGGGAGCGAATGGATTGGGATCTATTTTGGAGGGAGAGTTGACAGTTTAGGTGGGCTGTGAAGGGGTGAAGGGTCGGGGCTCCTTCTGGATTTCTGGCCCGAGTAACTGGGTGAAAAGGGGTGCCCTTCACTGACATTGGAACTCGGGGTGAAGGACGGGCTCAATGCCAATCCTGATGGGAAAGAGAACAGGTGGACTCTTTTTTTTTTTTTTTTTTTTTTTTTTGAGATGGAGTCTCGCTCTCTCACCCAGGCTGTAGTGTAGTAGCGCGATCTCGGCTCACTGCAATTTCCGCCTCCCCAGTTCAAGCGATTCTCCTGCCTCAGCCTTCTGAGCTGGGATTACAGGTACGGGCCACCACACCCAGCTAATTTTTTTTTTTTGTATTTTTAGTAGAGACGGAGTTTTACCATGTTGGTCAGACTGGTCTCGAACTCCTGACCTTGTGACCTGCCAGGTGGACTCTTATATGTATGACTGTGTATACACATGCAGGGAAAGTCAGGACTGTGGGTGTACATGTGAGCATTGTGGAGGAGACAGGTGGAGGCTTCTGGGCACGGCTGGCCTGTGCATGGTGTCAGAGAGCAGTGTGTAAGTAGCAGGGGTCAGCACGGGAACCCAGGACAGGAGAAAGCTGCAGAAAGATAGCGAAACATCACTAGACAGGCACTGCACCCTCATTCAAATTTTGCCCCCATTCAGTCGAAATTGTTTTGCGTTGTGAAGTGATATAGCTTTATTGCTGCAGCAGCCTCGGGGTTCTGGAGCTGGGAGGCTCAGAGGACCTTTGCTATGGAAGAATGTCAAGTTCACTGTCTGGCAGCAGGTGGCTGGCTCAGAAACCTCTGCATGCAGGAGCCCACAATGGTCCCTGAGGAGGCACTTGTGCAGCGCGCCCGGACTCTCCTCCCTGACTCCTCTCTTCCTCTGCATTGCAGCTGGTTCCCAGGGCCTGGAGCTCATGACACCTTGACAAATGATGCAGCCCAGCAAAGCAAATCACTATTCCAGCAAGAGAGACGTAGGCTTCTCCAGGAGGGCCAAACGCATTTTCACACGTTTGTCTGTAGAGCTGGTACACTGCCCAGTGACAGATTCCTGCAGTAAGCAATAGCATTTGATTTTCTTATAATAGCACTTAATATGTCTTTTTTTTTTTTTTTTTTTTCTGGAGACAGGGTCTCACTCTTGCCCAGGCTGGAGTATAGTAGTGAGATCATAGCCCCCTGCAGCCTCCAACTCCTGGGCTCAAGCGATCCTCCCATCTCAGCCTCCCAAAGTGCTGGGCCTACAGGCATGAGCCCATCCTGTCTGGCCCAGTATTCTCATCTTAACTTAAACATTATTTTCTGCTAACTCCAAGTTTTAAGACAAAGTTTTGCTCCTTTCTAATGAATTGCAGATTGAAGACTCATCTCTGAAGCCACCTATGACTTGTAAGTTCCTACTTCAAGATTTCACCTTTTTGAGGCCCAACCAATACATACCTTCCATGTATTGATGTATGTCTTTGCCGACAACTCCTGCCTCCCTAATATGTGTAAAACCAAAGTGTAATCTGACTGCCTTGGGACCACCTACTCGAAGCTTCTTGGGTTTGGGTTTTCCCTGGGCCATAGTCACTCACACGGGCTCAGAATAAACCTCTTTAAAACATTTTACAGAGTCTGATTTTTCCATTAAAAAGTTCAAAATACTAATTTTTGAGCTAGCTCCCAGGCATCTAATTAACTGGATACTGGAGGCCCAGGGTTGGCAAGGACCCAAACGAAGACTGAGGGCATCTTTCTTTGCTGAGCCTGAACCCCCATAACTTCCCGCAACACCTCCTAAGATAGGAAGCTCGCGGCCATAATCTTCAGGTGTTTCTCACTTTAGAAAATTCTTCCTTAATCCAAGGCAAAATTCTGCCTCTTGTCATTTCCATTTATTGATCCTGATTCTGTCCTCTAGATAGGAAACAAAACAAAGCTTTTTCGCCATGAAAGCTTCGGAGGAAGTATTCAGTGTTCTTCATAATCTTCAAGAGCTAAACCTTTTTTTTTTTTTTTTTTTTTTTTTTTTCACACAGTGTCTCACTCTGTCACTCAGGGTGGAGTGCAGTGGTGTGATTTCAGCTCACTGCAACCTCCACCTCCCCGGTTCAAGCAATTCTCATGCCTCAGCCTCCTGAGTAGCTGGAATTACAGGTGCATGCCACCACGCCCAGCTAATTTTTGTATTTTTAGTAGAAACAGTTTCACCATGTGGACAAACTGGTCTTGAACTCCTGATCTCAAGTGATATGCTGCCTTGGCCTCCTGAAGTGCTGGAATTACAGCATGAGCCACCACCCCCAGCCCAGCTAAACCTTCTTGAAGCTAAATGTTCCCAGGTCCTCTGATGGCTCTTCTGATTATGGCATTTTAGAAGTTTGTCCTTCCGGTCACAGCGTGGGGCCAGGCTGGCCTTAGCTGGTAATGTAGGAAGAGGGGGACCAGATCTGCCCCCCTGGGGACCCAGGTGGTATGGACAGGAGGTGCCTATCTGCAGGGCAGAACGCAGGCCACAAGGGGTAATAATGGCTAACATTGATCAAGTGACCAGTATGTGCCAGGATTCAGCTAATTTTTTTTTTTTTTTTTTTTTTTTTGAGACAGAATTTTGCTCTTGTTACCCAGGCTGGAGTGCAATGGCACGATCTCAGCTCACCACAACCTCCGCCTCCCAGTTTCAAGCGATTCCCCTGCCTTAGCCTCCTGAGTAGCTGGGATTACAGGCATGCACCACCACGCCTGGCTAATTTTGTGTTTTTAGTGGAGACGGGGTTTCTCCATGTTGGCCAGGCTGGTCTCGAACTCCTGACCTCAGGTAATCTGCTCACCTGAGCAGTGCTGGGATTACAGGCATGAGCCACTGCGCCCTGCCTCAGCTAATTTAATGATCTCAACAAGCCATTCGTCCTTATTCCCACTCAGCAGATGATGAGACAGAGGCATGAAGAGGTTAAGTAACTTGCCCCAGGTAACAGAGCCAGGATGTGGCAGAACCAAATACAAATTTCTCTGTTCTCTCCAGGTCCCCTCTGCTAACTGCAATGCCCCTGCAGCAACAACAGATGGTGGCCAATGGATTACTCAGAAATGGGGGGTGGATGGGAGGACTCTCAGTGGCCTCCACATTCTCACTGCCTGCTTATAAACTCAGACTTGATTCAAGGCCTCCTGGGACTCAAGACCCACTTTGCAGAGCTCAGGAGTTGATGTCACCCAGCAGGAAGCTGGAACTAGAGCAAGGGCTGCTTGGGAGGAGCTGGGATACAGAGGGAGGGGCTGTCAGTGTAAGTGGGAAGCCCAGAGAAACCTCACCACTGCCAGAGGAGGGAAGGGTGGGGATGCACCCTGGTTGCTCCTCTCCTCCTCTCTTCCAAGCTTCTGTTTGTTACTTGCACTGGCAATAGGGCCTAGGAAATGTTGTCTGCAGGGATCACCACCTGTGACAGGAGCAGAGCAGAGAAACAAATCTTGGAGCAAATAGGCAAATGACTGGCACATTTGCAAATAGGTTTTGCTGAGACCTCCAGAAAAGAGGTCTCAGCAAAGCAGGTTGCGGAAAGACCGTCCCATTGGGCCAAGGTAGTCATGAATGGATCCTCGGACCAGAACATGTCCACTGGGGCACCCTTTGTCTTTTTTATTTTATTTATTTATTTATTTTTAAGCATTTTGACCTCCTGGGTTCAAGAAATCCTCCTGCTTCAGCCTCCTGAATATCGGGATTACAGGCATAAGCCATCATGCCCAGCCATTTTTTTAAAATACATTTAAAAATTACCATCCTTCATCATTTATTACCATTTTTAAAATTTATTATCATTATATAAAGAAAGATATTTTGTACAATAGGAAAAACAAGTGAAGTAAAGATATTTTAGGATGAATAAAAACTGATAAATCCCTTATAGCATGTCTGCACTTGAAAAAACCTAAAGGAAGTCCTTTATACTGAAGGCCGGTTATACCAAAGGGAAACAGAAATAGCAATCATGTGAATACATATGTAATCTACATTTTCTCTTTTTAAAATAGTTTTATTGAGATATAATTGATATGCAAATACCTACATAATCTAGTGTGTACATTTTGATGAGTTTGGACATATGCATGCACCTGTGATGCCATCGCCACAGTTGAGGTAACAAATACATCCATCACCTCCAAAAGTTTCCTTTTGTCCCTTTGCTTTTTGTGTGTGTGTGTGGTGATAACACTTAAAATGAGAACTACCCTCTTACATTTTTTTTTGGTTTTTGAGACAGGGTCTCACTCTGTTGCCCAGGCTGGAGTGCAGTGATGCAATCCCAGTTCACTACATCCTTGAACTCCTGAGCTCAAGTGTTCCTCCTGTCTCAGCCTTCTGAGTATCTGGGACTACAGGTCTGTGCCACTATGCCTGGCCTCCCAAAGTAGTAGGATTCCAGGCTTGAGCCACTACACCTGGCTGTCTCTTAAATATTTAAAAACACCTCCAGCTTGAGTGAGAGGCTTGTGTCCTCTGGGCAGTCACAGATGAGAAGAAACAGGACATCTGGTGCATCTCCTCAGTCCTGGGGGAACCCGTGTTGTTCTCTCTGTGAAAAAAGCAAAGCAGAGAAATCTGGTTAGACCACAATTGTTCCATGAAGTTCTGAGGAAGTCCTGGAATATTTGGACCCTCTTTAGGGACTCTGATATTCCCTGAGCTATGCTTCTAAGTGGCTGATAAATATGAAGAGATTGATTCCTTCACTTAAAAAGTATTTATTCAGCCTGGACAACATAGCGAGATCCTGTCTTTATGAAAAATATTTTTTAAAATTAGCTGGGAATGCTAGTTCATGCCTGTAGTCCCAGCTACTCAGGAGCCTGAGGCAAGAGGATCACTTGAGCCCAGGAGGTCAAGGCTATAGTGAGGTAGGACTGCACCTCTGCACTTCAACTTGAGCAACAAAATGATACCCTGTCTCAAAAAAAAAAAAAAAAAGGATTTATTGTAAGTGGAAGGCCTCTCTTAGTATTGGGTGTAGTAGAACTCTCTTGATGGCTAATTTTATCTGTCAACTTGGCTGGGCCATAGTGCCCGTATAGTTGCTTGAACATTATTCTAGATGTTTCTGAAAGGATGTTTTATTGGATGAGATTGACATTTGAATTAGTGGACTTTGAGTGAACCTGATTACAATCCAGAATGTGGATGGGCCTTGTCCAATCAGTTGAAAGCCTGCGTAGAACAAAGACTGATCTGCTCTGAGCAAGATGGAGAGTTCTGCCACCAGACAGTCTTTTGACTTGAACTGAAACATCAAGTTCTTCCCTGAGTCTCCAGCCTGCTGGCTCACCCTACAGATTTTGGACTTGCACCTCCACAATTTCTTTTTTATTTTTTTTATTTTTTATTTATTTATTTATTTTTTTTGAGATGGAGTCTCGCTCTGTCGCCTGGGCTGGAGTGCAGTGGCTGGATCTCAGCTCACTGCAAGCTCCGCCTCCCAGGTTTACGCCATTCTCCTGCCTCAGCCTCCCGAGTAGCTGGGACTACAGGCGCCCACCACCTCGCCCGGCTCGTTTTTTTGTATTTTTTTTGGTAGAGACGGGGTTTCACTCTTAGCCAGGATGGTCTCAATCTCCTGACCTCGTGATCCGCCCGTCTCGGCCTCCCAAAGTGCTGGGATTACAGGCTTGAGCCACCGCGCCCGGCCCACAATTTCTTAAAGGCAGTCTCTCTCGCTCTCTTCTCTCTCTCTTGCCATACACACATGCGTGTGCACACACACACACACACACACAATTCGTTCTGTTTCTCTGGACAATCCTGGTCAATACACCTCTGATAAGGATTTTTTTAAAAATTATTTATTTATTTATTTTAGAGACAGGGAGAACAAGCGTGAGCCTCCTTGTGGTTTTGGTCTCTGATGAGAGGTGGCTTCACCTCTGTTAACCCCACCCTGGGTCTGTCTTTTTACATTTCTCAGGTTGTTGAGGTTCTAAGAGGCCCAGGTCTCTCAGCTTGCCCTGCTCTGACTCAGCCTCCTCATCTGCTTGTCCACAATAGAGTCTAGACCAAGTCAAATTAGTAAGAAGGATGAGATAGAGACATATTATGTTAGCAAATGTTGGTAGAGAACTTGCCCTGCCACCAAGGTGTTTGCCTTTTTGGTTCCAGTTGGGCTTGGTTAAGGCAGAAAACCCACCTTTATTTAACACTGGTTGCTTGGGTTAGGTTAAACAATTGCGTTATTGTGGTTCACTTTGTAATAAATTGAGGTGAGTTATTTCAGCATGTTGACAAACTGGGTCTGATGATACCTACATATGTAGTTCTAGATAAAAGTTAGTGTGACAAAAGGATTTTTATCACAAAACTCTTTTTATGCTAAATATGTATTTTGCCCAAAAAACCAGTGACAACTTTTAATCCAACATAATAATTCACTGTCATACAAAGTCTTATAAGTTATTAATGTGCTGTATCTACATCTTTATTCAGGAATCATAAACACCCTAAGAGACAGGCAGGATGTGTATAGTTAACTCTGTCTTACCAA
This sequence comes from Rhinopithecus roxellana, assembly GCF_007565055.1. Lineage (NCBI taxonomy): Eukaryota > Metazoa > Chordata > Mammalia > Primates > Cercopithecidae > Rhinopithecus > Rhinopithecus roxellana. Next base: position 41,944,169 of record NC_044554.1, read on the forward strand.
GAAGGAGAAGTAATCACTGGGTCTGAAATATGAAGCTCCCTTCTCTCTTCTGGCATTCTTTCAGTTTCTTGGTGTTTGATTTTCATGAATAATAATATTTTCCCACCAAACTGCCTGGTTTTGCAATATATACCCTCATGGAAATAGGGTACATCTTCACCTAATCTTTGGCCTGATATAGACATGGCCTGGAATGCATACTGACTCTCCTATGTTCTGCAGGTGTAGGAGAAAATCCTCGTTATATAAATTTTTGTCCAGCTCTAGGAGATGAGAAAAGGACTCCAGTACTCCAAAGTGAGTATCAGTCTCACTGTGCATCAGAATCACCTGGGAGTTCTAAAAATGATACATGTCTGGGTCCCACCCCAGTGATTTGTTTTCGATTGGTGTTACTTTTAAGTTCTCCAGGTGATACTCACATGCAGACAGAATTGGGTACCACTGGGCTAAAATAGGATCCATTTTACGTTTGGTCACCAGTTAAGGAAGCATCCCCTTTCCAGGTATTGGACATTAGGAGCATTATTTCTCCTCAACAACAGCATTGGCTGCTCCTTATACTTAAACTCTTTCTCCACTGGGTCTTCTGCAGTGTGCCTGATTCCCATGGGTGAAATCAGAGAGGATGTCATCTGCTCTCACTTAAGAACTGAGTTATAGCCAAAACTGAATTACAGCCTTCACTGGGGGGACAATGTGAGATAACAAATCCTCAGGGCGCTTGCCAGGGAAATGGAGACTGGGTTGATGGCTGCTACAAATAATACACGTAAGCCCCCTCATCTATGTCCCATCTGGGATCTTAGGAGTTTGCTTTGTATGGGGGACCCTGAAGGGGCAAGCCAGGCTGCTGGTCTGGGAGGGATGAATCACATTCTGGGTTGCTGTCATGGCGGCTTGTCCCGGGCCTGGCTCTTAACAGACCCCGAAGCATTGGTCCAGTGTGAGGGAGCACAGGGGAAGAAACAATGTCCGTGGGGGACACCCACAGGGAGTTGTGAGTTCGCTCTGGGCCTTGTGAATTTCTTGATCTTTCTTTATCATCATCATCCCGTAATCAGAGCTTAATGCTGTTCAGTGTTCAATGCCTCTCTCTGCATGTGAGTATCACCTGGAGAACTTAAAAGTAACACCAATCAAAAACAAATCACTGAGGTGGGACCCAGACATGTATCATTTTTTAGAGCTCCCAGGTGATTCTGATGCACAGAGAGATTGATATTCACTTTGGAGTGCTGGAGTCCTTTTCTCATCCTCCCGAGCTGAACAAAAATTTATACACAGAGGAAGAGGAGCAAGTGATCCTTCTCAGAGGAAGCAACATATGAACTGGACTTTGGAGGCTAAGCAGCAGATCATAGAGGCTAAGATGGGAGGAAATGAGAGCCTGCTAGTCCAAGGGCAAAACAATTTCTCTCCTTACACTCACATATCATCAACTCAGTGCAGGAGAAGTAGGGAATTGGTCAATTTGGACCCATGCAAAAGGTTTGGCAGGCATTTGGGTTTTCTCGGATGCCATATGTAGCTGTCCCAGTGGACACCTGGGAACACTGAGCAGTTGCAGATACTACAGAAAGGACCAGGGGACACCCACAGGGCCTTGTGAGTTCACTCTGGGCCCTGTGGATTTCCTGGTCTTTCTTTATCATTATCATCCTGTAATTAGAACTTAATGCTGTTCAGTGTTCAAGGGTGTCATTGTCTCATAATTTTGTGAAGTGAACAGAATGGGGATCACTGTCACCATCTGACTGATACAGAAACTGAGGCGTTTTGATTGATGTTACTTTTAAGTTCTCCAGTATTACCTGGAGAACTTAAAAGACATGGCCAAGGAATAATAGAATGGCAACTAGAAACCTAATTCTGGACTCTGAACACCAAGGGTTTCCTAAGTGTTACCCAACCAGTCTGGGTCTGTTAGCCTGAGTGCAATGGAAAGCCAAACATAGAAGCATCAGGTTTTTGCATTGAGAAAGGTTTATTGCAAGCCAACGGGCAAGGAGACAGGAGGAAATGCTCAAATCTGTCTCCCCGAGCTGGGGATTGGGACAGGTTTTATAGTCAGAGGGTAACGAGACGTAATCTGGTTGGATCTTGCAATGAGATGATGCCAGGAGGCGTGATCTGATTGGATTTTGCAATGGGGTGATGCCAGGGCTGGATCTGATTGGATCCTGGATCCTGCCATGCTGTGTCCATTGTATAATTCAGTCCCTGATCCTCAATTCAAGCCCTTAGGTTCCATCCATGTATGCACACTTGGTTCATCTGGCATGCTCAGGTTATCTGACTTTCAACTTGGCAGCCACAGGAACTGAAAAACAACCTAGAACTTTGTTACATAAAAGTTGAACCAGATTGGTCTGATGAGGTTACATGGACTCCTTTTTAGACCTCAGATACATTTGTGAATGGGGTTAAAATATCTTTCAGAGACATTACCATCAAGACATCCATACTTTGGCCCTGTGGTTCACTGACAACACAGTAAAATGCGTACTATGATCTGTTCTGAGCACCTTAGTCTACTAATTAATTTCATCTTCACAATATCTCCATTTTACAGATGAGGAAACTGATGCATAGGGGTTGAATAACTCCCCACGGAAGAACCCTGCTGTTCATCATGCTGCCTGGATACAGCAGGGGCTTAAGAATCAGACAAATATGAATGAGAGTCTGGTGTTGCTACAGGTTTGCTACAATGATGTGCCCATTTGAGCCTGCAGGTCTGCAGTTATGGACAAGGTGGACTAGGGCAATGCTGTTGTGAAGGTAAAATGAGGTCACTTCTGCAAAGCACCCAGAACAGTGTCAGGGACCTGGTAGCATTCCATCGGCATTAGGGTAGTCTTTTTTTTTGAAGAGTCTCGCTGTCACCCAGGCTGGATGGAGTGCAGCGGCGCGATCAACGGCTCACTGCACTGCTCCGCCTCCCGGGTTCACGCCATTCTCCTGCCTCAGCCTCACGAGTAGCTGGGACTACAGGTGCCCACCACCACGCCCGGCTAATTTTTCATATTTTTAGTAGAGACAGGGTTTCACTGTGTTAGCCAGGATGGCCTCGATCTTCTGCCCTCGTGATCCGCCCAGCCTCGGCCCCCCAAAGTGCTGGGATTATAGGTGTGAGCCACCGGGCCCAGCTGGATTAGGGTAGTCTTACTGAGCAGGTCAGAGGGGACAGAAGCAGGAGGTGTGATTGCTGGGGAAGGCTTCTCTGGCTCAACAACGTGATCATGCCCTTCTCAGGGCCTGTGTCATCCACCATGTTGTACTCTGCAAAAGCTGCTTCCGTGGCCCATGCAGAACATTAATGGCCATGTGGCATTTAAAAAAATGGCCATGGCGGAACCAGCAGCAGCTGAGGAGTCAGGGAACAATACATTAAATCATGCTTCCATCTTATATGGCTTCATGGTGACCTCCCAGGAACACATTTCAATATAGATAATTTACCCGGTAAAGGGATATTGAGCCCACCACTAGGAGCTGCAGGGATAATAATAAATTCTTTATTTTGTGAATCAAAGGGAGGCATCCCATAATAAAAGTGAGAACCCTAGGACCAGGAGCCTGGAGTTCTGGGCCCCTGTCCTTAGTTGGCCACAAGGCAGCAACCCTGAGCCTCTTTGTCCTGTCTGCTCAGGACAGAAAAATCTCAGAAATATTTCCTCAACATTGTCTTACCTCTTGTGCACATCTCCACAGACATTGAGCACTTGGACAAGTCAGACAAACCGCTAGTGGTTTGAGTGGCATTTCACACCCACAGGCACATGCACACGCATGTGTCAGAGAAAGAAAAGTGTTACTTTGAACAGATAAAAATAATTCAAGTGATTTTTCAATCCAAGGGAAGCTAGAGGCAAGTGGACAGGAGGGCATAGTGGAAATGATAAGTGCCAGAGCTCCTGCCTTGGAAACATTAACTGTCTCCTTGGGATGGCTTGGGCAGAGGAAGCAGCTACTATGCAATGAAAGGAGCTGGGATTTGTTCTTGCCATGGGCTCTGCAAACCTACCTCCTTTTGTGTCAGGCTAGGTTGGCTTCCCAGGCCCAAAGATCATTTTCTCTTCTTTCATCAGGACAGCCTCACTCTTGTTGAGCTGGACTCCTCTTGCTGGGCCACCATGCCAGACCCAGTGACGTCTGACCCAGCCCTTCACTTCCAGCACTTGCTCAACTTCAGGTTGTCTTCTGCTCTTGAGAGGCTGTTTTCATTGTTACCACTGCACAGAGCTGAAAGTGTGTGGCATCTCTCCCCTCTTTTGCTCCTGCTCTGGCCAGGTGACGTGACTATTCCCACTTCACCTTTTACCATGAGTTAAAGCTCGCTGAGGCCTCCCCAGAAGCCAGGCAGATGCCGGCGTCATGCTTCCTAAACGGCCTGCAGAACCGTGAGTGAATTAAACCTCTGTTATTCATAAATTACTCAGTCTCAGGTATTCTTTTATAGCAATGCAAGAATGGCCTTGCACACAGTGTCTCACTCTATCACCTAAGTTGGACTGCAGTGGTCAGGAGCTGAATGACAGAGTCTACAGGGCTAGCCAGCCACATCGATCTCAGCTAGGAAATAAACAACCTGAGAAATGAAAAACTGTCCATCTCCATATTAAAATTTAAAGAGCCTTAAATTCTAACCATACCTCCATTATGAAAGAGAATATGTTCCACAACACATTTTGTGGTCACAAATGTATACTGGTGGCATAGAAATTCACCTTAGGGCACAAGAATTCCCTCTCTCCTTTCCTTCTTTCTTCCATTTGGAAATATTTCTCAAGTACCTATTGCAAGGAAGAAACTCAAAGAGACTCATACAGGGGTTGGAGAGAGAGAAGACAGAGCCTGTGCTCCCTAGTGGGAGATACAGAAACACAAACCAAGTATTCCAAGATGGTGCATTAAGTCCTATAACAGAGGAAAAACAAGAGGCCACAGGACAAGGACAGGGGACATCTTACTCAACCGCAAAATGAACAGGGGAGCAGGGTCAGCAAAAATTATAGAGGAGGAGATGGTTGACCTGAGCTTTGAGAACAAGGAAAGGCATGGGGTAAGCTTTCCAGACAGAAGGCGCACAAAGCAATAAGCCAGAGAGGGCGGTGCTGCAGCCACATGCAATAAGACCTGCAAGGCTGGAGCTCAGTGTGCAACCTGGACCACATCCAAAATGGATACATGGGTTGGACAGAGCTTCATCGATTCAGAGCACCATGCAAAGAGATTGGAGCTTTACCTGGAAGGCTCTCTGGAGCTGTGTCAGTCCAGGTCCAGTTGGGAAGACTACAGACTCCCACTAGGTATTTCAAACGAGGGTATTTAATACAAGGAATTGGGTTGGGTACGGTGGCTCATGCCTGTAATCTTAGTGCTTTCAGAGGCTGAGGAGGGAGGATTGCTTGAGGCCAGGAGTTTGAGACCAGCCTGGGCAAACTAGTGAGACTCTGTCTCTGCAAAAAATAAAAACATAAGCTGGACTACTACACAAGCCTGTAGTCCCAGCTACTAGGGAGGCTGAGGTTGGAGGCTTCCCTGAGTCCAGGAGTTCAAGGCTGTAGTGAGTGAACCATGATCGCACCACTGCTCTCCAGCCTGGGCGACAGAGTGAGACCCTGTGTTCAAGGCCATTCTTGCATTGTTATAAAGGTATACCTGCAAGTGAGTACTTTGTAAAGGAAAAATGTTTAATTGGCTCATGGTTCTGAAAGTTGTACGGGAAGGATGACGCTGGCATCTGCTTGGCTTCTGGGGAGACCTCAGGGAGCTTTTATGCAGTGTGGCAGGCTGGCATAAAAAAAGGAGATGGGATGTCACATGGCCAGAACAGGAGCAAAGGAGGGCAGAGATACCACACACTTTCAAACAATCAGATCATGTGAGAACTCACTCACTATCTTGAGGACAGCACCAAGCCATGAAGGATCCAAGCTCATGACCCAAACACCTCCCGCCAGGCCCCACCTTCAACACTGAGGATTACAATTCAACATGGGACTTAAAGGGGACAACATCCAAATGTTATCACCCTGTCTCTAAAATTTAAGAGAAAAATCTCTCACATCAATCCTATCTATTATCTATCATCTATCTATCTATCTATCTATCTATCTATCTATCTATCATCTATCTTATCTATATCTATCAATCTATTCTATCTAATCTATCATATCTATCTATATAATCTATCATATATGAATCTATCATATGAATCTATCGTATCTATCTATCCTATCATCTGTCTATCATCTATCCAGTCTATCGTCTATCCCTATCTATCATATCCATCATCTATCTATCTATCATCCACCTATTATCCTATCATCTCTATCATCTCTGTATGTATGTATGTATCTATCTATCTATCATCTATCTATCTCTTTCATCAATCAATCAACCAATCAATCAATCATCTATTGAATTAGTTACCCATTTGCTGGAGGGGCTAGAAGAGTAGAAACGAATGGTGGAAACTCGAAGATAAAAACTGTAGAACATGGCTACCAGCTGCAGGGCTTGGGGAACAAAAGGAAGAGTTTTCATGAGGACCTAGAGGCTCAGAGGAGGGGTGCACAGAGTGAGTGCTCAAACCTCTGAAGAGGGGTTGCTGCCCAACTGGTGCTGGTGTCTCAGAAGCCACATGTTGGGCTGGTTCTGGAAGGGTCAAGAGAAACCACACAACTGCCACATGGGGCTCAGTGTCACTGCTTGTGAAACTCTGTCCCCAAAGAATTAAAGAAACCAGTGACTGATACAAAATTCTTGAACTTGCAGGATGGCAGATAAGAAAAGAGACAACTTGCTGAAATGCTGAAACTCCCTCTGTTTGTGAGATTTAAAAACTGGTTAAAATCAGTTAGAACCAATATGCCCAAATTGAGGTCTGTACAGAATGTGCTTGCTGATGTCACAGCCTGATTTCCACCCCGTGTTTCACACTAACTCCCCCTGAATTTTCGCTGACTCCCCCCAAAGTTGCACATGTGACCCACAAGAAGACACGAAGAGATAACTGTGCATGCCTGAGGACTTTCGAGACCTCCCCTTTCCTTCCATTAATCAACTGCTAACCCCAGAATCTACCCACTAAGACTTTTCTGATAAAATTACTTCCTTGGCTGGGCGCCATAGCTCATGCCTGTAATCCCAGCACCTTGGGAGGTCAAGGAAGTAGGATCACTTGAGCCCAGGAGTTTGAGACCACCCTGGGTAACACAGCGAGGTCTCATCTCTATAAATTGTTTTTTAAAAACATTAGAAGAGTGGTGCTTGCCTGTGGTCCCAGCTACTTGGAAGGCTGAAGCAGGATGATGGCTTGAGCCCAGAAGGTGGAGGCTGGTGTGAGCTATGATCACACCACTGCACTCCAGCCTGGGCAGCAGAGCAAGACCCTGTCTCAGAAAAAAATTACTGCCTTAAAGCCAGCACAAGGAGGCAGATTTGAGCTGGACTCCTATCTCCTTGTTAGTCAGCTTGTAATAAAAAGCTTTCCTTTTCTCAAAGACCTGATGTCATAGTATTGGGTTCTAGTGTATCAGGAAGCGAGTCCTTTTTGCTTGGTAACAATTGGGCAAAGCTGATGGGAGCAGCAGGTGCACAAGAAAGAGAAAGGCCCTTTTCCTCATATACAGCCTCATGGGAAGTTGGCTGGCAAAGCAGAAATGTGATCTGCAGAGCCTCAGCCAAAGCATCCCAGAGCAGAATCCAGAAGGTGGGTGTGAAGCTGAGAGATAATAGCTAAAGCGTTGGGCATTTGGGTTTTGAGGAGGCCACTCTGGATGCAGTGTAGGGAATGAATTGGATGGGGAGGGAGGCCAGTGAAGAGGCAGATGTCCTACCCCAGGAGGAGATGGTGAGAACCTAGGGGAAGGGTGAGAAGAGGTGAATGAACTTGGGGCTCAAACCACTCAGTGGGTGTGGCCGAGAAGTGTTACCAGAAAAGGGTCTTGATCCAGACCCCAAGAGAGGGTTCTTGGATCTCATGCAGGAAGGAATTCAAGGTGAGTCACAGAGTGCAGTGAGAAGAGACGGTTTATTGAAAACCACTCCGTTAGAGAGTAGGATGTCCTCAGAAAGCAAGAGGAAGAATGCCCTACCCTTGTTTTTAAGTTTTTCTTATACAGGAGTCTTGTCTATGTAAAGACTACGCTAAGCTGTGTCTGTGTGCACATGGGCTGACAGCTGACGAAATTTATTATTCTATTGATTTAAAGACACTTATCTGTATTAGTCTGTTCTAGTATTGCTATAAAGAAAAACCTGGGACTGGGTAATTTATAAAGAAATAAGCTTTAATTGGTTCACTGTTCCACAGGCTGTAAAGGAAGCATGATGCTGGCTTCTGCTTGGGTTCTGGGGAGGCCTCAGGAAACTTACAATCATGGAGGAAGAGGAAGGAGAAGCAGGCACCTCTTACACAGGGAAGGAGTAAGAGAGGGTGTGGGAGATGTGACACACTTGTAAACGATCAGATCTAATGATAACCCACTCACTACCATGAAAACAGCACTGAGGAGACGGTGCCAAACCATTCATGAAAGATCCAACCCCATGATCCAATCACCTTCAAACAGGCCCCACCTCCAACACTGGGATTACAATTGAACATGAGATTTGGGTGGGGACAGAGATCCAAACCGTATCACTATCCGTGACATTTCAGTGTGTAAATACATCAAAGCATTAACTGTAATGATCTTGAAAGCATATATTTTTATGAGTTTGGAGACATCTGGACTTTCTGTTGTTGCAGGAGTTTGTCCTTGCAGGCATTGCTAAGCTGCTCCCTTAGCTGCAAACGTCTTAGAACCATGGGTCATGACTGGCAAGGAATGTGCCTTGTTAGTCTCAAGATGCAATTGAACTGGAAATGGCATTACTCCGCCTCTTGTAAGCTCCTGCTTCCTTAACAGAAGGAGAGATGAGAATCAAGGGCGAACTCTGCACACCTACATGGGCAGGATGAGCAATGTAGTACTGTTTCCAGCGTTAGTGCACATAGCAGGAAAATAAAGAATAAGAAAAAAATGGAGGAGAAAGGAGAAGAAGGATACAGTCATTCTACCTCTGCTTGTCAACTGCTAAGAACAGGAAGGTCATTTCTTTGCAAGACATACCATTCTAATGTTAGCTATAAATGCTAACAACTTTGCCCTTTTACAGAAGAAATAACTGCCTTTCCATAATTTCTACACACAGGCCCTAATGCTGTCCTCTGGAGTGACACAGAGGTTTATCTCCCACCAGACAAATATTTGAAGACAATAGTTGGCAAAAAGAATGAATAAGAGGTGTGTAAAGCATTGTAATTCAACAGAAAAAAGCCTGGAATATTTGGTTTGGGGCCAAAAGCAGCACTCACTAAGCAGGTGTTAATAGCAGGCTTGTGGCTTGAGACCAAAGGGATAAGTTGACAGATGTCTCAGATTCTAGACAGGGACTTTTCTGGGAGGGTGCTGGGCCTCCTGGAATAATGGAATTCCCCTGGAGGCTACATCAGTCTCTGTGTTATTTTGTTTTGTTTAGAGATAGGGTCTTGCACTGTTGCCCAGGCTGGAATGTAGTGGTGCCATCATAGCTCACTATAACCTTGAACTCGTGGGCTCAAGCGACTCTCCCACCTCAGCCTCCCAAGTAGCTCTAGGAAAGCAGGTGGAGGTTTGTGCAGCAGAGTGAGAATACCAGGAGATGCGTGGGGAGATCGGAGAGAGTCCCAAGGGTTCCCAAGGGAGATCAGTTAATATGTGCTTGTTGAGAGAATGAAGAACTGAAGACTCTTTGGTCAAGAACAGAGGGCTTTCCAGGTGCAGTGGCTCATACCTATAATCCCAGTGCTTTGAGAGGCTGAGGTGGGAGTATCTCTTGAGTCCCAGGAGTTCAAGACCAGCCTGAGCAATGTAGCGAGATCCTATCGCTACAAAAATTTAAAAATTAGCTAGGTGTGGTGGTGCACTCCTGTAGTCCCAGTTACTTGGGAGGCTGAGGTGGGAGGATCCCTTGAGCCCAGGAGTTTGAGGTTATAGTGAGCTATGATGGCACCGCTACACTCCAGCCTGGGTGACAGAACAAGACACTGTCTCTAAACAAAACAAAATAACACAGAGGACTGAGGGAATGCCTTCCTCATTGGGGAAGTGACAGAGACCAAAGGAGACATAAACCCCACCCAATGTCACCTTGCATGATCAGGTGACTGGGCCAGAGGAGACCCCGGAAAGACAACCCATGTGCCTGTATCCATGGATGATGCAAATAATTGAGATTGTGGAAGGCAAAAGACTCTGGGGAATGACAATGATAAAAAATAATAAAACTGATGAATACCTTGTATTAGTTTGCTAGGGTTGCGATAACAAAATGCTGCAGGCTGAGTGACTTGAAGAACACAAATTTATTTTCTCACCATCCTGAATGCTAGAAGTTCGAGATTAGGGTGTCAGCAGGGTTGGTTTTTACTAAGGCCTCTCTCCGTGGTTTGTAGTTGACCATCTCCTCCTTTTATCTTCACATGATCTTCCCTTTGTGTGTCTGGGTCTTAATCTCTTCTCGTAAGGACAACAGTCATATTGGATGAGGCCCTGCCCTCATGACCTCATTTTAACTTAATTACTTCTTTAAAGACCCTACCTCCAAATACAGCCCCATTCTGAGTTAGGAGTCAGAGCTTCAATAGATGAATTTTGCAGCGGACACAATTGAGCCATAACAGCCCCTAAAATCAAGGACCATGTCTCATATTTTTAATGATTGATTAATTGATATTTTTAGAGACAGGGTCTTGCTCTGTTGCCCAGGGTGGAGTTCAGTGGTGCAATCACAGCTCATTGCAGCCTTGAACTCATGGGCTCAACTGATTCTCTTGCCTTAGCTTCCTGAGTAGCTGGGACTACAGGCACACATCACCACACCCAGCTAATTTTTTAGATTTTTTTTATAGGGATAGGGGGTCTCACTATTTTGCCCAGGCTGATGTCAAAAATCCTAGCCTCGAGTTATCCTTCTGTCTCAGCCTCCCAAAGTGCTGGGATAATAGGTGTGAGCCACCAAGAGCAGCCTAGTTTTTAAAAAATATAGCTCATTCTCAAGCCTCAAATGTAATCGGACTATGTTAACTGACCAGAAAAAAAATGGTCAGGAACCAGGCCCAAAGCATGCCTCATTTATTCTGTTGACATCTGATCACTTTTTCAGGACTTACATTGAACCCCAGCATTCTTCCAGGCTCTGTCTAAAAATACAGCTTGAGTTAATAACTCTCAGTAAACCACAAAGTATTTGTGAATGAAATTTAGTCAAAACTCTGCAAATTAATTATTCATTCAGTTTCCATGTATAGAATGATAATCTTGTTTTTTTCTTTAAATTTTTCCTGGAAGCCTAGTTAGATTTTTCTTTTTATTTTGGTCCTGTGGGAGGCAGATATTAACAATCTTCGGGAGAGAAGGTTAATAATTCAATATGATGCATTATACTCAAATCCATACAGATGTATATCTGTCAGTATTTTAAGAGGTAAAGGAGGAAGTAATATGATATGTTATTTTGCCATTAGGTCCTCTAGAGAAGGCAAAAGAAAGCCTTAGCCAATCAAGAAAACTGCTGGAGTTCTTTCTAAACTTTGAAGCGTGAATACTCAATATAGACATCTTTATATTTTCCCTGTTGGATTTCTCAATTTAAATGAGCTTGAAGACTTGTTTCTTATTTCACTGGAGATATGAAATATATGATGAAGCTTGCTGTTATACCCAAACATAAAATATCATACATTTTTAATCTCATATGCCTTTGAAAACCAAATTCATCAAAAACTTATTAATTCAAACTTGCCTTAGAGCTCATGATTGCCAAGGGTTTTAAAAAGATTATAGTTTTGCTCTACATGCCTATAGAGGAGCCTTCATATTATTAATAATAGTGGCTAACATTTATAAATCTTTTACTCTGAGCCAGGCACTCTGCTGTGTATTTTACATTGCATCACCTTGTTTAATTCTCACAATAACTTTATGAAGTAAGGGTGATTTTTTCTCCATATTCCCAAAGCTATAACTTGCCCTCAGTCCTGTAGCTAGAATGTGTTGGAGCTGGGCTGGGCGTGGTGGCTCATGCCTGTAATCCCAGCACGTTGGGAGCCCAGGGTGAGAGGATCACTTGAGGCTGAGGGTTTGAGACCAGCCTGGGCAACATAGTAAGACCCCATCAGTAAAAAAATTGGCCGTGTGTGGTGGCATGTGCCTGTAGTCTCAGCTACTTAGGAAGCTGAGGTGGGAGGATTGCTTGAGCCCAGGAGTTGGAAGCTGCAGTGAGCTATGATCACGCCACAGCACTCCAGCATGGGCGACAGAGTGAGATCTTGTCTCTAAAAAATAATAATAAATAATAATAAAATAAAAAGAAGCCAATGATGAATCTGTGGGCTTATCACCTGGATATTTGTGCAATTTTCCTGATAGCACTTGGTGATTTTGGAGGAAGAGAAAAGAAAACGAACAGTTGGACTGGATTTCCAGGCAGGGTGGTGGGAAAGTGGAGAGGCATGAACTTGCAAGTACTGGCTGCTGTATTGCTGGATGTTTACCTTGGACGTCACGCTGGGTGGGAAAGAGATGGAGCCAAAAGTGGCGGTGAGGGGCGAAGATCAGAAAGAATCAAGGTCAGAGCTCTAGATAATATTTAATAATCATACTAGTAAGGGCAGGCAGAAAACAAGAGGGCTGAACTGGCAAGGTGCATTTTATTTTTATTTTTTTTTTGAGACAGAGTCTCACTCTGTCGTCCAGGCTGGAGTGCAGTGGCATGATCTTGGCTCTCAGCAACCTCCACCTTCTGGGTTCAAGTGATTCTCCTGCCTCAGCCTCCCGAGTAGCTGGGATTACAGGTGCATGCCACCACACCTGGCTAAGTTTTGTGTATTTTTTAGTAGAGACAGGGTTTCATCATGTTGGCCGGGCTGGTTTTGAACTCCTGACCTCAAGTGATTCGCCCACTTTGGCCTCCCAAAGTGCTGGGATTACAGGCATGTGCCACTGCACTCTGCCTGTTTTAAAACTTTTAAGAAAGAGCATTCTGGGTAATGTTGGGGTCCAGGATATGACTGGGGCTGGGGAGGGGAAGGTCAGGGGTGGAAGAGCTATTTCCCTTAGTGACATCCTTTCCCTCTTACAAACATTTTCTCCAAGCGTACATCTGGTCCAGTTTCCAGGGGAAGATAGAGGTGCTGGCCGAGTGGGTACCAGCAATGTCTGTGGGGTTCTCCCAGTTCTGCAGCCTGCAGCCCACACAGGCCACTGCGCCAAGACCTGGGCTTAGCCCACAGAATTAACCTTTATTGGCTGCAGCAGCTGCCAAACAAATCTCCTCCCATTCCCAGATTTGGGGAGGTTCAGTTAATTAAATGGAGATAAGTACACTGTTTTACTTATTTATTTTTTTTAGAGCTAAGATTTAGCTCTGTTGACCGGGCTGGAGTGCAGTAGTGCAATCACAGTTCACTGCAGCCTCAGACTCCTGGGCTTAAGGGACTCACCCACCTCAGGATCCCGAGTAGCTGGGACTACAGGTGTGCACCAGCACACCAAGCTGGTTTTTAATTTTTTTTTTTTTTTTTTTGTAGAGATGAAGTCTTGCTATGTTGCCCCGCCTCAACTTGAACAGCTGGCTTCAAGGGATCCTCCCACTTTGGTCTCCCAAAGCACTGGGATTACAGGCATGAGCCACTGCGCCTGGCTTCTTTTCCTTTTAACGAGTAAAACATGTTTAGATTATTCCATGGAAAGAGAGTTAATGCCGCATTCCACTGAGATCACTGTCATGGGAGTCACTTTTGGCCACAGGTGCAAAAGCAGGTTGTCAACCTGCCCCTCCTCCTGCGGCTGACCACTCAGAAAGCCTGATTGGGATTCTCCAGCGCCAGTGCCCCTTGGCTGCCCTTTGGCTTGATGGGAGGGTGGCAGGCCTGTGAACACATGCCTCTGTCAGGACACTGAAGGCGTCTACCTTCCCCCAGCTGCGACATCGATTCGTCTGTCTCAGCCCCACACCTGCCAATAACCCCAGCGCCACTCTCGGTGGGCTGCAAATGTCTAATGCACTTGTCACTGTCGCTGAGTTCGGGGAGTGTCGGGGACACCATCCCGGCAGTCCCAGCACTGAATCAATGAGGATCATCCACAGAATACTGAGTGTGCCAGAGGACAGAGGGTCAGGGGAGAGGAAATAATTGCTTGCGGCTGTACAAAGGTCCCTGGGTGGGAGAATTAAGGAATATTTTTCTCTCCAAAGACTCTCTGTGAAAGACGCAGACAGCAAACCTTCAAGAAGCATTCATAAGCATTCAGTTTCTCTGCTCAATAGGCCCAGCATGTCTCTGCTCTATCCTAGTGGTCTATGTGGCCAGGACTGATTAAGAATAGTCACGAATCTCCCCTGCTTCTGCCCCCAAGACAGCTTGGATTTTACATTTGCGCTGAGACATCCAGACAACCAGACCAGAACGTTCTGGTTTCTTCCTGCTCTGTGATTCTGTGTCTAAATGGTAACACCCTGGACTCAATTGAACATGCAGTATTGGATTTTTCTTTCCCTGAGTGAGTGAAAGTGCAATGGAGGTAAAAAGTGCCATTAGTCCTCTCAACTAGAGCCTTCACTCCAAAAAATGACTTTGCTTTTTGGCAAGAGGTTCCAAAAATAAAGTTGTTAAAAGTGATGTCTTCAGGGACTTTTAGGCTAGCAGAGTGACTCTAGACTACAACTACTCTAAACACCATTGCTCTTAAAAAATTACTTACCAAAAAAAGCAAGGGCTCTCAGCTTTTTGACATTTCCTTAGTCTCTCAAACATGCAAGCTTACCAGTGGTAGGGAGTGGTAATGTTGCAAGTTGCTGATGAGCTTCTCAATCAAGAACACACAGTCAGCCATTTCTGGTGGCTCTGGACTCTGTCCTCACTGGTTTGACCCAGTACACTCAACTGAGATCGTTTGACTTCATAGAGGATTCCCAAGCTCCTGTGTTCTTGTTTGCAGGACAGAATGACCGCCTCTATTGTAGATGAAAATCTGTTACTTACAAAACTCCATTATGAGCTAATCGACAACAATGTCACACATATACATGCAACTAACACCGGCACTTCAGAAGACAAATATACCTTTCCCTAAATCTGCAACTGCAATGACACATTAAGGCATTTTGTTGAGTGCCCAAGAGGAAGCAATTATTGACTAAAAGCATTTGAAGATCTCTCTAGGTGATATTATGTCTTAATATAAAAGTGATTTTTTTTCCAATATGTGTTTTTTGTAAAAGCAACACTGTAACAACATTAAGGTTATGAAAAACAGAAACAGTCAACTTATAATATTTTTACCTGAGCACAGCTGTTATAAATAATATCATAAGTATATCTTAGTCATAAATCTTTGTCCACTTTTCTGGTTATATCCTGAGAATATATCCCTAGAAGAGGCAGGATTGGCTATGTGAGCACAGGCATTTTTAAAATTATTGCTACATTTTGCCAGATGACTTCCCAGAAATAGTAGTTTACTATCTCATTTTTATTTAATATATATTTCTTTGGATATTAATGATCTTAACATTTTACATAGTTATTAGTTATGTATATATCTTCCTATGAATTTTTTTATTATAAATTTTATTTCGTAGAGACAGGGTTTCCCCATGTTGCCCTGGCTGGTCTTGAACTCCTGGGCTTGAGTGAGCTGCTCACCTTGGCCTCCCAAAGCGGCGGGATTACAGGTATGAGCCACTCTGCTCATCCCCTGTGAATTATTGTTAATTTTTATTTATTTATTTAGGTTTCTACATACAACACTGACCTATAAATTATAGTCTTTTGTCCCTTTATCCACGAGGGTCTTTATATTTTTCAATCAGTTTATATAAACTATTTATTTATTTTTCTCTTTTATTGGTATATATTATAGTAATTTACATCTTTATGGAGAACATGTGAGTGTTTGTTACATGCATAGAATGTGTAATAATCAAGTCAGGGTCATTGGGGTATCCATCACCTTGCATGTTTATCGTATTTATGGGTTGGTATTTTTTTTTACGGGTTGGCATTATTTTATTAATGGGTTGGTATCCTATCTTCCAGTTACTTTCAAAGATACATAATATTGGCTGGGCGTGGTGGCTCACACCTGTAATCCCAGCACTTTGGGAGGCTGAGGTGGGTGGAACAAGGTCAGGAGTTCGAGACCCACCTGGCCAACATAGTGAAACCCCATTTCTACTAAAAATACAAAAATTAGCTGGGTGTGGTGACACGCACCTGTAGTCCCAGCTACTTGGGAGGCTGAGGCAGGAGAATCATTTGAACCTGGGAGGCAGAGGTTGCAGCGAGCTGAGATCGTGCCATTGCACTCCAGCCTGGGTAACAGAGCGAGACTCCATCTCAAAAAAAAAAAAAAAGATACATAATATTGTTGCTAAGCATAGTCCCCCTAGTCTGCTATCAAACATTAAGACTTATTTCTTCTATCTAACTGTGTGTTTGCACCCATAACCAACCTCTTTTCATTCCTCCCCAGCCCTTGCCCTGTCTCTGGTATCTATCACTCCTTTCTCTACGTCCACAAGATCAAGATTTTTAACTCCCATGTATGAATGAGAACATGTGGTATTTGTCTTTCTGTGCCGGGCTTATTTCACTTAACATAATGACCTCCATTTCCAGCTATGTTGCTGCAAACGATAAGATCTCATTCTTTCTTTTGGCTGAGTAGTATTCCCTTGTGTATATTTACCACATTTTCTTTATCCATTTGTCTGTTGAAGGGCATTTAGGTTGTATGTATGTCTCTGCTATTGTGAACAGTGCTGCCATGAACATGCAAATGCAGGTACCCCGTTGATACACTGATTTCTTTTCCTTTGGGTAGATTCCTGGTAGCAGGATTGCTGGGTTGTAGGGTATAAACTTTTTCTTTAATTAAGGCTATCATTTGTTGCAAAACTTTTCCTATTTGTCTTTTATTCTTATTAATGTTCTGGTAGATACAGAATTTTAACATTTTTATGTATTCAAATTTATCCAACCATCTGTGTTATAAATGCTTGATAATTGCTGTGTATTATTTCTTTAATAATATGTGTTATTTGATAATGATATATTCATATTTACATTATTAATATTAATATTTAATTATTAATAAAACATTCATTTTAACAATATGAATGTGAATATATTCATATTAGTGATATTAATATATGAATATTAATAACACAAATATTATTTCTTGAATAATATATAGTATTTACCAAGCATCTATACTATATGCTTGAGGATTTATGCTTATATTCTATTTGATCCTTATGTCAAGCACCAGAGGTAGGTGATAATATACCCATTATACAGATGAGACCATAACAATAATAAAGTAAGATAATAACAAGAACAATAATAATGGCTAACATTGAGTAATTACCATGCTCTAGGTATTTTTAATAAGCACTTTTAATGCATTCTTATCTAATACTCAATTCAACCCCACAATGTAAGTATTATTTTCATTCTTATTTTATAAAGAAGAAAACTGAGGACAAAGAAACTGAGTTAATTGCCCAAGGATACACAGCTGGAAAGTGTGTCAAGATAGTGGAGGGCAAAGAACTGGCTCCAAGTCACAGAACTGGCCAATGGTAATTGCATGATTTAACTCAGGGTCTAAATCCACAGCTTAGGCTTGCTCTTTTATGCTAAAATTCTTGTCTACTCAACCTTAACACTTGACTTACTTTATGTTATCCTGGGTTTCAGATCTATGTTTATATGATTCTTGTTGTCTTCTTTCTCTTATGTCTTTTGTTCCATGTATTATGTCCTACTTTCTTTCATCTGATACACAGCTTTGGAAGATAAACATCCTATATTTTATCCCATGGAATGAAACCTCACAGTACTTGGAATTTTGCTACTTAAGCGCCATGAAACCAGCCCAACTGTGCTACAGAACTGAGGTTTATGACTCCTTTTGAGTAAACATAGAAATTAATCTTCTTAGTCTTGAAACTTGAGAAAGTTGCATTTGTCTTAGTTGAGTTCCTTTCTCAGGAAACCAACCATTAGGCCTACCAGATAGTATCAAGGAATAGAAACTTACCAGATCATTGCTTCTAGACAAAGAGACACCAGACCCCTCAGCCATCATGATTGCCTAAGTAACCACCTGCTTCATGTTGACCTACTCCCATTTCTTTCCCCTCCCTAATTCCTATTTTCCCACACTATTACATTTCTTCCTTGCTATATAATCCCATAATTTTAGTTATCAGGGGGATGGATTTGAGACTGATCTCCCATCTCCTTGGCTGCAGCACCCAATTAAAGCCTTCTTCCCTGGCAATACTTGTTGTCTCAGTGATTGGCTTTACGTGTGATGAGCAATGGGACCTAGATCAAACTCCTGGCATTTAGTAACAGATACACAATGTTTCAAACAAAGTACAATAAAAATAATATTTTAAACCATCAAGACTATGCTTTAAAGGGGACATTATGTCTCTAATGTTAATTACATACATCTTTTTTTGTGTGTGTGTGATGAAAGCTATGGTCACTTCCAGAAGTCATGTTTCTCTGCAATTAACATAAAGTGTATAGTTGGGATATTTAGACTTCTCCAATTTTTGTTTAGCAAAAACATATGAGACCAGGAAGAAAAGAACTGGGAGGCAGAAAGAGCTGCCTATGTACAAAGGAAGGAACACATGCAGAGAGCGCATTGCAAATCAAAGAACCAGCATGGAGTTAGGTTTTTAGGCAGTGGGGCAGTGCTGTGTCCCATTCACCTACCGCAAATTTGACTCTACACATCTCAGGGAGAGCATATGAGAATATATTTGCCTGCTTCTCAGAATGTCAAATCATATTTTAGTTTGTTTTCTTCCTTCCAATAGTGTTGTGTCCTTGGCAGGCAGGTAAGTTACTTGTAGATCACTTTGATCCCTTTGAGCTTTGCTGGGGTAGGCCTAAAGTAGCCTTTACTTCAAAGACAGTTGAGCCTTACCACTGGAGTGGGGGTCTCTGAGATCTCCACTGGATGACCCAGTGATCAACAAACACCAGTCTGGCTGCCTGGAGCTCAGCTGTCTTTCCATTTTGTGTGAGCTCTGGCAATTGTTCAGCTTGCAGGTCCCAAGTCATTTTTTATTTAGCCTGGTGCAGTTTTGCTTTATGCACATACAGCCTAGTACTCAGCAAAGAAACAAGGGCATTCCTATGCAGATTTATGAAGCAGTTTAATTGCATAGGTCCCTCCTTTCCAGAACTCTGTCCTGAATTTCCAACTGCCTCAGCCTCTCCAAGCTTCAAGCTCTATATTCTCTGCTAAGAAGGTCCTGTTGCATTGCCCTCCCTAGGTCCCTGGTCTGGAATGGAGCCTGGGCAATTTTAGGGCTTACTTCCTTTGTTTCTCTTCTCCAGCGTTCATAGTCCTTTGCCATCTATGGCCCAAGGTCTGAAAACAGTTTATTCAGGCTGGTTGTGATGGTTCACACCAGTAATCCCAGCACTTTGGGAAGCTGAGGAGGGAGGATCACTTGAAACCAGGAGTTCAAGATCAGCTTGGGCAACAAAGCTAGACCCCCTGTCTTTACAAAAAAATAATTTTAAAAATAGCTGGGCATGGTGGCATGCACCTGTAGCCCCTGGTACTCAGGAGGCTGAGTCAGGAAGATCCCTTGAGCCCAGGAGTTTGAGGCTGCAGTGAGCGATGATCATGCCACTGCACTCCAGCTTGGGTAACAAAGCAAGATCCTGTCTCCAAAAAAAAAAAAAAAAAAATCAAAATTAAAAAAAAAGATACATAGTTAAAAACGATTTGTCTAGTTTTCAAGTTATTTATGATGGGAGGGGAAGTTCAATCCTTATTACTCCAAAATAGTTGGACAAGAGTGAGAATGATTTAAATACCATGCGCTATTTAAATATTAGGTCCACCTGCTGAATGTGTGCCCCAGCAGGCTGTGTGTGAAGGGAGGTATGAATCTGCTTCTTGATTTATCTTTTGGTCCCAGGGCTACTCTGGGCTGAGTGTTCATCTTGTGTTTCAAGAGGTACATTTTTCGTAGGCCAGGTGTGGGGGCTCATGCCTGTAATCCCAGCACTTTGGGAGGCTGAGGCAGGAGCATTGCTTAAGGCCAGGTGTTCAAGATCAGCCTGGGCAACACAGAGAGACTCCATCTCTTAAAAAAAAAAAAAAGTAAAACTTAGCCAAGCATAGTGGCATGCGCCTGTAGTCCCAGCTACTTGGGAGGCTGAGGCAGGAGGATCAGTTGAGCCCAGGAGTTTGAGGCTGCAGTGAACTGTGATCGTGCCATTGCCTGAGTGACAGACTTTGTCTCCCACCTGAAAAAAGGTATATTTTTCATAGAAAATGGCCCCTCAGTGCAAGTCAATTATGTCATCATGTACTCATCCAAACAACAATAATTCAGTGTCAAAATATCACATGTACCCCATACATATGTACAAATATTATGTACCAATAAAAAACAGTGCTTAAGAAACTGGAAGCCTAATTTAAAAAATCCCAAAACAACAAACCAAACGAAACGCAAAAAGTGAAGTTCTGTCTTTGTAGGGGAAACCTTGCCTGCTTGGAGTTATTGAGATGCAGAATGTTAATCTCATTGGACAGACTTTTCAAGGGCCGTTTTCACATGACACCATTCTCATCTTATAGGCTGACTTTAGAACCTACCCTCCTCCTAAGGCACAGCTCCACCATACTTGGATCAACTTTTAGAGGTTGAGTGAACCTTTCTTTTGCTTAGGAGACCTGAGGTGAGGTGTTTCGCTCTTGGCTTGGTTCCAGTTTCTTCTCCTTAGCTGGAATTCCCAGAATCCTCTGCCACCAGCAGTGTGCTATTTATGAGCAGTTGTTCCCACTTTAACCCAGGCCCTGATTCTACCTAATGACATTTTTATACCTATTAGCCGTCTTTAATGGAAGACTCCGAGCACTGTAAATCCGGGCAGGCTTGGCATTAAATTTTCACTCTTCTCCTGCAATGTAAAAACAAAGGCACATTCCTTACAGCTCCGAGCCTTGATCTCCTCATTTGTAAGTGATGGTGATGATTCTCATCTTATAAGGTAGTTTGAATCATTAATTGAGTTCAGGCCCATTTACTTTCAACTCTCCGGTGTGGCTTTCATACTCATTTCGCCATGGAAACAGCCCCTGTCAGAGTTACCAATGTCCACCATGTTGCAAAATCCAGAAGACTTTTCTTGCCCCTTATTTTACTAAATTCCTCGGCAATATTTGATATTGTAATCACTGTTTCTTTGAAACACTTTTTTTGGGATGGAGTCTCACTCTGTCACCCAGGCTGGAGTGCAGTGGCATGAACTCGGCTCAATGCAACCTCCACCTCCTGGGTTCAAGTGATTTTCCTGCCTCAGCCTCCCAAGTAGCTAGGATTACAGGCGTGTGCCACCACACCCTGCTAATTTTTGTATACTTTAGAAAAGATAGGGTTTCACCGTTTTGGCCAGGCTGGTTTCTAACTTCTGGTGTCAAGTTTATATGATTCTTGTTGTCTTCTCTCTCTTATGTCTTTTGTTACATGTATTATGTCCTACTTCTTTCATCTGATCTGCCCTCCTCGCCCTCCCAGAATGCTCGAATTACAGGCGTTGAGTCACGATGACTGGCCTGAAACACTTTTTAGAAAACTTCTTGACTTCCTATTTTTCTAGTTGCTATAGTTTGAATATTTGACTTTTTTTTTTTTTTTTTTTTGAGATGGAGTCTCACTCTCACCCAGGCTGGAGTGCAGTGGTGCTATCTCGGCTCACTGCAAGCTCCGCCTCCTGGGTTCATGCCATTCTCCCGCCTCAGCCTCCCGAGTAGCTGGAACTACAGGCGCCCACCACCACACCCGGCTAATTTTTTGTATTTTTAGTAGAGATGGGGTTTCACCGTGTTAGCCAGGATGGTCTTGATCTCCTGACCTCATGATCTGCCCACCTTGGCCTCCCAAAGTGCTGGGATTACAGGCATGAGCCACGGAGCCCGGCCTGAATATTTGACTCTTCAAACCTCATGTTGAAACTTGATTCCTAATGTTGGAGTTGGAGCCTGGTGAGAAGTGTTTGAGTCACTCATGAATAGGTTAATGACCTGGGTAGGGGGAGGTGAATGAGCTCTTACTCTGTTAGTTCCTGCAGGAGCTGGTTGTGAAAAAGAACCTGGTGACTGGGCATGGTGGCTCATGCCTGTAATCCCAGCACTCTGGGAAACCAAAGTGGGCAGATCACTTGAGGTCAGGAGTTTGAGACCAGCCTGGCCAACATGGTGAAACCCCATCTCTACTAAAAATACAAAAATTAGCTGGGCATGGTGGTGCACGCCTGTAATCCCAGCTACTTGGGAGGCTGAGGCAGGAGAATCATTTAAACCCGGGAGGCGGAAGTTTCAGTAAGCCAAGATCACGCCACTGCACTCCAGCCTGGGTGATAGAGCAAGACTCTGTCTCAAAATAAATAAATAAATAAATAAATAAATAAATAAATAAATAAATAAATAAATAAAATTAAATTGAAAGAGCCTGGCACCTCCTTCCTCTCTCTCTTGCTTCCTCTCTTGCTATGTGATGTCTGCACATGCCAGCTCCTCTTCTCTTTCCACCATGAGGGCAAGCAGCCTGCAGCCCTCACCAGGAGTAAATGCTGGTGCTGTGGTTCTTTGTAGCCCACAGAACTGTAAGCCAAACAAACCTCTTTTCTTATCTTTTTTTAGAAGACAGTGTCTTGCTCTGTTGTCCAGCTGTAGTACAATGGTGCAATCATAGCTTACTGTAGCGTTCATGTCTTGTGCTCAACGGATCCTCCTGCCTCAACCTCCTGAGTAGCTGGGTCGTCAGGTGTCTGCCACTGAAGGAAATAATCTGTACAGTAGTCAATTTCCAAGACAAAGGGCCTTAACTTGGCACTTGGTAAGCAAACTACAGAAGAAACAGGGTATATTAGGCCCCTGCTTGGATAGCCAATACCTGCTTGTTGGCACCCCCACCCCTATAGTTGCCCTTATTTGAACCAAAAAAGTTTAGTCTAAGATAAAAGTTTGTTAGCTGGCAAAATAGCTCACTTCGTCTGTTCTTATCAGCCTGCCCAGCTACTTAGGTCAGAAGTCAAAAAGCCCCTGAACTAACTAGCATTGTAATGCATTGTGGGCTGCAACAACATGCAGCAAGACAACCCTAACAAATACTACTACTACTACTACTACTACTACTACTAATGAAACACCTAAAACCCCCTACCCAACAAGCAATAGGTGATGTCCGGGGAGATTGTGATCCCACGGTACTCAGCCTAGGAGGAACAGAGGAGGGACCTGCACGCTAGGGGATAAATTGCTTGTGGAAACTGTGCTGGGTGTGCCTGCCCATCAAACACCTGATCTTGCAAGACTGTCCTTAAAAGTCTCACTTTCGCTGTTCTCCGATTCTCTGAGTACGTTCTTTGGGTTTGGATGGATGAGTTTGTTTCTCACAAAACCATGGCTGGTCAACTCTTCCTTCCTTTCCTTCCTTTCCTTTCCTTCCTTCCTTTCCTTCCTTCCCTTCCCTTCCTTCTTTCCTTTCTCTCTCTCTTTTTCTTTCTTTCTTTTTCTTTCTTTCTCTTTTCTTTCTTTCTCTTTCTCTCTCTCTTTCCTTCCTTCCTCCCTCCCTCCCTTTCTCCCTTCCTTCCTTCTTCTTTCCTTCCTTCCTTCCTTCCTTCTATCCTTCCTCCCTCCCTCCCTCCCTCCCTTTCTTCTGTTTATTTGTTCGCTGCGTCTCCCTATGTTGCCCAAGCTGGTGTAAAACTCCTGGCCTCAAGAAATCCTCCTGCCTTGGCCTCTCAAAGTGCTGGAAACCATTGTGCCCAGCCTCTCTTTTCTATATAAATTACCCAGCCTCAGGTATTCCTTTATAGCAACAGAAATAGACTAAGACACTAGTTTTCCCCCTTCCTCTCTAGCCACAGCTTGTCTGACTCAATTTCTTCTATTTCAACCTCTAAATCAGCAGCCTCCCAATTTACATTAATTTCTATTTTAATCAGTTTTATTTTTAAAAATCTCATCCTCCAAAATTTCGCAGGCGCGCGCGCACGTGTGTGTGTGTGTATGTTTTATGGTAGACACAATATTTAAGCACAGTAGCACATGTACAAAATTTTAAATGAATATGTGCACTGGGAATATAGACTAAAAATGTTTGCTGATGGAAGTGAAATCAGACACACTTTGGAGGGTGTCACTGCTCTAGGTGCTGCAAATCCTCAAGGATTGACCATGGACCCTCTTCTCTTATGCTTATTCTCCTGGTGGTCACATCCATTTTCACTTATTTGTCAATAACTCCTCAATTTACATGCCATCCAGACCTTTCTTCTAAGCCATTATTCATGTATGCAACTTCTAATTTAATGATTCGCTGCTTTTCACTGACTTCTCCAACCAAAGAGCTCCTCAACTAAACTCTTTTTTTCTTTTTTTTTTTTTTAGACAGAGTCTCGCTCTGTTGCCAGACTGGAGTGCAGTGGTGTGATCTTGTCTCACTGCAGCCTCCGTCTCCTGAGTTCAAGTGATTCTCCTCCCTCAGCCTCCTGAGTAGCTGGGACTACAGACGCCTGCCACCATGTCCAGCTAATTTTTGTGTTTTTAGTAGAGACGGAGTTTCACCGTGTTGGCCAGGATGGTCTCGATCTCTTGACCTCATGATCTGCTTGCCTCAACCTCCCAAAGGGCTGGGATCCCAGGCATGAGCCACCTCTCAACTAAACTTAATCATCTCAGCTGAATATGCTCTTCTTCCAGCTTTTCCTCAGTCGATGTCACATCCATGTATGTTTGCTGGTTCCTAGAACACACCAAGCTGTTTCTGATAGCCATGTACTCATTCCTAGCATCTTCTTGGCCTCTAATGTCCACTTGCATATTTCTTGATTATCTTTCAAAGGTTAGCTGAAAGGTCACTCCTCGAGAGAGTCACTTTTCCTTTCCAGCATCTCATTCTCCTCTTCTGTTGGTACCAGTACTCCAATTTTTCCTTGGCAGGCAAGCAGTCTTGATAAGATAGGCTGTCAAGGTATCTAATTTCCCCAATCCATTCCCAGAACCCTTCCAAGGAATTGGCACATGACCAAGGTAAGCCCACTGGACTCTGTTCCAGAAATTTGAGTTTTTTACAAGGGAGAAAGTGAAAGGTTGAGAACCCTTTGCTTTCTTTATTTCTTTTTTTATTCTATGGTTTTTTTTTTCTTTTTTTTTTTCTTGGGGATTTTTTATGGGTGGAGGGAGGTAGGTTCCTTGGGGGGTAAGGAAGGAGGATTCGGTCTCGTCATTCTTCCTTTCTTCCTTCCTTCTTCCTCCTTCCTTCCTTCCTTCCTTCCTTCCTTCCTTCTTTCCTTCCTCTCTCTCTCTTTCTTTTTTTCTTTCCTTCTTTCTCTTTTCCTTCCTTCCCTTTCTCTCTCTCTCTCCTCTCTCTCTTTTTTTGAATTGTAGTCTTTTCTCTGTTCCCCAGGCTGGAGTACAGTGGTATAATCACACCTGGGCTCAAACAATTTTCCTGCCTCAGCCTCCTGAGTAGCTGGGACAACTGGCACATGCCACCACACCCAGTTAATTTTTTAAATTCTTTGTAGAAATGGGGTCTTGCTATGTTTCCTAGGCTGGTTTCCAACTCCTGGTCTGAAGAGATCCTCCCACCTCGGACTCCCAAATTGTTGGGATTACAGTCATGAGCTACTGTGCCTGGACAGGAACATTATATATATATATATATATATATATATATATATATATACACACACACACACACACACGATATATACACATGTATTATATATAATTTTAGTTTTTATTTAATTTTATATATTATATATAATTTCAATTTTTTTTTTTTTTTTTTTTTTTTTGAGACGGAGTCTCGCTCTGTCACCCAGGCTGGAGTGCAGTGGCTGGATCTCAGCTCACTGCAAGCTCCGCCTCCCGGGTTTACACCATTCTCCTGCCTCAGCCTCCTGAGTAGCTGGGACTACAGGCGCCTGCCACCCCGCCCAGCTAGTTTTTTGTATTTTTTTTAGTAGAGACGGGGTTTCACCGTGTTAGCCAGGATGGTCTCGATCTCCTGACCTCGTGATCCGCCCATCTCGGCCTCTCAAAGTGCTGGGATTACAGGCTTGAGCCACCGCGCCCGGCCAATTTCAATTTTTTATTTATTTTTGGTTAATAGTTTTAGAGGCGCAAGTGATTTTTGGTTACATGGATGAATTGCATAGTGATGAAGTCCTGTTTTCAGTACACCTGTCACCCAAATAGTGTATGCCGTACCAAATAGGTGATTTTTTTCAATCTCTCACCCCCCTACCACCCTGCCCATTTCTGAGTCTCCAGTGTCCATTATACCACTCTGGATGCCTTTGCATAGCCATGGCTTAACTCCTACTTATAAGTGAGAATATGCGGTGTTTGGCTTTCTGTTCCTGAATTACTTGGGTTAGGATAATTACCTTCGGTTCCATACAGGAACACAATTCTTTTGATGGTGGTACCCTCAAAGTCTGCCCAGTGACTCCTGCTCCCAGATCCCAGAACTTCCATGGATTTTATCCTTCCCATGGCTTAGTTGTTCAGCATTTACTTTGATTCTCTACCCTATCTCCTTTGAATAAATTCCTTATGTTTACATAAATTAGCACTTTTCTGTGACTTACCCTCAAAGAAGGCTAATTGATACACATTCCATGCTAAATTAGGCTGCACCTGTTATTCTGTGTCACATAACACCTCTATTAGTTTCCTAAGGCTGTCCCAAACAAGGTACACAAACTCGGTGCCTTAAAACAACAGAAATGTATTCTGTCATGGTTCTGGAGGCTAGAATTCCCAAATCAAGGTGTTAGCAGGACCATTCTTCCTCCAAAGCCTCTGGTGGAAGATCCTTGCCTACTTCTCCCTAGCTTGTGGTGATCCCAGATGTTCTCGGGCTGGTAGAATCACAACTCCAATCTCTAATTCCGTTCTCATATGGTCATCTTCCCTCTCAGCATCTCCATTGTCATATTGCACCTTCCTCTCTGTATGTCTCTTCTCATAACAGCACAATCATATTGGATTAAGAGCCCACTCTACTCCAGTATGACTGCATCTTAACTAACTATACTGCAATGACCCTATTTCCAAGCAAGGTCACATTCTGAGTTGTCAGGGGCTTAGGATTCTAATATACCTTTTTGGGGACACAAGTCAACCCATAACAGCACCCTAGTTTTTGCAGCATTTTCACGGTTTACAATTATACATATATTTAAAACAAATGTTTAGAGATGGGGTCTTGCTGTGTTGCCCAGGCTGGAGTGCAGTGGCACAATCATAGCTCACTGTAGCCTTGAACTCCTGGGCTTAAGCAATCCTTCTACCTCAGCCTCCTAAAGTGCTGGGATTATAAGTGTGGGCCACCATACCCAACCATTACAATTATATTTTTAATTTGTAGTTTTGTTTAAAGCTCGTGTTTCCTATTAGTCCACCAGGGCAAAAAACTGTGTAGGCTTTATCATCTCTGTCTAGCCAGTGCCTAGCATCCCTGGCATAACTATGATTTCTACACAGCACCTAGCTAATATCTGGCACATCAAAAACTTCAGGAAATAACCATTTCTTTAGATTGTTTAGAATTGTTGGAACACTTTACATTGTAAGCATCTTGTCAGAATCTGTCATATTCTGTACATGTGTAAGGAACATGAGAAAGAGGCTTGGGTTAAAATACTCAAGGGCCATGTGTGTTCTTTAAATATTAGGAGTCATGTTTGGTTGTGGAATGGAATGGCCATGCCTGCCCCCGGGTGTCTCTTAAGGGACCGCCAGCTGCTGTGTAAGAATGAGGCCCCATTGTGATGCTGCGATGCACAGGCAGCCACCGGGCCGTCTGGGGAGAGTGTCTGCATCCCTGCCAATGCTCATCTTTTACCTCTGTCATCCATTTCCCACTGGCAGGGCTTTCTCTGTCTGGCTCAGGGATAGAATATGAATCAGGTCATCCCTGGTATCCAGAATTAATCATTTCTCCTTCAAATTGATTGTGTACCCCCAGAGCCATTGAATTGGGCCAGAAACCTCTGAAATCTATTTTCTAAAAATATTTTCCAACTTGGCAAAAATATTTCTGTTGGTGAGGAGGGAAAGCAATGAGTTAAGGAAGAGATTGTTAAAGTTATGAAATAAAGGGAACTATTGTGAGGAGTTGAGATGACATCTGACTACTGACCAGTAGGAGAATGACCCAACAATAGTTGGAGAGGTGGGGACACCAGTTAGAATGGGGAATTTTAAATTTCTAGTGGTGCCTATTAGGGGGTAGGTGGTCAAAGTTTATCTAGCAGGGCTCAGTCACCAGAGAAGTAGAATGTGGAATTCATCCAGGAGTGGGTTCATTTTGTGCTGCTATAACAGAATACCTGAGATTGGATAACTTACAAAGAATAGAGATTTATTTCTTACAGTTCTAGAGGTTTGGAAGTTCAAGGTCAAGGGATCAACATCTGGCAAGGTCCTTCTTGCTGTGTCATCCCATGACAGAAGGAAGAAGGGTAAGTGACCACACACAAGAGAGAGAAAGGGAGCTGAACTCATCCTTTTGTCTGGAATCCACTCTCAAGATAACTAACCCACTTCCACAATAACAGCATTAACCCATCCATGAAGGTGCAGCCCTCATGATGCAATTATCTCTTAAAGAACTCACTTCTCAACACTGTTGAATTGAAAATTAAGCTTCCAATACATGACCTCTGCGGGATACATTCAAATCATAGAAGGTGGGTTTTTGTTAGGTGTGGTGTGACGGCCTGGGGGGCAAGGGATTGTAAGGAAGAAAGCTAAAGGGAAGAAACTAAAGAAAGCTAGTGTACTAGAGGGAGAAATGGAGGCATCAGGGGAATTGAAGTCTCCAAATAGCATAATAAAGCATGTGGTAGCATAAGGAAGGGAGCAGTAAAAGGAGATGAGGTTATGATGCAGAGTTTTAGGGCTTAAGATTTCAGGAGTGCAAGGGTTCAGGGCAAAAAGAAAGATTTATTGGTATTGGTGGCTGAAATGGAGTGGAGGTAGAAGTCACTGGAAATGAAGAAGTCCAAGTTCCATAAAGTGAGGGTGGCAGATGTGGAGGAGGGACAAATCTCCTTCCTCAACATCTAAGTTTCCCAGACACTCCATTCTGCCCACACTTGTGAGAAATGGCTCTTGTCATTGTCAACAATGAACTCCTATTGCCAAATATAATGGCCAATGCTCATACCACACCTCTTGGCAACGTTTGACAAGTTGACCACTCTCTTCCTTGAAATGTTTCTTTGCTTGGTGCTTGGACACCTCAAGCTTTTGGTTTCCAGTTCTCCTGGCTATCCTCCTCCACTGACCACAAGTTGTTCCTGGTCTCCCTTGCTGGCTCCTCTTCCAAGCCTTCTAGTGCTGACATGCCCAGACTCCATCCTCTTAGCTCTCCTGTACACTCCCTAGGTGACACCTTCGGTACCATGGCTTAAATGCTGTCCATATCTGATGACTTCCAACTTTATCCCTATTCTCTATCTTGCTTCTGAACCCCGGGCACCTGTATCCAAAGGCTTTCTAGATATTTCCACTTAGGTGCCTGTCTTAGTTTATTTTGTGCTGCTGTAACAGAATACCTAAGACTGGGTAGTTTATAATGAATAGAAATTGAATTTTCATGGTTCTGGAGGCTGGGAATCCAAGATCCAAGGCACTGATAAGTTTGCTGTCTTGTAAAAGCCCAGTCTTTGCTGCCAGGATGGTACTATGAACACTGCATCCTCTGGAAGGAAGAACACTGTTTCTCACATGGTAGAAGAGCAGAAGACAGGAAGCTCACTCCCACTAGCCCTTCTTGTAGCAGTATTCATTCATTCATAAGGGCAGAGCCCTCATAACCTAAACGCCTCCCATTAGGCTCCAACTCTCAACACTGTTGCATTAAACTTAAGTTTCAACAGGAGTTTTGAATAGGATGAAAACATTCCAGACATAGCAGTGCCTAATTGACACCTCATATTTAACATGTCAAAAATAGAAGTGATAGAAGTTGTGACTTTCCTCACCCAAACTTCTACATCCACTGTTCCTCATCTTAAGAATTTGTAGCTCCAGCTGGGTGTGGTGGCTCACACCTGTAATCTCAGCACTTTGGGAGGTTAAGGCAAGCAGATCACTTGAGGTCAAGAGTTTGACACCAGCCTGGCCAACATAGCAAAACCCCATCTCTACTAAAAATACAAAAAAAAAAAAATTTGGCCAGGTGTGGTGGCATGCACCTGTAATCACATCTACTTGGGAAGCTGAGGCATGACAATTGCTTGAACCCAAGAGGTGGAGGTTGCAGTGAGTCAAGATCACACCACAGCACTCCAGCCTGGACAACAGAGCGAGACACGAGACTCTGTCCAAAAAAAAAAAAAAAAAAAAAAAAAAAAAATGCAACTTTATCCTTATAGTTCTTCAGGTTTGGGATAAAATGCTTAGCTTCTTTCTAGTTCTATTTCTTATCTACAAAACAGAGTAAGTGATGGTACTAACTGCATAAGGCTCCTATAATGACTAATTGAATTATTGCATTCACTGCACTTAGCGTTGTGTCCCAACTCAGAAAAATGTTCAATAGTTGCTATTTATAGATTTATGCAAAATTCTGAGTCTGAATTGCCTGCAGCTAACTGATAATGAGCTAACAATAATGTAAAATGGAGTTGTTGTTCTTGCTTAACAACCATTAAGTCTGGCTTAATAAAAAAGAGTTTAAGATCAGTGCAGGCATGTAGGATTGGGAGAGGTAAAAAATTCCTTATTGTTGTCTCTGATTTTCTTTTGGAGGTCAAAACATCTGGATAAAAAATGAGCATTAGTCTGTATAAAAACAAATATTTATGCATTCAGAAATTCTGAGCCCATGAGGCCAAAATGTCTGGTCTTTGGCAATCTTTGGAAAATCTGTTCCCCAGGCAGCCCATGTACTGCTGGGGCCTCAGCATAGTTTTGTAGCCAAAGGCCCAGGATACAGGGTGAGTGGGTGGTGAAGAGAGATCTCTGGCAAAGCTTTACTCCAGAGTCTGGAATTTAAATAAATACTGTTTTAAATTATCTAAAGAGTTCCTAGCAAACAGATGTTTAACATTACATAGCTGTAATATAACAATAAGCGGCTAAATTTTCCATGTAACCAATAGAAAAGTGAAAGAGAACCATCCGCTTCTCTTGGAGTATGGCTACAAAGGTTTTGCTGCTAGTATTTTGCACCTTTTTTTTTTTTTTTTTTTTCCTATTATTTAAACCCTTTGGTGTATTTTCTTACCAGGAGCAGCATGCTATTTCAGAGTCCTTGATAGTGCCTCATTCAGTGTTGCCATATTGCCTAACACCAGTCCTCTTGTAAATGGATCTGGAATTGGGGAAAATAGCCATTTTTTTTTTTTTTTTTCTTTTTTTTTTGAGACGGAGTCTTGCTCTGTCATCCAGGCTGGAATGTAGTGGTGCGATCTCGGCTCACTGCAAGCTCTGCCTCCCATGTTCACGCTATTCTCCTGCCTCAGCCTCCCGAGCAGCTGGGACTACAGGCACCCACCACCACGCCCAGCTAATTTTTTGTATATATAATTTTTTTTTAGTAGAGACGGGGTTTCACCGTGTTTAGCCAGGATGGTCTCCATCTCCTGACCTTGTGATCTGCCCGCCTCGGCCTCCCAAAGTGCTGGGATTACAGGCGTGAGCCACTGCGCCCGGCCGAAAGTAGGCTTCTTACTGCCATTCCTGGAGAATTCCTTTCTTTATATAAAAAGGCTATCCTTCTCACCAAGATGTGGTATTGGGTTTTGAAGCCTTTAGAGGATGGAGGAGAACTGGGAATCAGCCTCTTGGACAATCCAATCAGTTGCCTCATTCATAGTGGTCCATGGGGTGATGGATGTCCCAACAAGGTTCCCCTCATCTCCAGGCTGATATTTATAGCAACACTGGGGAGAAGGCTTTACATTTTAAAAAGAGAAATCAATATACCCAGAGCTGCTAAATTTAAACATTAGGTGGAAATCAAACATAGTATCTAAGAAAATGAAAACAAATAAATGAAGAGATGAACTTCCCAGGAGACACTGCAATCCATTTATCTGACTGCATTAAGTGACTGTTTTTTATAGTCATGAATATTTTTTGCCTCACAAGACTCTTGCCATTGAAGTGCTGATGAGAGGAAAGTTTTGGTGGTTTGGATAGGCAATAAAACTAGTCACAACATTCCCTTAAGCCAGAGCCTAATCCACAGCAAGCCCCTAACACTCTTCAATTCTTTTTTTTTTTTTTTTTTTTGAGATGGAGTCTCACTGTCCCCCAGGCTGGAGTGCAGTGGCGCAATCTCTGCTCACTGCAAGCTCTGCCTTCCAGGTTCACGCCATTCTCCTCCCTCGGCCTCCCAAGTAGCTGGGACTACAGGCACCCACCACCATGCCCGGTTACTTTTTTGTATTTTTAGTAGAGACAGGGTTTCACCGTGTTAGCCAGGATGGTCTCGATCTCCTGACCTAGTGATCCACTTGCCTCAGCCTCCCAAAGTGCTGGAATTACAGGCGTGAGCCACCATGCCCAGCCGACTCTCTTCAATTCTGTGAAGACTGAGAGAGGTGAGGAAGCAGCCGAAGAAAAGTTGACATGCAGAGGTGGGGTCATGAGGTTTAAGGAAATAAGCCACCTCTATAACATAAAAATGCAGGGTGAAGCAGCAACTGCTGATGGAGAAGCTTTAGCAAGTTATCCAGAAGATCTAGCTAAGATCATTGATGAAGGTGGGCTATACTCAACAACAGACTAGAAGCTTTAAAGCTTCAAAATACAAATTGACTGTCTTGTTAGGGGCTAATGGAGCTGATGACTGTAGGTTGGAGCCAATGCTCATTTACCATTCTGAAAACCCTAGAGTCCTTAAGAATTATGCTAAACCTACTCTGCCTGTGCTCTAAAAATGGAACAACAAAGCCAGAATGACAGCACATCTGTTTACAGCATGGTTTCCTGAATATTTTAAGCCCACTGTTGATACCTACTGCTCAGAAAAAAAAGGATTCTTTCCAAAACATGACTGCTCATGGACAATGCAGCTGGTCACCCCAGAGCTCTGATGGAGATGTACGAGAAGACTTTCCCCTCATCAGCAGTTAAGTCTGTTTCAGGTTCTTACCATCCATGTGTTCACTGGAGTAGCACTTTTAATTTCCATCAAGAACTGTTCCTTTGCACTACTTGGCTTGTTGTTTGGTGTAAGAGGCCTAGCTTCTAGTCTGTCTTGACTTGATATGCCTTCCTCACTAAACGTAATCATTTCTAGCTTTTGATTTAAAGAGAGATGTGTTACTCTTCCTTTCACGTGAACACTTAGAGGCCATTGCAGGATTATTAGTTGGCCTAATTTCAGTATTGTTGTGTCTCAGGGAATAAGGAAGCCCAAGGAAAGAGAGAGAGATGGGAGAATGGTCGGTTGGTGGAGCAGTTGAAACACACACATTTATCAATTAAGTTCATGATCTTATATGCGTATGGCTCATGGAACCCCAAAATTATTATAATAGTAACATCAAAGATAACTGATAGGCCAGGCGCGGTGGCTCACGCCTGTAATCCCAGCACTTTGGGAGACTGAGGCGGGCCGATCATGAGGTCAGGAGATTGAGACCATCCTGGCTAACACGGTGAAACCCTGTCTCTACCGAAAATACAAAAAATTAGCCGGGTGTGGTGGTGGGTGCCTGTAGTCCCAGCGGTTTTCGTGTCTGCTGACACAACGGCCATCCTGCAGCTCATGGATCAAGGAGTAATTTTGACTTTCAAGTCTTACTATTTAAGAAGTATGTTTTGTAAGGAAATAGTTGCCATAGATATTGATTCCTCCGATGAATCTAGGCAAAGTGAATTGAAAACTTCATGGAAAGAGTTCACCATTCTAGATGCCATTAAAAACATCCATAATTTATGGGAGTAGATCAAAACATCAATATAACAGGAGTTTGGAATGAGTGGATTCCAACCTTCTTGGTTAACTCTGAGGGTCTGAAGACTTCAGTGGAGGAAGGAACTGCAGGTGTGGTGGAAATAGCAAGAGAACTAGAATTAGCCTGAAGATGTGACTGAAACTGTTATTATCTCATGATCAACCTTGAACAGATGAGGACTTGCTTCTTATGGATGAGCAAATAAAGTGGTTTCTTGAGGTGGAATCTACTCCTGGTGAAGATGCTGTGAACATTGTTGAAATGACAGCAAAGGTTTTAGAATACTCCATAAACTTAGCTGATCAAACATTGGTAGGATTTAAGAGAATTGACTCCAATTTTGGAGGAAGTTCTACTTGGATAAAATGCCCTCAGACAGCATTGCATGCTACAGAGAAATTTCATGAAAGAGTCAATCAATGTGGTAAATGTTATTGTTGTCTTAATTTAAGAAATTGCCACAGCCACTGCAATGTTCAGCAACCACCACCCTGATCAGTCAGCAGCCATCAACATTGAGGCAAGACTCTTCACCAGCAAAAAGATTTATGACTTGCTGAAGGCCCAGATGATTGTTAGCATTTTTCATCAATAATTTTAAATTAAGGAATATACATTGTTCTTCTAGACATAATACTATTGCACACTTAATAGACTACAGTATAGTGTAAACATAACTTTTATATGCACTGGTAAACCAAAAAATGTGCATGACTTGTGTGATGGTTAATATTGAGTGTCAACTTGAATGGATTGAAAGATGCAAAGTATTGTTCCTGGTTGTGTCCGTGAGGGTGTTACCAAAGGAGATTAACATTTGAGTCAGTGGGCTGTGAGAGGCAGACCCACCCTCAATCTGGGTGGGCACCCTCTAATCAGCTGCCAGTGTAGCTAGAATAATGCAGGCAGAAAAAGGTGGAAAGAGCAGACTTGCTGAGCCTTCCGGTCTTCATCTTTCTCCTGTGCTGGATGCTTCCTGCCCTTGAATATCAGACTCCAAGTTCTTCAGCTTTTGGACTGTTGGACTTACACCAGTGGTTTTCCAGGGACTCTCAGGCCTTTGGCCACAGATTGAAAACTGCTCTCTCAGCTTCCCTACTTTTAAGGTTTTGGGACTTGAATTGGCTTCCTTTCTCCTCAGCTTGCAGACGGCCTGTTACGGGACCTCACCTTGTGATCGGGTGAGTCAATACTCCTTAATAAACTCTCCTTCATATATACATCTATCTTATTAGTTCTGTCCTTCTAGACAACCCTGACTAATAGAACTTGCTTTATTGAAAGATTTGCTCTACTACAGTGGTCTGCAGTTGAACCCGCAATATCTCCAAGATGATTCTGTAATTTTTAGTCATTCCTTTACTAGAAACCAAATTTAGTGGTCTGTAATTTGATATCTTTTTGCACCCAAAGATGTGCATCTTGACCCTCCTTGTGCTTTTGAATTACCTGGTGAGTTTTGAAAAAATACAGGTGCCTGGGCCTCAACTCATACCCTGACATGGAGCCAAAAGTGTAACTGGTGGTGGAGGTTTTTTGTATGTCTGTTTTAAGCTCCCTGGGTGATTGGAGAAACTCCAATGGATTTCTCTGCATGACTGAATCACACTCTTCAGGACTAACTCGAATTTTACTCCCACTGAGAGACTTCCTTATTTGATAAACCCCTGGCCCATACCCCACCCCCAATGCTCCTTATATTTTTCTGTTTGACTTTCTTCCAGGTTTATTATTTATCTTTCTCTCTTACTCCTTTTCTCTCATAGAACTTTATTTCATTATTTTCTCTTTGGTCTTTAATTCTGAGGGCCCCATTTATTGTATGGGGTGAGGGTTTGGGGAGCATGTGATGGAGTGGTGGGTGATTCGTTGCTAGTTATTACAACTCTAGCTAGAGAGACCATTGAGAGTTCTGGTGACTTCAATGGCTTCCCTTACTGACCACAACCATAATCAGGATGCCATCTCCATGCCTATGGTGGCTCCATGATTCACCTAGGACAGGCTCTTCAGCCCCTTGGGTCACTGCACATATATTTGGGGGATGCTATAAGGATTTCCCAGGCTTTATTGGCTCACAACTCACCTTCTCCTCCCTTTCCCTCTCTGGTGGTAGCTGCCTGGTTAGAAGCCACACTGGGATAGGCTCACCAGAATCCTCTCCAGCTACCACTTTCTAAAGTGTAAGCCAGGAAGTTGTGCCCCCTTTTATTTCCTGGGGAGTTTGAGGTGGGTTTTCGCTCTGAAATTATTTCTATCCTCTTTGGTTCATTTCATTAGTGTGGGAGAGGAAGAATCACTAAGCCTGCTTGACTCCACTATCTTTATCATGACTCAGCAAAGTCAGTTTAATAACACAGCAAAACGCTAAAGTCATGGTGTTCAGTAAAAATTCCAGGCACCAATACGTGGAGGTTATATGATATTGACCATATTTAATCTAAAAAGATGAGAAGAAATACAACAAAAATATAACAGGAATGGACTTTTATGGAGAGATTATGAAAGGGGTTGATTTAAAACTTCACTAATTGTTAAGTTTTTCAAAACATTCTTATTTTGCTTTTACAGGGATAAAAACACTGTGTGGGGATTAAAGAAAACTTTACAAAATGAAAAGCATAAAGCCGTTCTCTCCGGAGACCATACGCTTTCTCGTGTAGTTCTGTCATTGGTCAAACAGTTAACTTCCCTTTTTCATAATTGTCTAGATTCTGTGGTCTCTTTTCTAATCGAAGCTCATCTTCATCTAAGGACTTGGGCTAAATTTGGTGAATAAATGAGTGGTTAGGCTGGGAAATGCTGTGTAACCCCACAGAGGGTTAAAAAGTATGTCTTTGCAGTTGACTTTGGGGTCCCCTCCCAGGGACAAGCCCAGAGATGCTTTGCACACTCTCTTAGTCCATTTCATGCTGCTATACAGATAAAGAACAGAAAATTATTTCCTCACAGCTCTGGAGGTTGGGAAGTCCAAGAACAAGGCATCAGCATCTGGTGGGGGCCTTCTTGCTGTGTCTTAACATGGCAGAAGGCAGCATATGGGAGAAGTGGAGGTGAGAGAGAAAGAGAGACAGAGAGAGAGAGAGAGAGGAGCTGAATTCATCCCCACTCCCATGATAACAAACCCATTCCCAAAATAGCAACATTAATCCTAATCACCTCTTTTTTTATTCAGTTTTTTTTATTTTTTATTTATTTTTTATTTTTTTATTATACTTTAAGTTCTAGGGTACATGTGCATAACGTGCAGGTTTGTTACATATGTATACTTATGCCATGTTGGTGTGCCGCACCCATCAACTCGTCAGCACCCACCAATTCGTCACTTATATCAGGTATAACTCCCAGTGCAATCCCTCCCTCCTCCCCCCTCCCCATGATAGGCCCCGATGTGTGATGTTCCCCTTCCCGAGTCCAAGTGATGTCATTGTTCAGCTCCCACCTATGAGTGAGAACATGCGGTGTTTGGTTTTCTGTTCTTGTGATAGTTAATCACCTCTTAAAGATCCCATCTCCCAATATTGTTGCATTGGCGATTAAGTCTCCAGCACACTCCACAACTTTGGGGACTACATTCAAACCATAGCAGACACTGACAACAGTTAAAATGCCTCAAGTGCATACTCTGGGCCAGGCGCTGTCCCAAGTGCTTTAGACACCCAAGTGTACTTAACATATAGGGCAACCCTATACATATGGAAATACTTCAATTCCAACTTGCAGATGAGACAACTGAGGTTAAGTAACTTGCTTAAGATCAGAGGACAAGTGACAGAGTATGAGATCTACCCTGATGGGCACTCGTTTCTACCACTTATTACTATGAAGGAGCCTAAAATGTAGCTGCAGAAATAAAATAATTGAAACAACTATAAAGCAAAGCAGAATCTGACAAAAGGTTCAAGAGAAGAATAAATCCAGGGCTGAGAAAAGGATTCTGTCCAGAGGAAGGGAGTTGGCGAGGGAGGACATAAAATGGTCATGGAGAACGTGCTGTCTTAAATCAGAACATGCACTGTCTTAAATATGCTGTCTTGACTCTCAACTTCTGACTCACACTTTCAACAGCTGTTCTCTACTAATACTTGTGGCAAGATGGCAGCATCATTAGGAAGATCCAAGGTAATGTCCCCAGAAGACAACTTAGAGAGAGCAACAGAAAATTCACATGGGTGTGAACAGACCTGATAGTAATTTTCCAGGCAGATTGGTCAGCCACAGAGTGGTGTGTACGAGTGTGGGGGAGGATTGGAGTGGCGGTGTGTTATCCGTGTTGGGTACTGACTGATCCTCAAGCACATGAACCACTGACCATTGCTAGCACCCAGCAAGGTCAATCCTTACCACTGAGAGTGCTTCAGAATTAATCTAGTGCCATCCTAAAGACTCTCCTCTGCCATTCTGCTGTGACTGGGGAAAGTGATCAGGCAGGGCAAGATTGAGGTCATGCTGTCATTTGTCCCCTTAGGACTCATTATCTCATAAGCATGCACCTGCACACACACCCCTGTCCCCGAGCACTAGCAGCCTGTTGGGAACTTAGTACTTAGCATGTTTTGGAAACAAGGATCAGACTTCTCTGCTTCCCCTGAGGACCACAGTGTAAACATGTAATGTGGAACAGTTCTTATGTTTCTCACATTCCTCCCTTCCTCTCTCTGTTTCTAACCGCTTCTCACTTTCTGTTACCTTGCTGGCATTCCTTCCTTTCATTCCCCTTTCTTCATTCATCCATCTCCCCTTCAAACTGTGGTTCTTAGTCTTTTGAGAGGTCACAGATGCCTTTGAGACTCCGGTGAAAGCTGTGGATCTCCTCCCCCTTAAAATAGACAGCTCACACACCCATTCCTGAATGTGTATGCATGAAGCTTTTCCATAGACCCATTATGAGTCTCTCTATGCCAGCAGAAATCCCTGGTTGATATGGTTTGGCTGTGTCCCCCCCAAATCTCATCTTGAATTGTAGCCCCCTTAATTCCCACATGTCGTGGGAGGGACCCAGTGGGAGGTAATTGAGTCATGTGGGTGGGTCACTCCCCTGCTATTCTTGGGATAGTGAATAAGTTTCATGAGATCTGATGGTTTTATAAAGGGGAGTTCCGCTACACAAGCTCTGTCTCACCTACTGCCATGTAAGATGTGTCCTTGCTCTTCCTTCACCTTCCGCCATGATTGTGAAGCCTCCCCAGCCACGTGGAACTATGAGTCCATTAAATCTCTCTCTCTCTCTCTCTTTTTTTTTTTTTTTAATAAATTACCCAGTCTTGGGTACGTCTTTATTCAGCAGCATGAGAATGAACTAATACACTGGTCTATAGGTGGAATTCTTCCTTCATCCCTTTCATATGCACTGCAATCAAGAGCATGGGCTTCACTCAAGTCCTCTCCATTGACCAGCGAGTGAGCACGCTAGGTCCCACTTTTCCTTTCCTCTCAGGCCCTTCTCATGGCCAAGTGATTGAAGGCATGGACCTTGAGGACAGGTTATCTGGGTAAACATTTAGGTTTTGTCTTTTTTTTATGTGCCCTTGGATGGGCAAGTCTCTTCATCAAAAAATTGAGACTAACTGTATATTCCTTATAGGAATTTATTATGATGACTTGCATTAATAAATATCAAAGCCCTTAGAACAATGCCTGGCAGGGATTAAATGATATCAATCCCTTCCATTTTTATTATTTGGGTTCTCAGTACTGAAGGAACGGGAAGGGGTTTTGCTTTGAGGACCAGTTATACCTTCCTCCTCTTTCTTCTTATTTCTGGAGGTAGTAGAACTAATAAGTGCAGTCCCACATAATGTAAACATGCAGGAAACATTTAAGTCCTTGGCGGATAATTAAGATAACACTTGTTACCATCAAGGAGCTTAAAATTAAGCTGCAGAAATAAAGTAAAACAATCAAAACAACTATAGTGCAAGGCAGAATCTGACAAATGGTTCAAGAGAAGAATAAATCCAGAGCTGAGAAAGGGATTCTGTCCAGAGGATGGAGAGGGATTGGTAAGGGAGGACATAAAACTGTGCCATGGAGAATGTGCTGTCTTAA
Organism: Rhinopithecus roxellana; assembly: GCF_007565055.1. Taxonomy (NCBI): domain Eukaryota; kingdom Metazoa; phylum Chordata; class Mammalia; order Primates; family Cercopithecidae; genus Rhinopithecus; species Rhinopithecus roxellana. The sequence goes on from NC_044554.1 coordinate 41,984,307, forward strand.
GTCAGTAACAGAATAATATGGAGAGCGGGGCTTTTGCACAGAAGGAGTGGTGTTCAGAGGTACTCAGGCAGCCAGTGTTGGAGGTGTCTGGGAAACAAGGAAGCCTGAGGAAGGCTCTGTCCTGGGGGATGTTAGGAGAAATGGCTGGAAAGGTAGGGTGAGCCAAATTGGGGAGAAATCTTTAAAAGATGCATGTTTTGGAGGTAACTTCATTGCAAGAGCAGAAACTCACTCAAATCAGCTTACCTAAATGGTACTTTATTTCAAGATGTCATGGTTTCTCACACAGCTCATGGGAATGAAGTAAAGCCAGGTCACTCCAAGGATTTAAACTGGAAATCAGAAAGAAGTGCCCATTGGGGTGTGTCTCACACTCTGTCTCCGCCTATCACCTTATCTCTCTGCCTTTCTGTGTCTCTGTCCTTCTCAGTCCCCCTCCTGGGTGTCTCTTTCATTCTCACTCCAGCACTCAGGGGCCCAAAATGGCAGCCCTAGACCCATGTCCATATGATCCTTGGGGTTCATAAATGCACAGATCAACCCCATCTCAGTAGGACTGCTATGTATGGTTAGGCAGGTTGGACCCTGCACAAGGCTACCTGCCAAGGGGGTGAATGCTGGCTGAAATCCAGTGTAATTCCCTCACTAATATTTCATTGACTAAAGCATACCACACAAATTTCAAAGGGACATGTGTTCCTACCATGTTCCAGAAGGCAGAAAAACCAGAGTTTTGGTAATAGTTCTAAAGTTTACTACACAGGAAAAAAAAAGCCTTTAAACTGTACAAACTGGTATTTTCTGATAATTTCTAGCATCTACCATTCTATTTAACTTCTGCATAATGTTCCATCTCATTCCTTTTAACTACTGTACTGCACAGCTCATTGCCATTAAGATATGCTGCATAATACTCCATTGTACGACTGCATTATGGCTGATTTCTGCCCCCATGCTAGGGGACTTTTAGGTTTTTCTAAGTCATTCTTTCTAGTACAAATAATGAGGCAATACATTTCTCTGTGTGTGTGTGTGTATATATATATATATCCGTATGTGTGTGTGTTAGGGGAATACATATACATGCATATACACACAGTCAGGTGCCTCAAAAAGACATTGTGGTCAAAGATAGCCCACATACACGACTGGGTCCCATAAGACTATCATGAAGGTGAAAAATTCCTGTTGCCTACAGTTGTCATAGCTGTGGTAACGTCATAGTGCAATGTGTTACCTTTTCTATGTTTAGGTAGGTTTAGATACATAAATACTTACCATTGTGTTACAATTGTCCGCAGTATTCAGTACCATCACATGCTGTACAGGTGTGTAGCCTCAGAGCAATAGGCTGTACCATGTAACCTAGGTATGTAGGTTACCTGGTAGGCTAGATCATCTGGATTTGTGTAAGTACATTCCATGATGGTCAAACAATGACAAAATTGCCTAATGACACATTTCTCAAAATGAATACACATTATTAAGTGATGCATGACTGATTTTTTTTTCCTTTTATATTTGAAAGTACATCTCTGGGATATGTAGAGAATTTAAAGATCAGCTCCTATTGTTACAAGATAAAAACTGGACAGGCATCACATTAATGACTTTTCGTGAACCCATTAGAGAGCTGAGATTAGAGAACAGGTCGCAGGACACACCGCCATCTTGAAGAGAAACAGGTGCTTGCAGGGAAACTCCTGACCTGCTTATTTGCTTACCTGGGGGAGAAGCAAAGAAGAAGCCACTGGGTATCATATACGCTCATAGAAACACAAAACGAGAAATTTTGCTTCCTATTAGGCTAGTATGACAGTGTGAGGCTCCTGGGGGCTGTAGTCATGGGGGGAGGAGATTCCCTCCTCCCTTTTCAGGTTTTCCTCCAGGAACTCCACCAGGCTCTCACAGGAAGTGTTATGGGTACAGGGTCTTGACTACGAATTGTCCCAGTTCTTGGCATTTTAAATAAAGAACTGGACAAAATGCACAAACAAAGCAATGAAAGAAGGAAGCAACAAAAGCACAGATTTACTGAAATGAAAGTACACTCCACAGAGTGTGAGTGGGTTCAAGCAAGCAGTTCAAGAGTCCTGGTTACAGAATTATCTGGGATTTAAATACCCTCTAGAGGTTTCCCATTGGTTACTTGGTTTACACCCTATGTAAATGAAGGAGTGGTCTTCCATCAGTCTGATTGATTGCAGAAGGCAACCAATCAAAGGCTGAAGTGAAGTTACAAAGTCACACTTCTATGCAAATGAGACTGTCTCAAAAAAAAGAAAAGAAACTAGGCAAGAAAGAAGGAAGACAGTGGAGTAATGCCTTTTAAAGTGGTGAAAGAAAATAGTGTGAAGAAGGGTCTCTGTGGAGTTCCATCAGTGGCTGCCACTCCCCTTCCCCAGCCAACGCCTCTGGATTATCTCCATCCTTCTGAGGCAGGAGCATAGGGTCTAGAGGTAGGGAACCTAAGGCTGATTCCACTCACTTCCTAGAACTAAATGAAAAGGAAAACTTCAACTTTCCATGCTCAAGTAACAAAGAAAGAGGTTTTTTCTTTAGGCAGAAGGAACATTATTAAGGTAAGAATCTTAGATATACACGAAGAAATGAAGAGCATTGGAATTGAGATGAATGAAAGTAAAATATAACTAAGAAAAATTTTAGTTGCTATAAAAAAAATCACTGACTGTAGAAAGAAATAACAGTAGTGATGTATCAGTGCTTATATCATATGTAAATGAGAAATATATGACCACAGTAAAACAAGACATGGGAAGAAGGAACTGGGATTTGGGGATTTTGTTTTAAGTTCCTCTCACTATGCATGAAGTGATATGATATTTTGATGAAATGTTATTACAATGAGAGATGGACGTAGATTACTTAAAAATGTATATTGTAAACCATAGGGAAACCACTAGGAAAGTTAAAAAGTACAAATAGTAAATTAATAGAGAAGATAAAACAGAATCATAAAAATGCTCATTAAAACCAGAGAAGGAAAAAAAACAAAAAAACAAAAACAGGTAAACAGGAATCAAAGAACAAATACAACAAAAAGAAAAGAGCTTGGAAATGTGGTAAGTTTTAGTCCAAATATATGAGTCATTGCTTTTTTAAAATTTATTTTATTTTTTGAGACAGATTCTGGCTCTGTCACTCAGGCTGGAGTGTAGTGGTGTGATCTCTGCTTGGTGGAAACTTCACTTCCCAGGTTCAAGCAATCCTCCTACCTCAGCATCCCAAGTAACTGGGTTTACAGGTGTGCACCACCACACCTGGCTAATTTTTGTATTTTTAGTAGAGATGCGGTTTCACCATGTTGGCCAGGCTGGTCTCGAACTCCTGGCCTCAAGTGATCCACCTGCCTCAACTTCCCAAAGTGCTGGAATTACAGGCATGAGCCACTGTGCTATGCCATTATTTTAAATGTGAATGATCTAAACACAACAGTTGAAAGACAGACATTGTCAGATTGGATTTTTTTTAAAAAGTCAAGCCTCAACTATATTTTATTTTGTATACAATGTACTCACTTTAAATATACTGCAAAGACATGGATACTTTTTTCTTTCTTTCTTTTTTTTTTTGATGGAGTCTTGCTCTGTCACCCAGGCTGGAGTGCAGTGGTGCGATCTTGGCTCACTGCAGTCTCCGCCTTCTGTGTTTAGGCAATTCTCCCACCTCAACTTCCCAAGTAGCTGGGATTACAGGGTTGTGCCACCATGCCCTGCTAATTTTTGTATTTCTAGTAGAGATGGGGTTTCACCATGTTGGCCAGGCTTGTCTCGATCTCCTGACCTCAGGTGACCACCCAACTCAGCATCTCAAAGTGCTGGGATTATAGGCATGAGCCACCACGCCCAGCCCATGGATACGTTTTTTAAAAAAAGGATGAAGAAAAATATACCATGAAAACATTAACCAAAAAAAGCAGGAGTCATCATATTAATGTTGGACAAATCACTAACAATAAATTTTAGATAAAATATAATCAACTGACTTAACCTAACTGACATTTATAGAACACTTTATTCAACAATAGTAGAATACACATTTATCTCAAGTACACAAGCAGCACTCATCACAATAGATCATATTCTGGGCTACAAAACAAACCTCAAAAAATGTAAAGGAATAGAAATAATACAGTGGACATTCTTGCATCATATCCAAATTGCACTAGAAATCAATAAGACATAGTAAGAAAAGCCCAACGATTTGGAAATTAAACACTATACTTTTAAATAGCCCATGGGTCTAAAAAGAGATGTCTTAAAGGAAACTTCAGTCTTTTGAAATAAAATAAACCAGAATTTGTGGGATGCAGAAAAAGTAGTCTTTAGAGGGAGAAATATAGCATTGAATACTTATATTCGACAAAGATGAAAAATCACAAATTTGCCTAAATTTCCACCTTAGGAAACTCGTGAGAGAAAAAAAAAACTATTTCCGAGGCCAAGGGGAAAGAATTGCTTGAGGCCAGGAGTTCCAGACAGCATGGGCAACATAGCGAGACTCCCCCAAAATTTAAAAACAAAATTAGCTGGGTGTGGTGGCATGTGCCCGTAGTCCCAGCTACTAGGGAGGCTGAGGCAGGAGGATCACTTGATCCTGGGAGTCTGAGGCTGCAGTGAGCTATGATTGTGCTACTGCACTCCAGCCTGGGGGGCACAGCAAGATCCTGTCTAAAGAAAGAAAGGAAAGGAAGAAGAAAGAAAGAAAGAAAGAAAGAAGAAAGAAAGAAAGAAAGAAAGAAAGAAAGAAAGAAGAAAGAAAGAAAGAAAGAAAGAAAGAAAGAAAGAAAGAAAGAAAGAAAGAAAGAAAGGAAGGAAGGAAGGAAGGAGGAAGGAAGGAAGGAAGGAAGGAAGGAAGGAAGGAAGGAAGGAAGGAAGGAAGGAAGGAAGGGAAAGGAAAGGAAAGGAAAGGAAGAGGAAAGGAAGAAAGAAAGAGAAAGACTAAAGGAAGAAAGAAAGAAGAAAGAAAAAGAAAGAGGAAGGAAGAAAAGAAAGAAAGAAAGAAAGAAAGAAAGAAAGAAAGAGAAAGAAAGAAGGAAAGAAAAGCAAATCTAAAGCAAGCAGCAGGAAGAAGATAAAAATTAGAGCAGAACTCAACCAAACCAAAAACAGGAAAACAATAGAGAGAATCAAAGAAACCAACAGCTGATTCTTTAGAAGAATATCTCTAGAATAAATTCCCAGAAGTGTGTGATGGCTCAAAGAGCTTATGAATTTTAAATTTGGAAAGATAGCACTGCATAGATCAATTTCCCACCCCAGTGTGTGAAAATCTCAGTTTCTGCATATTCTTGTCTGCACTGTACATGATCAATATTTTTATTCTTTGACAATCTAATACAAATAATAGAAATGGTGCCTTTTCTTGTAAAGTTTTGCTGCCTTCCTCTTCATGTGTTTCTAAGTTAAGTCTATCTTTTTCTGGGAAGTATTTCAAGTCCTTTGCCCATTCATTTTTCTATTGATTAGTTGCTATTTTTTCTTATTGATTCAAAAGTAGTATTTAAATATTTAGTTTAAGGGAACTAACCATTTTAACATACAACAAATTTCCCCTACTTTGATTGATTGATTGATTGATTGATTGATTGATTGATTGATTTAGAGACAGGGTCTTACTCTTTCATCCAGGCTGGAGTGAGGTGGTGTGTTCACGCTCACTGCAGCCTTGACTTCAAGGGTTCAGGTGATTCTCCCACCTCAGCCTCCTGAGTACCTAGGACCACAAGTATGTGCCACCGTGTCTGGTTAATTTTTAAAATTTATCATGTAGAGATGGTGTTTCACCATGTTGCCCAGGCTGGTCTCAAACTCCTAGGTTCCAGTGATCCTCCCGCCTCCACCTCCCAAAATGCTGGGATTACAGGCATAAGCCACTGTACCCAGCCTAATTCCCCCACTTAGTCCCATGTATTTTGACTTTGTTCACTGTATTTGCTGCCACCAAGTGTATTGGATAAACCTATCTTTCTCAAACTTCAAAAGCCACAGAAAAGTCTCAACTACACCAAGATTCTTCTAATTCTTTTATTGCTTCATTTTTTACTTTTAAATTTTTGATCTATCCTTTTGATATATAAGGAGTGATGTGTCATTGAATTTCAAGGTTATTTCTGAACATCTGAAAAGCAGTTTGCTGCCTTTTTTCTGAAGCCTGAATTTTTTTTACATGTAATTCATGTTCCTTAAGAAAAATCTGAAAATAGATAAAAAGAATTAAAAACACCCACAATCGCATCATTTAGATATACCTTCTGTTATTTTATTATATAACATTTCTCAATGAAAAAAATATGTAAATATAACGCTTTTTAAAACAAGAAATGGAATTGCAGTACACATCATGTTTTACCATCTGTATTTTTTGATTCACAACATATTGTGATGATCTTTCCAAGGGCATCTTTTTGGTCATGCTTTGGGTTGAAATCGTGATTACGAGGGTTGAGGAAGGTGAAGGAGCAGAGGTGTTTGGACGAATCTTTCTTTCTCCAAGTTTGCTGGTAACAGGAAGGAGAACTGAAGGGCGGCAGCTTGAGGACCATCTGGGTTAAGGAGTCATATTTTCCTTGGGATGGAACAGTCCTGCTCTAGACACCAAGGAACAACCGGGAAAGTGAAGGGGAAAAATGGGAGGGGGCTGGAGGCAAAGGGGAGGGATTCTCTTGCCAGGAGAGGAGAGAAAAGGAAGACAGGAGGGTGAGGGGATGGATATTAAGAAGCAGAAGGGATGGAATTTAGAGTTCACGCTGCGTGGTTCCAATCTCCCTGAAGCAGATGAGGTCATCGGCTGAGAGTGAGGAGGACTGGAGTGAGTTTGGCGCCTCCAGGAAGCAAGAATGTTGGAGCAGAGGCTCTGGGAACTTCATCAGGGAGAAGAGCAGCGCCAAAAGCCAACTAGGGGAATAGTCGGAGCAGTCACTTGGCTCCGCCAGCCTCACTCTGGATCCAGGAGCGGAAAAGAGAGGAAGGAGGCTTGAGGCATGGCCAGGGTGGAGGTAGGGGGAGGGGGTACAGGTACAGCAGGCCCCCTGGGCTGCAGCAAGCACCCTGGGGTGTCTAGAACGGAGGCCAAATGTAGGGAAGGTTGCCTCTCATCAATACCATCCTCGCGGTGGCTCACGCCCATAATCCCAGCACTTCGCGAGGCTGAGGCGGGCGGATCATTTGAGGTCAAGAGTTTGAGACCAATCTGACCAACATGTTGAAACCCCCTCCCTACTAAAAATGCAAAAATTAGCTGGGCATGGTGGTGCAGGCCTGTAATCCCAGCCACTTGGGAGGCTGAGGCAGGAGAATCACTTGAACCCAGGAGGTGGAGGTTGCAGTGAGCCGAGATCATGCCATTGCACTCCAGCCCGGGTAACAGAGCAAGACCCCGTCTTAAAAAAACAAAAAACGAAAAACACCACACTGTGCCGTCTGCTCAGGTGGTCTTATTTCTGCCTTCCTACTCTAGGATTCCTATCTGTAGCCTCCCATTCATTTGCCATCCCGCTGGCCACCAGGCTCATCATCCCCTTCTCCTCGAGCTGGGGCCTCCTGATCTTCAGAAACAGACTCTCTCTCATCTCCAGATTCCAGGGAGCAGGAGAAATTCAAGCACTGGCCAGCACTGCATCCTTGAACTCCTCAGCAAGGCACCAAAGTTCTCCGTGTATCACTGCCCAAAAACGTCCAGGCAGCCTCCCATCTCCCCAGGGTCCTAACAGCATGACTGTTCAAATCCACAGTGTCTTGAACATCTTGTGCAGAGATGGATCAAACCATGCTGCTGCCTGAAGGAAGTTTGGAGCAGGTGTCTTAGTCCCTTCGGGCTGCTGTAGCAAAGTGCTATAGGCTGGGTGGCTCAAAAACAACAGCAATTTATTTTTCATAGCTCTGGAGGCTGGAAGTCCAAGATCAGGATGTCAGCATGGGCGGGTCCTGGCGAGGCCCCGATTCTGGGTTGTAGACTTCCATCTTCTCTCTGTGTCCTCACTTGGTGGAAAGACAGCTGGTTAGCTCTCTGGCCTCTTCTTATAAGTGCACTAATCTGGCCGGGCACAGTGGCTCATGCCTGTAATCCCAGCACTTTGGGAAGCCAAGGTGGGTGGATCACCTGAGGTCAGGAGTTTGAGACCAGCCTGGCCAACATGGTAAAACCCTGTCCCTACTCAGAATGCAAAAATTAGTGGGGTGGGGTGGTGCATGCCTGTTGTCCCAGCTACTCATGAGGCTGAGACAGGAGAATCGCTTAAACCTAGGAGGCGGAGGTTGCTGTGAGCCAAGATTGTGCAACTACACTCCAGCCTGGGCAATATGGTGAGACTCTGTCTCAAAAAACCAAAAAATTATAACTGCATTAATCCTATTCATGGGGGTTCCACTTTGTGGAAGGCAAATAAATCTCATGGTCCTTAAATCACTAAGCTAAAGGGAAAAGTCAAGTTGAGAACTGCTTCAGGCCAACCTGCCTCCCACTCTATTCAAAGTTACCCCTCCGCTCACTGAGATAAATGCATAGCTGATTGCCTCCTTTGGAGAGGTGAATCAGAAATGCAAAAGAATGCAATCATTTGTCTCTTATCTATCTATGACCTGGAAGCTCCCTCCCCACTTTGAGTTGTCCCGCCTTTCCAGACTGAACCCATGTTCATCTTACATATGTTGATTGATCTCTCAGGTCTTCCTAGAATGTATACAACCAAACTGTGCTCTGACCACCTTGGCCACATGTCGTCAGTGTAAGATTCTCCCCAGGGCCTGAAAGCTTAAAGGGCTGAGTAATTCCTCCCTTCTCAGGCCCAGTCCCAACGCACAAGGCTACTTGTGTCAGCAGTGTGTGTCAGCAAGATAGCAGAAGCAGGAAGAGAGCCGGCCGGAAGACACGTACCCTGGCCGGAAGACACGTACCCTGGCCGGAAGACACGTACCCCTGAAGGCTGAGAAAGAGGCCATCCGGGTACAACGTAGCAGTTATGTCAGACTAGGACACTTCCTGTTTACGGGAGACTATAAAACCTTTGCCCCGTCCACATGTGAGGTTGACACCATTTTAGGCCTCAGCCCGCCTGCACCCAGGCGCTCATTAAAACAGCATGTTGCTCCACACTGCCTTGTGTTGTCTGTTGGTGCACTCGGGGTTCGAATGGATACAAGAACCTTACAGTCAGGACCTCCTAAGGCTGTGTCACTGGCACACGTTCTCAACCTTGGCAAAATAAACTTTCTAAATTAACTGAGACCTGTCTCAGATTTTCGGGATTCAGAACTCTCATGACCTAATTACCTTCCAAAGGCCCCACCTCCAAATACCATCGCATTGAGATTAGGGTTTCAACATATGAATTTTAGCAGGAGACAGACATTCAGTCCATTACAACAGGAAACAAGGGTAATTCATCCAGGCAAATAATTCCAACGCAGCGGGGCAGGCATACGACAGAGGCCGGCAAAAGGCATTCCTGGGCCGGGTGTGGTGGCTCACACCTGTAATCCCAGCACTTTAGGAGGCTGAGGCAGGAGGATCCCTTGGGGCTAGGAGTTCGAGACCAGCCTGGGATGGAGCTGCAGCCATCACTTCTGCTGTCCTATGGCAATACAGGATGGCACAAGATCCCTCTCTCTACTTTTACCCTCTGGTCCCTATATTCAAGGAAGTATGGTAGGCCAGGCGTGGAACCTCATATCCGTAGTCCCAGCACTTTAGGAGCTGAGGTGGGAGCATCCCTTGAGTCCAGGAGCTTGAGACCAGCCTGGGCAACATAGCAAGACTCCATCTCTATATACAATTAAAAGCTGAGCTGAGGATGGGGGTACATGCCTGTAATCCCAGCTACGCAGGAGGCTGAGCCCAGGAGTTGGAGGCTGCAGTGAGCTGTGATCACACCCTTGCACTCCAGCCTGGGTGATAAAGCAAAACTCTATCTCCAAAAAATGAAAATGAAAAAAGGAAAGCATTAGAGATGAGCTCTAAAGGACACCGGGAAAGAAAGGGGAAGGGAATTCCAGGCAGAAGGAACCCAATGAGCAAATGTTCCAAGTCAAGAAGAGCCTGCAATGTGGGGTCATTCAAAATCAGAAGAGCTTGAAGCTGTGGCAACTGTGGGCCCTGACCCTAAGCATAGCAGGCTCTTTTTTTTTTTTTTTTTTTGAGATGGAGCCTTGCTCTGTTGCCAGGCTGGAGTGCAGTGGCACGATCTCGGCTCACTGCAACCTCCGACTCCCTGGTTCAAGTGATTCTCCTGCCCCAGTCTACTGAGTAGTTGGGATTATAGGTACGTACCACCATGCCCAGCTAACTTTTGTATTTTTTTTTTAGTAGAGATGGGGTTTCACCATGTTGGCCAAGATGGTCTCCATCTCCTGACTTCATGATCTGCCCGTCTCAACCTCCCAAAGTGCTGGGATTACAGGCGTGAGCCACTGGGCCAGGCCCATAGCAGGCTCTTATATGCACTACCGTGGGCTGGGCCTCGATTCTGTGGCTGCTGTGGTGTGACCAAGTGTGGGTTCCACCTGGGTCTGGGACACAGGCCCTCCTCCTGGGGCTGCCCAGCCATGCAGGCTCTGAGCCCTCATCGTGAGGCATTTTGCTCTCTGTCCTCTGAGCCGATCTCTGCCTGCAGAAACCATCTCCCCTCTGTTCCCAGTGCTGTAATTCCTGCTAAGACCTAGGCAAGGCTTGATGCTGGGTTCTCATTCTCACTGGGGTTGCCTTGGCCCTGTGAGTTTCAAGCCAAGTCACTCCTCCACTCTCACTGGGTCTGTTTCTTCATCCATGACCCCAGGAGGGGGCCTGGAGGGAGGCACAGTGGATGTACCTGCAACCATGGCCTGTCCTCACCTGCCTTCTCTTTCTTTCCTTTTGTGGTGCTGTTTTATCTGGAACTTTGCTGAAGCGGCAGTTTATTCTAATTCTCTCCAGCAGGACACATTGTATACTGTGGTTCATCATATGCTAATAACATAATTATGTGGTTAGAAGATCAGGTCAGCAGAACATCGGCCAGGATGGGAAATAAATCAAAGCCAGGCGTTTTCAGGGGAAAGTTCCAAGTGTCTCTTTAGCAAGGCCTCTCCGGGCTCCCGGCCCAGGGTACAAGGCTGCAAAGCCCTACCACGCAGGGGGAGGATGAGAAGACAGCTGCCAGGCTGTCAAATTGCGGTCCCCGACCAGCAACCCCAGGGGCCAGTCACCAACCAGCTTGGAAAAACAGGACTAGTCTCTAAATAATGCTTGACAGATTTTTGGAACTTTCTTCTGTCCAAAGGGGACCCTGGGGTTTTTAGTCTGGTGTGTAATCTCATAACTACATTGAAGGCAAACAGAAAAGTACTAAGAGACATGATAACTTGCTAGTTAGGCACAAGCGCAAGCTGCTTAGTGCTTGGTGAGGCTAGAACCTGGTCTTCTGACCCCGGAGAGAAGTTGCTTTTATTGCACTCTATGTCTCCTCAAATACTTGCCTGTTACTGCAGCTTCTTCAGAAATGAGGGAGCAGGGAGTCAGGATGACTGTTCACACTGGGACAACTGGAGGTCAACTGCAGGAATTTTTTTCTTTTTTTGGAGACAGTCTCCATCTGTCACCCAGGCTGCAGTGCAGTGGCACAATCTCAGCTCACTGCAACCTCCGCCTCCCGGGTTCAAGTGATTATCATGCCTCAGCCTCCTGAGTAGCTGGGACTATAGGCACACACCACCATGCCTGGCTTTTTTTTTTTTTTTTTTTTTTTTTGTCTTTTGAGTAGAGACAGGGTTTTACCATGTTGCCCAGGCTGATCTCGAACTCCTGACCTCACACAGTCTGCCACCTTGGCCTCCCAAAGTGCTGGGATTACAGGCATGAGCCACTGCACCCAGCCAGGGACTCCTTTCTATAGTGATTTTTTTTTTTTTTTCTTAAGAGACAGGGTCTTGCTGTGTTGCCCAGGCTGGAGTGTAGTGGTGTGATCATAGCTCCCTGCAGCTTTGACCTCTTGTGCTCAAGCGATCCTCCCACCCCAGCCTCCTGAGTAGCTGGGACTACAGGTATACACCACTATGCCTGGCTGATTTTTTTAAAAAATACTTTTGTAGGCCAGGCCTGGTGGCTCACGGCTATAATCCCAGCATTTTGGAAGGCCAAGGCTGGCAGATCACTTTGAGACCAGCCTGGCCAACATGGTGAAACCCCATCTCTACTAAAAACACAAAAATTAGGTAGGTGTGGTGGCAGATGCCTGTAGTCCCAGCTACTCAGCTGGCTGAGGCAGGAGAATTGCTTGAGCCTGGGGAGCAGAGGTTGCAGTGAGCCAAGATCCAGCCACTGTACTCCAGCCTGGGCAACAGAGCAAGACTCTGTCTCAAAAAAAAAAAAAAAAAAGGAGAAAGGAGAAGAGGGATGTCAAGAGGTTAGGCAGCAGATGGTGTGAAACAGACCAGGACTTCAGGCAGCTGAGAAATATTTGTCACGCCCTATGGACATGGCTCCCCTAGCTCTTTTTCTGGTAGGAGAACAGGGCTTTCAAGGTGGAGACTGTGCTTGAAGGGTTTGTTTATGGAAATCCAAAGGTTCAGTTCATGAAGTTGGCCAGGGGCCCCCTTCTCATCTCTTTCTGGAAACTCTTCCCACTCCCAGGAGCCCCTTCTCTTCCAAGAACCTCCCAGAACCTGGATTTCATTAAATACCAAGGAGGTAAAACACTTTTTAATCATCTGTAAGATCTGAACTCTTAAAGGCCCACGTCTGTGGTTGTCAAAATGTGGCCCCAGTACCATTGATGGGTGCCTGGGAGTGGGTCAGAAATGCAAAAGCAGACCAGGCGCAGCGGCTCGCACCCATGATCCCAGTGCTTTTGAAGGCCATGGCAGGAAGACCGCTTGAACCCAGAAGTTCAAGGCTGCAGGGAGCGATGATTTGTACCACTGCCCTCCAGCCTAGATGACAGAGAGAGACTCTGTCAAAAAAAAAAAAAAAAAAAAAAAAAAAAGGCCAGGCACAGTGGCTTATAAGGCCTGTATTCCCAGCACTTTGGGAGGCCAAGGTGGGACAATGGCTTGAGCCTAGGAATTTGAGACCAGCCTGAGCAATATGGTGAAACCCCATCTCTACAAAAAAAAAAAAAAAATACAAAAGTTACCCCAACATGGTGGCGTGTGCCTGTAGTCCCAGTGACCTGGGGGGTTGAGGCTGGAGGATCACTTGAGCCCGGAAGATCGAGGGTGCAGTGAGCTGTGATTGTGCCACTGTGCTCCAGCCTGGGTGACAAAGTGAGACCCTGTCAGAAGGAAAGAAAGAAAGAGAGAGAGAGAAAGAAAGAAAGAAAGAGAAAGAAAAGAGAAAAAGAAAAGAAAGAAGGAAGGAAGGTAAGAAGGAAGGAAGGAAGGAAGGAAGGAAGGAAGGAAGGAAGGAAGGAAGGAAGGAAGGAAGGAAGGAAGGAAGGAAGGAAGGAAAAAGAAATGCAAAAATAACTAAATTCTAATTCAGCAGCAAGGATAGAAAAGCATCTCTCCTCCCTCAGCAAGTACCCTTGGGCTGCCTATAAAGGTACCTTTATAGGACAAGGTAAGATGCCCTTGTCCTATAAAGCTGGGGCAAAATTAATATTCACGCAGCACCTCACAAGGGCCGGGCATGGAGGTAAACACCTCCCTTTCACGGATGAAGAAACTCAAGTTCAGAAAAGTTCAGTAACTTGCCCAAGTCTGCATGGCTAGAAGGCTGTACAGTCAGCATTTGTTTTTGTTTTTTTGAGACAGAGTCTCACGCTGTCGCCCAGGCTGGAGTGCAGTGGTGTGATCTCGGCTCACTGCAACCTCCACCTCCTGGACTCAAGTGATTCTCCTGCCTCAGTCTCCCAAGTAGCTGGGACCACAGGTGTGTGCCACCAGGCCTGGCTATTTTTTGTATTTTTAGTAGAGGCAGGGTTTCACTATGTTGGCCAGGCTGGTCTTGAACTCCTGACCTCAAATCATCCACCCACCTCATCCTCCCAAAGTCCTGGGATTACAGGTGTGAACCATCATGCTTGGTCACACTGAGCATTTGAACCCAGATCTGGTGTTCTTTAAACCCCTTAAGCTCCTGTTGAGTAGAAAACAGTTTTCAAACTTTTTGTTCTCAGGGAAATTTCCTCTGCACTCTTAAAAATTATCGAGCACTTCAAAAATCTTTTGTTTATGTGTGCTATATGTAGGGATATTTACTGTGTGAGAGTATAAGGCTGATAAATTCTTAAAATATTAATTCATTTTAAACAATAAGGAACCCATTGCATGTTTAACATAAATAACACACTTTAAGAAAGCAGATCATTTCCAAACAGAAAAGCATAGTGAGAAGAATGGCATTTTTTTTTTTTTCGTTGTTGTTTGTTTGTTTGAGATGCAGTTTCGCTCTTTTTCAGGCTGGAGTGCAATAGCGCAATCTCAGCTCACCACAACCTCTGTCTCCAGGGTTTAAGCAATTCTCCTGCCTTAGCCTCCCAAGTAGCTGGTACTACAGGCATGCACCACTACACCCAGCTAATTTTGTATTTTTAGTAGAGACGAGGTTTCTCCATGTTAGTCATGCTGGTCTTGAACCCCCGACCTCACGTGATCCGCCCACCTCAGCATCCCAAAGTGCTGGGATTACAGGTGTGAGCCACCACGCCCAGCCGGCATTGTTTTATATTTTTGTAAATCTCTTCAATATCTGACTGAAGACAGCTAGATTCTCAAATCGGCCTTTAATCTGTCGCAATACCCCATGTCATGTAGCCTCCGGAAAACACTCTATGCTTGTGAATGAAACGAATGTGAATGAAAAGGCCAATACCGTGTTAGGATTGTTGTAAAGTAGTTTTGCCCCTGCAGACCCCCGAAAGGGTCTTGAAGAGCCCTGAGATCCCCAGACCCACACTTAAAGTTTTTTTAATTAAAAATTCTTAAAAATTTGTATGTATATATAGTGTATATCCATGGCACACATGAGGTACTTGGATACAGGCCTGGAATGTGTAATGATCACATCAGGGTAAATGAGGTATCCATCACCTCAAGCATCTATCATTTCTTTGTGTCACAAATGTTCCAATTGTACTCTTTTAGTTACTTTAAAATGTACCATAAGTTATTGTTCATTGCAGTCTCCCTGCTGTGCTATCGAATACTAGATCTTATTCATTCTATCTAACTGTATGTTTGTACTCATTAATCATCACCACGTACCCCCTCCCTACTACCCTCTTCCCAGCCCCTGGTAATCATCATTCTATTCTCTATCTCCATGAATTTAGTTGTTTTTGATTTTTATCTCCCTGAGTTCAGTTTCTTTGATGTTTAAATCACATAAATCAGTGAGAACATGAGAACTTAGACCCAGACTACACTTAGAAAACTGCTGGAATAGAGTAAAACTGAGGAATCATCTTAATTAAAGGGCTTGTAGGTGCTCTTTTTTTCTTTCTTTCTTTTTTTTTTTTTTTTTTTTTTGAGATGGAGTTTCACTCTGTTGCCCAGGCCAGAGTGCAGTGGTGTGATCTCAGCTCACTGCAACCTCCGCCTCCTAGTTTCAAGCGATTCTCCTGCCTCAGCCTCCTGAGTAGCTGGGACTACAGGCGTACACAACCATGCCTGGCTAATTTTTGTATTTTTAGTAGTGATGGGGTTTCACCATGTTGGCTAGGCTGGTCTTGAACTCCTGACCTCAGGTGATCCACCCACCTCGGCCTCCAAAAAAGTGCTGGGATTACAAGCATGAACCACCACGGCCGGCCTTTTTAAAATTTCCTTAGCGATAGAGTCTCACTGTTGCCCAAACTGGAGTGCAGTGGCGTGATCTTAGCTTGCTGCAGCCTCGACCTTCTGGGCTCAAGCGATCCTCACGCCCCAGCCTCTCAGGTAGTGGGAACCACAGGCTTGCACTACCACACAGAGCTAAGTTTTTAAATTTTTTGTACAGATCCGGTCTTACTATGTTGCCCTGACTGGTCCCCAATGCCTGGACCCAAATCTATCCTCCCACATTGGCCTCCCAAAGCTCTAGGATCGCAGGCATGAGTCATCATGCCTGGCATCATTTTGATAATCCATCGTTCATAAATAAATACTGGGTTATGTCTGCAGTCTGGCTTCTGTCAAGTTTTCATGCGGAGACTGAGAAATGGGCTGAGAAAAGGGGGAAAAAAGGGAATGTGGGAACCAGCATGTGCCGCTGGAATTCTGAACTATGCCCCTTGGTCACCAGGAAGGAAAAGTGGGTCACTGGCCGCTTGTTTGGGATGCTATCTGGAGAGCAGGATGCCCAGCCAAGCCCTGCCGCCCATGATCTGCCCAGGGATAACTCCCCACGACTCATCTCTGGCCTCAAGTACCCAACATGTGTAACAGTGTGGTAAACATTCAACCTGGCAATGCCATTATTGGGTATATACCCAAAGGAATAGAAATCATTCTACCGTAGGCCAGGCATGGTGGCTCACACCTGGAGGCTCAGTTGTTTGGGAGGCTGAGGGGGGCGGATCACCTGAGGTCAGGAGTTTGAGACAGGCAGATGACCTGAGGTCAGGAGTTCGAGACCAGCCTGGCCAACATGGGGAAACTCCGTCTTAACTAAAAATACAAAAAATTAGCTGGATGTGGTGGCATGTGCCTGTAATCTCAGTTACTCGGTTGTCTGAGGCATAAGAATCACTTGAACCTGAGAGGCAGAGAAGATTGCAGTGATCTGAGATCACGCCACTGCGCTGCAGCCTGGTTGACAGATCGAGACTCTATCTCAAAAATCAATCAATCAATCAATCAATCCATCGTTTACCATACACATAAATAAATAGGTCATTCAACCATGCACATTCTACCTAGTGCTGCATTGGACATGTGTGTGCATGCAAAGACACATGGACGTATATGTTCATTTCAGCACTATTCACAATAGCAAAGATATGGAATCAACCCAAATGCCCATCAACGGTAGACTGGATAAAGAAAATAGGGTACATATACACCATGGAATACTATGCAGCTATAAAAATGTGAGGTCATGGCCTTTGCAGCAGTATGGATGTAGCTGGAGGCCATTATCCTTAGCAGGTTAACACAGGAACAGAAAACCAAATACTACGTGTACTCACTTGCAAGTGGGAGCTAAACATTGAGTATACAAGGACACAAATAGGGGAACAACAGACACTGGGCCCAAATTGAGGATGAGGATTGGAAAACTATCTACAAGTATTATACTGATGACCTGGGTGACAATATAACCTGCCCGCCAAGCCCTTGTGTCCTGGAATATTCCCATGGAACAAACCTACATACGTGCCCCTGAACCTAAAAAGAAGTTGAAAATTAAAAAAAAAAAAAAAATTTAAAAAGAATGTGTGTGGCCGGGCGCGGTGGCTCAAGCCTATAATCCCAGCACTTTGGGAGGCCAAGACGGGCGGATCACGAGGTCAGGAGATCGAGATCATCCCGGCTAACACGGAAAACCCCGTCTCTACTAAAAAATACAAAAAACTAGCCGGGCAAGGTGGCGGGCGCCTGTAGTCCCAGCTACTCAGGAGGCTGAGGCAGGAGAATGGCGTGAACCCAGGAGGCGGAGCTTGCAGTGAGCCAAGATTGTGCCACTGCACTCCAGCCTGGGCCACAGAGCGAGACTCTGTCTCAAAAAACAAAACAAGAAAAAAAGAATGTGTGATGGAATTGTATAGTCTCTAGGATATTCAAGCTGGATCAGACCCACAATGGGGAAACTGAGGCCCAAGGATTGCAGCCTATGCAAGACTCCCATACTGTTCCTGGGAGAGCTGAGATGGAATCCACGTGCTTCCTCTACCTGCTGACACCCCAGGACTCGATTTTCCAGCTCAGCAGGTCCTCCAGGAAAATCTGCTTATCCAGAGGAAACCCTGAGTCAGGGGAGGGGACTTTTTGATTTAATTTTGTTTCATTGAGATGTGGTCTTGCTCTGTTACCCAAGCTGGAGTGCAGTGGCATGATCATAGCTTACTGCAGCTTTGAATTTCTGGGGTCAAGTGATCCCTCCCACCTCCACCTCCCAAGTACTTGGGACTACAGGCTTGCACCACCATATCCAGCTAATTTCAATTTTTTTTGGTTCAGACGGGGTCTTGCGATGTTGCCCAGGCTGGTCTCGAATTCCTGGACTCATATGATCCTCCTGCTTCAGCCTCCCAAAGTGCCGGGATTACAGGTGCGAGCCTCTGTGCCTGGCCAGAGGAGACGGACTTACTAGTCAGGGGCTATAGTCAATATGTTACAAATCAAGGTTATGTGCTGCTTAGGTGCCATTTAAAAAAAAAATGTAATGGAGATTGTGGGAACAAACTGTCACTTCTACACCCAACCTTGTCCTGCACATCCCAGGGACTGTGGCAATCATGCCACACGTTGTCAGAGAGCAACCTTCAGGCCAACCACCATGGGGGTCTTGGCTCTGGTGCTCTGTTCTCCCTGCACCCACAGGGCCGCATGACTGCATGTAGCCTAGGGTTTTTTCCTTCTGCTAAGCATTTGCAACACCCCTTCTGCCAGGGGCTGTGCTTGTTGATGGGAACACAGAGCAGGGCCATTCACAGTCCTTGCCCTTGAAAAGCCCCTTCTATCAATGGAGAGAGGAGAGTAGGGGACCACGCCCTAGGGTGTGAGCAATATTTTTCAGGGATAAGGTAGTATAAGGAGGAAACAGACAAGCAACACTTAAGCAGCCGTGGGCACTGGGAGGCCAGGCAGTGGCGAACCCTGAAGTCTCAGATGTGAAGCCAAGGGTGTGAGGGAGGGAGTGGCTTGCGGGGTTTGTCATACTCACTCTAGGGCTTCTGGAGGTAGCTTGCCCCAGATAGGATTCTACCACCTCCAGCAGAAAAATTCTTTGTGGTTTCCTTGGATTCTGAGCAGCCACAGAGGTTTATCTGTCCTGCTCTCTTGTTCCTGGCTAGGCACGGATCTTCCTAGAACTTGATGGGGCTGATGGTGAGCCCAGTTCCAGGCAAGAGGAAAGAAGAAGAGAGACAAGCCAGAGAGGGCGGGCAGGTGGGACCCTGGAGGAGAAAACTTAGCTGGGCTTGGCAATGATCGCCTGGTTAATTAGCAGCACGGGCCTCATTGTTGCGTCTGAGCAAGGTCTCCTGCTCTCTGGGGTCCTGAATCTAGGCCTCCCTTGGGGAGTTCAGAGCCAGGGCAGGATGGCGGATCCCTGCCTGGGCACCACATCCCACAGTTCTGCTTTCTCTCCGCCAAGATATCTTCCCTCCTTTCAGGCAGGATGGGTGATCTCGGCAATCAGGCTTGGGATTGAGTCCTCTCTGTCACACGGATTTTTGTTTACTTGCTTTTATTTTTATTTTTCAGACAGAGTCTCTCTCTGTTGCTCAGGCTGGAGTGCAGTGGCACGATCTCAGCTCAGTGCAACCTCCGCCTCCCAGGTTCAAATGACTCTCGTGCCTCAGCCTCCAGAGTAGCCGGGATTACAGGCGTGCGCCACCAAGCCCGGCTAATTTTTGTATTTTTAGTAGAGACGTGGTTTCACCATGTTGGCCAGGCTGGTCTCGAACCCCTGACCTCAGGTTACCCACCTCGGCCTCCCAAAGTGCTGTGATTATAGGTGTGAACCACCACGCTCGGCCTATTTAGTTGCTTTTAGTTGTCAGCTTCTTCATCTCTGGGATATTTTGATTTAAAAAATCTTACGAAGCTGTAAAGTAAGCTTGCCTATGTTTACACTGTTTTGAAAATCCTCCTGGTGTTGAGATGATCACAGATTAAATGTGTTTAGAGGCTGGATGCAGCCACTTGTGCCTGTAATCCCAGCACTTTGGGAGGCCGAGGTAGGAGGATTACTTGAAGCCAGGAATTTCAGATCAGCCTGGGCAACATAGTGAGACCCTGTGCCTACAAAAAATTTAAAACTTAGCCAAGGGAGCAGCACCCACCTGTAGTCCCAGTTTGTCACGAGGCTAAGGCTGGAAGATCGCTTGAGCCCAGGAGTTTGAGGCTGCCCTGAGCTATGATTGCACCAAGCAATGCAGCCTTGATGACACAGCAAGACCCTGTCTCTTAAAAAAAATTATGAAAGTGTAAGATAAGCATGCTTAAATTCATCCTGTTTTGAAAATCCTCCCTGTGTTAAGATGATCACAGCTTAAAAATACCTAGAGAATAGGATCACGAGGTCAGGAGATCGAGACCATCCTGGCTAACATGGTGAAACTCCGTCTCTACTAAAAATACAAAACGTTAGCTGGGCATGGTGGCGGGCACCTATAGTCCCAGCTACTCGGGAGGCTGATAGGAGAATGGAGTGGACCCGGGAGGCGGAGCTTGCAGTGAGCCGAGATCACGCCACTGCACTCCAGCCTGGGTGACAGAGCAAGACTCTGTCTCAAAAAAAAAAAAAAAAAAAAAAAAAAAATCCTTAGAGAATAAATGGCCCGAAATCCCTGCTACCACTTTACATCAATGCTGAAATTCAAAAACAGATTGAGGCTGCCACTGGGAGTGTTGAACCCACTTCAGCCAGTCTAGAGGCCATCAGCAGAGCTGAAGGCCAAGCTGGAGATTGCATTCTTCACCTTTGTCTTCTCCATTTCCGAGACAAAAATCTGAAGTCCAAAGAGGTTAAGAGGTCCAAGATCTGATGGAAAAATCCTGGCAGAACTTGAAGTGGATATGGTGGGTGACTGCTGGTGACAGAGAGGTCTCTCAGCAGTAACACGGGTCCTTTGCCCTTTGACCTCTCCACATATTTGCAAGGACTGAAAGGGGACCTGCTGGCCAGATGCTCTAGGGCAGGGGTGTCCAATCTTTTGGCTTCCCTAGGCCACACTGGAAGAAGAATGATCTGGAGCCACACATAAAATACACTAACACTAATGACAGCTGATGAGCTAAAAAAAAAAAAAAAAAAAAAATCCAAAAAAGTTTCATCATTTTTTTGAGTGTGTGTTATTTATTTATTTATTTATTTATTTTTTGAGATGGAGTTTAGCTCTTGTTGCCCAGGCTGGAGTGCAATGGTGCAATCTCAACTCACTGCAACCTCTGCCTCCTGAGTTCAAGTGATTCTTCTGCCTCAGCCCCACAAGTACCTAGGATTATAGACATGCACCACCACACCCAGCTAATTTTGTATTTTTACTAGAGACGGGGTTTCACCATGTTGGTCAGGCTGGTCTCCAACTCGTGACCTCAGGTGATCCACCTGCCTTGGCCTCCCATAGTGCTGGGATTATAGGCGTGGGCCACCACGCCCGGCCTCATGATGCTGTAAAAAGTTTATGAATTTGTGTTGGGCTGCATTCAAAGCCATCTTGGGCTGCATGTTTACCACAGGCTTCAGGTTGGACAAGCTCGCTCTAGGACTTCAGGGTGGCTCTGATTCTAGGTGGGGGTAGCTCTGGCTTGAGGACTCAGTCCACTAGGCTTCAATGTCTGTGCCTGAGTTCTGTGAAAAAAAAATCTTAGGCACTGTGATGGTTAATGCTGAGTGTCAACTTGATTGGATTGAGGGATACAAAGTATTAATCCTGGGTGTGTCTGCAAGGGTGTTGCCAAAAGAGATTAACAACATTTGAGTCAGTAGGCTGGGGAGGGCAGACCCACTCTTTATCTGAATGGGCACCATCTAATCAGCTGCCAGCTGAATATAAAGCAGGCAGAAAAATGTGAAAAAGGAGATGGGCCTAGCCTCCCAGCCTACATCTTTCTCCTGTGCTGGATGCTTCCTGCCCTCAAACATCGCACTCCAAGTTCTTCACTTTTGGGATTCGGACTGGCTCTCCTTGCTCCTCAGCTTGCAGACGGCCTATTGTGGGACCTTGTGATCATGTAAGTTAATACTTAATATAACTCTTATATATATCTTATTAGTTCTGTCCCTCTAAGAGAACTCTAATGCAGGCACAATACAATTTTGAAGCGTTTATTTGGGTAAGAAGCAATTTGGGAATTGGGAAATGCCAAACTGAAAAAGATCAAATGTTGCCATGACCAGTCTTCAAAGGCAAGCATGTGTAGGATATATGCGGAAGCAAAATAAATAAATTATTCGATGGGTTGCGATGATATTAGTTGTCTTATTTGTTCTATCATCTTGGAAAGTTGCTAGTTGTAGCATTATGGCTACTTCTGATTCATTGAACTTAAGTTTTATTTTTATTTAATATAGGCATTGATAAGAAATAGCTCAAGTTAAGGAGCTGGGTGTGGTGGTTCATGCCTGTAATTCCAGCGCTTTGGGAGGCTGAGGTGGGAAGATTGCTTGAGGCCAGGAATTTGAGGCCAGCCTGGGTAACATAGTGAGACTTCATCTCTACTTTAAATCAAAAAAATTAGCCAGATGTAGTGGTGCATACCTGTAGTCCCAACCACCTGGGAGGCTGAGGTGGGAGGATCACTTGAGCCCAGGAGTTCTAGGCTGTATTGAACTATGATTGCACCACTGCCCTCCAGCCTGGGTAGCAGAGAGAGACCCTGTAAAACAAACAAACAAACAAACAAACAAAAAACAGAAAAAAAACAGAAACAGCTCAATTTGAGTTTTGCTCATATTTACAAATCAAGCAAGGTGGAGGTCACTGATAAGGAGGCCTAACTAGTATCTGCCCAGGGATTCTTCAGGTCTGTCCTCCTTCTTTATTTACTTTAACTGTTCTTACTAAAATGAGAATGTCATCATCCCAAAGCCAATGAAGTGTGAAGAACCACAGCTGCCATTCATTGATCTCCCACTGTGTCCCAGCCACACTATCAATGCTTGACACACATTGTCACAATGGACTCTTACAACCCCACTTTGCAGCTTTGAAAACTGAAGTATGAACTGACTGCAAGACACATTGAAGCTCCCACATCTACTCAAGGGTTGGAGCTGGAGTTTGGGGCCATGTTTATCTGACCCTAAAGTCCTGCCTCCCGGATTCAAGCGATTCTCCTGCCTCAGCCTTCTGAGTAGCTGGGATAACAGGTACCCGCCACCATGCCTGGCTAATTTTTTATATTTTTAGTAGAGATGGGGTTTCACCACGTTGGCCAAGCTGGTCTCAAACTCCTGACTTCAGGTAATCTACCTGCGTCAGCCTCCCAAAGTGCTAGGATTACAGGCGTGAGCCACCACGCCCTGCCAAAGCCCTGCTTTTAACAGCTCTGACAGCAAATGTCAACAAGCGAAGCTGACTTCTGACCAGAATCTCTGGGAGGTCCAGGGCTTCCCCATCTGCCATTGAGACTTTGAGACCATTTAAGACTTCCTTTTTCAAATTTTAGATTATTTGATATTTATGTGTTTTAAATTTCCATAGGTTTTTGGGGAACAGGTGGCATTTGGTTACATGAATAAGTTCTTTAGTGGTGATTTGTAAGATTTTGGTAAACCCATCACTCGAACTCAAAAGAAGATATACAAATGGCCAACAAACACATGAAAAAAATGCTCAGCATCACTAATTATGAGGGAAATGCAAATCAAAACCACAGTACCATACCACCTGACTCCTGCAAGAATGGCCATAATAAACAAATAATAGATGTTGGTGTGGACATGATGAAAAAGGAACATTTCTACACTGCTGGTGGGAATGTAAACTAGTACAACCATTATGGAAAACAGTGTGGAGATTCCTTAAATAACTAGAAGTAGAACTATCATTTGATCCAGCAATCCCACTACTGGGTATCTACCCAGAGGAAAAGAAATCATCACACAAAAAAGATACTTGCTCACGCATGTTTATAGCACCACAATTCGCAATTGCAAAACTATGGAACCAGCCCAAATGCCCATCAATCAACGAGTGAATACCAGGTGCGGTGGCTCATGCCTGTAATCCCAACACTTTGGGAGGCCTAGGTGGGCAGATCACGAGTTCAGGAGATTGAGACCATCCTGGCTAACACGGTGAAACCCTGTCTCTACTAAACATACAAAAAATTAGCCGGGCATGGTGGCGGGCACCTGTAGTCCCAGCTACTCAGGAGGCTGAGGCAGGAGAATGGCGTGAACCCGGGAGGCGGAGCTTGCAGTGAGCTGAGATCATGCCACTGCATTCCAGCTTGGTGAAAGAGCGAGACTCCTTCTCAAAAAAAAAAAAAAAAAAAAAAAAAAAAAAAAAAAAAAAAAAAAAAAGAAACTACAATATATATGTATGATGGAATACTAATCAGCCGTAAAGAGGAACGGATTAATGGCATTCACAGCAATCTCTGGATGGGATTGGAGACCATTATTCTCAGTGAAGTAACTTAGGAATGGAAAACCAAACATCGTATGCTCTCACTCATAAGTGGGAGTTAAGCAATGAGGATGCAAAGGCATAAGAATGACACAACGGACTTTGGGGACTTGTGGGGAAAGCATGGGAAGGGGGTGAGGGATTAAAGACTACAAATTGGATTCAGTGACACCATTTAAGACTTTCATACCATAGTAGCCTTGTGAGTGACGGTTCTCCCAAAAGCAGACACCAAAACAGGACTAGACCTGCAGGGGGGTTACTGGGGGAAACACCTGGTGAGGGAAAGTGGGGAGGAAGCCAGAGCAGGCTGGAAAAGGCTTAGACTATAATGCAAGTCTGACCCTTAGGAAGGAAAGAGGGAGGGAAGAAAGGAAAGAAGAAAGGTCTTAGGCTACAGTTCAGAGCTAAGACCAATTGGTCAAAGTTACAGACAGTCCTTGAGCCAAAGTCATCCGTGATGTCCCATATCTCGCAGAAACAGGCCCCTCTTCGTGTCCCCAGATTTCCCAGTGAGCCGAGAAGCAGAGCGTCAGTGCAAATGGAGTGATGGATCTCCGAATGCACCAGCTGGGGCCATGGTAGGAGACCTGGGTGAGGCATTTTCATAGCTGCCACATAGTCCCCCACTAGGACAATGTGTTAATTGGTCAGAACTAAAGACCTTCTGAATTTGATTCACAGGGATGTCAGAGCAATTGAGCTGGAGCTTATGGGCAGGCATAAGTGATACCACTGGGCCAGGTGCAGTGGCTCACCTTGTAATCCTAGCACTTTGGGAGGCCAAGACAGGTGGATCGTTTGAGCTCAGGGGGTTGAGAGCAGCCTGGGCATGATGGCAAAACTCTGTCTCTACAAAAAATACAAAAAGTAGCCAGGCATGGTGGCTCACACCTGTAGTCCCAGCTACTTAGGAGGCTGAGGTAGGAGGATTGCTTGAGCCCAAGAGATGGAGGCTGCAGTGATCTCCTTGATTGTGCCACTGCACTCCAGTCTGGGTGACAGACAGAGCAAACCCCTGTTGCAAATTTTAAAAAAGAAAAAGATTGATAGCACTAAGGAAACACTGGAAGCTGTGTTTCTTTGCTTTCAAGCTTCAAGCCATTCCCTACTCTCTGAAGGTGCTTGGAAGAGGAGAGTAGTCCTGGAAAGATCGTTGTGACCTGTCATGCTGCAATAAGGTGAGGAGGAGAGGTGGATGCTGGCAACCAGAAGTCATACAGTGAGATCAGAGAGAAGACGCTAGAACCACAACCTGGAGTCAAGAACAGGAAAAGGTAGGAAGGAAGTCTAGGAATATAAACTGAGCCAGTTTCCAGAGAGCCGGGATTAAATGGTCTGGAATTGGTTGTTGGAACTGAAAGTCACATAGTAACAGAGCTGAAGCCTTAGGACAAAGCAAGAGTGAGAGACAAAGCCGGGCTTAGCAGAGAGAGACACCAGGCCTCCAAGATGGGCCAGTGAACACTGTTCAACCGTGTACACTAGCGCGGAACTGTGGAGGAAGGCCTAAAATTAAGGTCCAATGTCATGTTCTGTCCTGACATCTGATGAAACCAGGAGGGCTTCAGGTGGTATAATTGCAAGTTCACCTCCCTCTTTTGCTTCTAAATAAGGTCCCCCAGTCAAACAACTGTTCTTATCAAAGGGACCAGGCACAGTTCCCGCTTACCCTTGAGTAGCAGGCTTCAGATCCCTGCCAGCTCAAGGAATTATTTCAAGTAACCAGTCACATCTTCCTGTGGGAATGTAGGCCACCCCATCCTCTGGATACTACAAAGCCACCTTCCACAGTCGCTCCTTCTTCCCTTTGCTCTCCAGTGCAGTCCTCATGTGGTCCTGTGTGGCATGCAATGTCCTCTGTCAGTATATGTGATGAATTAACTGCTGTCAGTCTCAGCTACCCAGTGTTGGGTGTCATGTAAAATCGGCCATCCCCATAACCTTAGGGCAGGAATCCCTTCTTCACAAATGGGATGAATAAGGGGCAATTCTTGCAGGAACAGACCAGATCCTTGAGGATTCCAGCTGGAAAGACAAGACATAAAAGATCACAAGTGTCAAGTGACATGCATGGACCAGACAAGAAATATCAACCATTCATTCAGCTATTCATTCTACAAATACGAACTGAGCCTTCACTATGTGCCAAACACTGCTCTAGGCCCTGGAAACACCACCGTGAAGAAACATGAAATTCCTGCCTCTATAGAACTTTTATTCTCTGGTCAGGCTGGGGAGGCTGACAATAGGGGTTATGAAGAAAAATAAGTAGGGTACCAGAGATAAGGAGAGCTAGGGGTTGCTATCTTGTTTACAGAGGATGGTCATCGAGTTTGTTAACATGAAGATATTTGAACATGGGCTGTAACAGAGCTGTGGCCCCAGGACAAAGCAGCAGTGAGAGGCAAAGCCAGGCTTAGTAGAGAGAGAGAGACACCAGAACCTCCAAGATGGGTCCGTGAACCCTGTTTAATCTTATACACTAGAGAAGAACTGTGGTAGGAGGCCTAAAATTAAGACTCAATATTACGTGCTGCCCTGAATGTGAGAGTGCAAGCACATGACAATCTGGGGGAAAAGCATTTGCAGCAGAAGGGATAGCCAAGGCAAAGGCACGGAGGTAGCAGCAGGAGAGGATGGAGAGCTTACTATGAACAAGGAACTTCTAAAAGGGGACAACTTGAGTAGACTTAAAAGATCAATAAGTATAATGACCAACCAATAATAATCAATCAATAAGTATAATGATCAATCAACTAGTATATATGTACAGATTAGCAAATAATTGTGAAGCAAATAGTTGTGTGACCACCACTCAGGTCAATAAATAGCGGGTTTTGACCAAAGGAAGCTTGTGAGATTCTATGTTGGCCTCTTCCATTGGCCTCTATGCATGGTGCCCAGGAGTCCAGAACCTGCAGAGAGGGCCTGGCAATGCCCTAGACCCCAAACTTGGAGTCTGGGAACTGGTTGGCATACTCCCGCTCTCACCCATATTTTATAAGATTTAGATATTAACAACTTGTATTAGCTGCAGACCTGGTTCATCCAGTGACAGGACAAATCAAAGCCCATGTTAGGGGTACTGGGGTTGGCCTCAGTGTTCCCACCCACTTCTGTCGAGAACCAAACCCCTCCTTCCCACCTCTAGCAGTGTGGGGTCACCACTACTTCATGAAGGAGGTCACAGTCTCCTTCCGTTTTACCAAGAGCAGGGCAGTTTGCTTACAGTCATGAAACCACAAACAAAAAAAATACTCTGAGCCTCCTGCAAACTGTGGCGTTCTTTAGAGCCATCCTCTTCCCTCGTTATCCAATCATTTAACAATTGTTGAGGTTTTCCACTGGGCAATTCACTTTGCTGGGTGCTAGCCAGACAGAAACAAAAAGACAGACACGAAGTGTGGGTCCTCAGCAGAAGAGGGTAACTCTTGTATCCAGCCCTACAAGACTTCTTGGACTCTGGTTACAGCTCTTCTGGACTCGTAGGCTTGACTGCGTTTATTTAAGTGCCTAGATCAACCACTGGAAGCTACAACCATGGCTCCCAGGCTGAGATGGGAGAACACAGGCTTAGCTATTCCTCCAACCCAAAGCAGACATCCTATTGTAGCTGCATGACCATGACACACGTACATGCACACACACACACACTGCTTTC
Organism: Rhinopithecus roxellana; assembly: GCF_007565055.1. NCBI lineage: Eukaryota > Metazoa > Chordata > Mammalia > Primates > Cercopithecidae > Rhinopithecus > Rhinopithecus roxellana. Next base: position 42,012,188 of record NC_044554.1, read on the forward strand.
CCTATGTGGGATTTCTGCCTTCAAGACCAGCTCCATTCCCTGTCTTTCACTTTAAGTATTTTTGGTGTTTCATCTCTATAGATAATGCATAAAAGCTTGTATGTATCTACTGAAGTATTTATAGGTGAAATGATGTAAAACCTGCAATTGGCCTCAAAACTTCCCATGCTTTCCAAAACTGGAAGGCATGCATAAATGAAACAAAAATAGCAAAATGTGAATAGTTGTTGCAGCTGGGTTTATTATATTACGGTTTTTACTTTTGGGAATGGTTGAAAATTTCCAAAATGAAAAATTAAATAAAAATCAATCAATAAGTATATATGTACAGTTTAGCAGATAATGAGGCAAATACCTGTGTGACCACCACCGAGGTCAGTAAATGGAAAGTTGCCAGCCCCCAAATATGTCTTTTTGTGCTCTCTTCAAACCGGACATAATCAGTAGCCTAGTTTTTTTTTCTTTCCAGTTTTTTTATTGTGTTAAAATTTACGTAACATGAAATTTACCATTTTAACCATTTTTAAGTGTACAGTTCTGTGGCATTAAGTACATTCATATTGTGCCACTACCATCACCACCCACCACCAGAATTTTTTCATCTTGCAAATTGAAACTGTATACCCATTAAACAATAAATCTTCATTTCCCTCCTCACATCCCCTGTGAATTAGGGTTCTCTGGAGGGACAGGACTAATAGGATAGATGTATATACAAATGGGAGTTTATTAAGGAGTATTGACTCACACGATCACAAGGTGAAGTCCCACAGTAGGCCGTCTGCAAGCTGAGGAGCAAGGAAGTCAGTCCGAGTCCCAAAAACTCAGAAGTAGGGAAGCCAAAAGTGTAGCTTTCAGTCTGTGGCTGAAGGCCGGAGAGCCTCTGGCAAACCACTGGTGTAAGTCCAAGAGTCCAAAAGCTGAAGAACTTGTAGTCCAATGTTCGAGTGCAGGAAACATCCAGCACGGGAGAAAGGTGGGGGCCAAAACACACACCCAGTCTAGTCTTTCCACGTTCCTCTTCCTGCTTTAATTCTAGCCGCATGGGCAGCTGATGAGATGGTGTCCACCCAGATTGAGGATGGGTCTGTGTCTCCCGGTCCACCGACTCAAATGTTAATCTCCCTTGGCAACACCCTCACGGACACACCCAGGAACAATACTTTGCATCCTTTGATCCAATCAAGTTAACACTCAATACTCCTTATCAGACCCTTGTGCTATGATCTGAATATTTATTGGCTCCAAAACTCATGTTTAATCTCCACTGTGTTACTATTGAGATGTGGGGTCTTTAAGAGGTGATTGGCTCATGAGAGCTCTGCCCTCGTGAATAGATTAATCCATTTGTGGATTAAAAGATCAATGGGCTCATGGATTCATGGGTTATCACAGGAGTTGGACTAGTGGCTTTATAAGACAGGGAAGAAAGACCTACTCAGCCCCCTCACCATGTGATGCCTAGAGCAGCATCAGGACTCTGCAGAGAGCCCCCACAAGCAAGAAGACCCTCACCAGATGCATCCCCTTGACCTTGGACTCCTCGATTCCAGAACTGTAAGAAATAAATTTTGGGCCGGGCGCGGTGACTCACGCCTGTAATCCCAGCACTTTGGGAGGCCGAGGTGGGCAGATTGCCTGAGGTCAGGAGTTCAAGACCAGCCTGGCCAACATGGTGAAACTCCGTCTCTACTAAAATACAAAAATTAGCCTGGCATGGTGGTGGACGCCTGTAATCCCAGCTACTCAGGAGGCTGAGGCAGGAGAATCCCTTGAACCCAGGAGGTAGAGGTTGCAGTAAGCCGAGGTTGCACCATTGCACTCCAACCTCGGTGACAAGAGTGAGACTTCATCTCAAAAAAAAATAAAAATAAAAAAGGAAAGAAAAAAGAAATAAATTTTGTTTCTCTATTACCTAGTTTCAGGTATTCTATTATAACCAACAGAAAATGGACCAAGATACCTGGCAATCACTATTCTATTTTCTGTCTATGAATTTGCCCATTCTAGGTACCTCCTCTAAGTGGAATCATATAGTATGTGTGTTTTTGTGACTGGCTTATTTTATTTCACATCATGTCCTCAAGGTTCATCTATGTTGTAGCATCTGTCAGAGTCTACTTCCCCTTTAAGGCTGAATAATATTCCATTGTATGTATATATCACATTTTGCTTTTGTGACAATCATTTCCTTGGCCTTTTTATTATTTTGCTACCTAGGTAGTAAAATAAACAATACATTCCCAAACAATACAATTTAGTTTTTCCTGTTATTGAGCTATGTAAATGGAATCATATAGTGTGTGTTCTTTTATGAGAAGAAGAGAAAATGTGAGGGAAGAGCTTGACTAAGTTGGGAAGAGTTTTAGTCTGTCTTTGTATGAATGAGAAAACCCAGGCTCAGGGAGAGGGAATTTCCACCCAAAGTCCCACATGAGGAATAGGCTGGCCTCCAGGTCCCTGGGCCATCAGGGCAGAGCTATTCCACTGATCTCACAGTTTTGTTCAAGACCACACAATCAGCAGCAGGACTGAGAATAGGACCATCACAGTGGCTTGCGTGAACTTCACGAGGACTATTGGCCATTGGCAGATTTGCACATGAGGCTGGCTGCTCTAGGTGGATTCAGTTCAAAGAAGTTTAGCTTGTGAAGGACCGAAATAATTTCTCCCAAGACAAAGTCAAACAGAAGACAGCCCTGGGGGAGCAAATCCAAGCAGCGTCATAGGGAAGAAGGGCTAGTGATTTGCATCATAAAAATGTATATAGTATATGACCTATGACATACGCAGGCTGAACAATGACCCCTAAGGTATTCATGTCCTAATTTCTAGAACCTATGCATGTTACCTTACATGACAAAGACTTTGCAGATGTTATTAATTTAGGGATCTTGAGATGGAGGGATCATCCTGGATTATCCTGGTGAGCCCTAACTGTCAGCACAAGTCCTTGTAAGAAAGTGGTAGATGGAAATTACAGAAAGAAGAGAAGGAAATGTGACCAAGAAGGCAGAAATTGGAGTGATACTGGAGTGATGTAACCATGTGCTAAGGAATTCCAACGGCCCCCCGGAAGCTGAAAGAGGCGAGGAACAAATTCTCCCGTAAAGCCTCCAGAGGGAGCCAGCCCTGCTGCCATCTTGATTTTGGTCTAGTCAAACCAATTTCAGACTTCCGGACTCCAGACCTGTGAGAGGATAATTTTTTTTTTTTTTTTGAGAAGGAGTCTATCTCTGTCGCCCAGGCTGGAGTGCAGTGTCGTGATCTCAGCTCACTGCAAGCTCTGCCTCCCGTGTTCACGCCATTCTCCTGCCTCAGCCTCCCAAGTAGCTGGGACTATAGGCACCCACCACCACGCCCGGCTAATTTTTTGTATTTTTAGTACAGACAGGGTTTCACTGTGGTCTCGATCTCCTGACCTCGTAATCCGCCCACCTCGGCCTCCCAAAGTGCTGATTACAGGCGTGAGCCACCACAACCAGCCATTTGTATTGTTTTAAGCTACCAAGTTTATAGTAATTTATACAGCAGCCATAGGAAAAATAATACAGATGTACTTATTGAGTATCTACAGTTCACTTGGGATTAAATAACACATAGATAAATAAATCTACGGTTCACTTGGGCATTTGACATGAAAGAATAAATAAGACCTCGCCAGTCCTAGTCTGTTTGTGCTGCTATAACAGAATACAGAGACTGGATAATTTATAAAGAAGAGACATTTATTTTCTTACAGTTTTGGAGGCTGTAATCAAGTCCAAGATCAAGACGCCAACAAGTCTGGTGTCTGGTGAGGGCTGCTCTCTGCTTCCAAGATGGTGCATTGAACACTGCACTTGCCAGATGGAAGGAAGACAGTGTCCTAATGTGGCAGAAAGCAGAAAGGCAAAAAGGTGTGAACTCACTGTCAAGCCATTTGATAAGGGCAACTAATACCATGCCTAAGGGCAACTAGTCTCTGCCCTCATGATTGGATCACCTCCCAAAGACCACACCTCTCAATACTGTTGCAATGGCAATTAAGTTTCAACAAGTATTTTTGTAGGGGACAAAAACATTCAAACCATAGAGTAGTTCCCGGCATCAGGAAGTCAAAATAGTCTGATGGAAGGAAGGATATATCAAATAAGGCTTCTTAGAGGAGGTAATGTTTCAGCCCAATATAAAATAATAAGTAGGAGTGAGGCAGGTGAAGAAAAAGAAGTACATGCCAGCCAGGCATGGTGGCTCATGCCTGTAATCCCAGCACTTTGAGAGGCTGAGGCAGGTGGATCACTTGAGACCAGCCTGGCCAACTTGGAGAAGCCCCATCTCTACTAAAAATACAAAAATTACCCAGGCGAGGTGGCACACACGTGTAATCCCAGCTACTTGGGAGGCTGAGGCAGGAGAATTGCTTGAACCTGGAAGGTGGAGGTTGCAGCCTGGGTGAGAGAGTGAGACTCTGTCTCAAAGAAAACAGAAAGCAAGCAAGCAAGAAGGAAGGAAGGAAGGAAAGGAGACAGAGGCAGGGAGGGAGGGAGGAAGGGAGGAAGGAAGGAAGGAAGGAAGGAAGGAAGGAAGGAAGGAAGGAAGGAAGGAAGGAAGGAAGGAAGGAAGGAAAAAAAAATACATGCTGAATAGAAGAGGAGCACCAGCTACATAGCAAGGAGCTCACAGAAGCTCTGGAAGGATCTGAGAACCATACACAGAGGGTATGCAAGCAGGAATGATGTCCACTGTAAAATGGCTCCATGGAGACACGTGGTTTCTGCTTCTTCACATCTCTTACTTCCTACTTGGAGTCCAGGCAGGAGCTTGTGATCAGCTGAGCCAGGTCATGCATCCACCTGCAAGGGAATCTGAGAAAATGAGTAGCTTGCACTTTTGGCTTCTATATTAGAGGAGAGTTATTTCTCCAAAACATATTAAGAGGGGTCAGGTGCTAGGCAGCCCCAAGAGAATAATGATTATCACTTCACCAAGAATGGACGTGAGAGGATGGACTTAAATGACATCATAGACTTCCTTGGAGAGAAAGTGCCCAAGCTGATGGAAATTAAGAGACTCTGATGTCTGGTCATTATGGTTTTATTAACTCCTAAGGAGAGCCTTTCACTGCCTAAACAGAAGCTTTAGCACTGCAAATTGAATGCAGCTCTCTGTTGTTGCATAGTGTTTTATGATCAGAGTACGTGGATGCTGTCCTTTGCAAACCGCTGTCCATTACAGAAACAGCAGGTGTTTCAATTGTTACTTCTCTGATGAGCCCAGTCTAACATTTCAAGTATTTTATATTTCAACCCAGAAGACATGTGTTAATGTCTTCATCCTGACCATTGCAGAAGGATGAAGAGATGATTCTGGGAGCTACTTCAGGCCTAACAGGGACTCAAGAACCTCCATAGCATCGTGGATTCGTCAGTCTTTGTTAGGAGGGTCTGGCTCCTCCTCGGAGAAGTGTTCTACTTGGAGCAGAATCTTTTCTTGTTTCTTTCTGGGGGTATTACAAATTCAGACACTTTAGAAAGATGCCCATTTTCCCAGAAAACTTGAACTCTCTCATCATTGTGATTGTTATAATAACCTTTTTTTTTTTTTTTTTGCTCAGCCAGGTCTTAGCTTCGCTTCACCAAATGCCACAACAGCTTTTTGAAGGTATATATAATTCACAGTATATATAATAAGTATATGTGATCTATAATAATTAATGGTTTACAAATGAGAAAATGGAGACAGTGAGCGATTAAGGGACTTAACCATGTTTAGGGGAGACAGGAAGCCAAGATGGGAACCCAGGTTGTCTGATACCTCAGTGTGCTCCTCTGTCTCAAAAAATATATCTTGTATTTAGCCTTAACTTGGCTCACTCTTGAGAGAAGTAGGAGAGCTTCACACTTTAGACCATGGATGTCCAATATTTTGGCTTCCCTAAGCCACATTGGAAGAATAATTGCCTTGGGCCACACAAAAAAATACCCTAACACTAACGATAGCTGATGAGTTAAAAAACAAAAAACAAGAAACGCAAAAAAAAAAAAAAAAAACCCTCATAATAATGATAATAATTATTATTTGAGGCAGAGGCTCATTCTGTTACTCAGGCTGGAGTGCAGTGGTGCGATCTCAGCTCACTGCAACCTCCGCCTCCTGGGTTCAAGTGATTCTACTGCCTCAGCCTCCTGAGTAGCTGGGATTACAGGTGCATGCCACCATGCCTGGTTAATTTTTGTATTTTTAGTTGAGACAGGATTTCGCCATGTTGGCCAGGCTGGTCTTGAACTCCTGACCTCAAGTGATCCGCCCTCCTCTGCCTCCCAAAGTGCTGGGATTCCAGGCATGAGCTACCGCTCGACTCTCATGCTTTAATAAAGTTTACGAATTTGTGTTGGGCCACATTCAAAGCCTTCCTGGGCCGCAGGTTGGACAAGCTTGCTTTAGACCCTGCTGCAGTGATAATAAAGGAAGCTTTGGGAGGTGGTGAAGAAATGCAAGGGTTTGCAGGAACTGAAGACTCTGGTTTGGCACCAGGCAATGCCCATCTGAGAAATAGGAGCATCTGCTGTAGGGGGAAGAGTCAGCAAAGCCTGTTCCATGTTGGAGACTTGGGACAGAGTGACAGCATCCCTTAGGTCCTGAGTGGCAGTAGCAGTCATGGCTCTGAGAAGTCAAATCCCTGGACTGCAGGGTAGTAATTGATCAGTAGAGATAGAAACAGGCACAGTCAGGAGCGACCAACAACTCCAGTTGCTTGCATTTTTATCTTGGCCACTCTCCCTCGAAGGCGATCGCCACTTGACCTCTCTCAGACATAAACATTAGTGCTGTGAGGAGTGGTTATTAATATCTCAGAGTCAGCACATGGCTAATTTGGGGGAGATAAACAGCTTTGCAGCTTTCATCCTCCCCAAATGAGAGAAAGGAAAAAAAAATTGTGGGCACCAAAATAGATATTTCTGGATAACAGCATCTAACATGAGAATGATGCTAAGATTTTCCATTTATTTTATGCGCTATGAAGTCAAATCATTTACAGGCAAAAACAAACACACTATCCAATTTTAAAAAACCCACCCAGATTATTTTAAAATGCTAACTCTTTACATGTATCTGGCAAAACTAGTTGAGCTGAAAAAAAAAATGTGGCAGGCAGTGGGGAACATGAGGACTTCTGTGATTCAGAGGATGCTGGCCTGGGGTGGATGGTCTTCATCGGGTCTAGCATGTACCCATCCCAGGCACATCATTTCAAGCTTCAGTTTACCCTTTGGATAGTCAACTTATCACCTGGCACAAGTTGGGTACTGAAGAATATGGCAGGATGTAGGAGTCTTGGCTTGCAAAATCGAAACCATGATGAGATACCGTCTCACACCAGTCAGGATGGCCATTACTAAAAAATCAAAAATTAACTGAAGTTGGCAGGGTTGCAGAGAAAGGGGAATACTCATACACGACTGGTGGGATTGTAAATTAATTCAGCCTCTGTGGAGAGCAGTTTGGAGATTTCTTAAAGAACTAAAAATGGAATTACCTTTTAACCCAGCAATCCCATCACTGGGTATCTACCCCCCACCCCACAAAATTAAATTGTTTTACCAAAAAGACACCTGCACTCACATGTTTGTCACAGCACTATTTACAATAGCAAAGACATGGAACCAATCCAGGTGCCCATCAGCAGTGGACTGCATAATGAAGATGTGGTACGTATATACCATGGAATACTATGCAGCCATAAAAAAGAACAAAATCGGCTGGGCACGGTGGCTCACGCCTGTAATCCCAGCACTTTGGGAGGCTAAGGTGGGCGGATCACGAGGTCAGGAGATCGAGACCATCCTGGCTAACATGGTGAAACCCTGTCTCTACTAAAAATGCAAAAAATTAGCTGGGCATGGTGGCGGGCGCCTGTAGTCCCAGCTACTTGGGAGGCTGAGGCAGGAGAATGGCGTGAACCCGGGAGGCGGAGCTTGCAGTGAGCCGAGATCACGCCACTGCACTCCAGCCTGGGCGACTGAGCAAGACTCCGTCTCAAAAAAAAAAAAAAAAAAAAAAAAAGAACAAAATCATGTCCTTTGCAGTAACATGGATGCAGCTGGAGGCCATTATCGTAAGTAAATTAACACAGAAACTGAAAACTAAATACTGCATGTTCTCATTTATAATTGGGAGCTAAGGGACATAAAGATGGGAACAATAGATCCTGGGGGCTCCAAAAGGAAGGAGGAAGGGCGATAGGCAAGTGTTGAAAAACTACCTATTGGGTACTATGTTCACTATTTGGGTAACAGGTTCAATGGAAGCCCAAACTTCAGCATCACGCAATCTACCCATCACGCACATGTACCCCATGAATCTAAAATAAAAACTTTTTAAAAGGGTCGTAGCATGTGGAAGGAACCCTGATCCATTACCTGCTAGTATAAATGTCTAGGCTTGTCCTTTGACCCCTGTATATCTTAGTTGTCAAAGGGGAGAATATTTTTCCCCCACAGAGATAAATCAATGCACACGTGGTATGTAAATCGGCAAATGACCCACATGAATTTGTTATTTCTCCTTAGCGTGGTGGTCTCCCTGTTCTTTCTGTTCACAGCTTGCTGCCATAGGCACTGTGGACCACTTAACCCGTCTGATCCCATTTGTTTCCCAGGAAAATAATTTACTCATCACAATGAGAGAAAGAACAGCTAGGACCAGAGAGACAGCAATAGGAAGCAAACAGGTATTGAACTGTTGATTCATTTCTGAAACTAAAGAAGGACATGGTCATGTTTTAAACACAAACAGTGTTTCTGGGTCAGGAAACAGAAATAATTGCTGTCTTATTATTTCTAGCTTTTTCTATGTGAATGCGATGTGTTCCAGAGGACTTAATTTAGTAGAGCAGACAGAGGAGGACTTTTGTGGGCAACTGGGTTCTGCGGGCATCCTGTGATCTGTGCAGTGTGCAAAAGTCATTAGCAGTCTACACCGCTGCAGGCTTGTATAATCACCTCTCCAGGGTCTTAGCTGAAAGTCTTGAGATGTGAGCCCCTCTTTCAGACTGGCCCACTATGAAAGCCAGTTCTGCCGGAGCAGATTAAAGGTGTGAGTGGTAAAACAAATTTCTTCCTCTTTTAAAGTCATCTTATCCCTACCTTTTGAAGATGACATGGCTAAGCCACAGCCACCAGCATGTAAACTAGGAGTTGTTTCTCTGAGGCAGAGAGGGATTTATCCTGTTTCATCCATATGTTCTGGTCTATTGCTTATGCAAGAATTGTCAGGCACCTGGCCAAGTTCAGAGGACTGGGACTCAGCAGACTGACTGAGGAAGGAAGCCACATCGTGGTCCCTTGTGCCAGCCAGCCTCCTCAAATCTCAGAGGTGGAGGCAAAGATGGGGAAATGGGAAGACCCTTGGAGGAAATACTATCTAGCCTTGCTTCGTTGTAAAGCTCTCACAGCCTATCATTTTAATCACAGCATTCTTAATGCAGTTTTTAATCAATGGCACCACCCTTCCATTTAACATTCTTAGCACTTGCTTTAGTGAGAACACTGTTAGGATTGAGGAATAGAGAGAGACACCACGGTGCTACAGACTGCACAAGACAGTCAGGACTCAAGAAATACTGGCCAAGCACAGTGGCTCACACCTGTAATCCCAGCACTTTGGGAGGCCAAGGCAGGAGGATTGCTTGAGTCCAGGAATTGGAGATCAGCTTGGGCAACATAGCGAGACCCTGCCTTCAAAATAAAATAAAATAAATACATAATAAATAAATATTTTTAAAAGAAATATAAATAGGTAGATAAGCAAACACACACACACACACTCTCACCGTAACTCATTCTATCATTCTACAAAAAGGCTCTGAGAAGGCATCCAGGAATATAAGCATTCTGATAAACAGGAAAATCAGTGTTAAATTCTGGCATATGACATACATGTAGAAAATGTAGAGATAACAGAGGGATACATCTGGCGGAAATCCAAGAATTTCATATGATTCTATCAGGCAAAAGGATAGGTATGAAAACTCAAATTGAGGACAGAGTCCTGGCCACCAAAAGGAAATGAAAAATCTAGTTACAAATACTCATTGTTCCTGTTCCCTCTCCCTCAAAGTATATTAAGTCTTAAGGAGGAGCCAAAATTTGCTAGACCACTGAGTTTAAAATGTTTTCTTTCACATGGAGCTTCATGGAAAAGCAGCTTCAATATCACGTCTACAGTACTGCAGGAGTGAATTTGTAGAGCAGGTCCTCATAGCATTCGTCGATGTGAGTGGAGGGACCATTTAGGAAAATCTCTTCTGTTGCAGGAGCTGAACAATATACACCTTCTCAATGATTGAGTCTAGTGGTCTTTGAGCTTTGATGTGGATCAGAATTACCTGGGAAACTTTTGAAAAAAAAAAAAAAAGATTCTTAGGCCCTTTGTTATAGAGTCAGATTGAGCAAATTGGCATGAGCATCTGCATTTTTAATAATCTCCCCAAGTGATCATTGTACCTGCCCAAGACTGAAAACTATTGATCTGTTTGGATGCCAGAACTCCATGAGCCTGCTATGCCTCTGGGTCCACCGGCTGGCATCCTTCACTGGCGGACTTCTTTTCAGGTTTGCTTAACATGTTAAGACACATCAGGCAATTGCTCGCAGGGATGCCCCACTGGACTTTCCCAAGTAAACAACCAAATCGATAATCTCCAGACATTTAAAACTTTATTTTTATATACCAGATCAGCAAGTACAGGGAAGCTTCCCCCGTGTCTTGGGTTTTAGCAGATTTCAATTGCATAGCATGAATTAAAGTTGTATTCATTAAACACCAGGAACGTAATTATGTTTGGGAAGATGTAAGTGCTCTCCCCTGTGGCTCGGAAGAAAGGCATATTAGAATCTCTACTGGATTCATTCGCCTTTCTCATTGTAACTTTTCCCTTCCCAGGATGTTTGGTTTGTTCCTATATGAGGCTCCCAGTTCAGCAATTTCGATGAAATGACCAGTTGAAAATGGGTCAGTTTGGTTAATAAAAAGTTAATTAAACTGGTGACATCAACAAGATGGCAGAATGACTTTCCAGCTCTTGTATCCTTATAGAAACATTAATTTTAGCAACTATCCACGAATGAAAATACCTTCACAAGGGCTAAGGAAATCAGGTGAGAGAGTATAGCACCTGGATATTGTACAGAAATAAGAAGAAACATGGGAGAGGGTAAGAAGGATAGTTTTACATCACTCACATCACCCTTCCTTCGAGCTTTGGCAGCTCAGCATGGAGAGAGAAATGCCATCCATGCAAGGATAGGAGAGTAAAGTGAGCACCAGACTTTGCCTTGAACCCTGACACTGATTCATTCCAATACAACCCCATGCCAGGCAGTTCCCTGCAGCCCCAGGCTCCAGGTTTGCCCTGCAGACTCAGTCTTCAGGCTTACCCCAGCCCTAGGTTGGCTCCCACAGCCTCAGGCTCCAGGCCCAATCTACCATCAAGCTGGTCCCAGGTTCTACACTGGCCCCACAGACTTAGTCTCCAAGCCTGTCCCACTGCCAGATCAGCCACTGAAGCCCTAGATTTCAGGCCAGCACCCATAGACTGAGCCTTTAAACCTGCTTCAATGCCAGGCTATCCTCTAAGTCCCCTGACTCTGGGGTGGTTGCCTAAACTCAGTCTCCAGGCACACCTCAACATCAGGCTGGCCCCAAAGACTCAGTCTGTAGATCATTCCCAGCACCAGGCCAGCCCCCACAGTACCAGACTCCAGGTCAGAACCCACAGACCCAGCCTCATGGCCCATCCTGGTACCAGGTTGACACCTGAAGACACCCACTCTAGGATAGCCTACATGGATACAGGATCCAGGCTGGGCCCTGTGACCACAAGCTCCAGCCAGACCCAGGGTCCAGGCCCAACCCTGTAGACCCCAGCACTAAACTAGCCCCCATGGGACCCAGTCTCCAGATCCATGGCAGAGCTAAGCCAGCACCTACAGCCCCAGGATACACACCCACCTTTGTGAACAGAGCTTTCAGGCCAACAGCTGCCCCACCCCCACCCCACAGCCTCCAGGCAGGCTCCGGTTCAGGCTTCAGGTCTATCCCTGTGTCAGGCCAGCCCCTATGGACTCAAGCATCAAGCCCAAATGCATAGTTCCAAGTAATCATCTTAAAGAGGTTCAGTGAGCTACAAGATAGACAACTAAATAAAATCAAGAAAACAGTAGGACAACTAGAAACTCAGGATGATTATGGATGAGCAACTAAATAAAATCAGGAAAACAATCCACAAACAAAACGAGCATCTCAACAAAAGGATGGGAAAATAAAAAGAACCAAACAGAAATTCTGGAGTTAATGAATATAATGCCTGAACTAAAAATTTTATAGAGTGCTTCAACAGCAGACTGGATCAAGCAGGAGATCAATGAGCTCAAAGATAAGTCATTTAAAATTATCCAGTCAGAGGAACAAAAAGAAAAAGGCATGAAAAAGGATGAAGAATACCTACAAGAATTATGAGACACCGTCAGTCAAATCAATATATGTACTATGGCTGTTCCAGAAAGAACAGAGAAAGAGAAAGGGGAAGATAGTTTACTTCAAGAAATAATGACAAAAGAATACAAATAAGCAATAATATGTAAAATAATGTATATGTTAATTAGCTTGATTTAGCCATTCCACAATGTCTACATATTTCAAAACATCAAGTTGAGCTTGGCATGGTGGCTTATGCCTATAGTTCCAGCTACTGGAAGGCTGAGGTGGGAGGACTGCTTGAGCCCAGGAATTCGAGGATGCAGTGAGCTAAGATGGTGCCACTGCACTTCAGCCTGAGCAACAGAGCAAGACTCCAGGACTCCATCTTTATAAAAAGAATCATGTTGTATGCCATAAATATATGTAATTTGTACTTGTCAATTAAATAAAAATAGCAGTGATAAAATGCTAATTAAGTTTGTTGCTTATTAATTACATAAATAAGCGCCACCTATGTTTAACACAAACTAGCCTTACAAGCCCATAAAATTCTTTGCATATATGCACAAAAATTATTCAATGAATCATTAAATATGTGAGCAAAGATGGCAATTAAGTGCCCAGAAATGAGAGGTGGTTAATTAAATTACATTCCATCCACAGGATAAACTACTACGCTATCATTAAGAGTAATCCATTCAGGTCGGGTGTGGTGGCTCACGCCTGTAATCCCAGCACTTTGGGAGGCCAAGGTGAGCAGGTCATGAGGTCAGGAGATGGAGACCATCCTGGCTAACAAGGTGAAACCCAGTCTCTACTAAAAAAAAAAAAAATACAAAAAATTAGCCAGGCGTGGTGGCGGGCCCCTGTAGTCCCAGCTACTTGGGAGGCTGAGGCAGGAGAATGGTGTGAACCCGGGAGGTGGAGCTTACAGTGAGCTGAGATCACACCACTGCACTCCAGCCTGGGGGACAGAGTGAGACTCCATCTCAAAAAAAAAAAAAAAAAAAGAAAAAAGAGTAATCCATTCACCATAAAAAAAGAATGAAGTACTGATATATGCTAAAACATGGCTAAACCTCCAAAATATTCTTTCTAAGAGAAATAATCCAGACACAAAAGGTCACCTATTTTATGATTCTCTATATAAAGTGTTCAGGATAGGTGGATCCACAGAGATAACAAAGTAGATTAGTGGTTGCCAGGGGTTAGGGCACGACTGCTCAGAGGGATGGGGTTTCCTTTTGGGGTGTTGAAAGTATCTTTGGATGAGATAGAGGTGATGATTGCACAATATTGTGAAATTACTAAATGCCATGGAATTGTACACTTTAAAATGATGAGTTTTATGTTGTATAAATTTCACCTCAATGTAAGGCATGTAATCCATTTAATTCGTTTAACAAATACGAACTGAAGACCAATATATTATGTGCTAAGTACTGGGGTTGATGCAAAAGGAGAAATGAAGGACATGGTTCTATCCTAAACAGTCTGACACGGAAAAGTCTCCGAGTCATAAGTGAATGAAAGCAAGTCTATATGTGGTCCCACTGGGCCTCATTCTCTGTTGAGACAACTTAAGATATAATTTGGATCAGAGAACGTTATCTTCTTTTTTTTTTTTTTTTTTTTTTTGAGGCGGAGGCTCGCTCTGTCGCCGGGACTGGAGTGCAGTGGCCGGATCTCAGATCACAGCAAGCTCCGCCTCCCGGGTTTGCGCCATTCTCCCGCCTCAGCAGGCGCCCGCCACCTTGCCCGGCTAGTTTTTTTTTTTTTTTTTTTTTTTTTTTTTGTATTTTTAGTAGAGACGGGGTTTCACTGTGTTATGCAGGATGGTCTCCATCTCCTGACCTCGTGATCCGCCCGTCTCGGCCTCCCAAAGTGCTGGGATTACAGGCTTGAGCCACCGCGCCCGGCTGAGAACGTTATCTTCTTTGTGCTCCCATGGGCCTATGCTATTTTTGTCCTACCTTTTTTTTTTTTAAGAGAGAGAGTCTTGCTCTGTTGCCCAGGCTGGAGTACAGTGGTATGATCATAGCTCACTGCAACCTTAAACTCCTGGGCTCAAGAAATCTTCGTACCTTGGCCCCCACAAGTAGCTGGAATTACAGACATAAGCCACCATGCCCAGCCCAGTCCTGTGATTTCCTATGGATACATATAATTTGCTTATTGTTTGAATAATCATCTCTCTTTCTCCCATACCGTAGGCTCTGAGAGGAAACAGCCAGGTCTGTGTGACTTCTAATTGTAGCTTCAGCACAGTTATTAGCACATAATAGATTTTTGATAAATATTTCTTGAATAAATAAAAGAATGATTTCCTTCTAAACTTCTCCAGGTTGGGCTTTTGAGTCTGGGGCTAAAAACTTGGTAGCTTTTGACTCTTCCCCCTTTCACCCACATAATAACAATCACGATAATAATAGATGACCCCCATTTATTGAGCTGAGAGTTTTGCCAGCCATGGTGCTGGGTCTCTGTAAGGGTGAGAGATGATACCGTCGACCTGGTCTCATGAATCTGGTTTTAGAACCAAAGATATTGAGGCTAAGATCAGAAAAGTAACAACACAATGTCCATGGGGAGGTTTGGTGACAGAGCATCTGGATCCAGAGTTAACCCCATCCACAAGGCCTTCCAGGGAAACCAGAGTGTCTAACATCCAAAGGACTGGCTCTTCCTACAGATTCCAGGGCAAATACCACGTTGGCCCTCTGTGTAACCAACGATCGACAAATCAGCTTAGCAGATTGCTTCAATTTGTCTTTTCTGCTGTCAGGTAGAAACAGACTAAAGTCCTCTGTGATGTGAATTCCATTCTCAAGATTCCCTGAGAATCCTTGGAGATCCTGAAATACCATTCCCATCTGCCAGGTTTTGTCGCGGGGCCTGTGAAGACCCTCTCAAAGGCAGGATCCACACAATGGCCACTCAAAGCAGAGGTGAGCCTCCAAAATCCTTCTGCCCTCGGTCCTTAAAAGTAATTTGGACTTGGAACAATATCTAAGGAGCTGAACTCATCATAGAGAAAAGAACACTGCGTGGGAAGTGCATTAGTCAGAGTTCTCTAAAGAAACGGCACCAATAGAATTTATGTGTATGTATATATACACACACGAATATTTATATATCTATACAATACAACAAATATTTATATATAGTAAACAAATTGTTTATATAATTATAAATAATTTACTGTTATATATTTGTAAATAAATAATGCATATATTTATATATTTATAAACTGATACATAGTTTATATATTTATAGTTTATGTATTTATAATTAACTTGTTTATATATCTATAAAATAAATGAATAATGTATATGTTTATAAAATAAATAAATACTATATTATATTTATAAAATAAATACATAATGGCCGAGCACAGTGGCTCATGCTTGTAATCCCATCACTCTGGGAGGCTGAGGCAGGAGGATCACGAGGTCAAGAGATCGAGACAGCCTGGCCAACATGGTGAAACCCCGACTCTACTAAAAATACAAAACTTAGCTGGGCATGGTGGCTCACGCCTGTAGTTCTAGTTATTCAGGAGGCTGAGGCAGGAGAATCACTTGAACCTGAGAGGTGTTGCAGTTAGCTGAGATCACGCCACTGCACTCCAGCCTGGCGATAGAGCGAGACTCTGTCTCGAAAAATATATATAAATAAATAATGTATATATTTATAAAATGAATAAATATAAAATATGAATTGACTTATGCAATAATGGAGTCTTGGTAGGCAGAGGTGAGGTGGGGATGGTTAATGGATACAAAAAATAGTTAGAAAGAAACAATAAGACCTAGTATTTGCTGCTACAACAGAGGCACTATAGTCAATAATCATTTAATTGCATTTTTTTTTGAGACGGAGTCTCACTGTGTCGCCCCGGCTGGAGTGCAGTGGTACGATCTCAGCTCACTGCAAGCTCTGCCTCCCAGGTTCACGCCATTCTCCAGCCTCAGCCTCCTGAGTAGCTGTGACTACAGATGCCTGCCACCACGCCTGGCTAATTTTTTGTATTTTTAGTAGAGATAGGGTTTCACCATGTTAGACAGGATGGTCTCGATCTCCTGACCTCGTGATCCGCCCGCCTCAGCCTCACAAAGTGCTGGGATTACAGGCGTGAGTCACCGTGCCCAGCCCTAACTGCACATTTTAAAATAATGAAGAGTCTCCTTGGATTGCTTGTGACACAAAGGATAAACACCTAAGGGGGCATGGATTCTCCATTTTTCACGACGTGATGATAATGATGCATTGCATGCCTATATTGAAGTAGCTCATGTACCCCATAAACGTATACATCTACTATGTACCCATGATAATTAAGAATTTTTTTTTTAAATAATAAAGGCTAAGTCCCACGATCTGCTATCTGCAAGCTGGAGAACCAGGAAAACAGGTGGTGCAGTTCAGTCTGTGTTCAAAGGATCAGGAGCTTTGATGGCCCAGGGCAGGAGAAGGTGGATGTCTCAGCCCAAGGAGAATGAAAGACAGAATTGGCTTTCCCTCTGCTTTTTTGCTCTTGTTAGGCTCTCAGTGGATTGGATGATGCCTGCTCACGTTGGTGAGACAGAATCTTTTTGACTCAGTCTACTGATTCAAATGTTAATCTTTTCCAGAAACACCCTTACAGACACACCAGAAGTGAGGTTTTACCAGCCACCTGGGCATCCCTTAGCCCAGTCAAGTTGACACATAAACTTAAACATCAGAGGGAGTCAGGTGGCTCCCTGGGTTCTGCAAAAGCAATTAACCACTCCAGACCTTGGTTTCCTTTCTTGTGAAATTATAAGGTTGGAATAAATGATCTGTAAAATTTACTCTTTCCAGGCCAGGTGTGGTGGCTCAGGCCTATAATCCCACAACTTTGGGAGGCTGAGGTGGGCAGATCACTGAGGTCAAGAGTTCAAGACCAGCCTGGCCAACATGGTGAAACCCCATCTCTACTAAAAATACAAACATTAGCCAGGTGTGATGGCACGGGCCTGTCATCGCAGCTACTCGGGAGGCTGAGGCAGGAGAATCACTTGAATCTGGAGGCAGAGGTTACAGTAAGCAGACATCGTGCCAATACACTCTGGCCTGGGCGATAGAGACTTTGTTTCAAAAACAAATAAATAAAATAAAATGTACTCTTTCCAGAGCCATCCCTCTACGATTCTAACTCCACTGCCCAGCGTGTCCTGTTGACTGTGGCCCTGACTCTGCCCCCTCATCCCTTTTCCATGTTCATGGTAGACGAGAGACCTGTACATCTCCAAAAGCAGTCACTATGCTGTCACCTGAGCCTTGCGAATTCTTCTGGGCATGCCGACTTTTTGTTCTTTACTACTGTCTTTTAGAGGAAAAGAGCCCATCATTTGATGAGACAGCCTTTGCTATGCTGACCCAAAACCTGCTGTTTGGAAAATCACAGGTAAAACCTCTGACAGCATCATTGGTGTGAGTCAGTAGGGTGTTGCTCAGGCCCAGTTTAATGGGGGGAGTGAAAGGTGAGATTTGCTCGAATACACATATTCTCCTGTAGAATAATTACTTCGCAACACTTTTCGGGACCCAGAATTCATCTCGAACCAAATCCAGCCTTCCTTGTCATTTTCTGTAAGACAGAGGCTCTGTAGTCAGGAATGGCAGTGTGAAAAGCAAACAGAAAAACAAATGATGCAGGGAGGCAGGATGGCTTTTGCATCACTTGCTGGTCAAAGGCTTTCTTTCCCATTGGGTTGTGAACATCCGCAAGCTGCATTGTTTTGAACTTTGACACAAGCCCAACCAGGAGACCTCCCCAGCTTCCAAGCAAGGTGGTTTGAGCAGAAA
The DNA here is from genome assembly GCF_007565055.1 of Rhinopithecus roxellana. Taxonomy (NCBI): domain Eukaryota; kingdom Metazoa; phylum Chordata; class Mammalia; order Primates; family Cercopithecidae; genus Rhinopithecus; species Rhinopithecus roxellana. The sequence continues at coordinate 42,030,482 of NC_044554.1, forward strand.
GACATCCCTGGGGATGAAATGTGAGTATTTATCCTGTACTTGGCTCTCCCAGCCTTTTGGGTTATGCCAGAGGTTCCTGCCTCATCTCTGTTCTAAGTTATGAATCAAGACTTGGTAAAACATGTAAGGAGCTGAACTCATCAGAGAGGAAAGAGCCCTGCCTGGGGAGTCCAGGGTCCTGTCTCGTGGTTCTGATGACTGACCTTGGGAAAGCGAGGAGGCACTGCAGGCCTTGGTTTTCTGTCTTGTAAAAATGATAAGATTGCAACCAGGCACGGTGGCTCACGCCTGTAATCCCAGCACTTTGGGAGGCTGAGGCAGGTGGATCACGAGGTCAGGAGTTCGAGACCAGCCTGACCAACATGGGAAAGCAAAGAGGCACTGCAGGCCTTGGTTTCCTGTCTTGTAAAATGATAAGGTTGCGACTGGGCGCGGTGGCTCATGCCTGTAATCCCAGCATTTTGGGAGGCCGAGGCACGTGGATCATGAGGGTGAGGAATCCGAGACCAGCCTGACCAACACGGTGAAACCCTGTCTTTACTAAAAATACAAAAAGTAGTCAGGCATGGTAGAGTGCACCTGTAATCTCAGTTACCCAGGAGGCTGAGGCAGGAGAATCGCTTGAACCTGGGAGGTGGAAGTTGCAGTGAGCCAAGATTGCGCCATTGCACTCCAGCCTGGGCAACAGAGCAAGGCTCTGTCTCAAAAAAAAAAAGTTAAGGTTGCAATAACTGTTCTGTAATGTTCGTTCTTTCCAGGGCCAACCTTCTGTGATTCTACTTCTAACTTCATTGCCCAGAGCGTCCTGTTGACCCTGACCCCTCATCCCTTTACAACTATGTCCACTGTATAGTTGAGAGATCTGTATATTTGAAGACATCAGAAACATACCACTACTGAAGACATACCACTATTGAAGATGTACCATTTTGGTTTCACTGATTTAACATAATCCAACCCACAAGTACAGAAAATACCAGCCCAGTGAAATGACAACCATCATGCTTTCTTTACTATTCATGTAATAATAGATACCAACCATCTATTTGGACCTAGTTTGGCATTAGGCACTGTGGGGTATTCCTAAGAAGAATGTGAGTTGTGGTGTGTGCCTGTAGTCCCAGCTACTTGAAAAGCTGAGGGAGGAGGAATGCTTGAGACCAGGAGTTCAAGACCAGCCTGGGCAACATAGCGAGACCCCATCTCTAAAAGTAACAATAAAAGAAGAAGAGTGTGACTTGGCCACTACTTACAGATTTGAAGGTTCTCTTGAAGGTGTTCAGCCCTTACAAAATAAGGAGGGTATAACTGGGGTTAGTATGTGGATGACACATGAGAATAAAGTCAGTTCAAAGAAAGGAAAATGCCTGTGGGCAGAAGTGGGAAGAAGTATTTGGGAATAAGGATGGATTAAGGCTGGGCCTTCAAGAATAAGTAGAATCTCAATAGGCAGGAAGACCTGCAGGAAGAGAGAGGGAAAGAGAAGCCTCTAGTCTTGAAGATTCTATGCTGTCTGGAGGCGGGATTACATGTTGGAAGCAAGGTCAAGTACTATGCGGGTAGTTATAATCTTTCCAATGTAGCACTTTCTCATTAAAGAGCTCTTTTATCTGAGTTACCTCATTTAACTGTTATAACATCCCCTTGGGTTGATGTTATTATCTCTATTTTACAGATGAAGAACTTGTGACTCAGAGGAGTTAAGTAACTTGCCAACAGGCACAGAGCTGAAACATTTTAGAAGCAGAAACTCATAGCTTCAGAATCTAAGTCAATGCTCCTTTTACTCCACAATGCTGTGAGAGCCAGTGTACAGTGTGTCTTAGTTGATAGGCCAGCTGTCAGGAAGAAAGCTCTGAGACTCTAGACTCACAAAGGTTAGCATCATTTATCATCGTGACCTCCGTTTCCTCAAGTGGTCTGAACAATTGTTACCTGGTTGCCAGATCAGCATGGATCTGAGTTTCTGAGAGGTGCTGATTTTTGTCAGGCAGACATTGCAGACTCCACCTAAAAGTCAAGGGTGAATTATCCAGGTATGGTGATGCATGCCTGTAATCCCAGCTAACCGGGAGGCTAAGGCACAAGAATCACTTGAGCCCAGGAGGCGGAGGCTGCAGTGAGACAAGATAGCGCTGCTGCACTCCAGCCTGGGTGACAGAGTGAGACTCTGTCTAAAAAAAATAAATAAAATAAAAATAAAAAAAGTGAAGGGTGGGGCTGGCTAAGAGTTTTTAGGTGGGTTAGAGCAATAGTAGAGAGGGGGATAATTCAGTTGCAGGAAGTAACTCATATAGAGCTTACCACTTCAAAACTCTTCTCACATCTTAAATATTTTATTGAGTGCCTACAATGTGATAGGCACTGAGCCAGGTACTAGTTTTTCTTCTTTCAAGGTCAGTCATTCCAACAATGTCCTCATCAGCATCTTACAACACTTGCCCTCCATATCCTTCCCGTGTTCTAACCTTCAATCATAAATTCACCCAGCAAATATTTGTTGAGCACCTGTAATATAACCAGCCCTGTGCTAGTGTTGGAGGAGATACGCATACACACAAAAGCTATGCTTCCAGCTTCTGGTGCAAGAATTAAAAACAATTAAGTAATGGGATAGAATTAAAACTGAAATATACTCTGAAAGTGACACAAAGATATTTTAATATCTCAAATATCTAATTTATGGCATTTAAAAAGCACTGGAAAATGCTGAGAAAATTAGTAAACAGTTCAGAAGGTCCTAGACTTGAATTCCTACATGCACAATAAGAAGACAGATTCCAAATGGATTTGAGAGTTCAATATAAAGAAGGAAGAAAACCATTATAAGAAATTGTAAGATCATGCTTCTCTCCTCTTAGATTGACAGAGACCTTTCTAAGCATAAAAGCAAAGGAAGAAAGAATAGTAAAATGCCAATAGATCTAACCTTACAATTTTTTAAAAAGTACACACACACACTCACACATACTATATACAATATTGATAGACGTCTTTCAGGACAATTCGATGCTGTGAGCTTGTGACTGAATGAGGTTCTTTGCTAGAAACTGAAGGATGATGGATAAAACATCAAAAAGAAAACTGAAAGATAGATCAAGGATCAAGTACAAGATAAACATCTCATCTATCGGACTCAGCAGGAACCCAAGCTGAAACCAGGGCTTTCTGGAGCCTGGATCTGGTATCAGGGTTGGGAAGATAGATAAACCACCGCTCTTTTTGAAGATAGGAGCTGAAGAGCGACTGAACGTGCTCATGAAAGGAGGCTGGAAAAAGTGCTGCAAAATCCTAAGAAAACTATTTTTAGATTATATATCTAATAAAGGGGCTTTCATCTAGAATACATAAATAACTCTTACAACTCAACAATAAAAACATAATCCAATTAAAAATATAATGAGATGGCCGGGCACAGTGGCTCATGCCTGTAATCCCAGCATTTTGGGAGGCCGAGGATCACTTGAGGTCAGGAGTTCAAGACCAGCCTGACCAACATGGAGAAACCCCATTTCTACTAAAAATACAAAAACTAGCCAGGCATGGTGGCGTGTGCCTGTAATCCCAGCTACTCAGGCGGCTGAAGCAGGAGAATCGCTTGAACCTGGGAGGCGGAGATTGCTCTGAGCCGAGATCGCGCCACTGCACTCCAGCCTGGGCAACAAGAGTGAAATTCCGCCTCAAAAAAAAAAAAAAAAAAAATATATATATATATATATATAGAGAGAGAGAGAGAGAGAGAGAGAGAGAAGGAGAGAGAGAGAGATACCATCTCATACCAGTCAGAATGGCTGTGACTAAAAAGTGAAAAAATAACAGATACTGGGGAGGCTGTAGAGAAAAAGGAACATGTTTACACTGTTGCTGGGAGTATAATTAGTTCAACCATTGTGGAAGACAGTGTGGTGATTCCACAAAGACCTAAAGACAGAAACACATTTGACCCAGCAATCCTATTACTGGGTATACGCCCAAAAGAATATAAATAATTCTGCTATAAAGACACATGCAGGCATGTGCTCATTGCAACACTATTCATAATAGCACAGACATAGAATCAACCTAAATGCCCATCAATGATAGACTGGATGAAGAAAATGTGGTACATATACACCATGGAATACTATACAGCCATAAAAAGGAACAAGATCATGTCCTTTGCAGGGACATTGATGGAACTGGAGGCCATTATCCTTAGCAAACTAACACAAGAACAGAAAACCAAATACTCCATGTTCTCACTTATAAGTGGGAGCTAAATGATGAGAACACATGGACACAGAGAGAAACAACACATACTGGGGCCTATCAGAAAGTGGAGAGTGGGAGGAGGGAGAGGATCAGTAAAAATAACTAATGGGTACCAGGCTAAATATCTGGGTGATGCAATAATCTATTCAAGAAACCTCCATGGAACAAGTTTACCTATGTCACAAATCAGCACATGTACCCCTGCATTAAAATGAAAGTTAAAAAAAGAAAGCTCCCCCCCACCCAAAATAGGTAAAGGATTTAAGTAGACATTTCTTAAAATAAGATATACAAATGGCCAATGAGTGCATGAAAAGGTGCTCCACATCATTAGTCATTAGAGAGACAGAAATCAAAACCACATTGAGATACCATTTCATACCCACTAAGATAACTATAATAAAAAAATAGATGGACAATAACAAGTGTTGGCAAGGATGTGGGAAAAATGGAATCCTCATATGTTGCCTGTGGAAATGTAAAATGGTACAGTTACTTTAAAAAACAATTTGGCGGCTGGGCGTGGTGGCTCAAGCCTGTAATCCCAGCACTTTGAGAGGCCGAGACAGGCGGATCATGAGGTCAGGAGATCGAGACCATCCTGGCTAACATGGTGAAACCCCGTCTCTACTAAAAAATACACACACAAAAAAACTAGCCAGGTGAGGTGGGGGATGCCTATAGTTCCAGCTACTCGGGAGACTGAGGCAGGAGAATGGCATAAATCCAGGAGGCAGAGCTTGCAGTGAGCTGAGATCTGGCCACTGCACTTCAACCTGGGTGACAGAGAGAGACTCCATCTCAAAATAATAATAATAATAATTTGGCAGTTCCTCAAGAAGCTCACTATAGAATTGACATACGACTAAGTAATTGCACTCCTAGGCATATATCCAAGATAATTGGAAACATATCCATATGCAGACTTGTACAAGGTGGTTCATAGCAGGTGCTATGGACTGAATTATGTATCCCCAAAATTCATGTGGAAGCTTTAACTTCTAGTGTGATAGTATTTAGACACCAGAGGTACTGTAATTAGGTTTAGATGAGACCTTAGGAGCGGAGCCCTGGTGATGGGATTAGTGCCCTTATAAGAAGAGACACCAGAGAGCTTGTTCTCTCTCTCCTCCCCATGGGAGGACACAGGGAGAAGGCAGCTAGCTACCTGCAAGGAAAGTCTATGGTATTTTGTTATGGTAGCCCAAGCTGATTAATTCAATAGGATTGATCATAATAGTCAAAAAGTGGAAAGGATCCAAATGCCTAGCAACTGATGAGTAGATAGAGAAAACGTGATCTATCCATGCAACAGATTAATATTCAGCCATAAAAACTGGAATGAAGTACCGATGCATGCTACATTATGGAGGGACCTTGAAAACACTGTGCTAAATGAAAGAAGCCAGAAACAAAAGGTTAACTAGGGTATGATTCCATGTATACAAAATGTCCAAAATAGCAAATCCATAGAGACAGAAAGTAGATTAGGTGTCACCAGGGGTTGAGAGTAGGAGGGGATGGGGAACGACTGCTGATGGGTACAGAGTTTCTTTCTGGGTTGGTAAAAATGTTCTGGAATTAGATAGTGGTAATGGTTGCTCAATTTTGTGACTATACTAAAATCTGCTGAATGGCACATTTATGAGTATGAATTTTACAGTATGTGAATGATCTTAATAAAGTCACCCAGAGTTTGAAAAATCACTGTCAAAAAAGCCTTCTCTTGTCTTTGAGGCTGCTGTGTCTTATTCCTAGGGCTGTAGCTTTCCAATTTTCTCTTTCATTGTTTGCAAATCTTTGGAAGAACTATTAGGTTGGTGCAAAAGTAACTGTGGTTTTTGCCATTGAAAGTAATGGCAGAAACTGCAATTACTTCTGCACCAACTTAATAGTCTCCTCAGTATTGGTTCTGATTCTTTGGATGACAGAAGGAGTCTATCTAGAGCCTGACCAATGTCACAGGTTTGGTCTTTAAGAAATTCTTTTAAAAAATCCCACTTAGCCAGCCTGGCCAACATGGCGAAACCCCATCTCTACTAAAAATACAAAAAAATATTAGCCAGGTGTGGTGGTGTGTGCCTGTAGTTCCAGTTACTCAGGAGGTTGAGGCATGAGAATGGCTTGAACCCAGGAGGCGGAGGTTGCAGTGAGCCAAGATCGTGCAACTGCACTTCCCATCTGGGCAGCAGATGAAGACTGTGTCTCAAAAAGAAAAAAAAAAAAAAAAAAAAAAAAAAAATCGACCTAGGCCTATACCTCCTGGCAAGCTGCAAGCCTAAGGTAAAAGGAGAGCACAGACTTGACCTCTGGACTAGGAGCCTCATGAAGCCTTGAGCTGGCTCTGTGATTGTTGATACGATGGTCTCCATATCAACACAAGGCATGGTTTTGCATTGAAGTTATGGAGGAGCAGATGGAGACAACTGCAAACTACCAGACAGAAGGGAATAAATAGATAAGGACTAAACAAAAACAAAGCTCATAAAAATTAGCCTATAAATCAAAATATCAAAATGCAAGAAAAAGCCATCAAATGGAAGACAATCGATTATATCAACTTTCAGAACAGAATATAAATTCACTCTTGCAGCATTAAATGTATACAACAGCTGGACAAATACTTTAAAATTTATATTATTAGGATGCTCAGACAGAAGAATGAAGATATGTTTTCAATCTGGAAAAACAAGACACTACAAAATTTTTAAAAGCAGAGCAAAAAGAACAGGTAAATACAAAAACAAATACAATTAAAGTAGTACAATTTCAGAAAAAGAAAAAATCATGGTCACTGGAAGTTATACAAAATGGAAACAAAGGAGGATTACTTAATTAAAAGACAGAATTGAGAAATTCACACAAAATGCATCATGGAGAAGCAAAGATATGTAAAATAGGAAATAGCAGTTAGAAGACACGGAAGACTTGAGATCTTTCAACACTCAACCAGTAGGAATTCTAGAAGCCCCAGAACAAAAAGAATAGTGGGAGTTATGGAAAATCTATTTCTGAAAAAAAAAAAAAAGTAATTCATAGGCATTTTCTAGAACTGAATTAAAAATGATCTTCAGTTTGGAAATTCAAGTATTCAACAGGGTGAATCTGCATAGAAATCTCAGGAACATAGCCTTGGGTATATGGAAACTCCACATAGGAAATAGCATGATAAATTAATAGAAAAGAACAATTGCAGAGAAATATGGACAGTATGTTCTCACTACATAGTGTAAATAAAATGAATTTTAAATGGACTAAAATGTACATTTAAAAGGCAAAACTTCAGAACTTTAAGAAGAAAATTTTGAATAATATATTATCTCTCAATAGGGAGTATTTCTTTAAAAGGAGGCACAAAATATAAAGCAAAAAGATTAACAAACTGGACTACATTAATGTATAAAGCATTTTCATAATAAAAATAGAAGAAAGTTAAAAGACAAGTCACACACTGAGAAAAGGTATTTAGAATGTACAAGCAAATTATTTACAGAACATTGAAGGAGCTTAAAAAGACAACTCAAAAGAAAAATAGACGAATAGTATGAACAGGCAGTTTACAGAAGAGGAACGCTCTCTGAAAGGAAAATAAATCTTGGAACCCCAAACTCATTAAGCCGAAGGGAAAAGTCAAGCTGGGAACTGAGTCACACAAACCTGCCTCTTTTTTTGGTGCCTCAATAAGATGGCTACAAGATGAAAAGCTACATACCTTCCTCATATTTTTCCCACAAGTAAATTCCTAGTGCTCTCCAAGATCCTTGCCCCAAAGTGTTTCTGTTAAAATTTACGGCCGGGCACGGTGGCTCATGCCTGTAATCCCAGCACTCTGGGAGGCCGAGATGGGCAGATCACGAGGTCAGGAGATCGAGACCATCCTGGCTAACATGGTGAAACCCTGTCTCAACTAAAAATACAAAAAACTAGCCAGGTGTGGTGGCGGGCCCCTGTAGTCCTAGCTACCCAGGAGGCTGAGGCAGGAGAATGGGGTGAACACGGGAAGCGGAGCTTGCAGTGAGCCAAGATTGCGCCACTGCACTCCAGCCTGGGCAACAGAGCGAGACTCTGTCTCAAAAAAAACAAAAATAAAATAAAATAAAAATAAAATTCACCATGGCAATGTAAATGATAGATTATATTTACATATGCATTCACTGTTCTGCCCACGGAACACAAATGCATATCTGATTGTTGTCCTGTCCTCATTTGTCTATGTTACTTTATGCAAAAATGCAGAGTCCCTGCATTTTTGCGTGCCTTATTTGTGTATGTTATCTTAAGTAAAAATGCAGATTCACCAAGCCAGACAAAGGCATGGATGACTATTCCCCCCACCTCCCTCTTACATTAAAATTGTGTGTTTCTCAATATCCTGCCCTTTCCCTGTTGAATTTGGAGCCCTCAAAATCATCTTTGGAGATAGGCATAAACCTGTCTCCCAGGCGCACGTCCTTAACTTTGGCAAATAAACCTCCTAAAATGATTTAGATTTGTCTTGGTCATTTTTCTTGATTGACATCTGAATGATATATAAACATATAAAAGGATTCCCAACGTCACAAATAATCACAGAAATACAACTTAAAACAACAGTGAATGCCAATTCACAGCCATCAGACTGGCAAAAATTAAAGTTTGACAATAAAGAGTATAGGTGAGAGTATGGAGAAACAGAAATTCTATTACACTGTTAGTGGGAGTGCAAATTGACATACAGTTTTGGAGGCCAATTTGATTATATCTGGTACAGCAGAAGATTCTCTTTAAGAGACATGGTCTTGCTCTGTCACCCAAGCTGGAGTGCAGCAGTGAAACCATAGCTCACTGTAGCCTCAACTTCGTGGGCTCAAATGATCCTCTGGCCTCAGCCTCCTGAGTAGCTGGGACTACAGGCATGTGACTCCCATGCCCAGCTAATCTTTTTATTGTTTTGAAGAGATGGGGTCTCCCTATGTTGTCCATGCTGGTCTCAAACTCCCGGTTTCAAGAAATTCTCCCATCTCAGCCTCCCAAAGCCCTGGGATTACAGGCATAAGCCACTGGATCCAGCATGCAGTAGATTTTTATACTCTACCACTAAGGAAATATAGTCTCACATGGGGATAAAAGAGACATGTTTATAAATACTCATTGCAAAATTGTTTGTTATAGAGGAAAAAGGAAACCATATGAGCATTCATTCACTAGAAAATGGATAAATAATTTGTGGCATGTAAATATAGCAAAATGTAGTGCAGCTAAAACAAATGAACTACAGCTACATAGATGAACATTGAGAAATGTTGAAAAAAGTTTGAAATGAAAAGAGCAGTGTATACAAGCTGTATGAGGCATCTTTAAAAGTTCATGGAAAATGCATATTATAAAAACATCTATGCATGGATTTCAAAAATTTTTATACCAAAATAAACTTGTGCCAACTTGTTACAACATGTCTGAACAGGCTCTAGTTTGAGGAACTAAGAAGGATAAGATATTGGTTTGAATTGAGCTTCTATCAGAGCATGATGTATTCTGTTAAAATTGAAGCAAGAACAAAAATCAAATTTATGGTGAAGCCTGAGAGGAAGAATGGCAAAAAGCATCGATCCTTTATGGAAAATTTATGCAGACAGTGCTCCAAAGCAATCAGCAGTTTACAAATGGATAACTCATTTTAAGAAGGGACAAGATAACGTTGAAGATGAAGCCTACAGTGATAGAACATCCACATCAATTTGTAAGGAAAAAATTAATCTTGCTCATGCCCTAATTGAAGAAGACTGACAATCAACAGCACAAACAATAGCCAACACCATAGAAATCTCAATTCGTTCTGAATACACAATTGTGATTGAAACATTAAAGTTGAGCAAACTTTCCACTTGATGGGTGCCAAAACAGTTGCAGCCAGATCAGCTTCAGACAAGAGCATAGCTTTCACTGGAAATTTTAAGCACATGAGATCAAGATTCTGAAGCACTTATTTGAAGAATTGTAACAGGAGATGAAACATGACTTTACCAGTACAATTCTGAATACAAAACACAATCAAAGCAATGGCTACCAAGAGGTAGAAGTTGTTCAGCCAACACAAAAGCAGACCGGTCAAGAACAAAGGTCATGGCAACAGTTTTTGGGATGCTCAAGGCATTTTGCTTTGTCTTTCTGGAGGGATAAAGAATGATAACATCTGCTTATTAGGAAAGTGTTTTGAGAAGTTTTGCCAACGCTTTAGCAGAAAGATGCCTGGGAAATCTTCACCAGAGAGTCCCTCTCTACCATGACAATACTCTTGTCCATTCCTCTCATCAAACAGGGGCAATTTTTTGAGAGTTTCAGTGGGAAATCCTTAGGTATCCACCTTACAGTCCTGATTCAGCTCTTTCTGATATATTTTAGTCTCCTAATCTTAAAAAAACTTTAAAGAGCACCCATTTTTTTCCTTCAACTAATGTTAAAAAGACCACACTGACATAGTTAAATTCCCAGGACCCTCACTCAATTCTTTAGGGATGGAATAAGTTGCTATCAACACTTACAGAAGTGTCTTGAAGTTGATGAAACTTATGATGAGAAATGTAGTTTGTATGTTTTTGTGTGTTTATTCTTTTTTTGTTGTTTTGAGTCAAGAGTCTTCTCTGTCACCCAGAATGGAGTGCAGTGGCATGATTATAGCTCGCTGCAGCCTCAAACTCCTGGACTCAACTGATTCTTCCACCTTAGCCTCCCCAGTAGCTGGGAGTATAGGTGCATGCCACCACACCTGGTTTATTTATTTATTTGTTTTGAGATGGAGTTTCGCTCTTGTTGTCCAGGCTGGACTGCCATGGCACGATCTCAGCTCATTGCAACATTTTCCTCCTGGGTTTAATCAATTCTCCTGCCTCAGCCTCCAGAGTAGCTGGGATTGTAGGCATGCACAACACGCCCAGCTAATTCTGTATTTTTAGTAGAGACAAGGTTTCTCCATGTTGGTCAGGCTGGTCTTAAACTCCCAACCTCAAGTGATCCACTCGCCTCGGCCTCCCAAAGTGCTGGGATTACAGGCATGAGCCACCATGCCCAGCTAATTTATTTATTTTTTATGGAGATGGGGTCTCCCTGTGTTGCCCTAGGCTGGTCTTAAACTCCTAGACTCAAGTGATCTTCCTACCTTGGCTTGCCAAAGTGTTTGGGATTATATTTTTATCTTTTAATTCATTTTCCACAAACTTTTTGAAGTCCTCTTGTATGTGCAGAGGGATGTATGCCAAATACACATTATATATGTATTATGTAAGTTTAAATCGTGGAGAACAGTATCATTGAAAGTCTGTAGAAACCTAAATTTGTAGCAAATATCTGGAAATAATATAACAAATGTATGATAGCGGTTAGCTAACTGGAACAGTAGGAAAGAGCTCGGGATTGGAAAAGGGACATGGCGATCCCAAATTAATCTGCGAAATTTAACTTAGAAAATGTTTGAACTAAATACAGACTAATGTCAAGATTTTATAAAGCAAAGTAATGGTGTTTATTTTATTATTTAAATTTGTTTTGTTATATCTTTTAGATGTTTTATTACAAACATATTAAAAATCTAAAACACCACAGTACTAACAGACAAAATATAAGTTGGGAAAGGTTGAAACATGTGTCAGGCATGGTTGAGGTTCTTATCCTACAAACTGCTCTTATTTAGGCAATGAAAATTAGACAAGTATCCAGGAGAAAAGTTGATCTACAGCTTAACAGGCAAGGTACAAGAGGAAAATACAAATGACCTGTGAACTTAAGAAAGGAAGTTCAGTATCAGTGCCAAAATGCAGATCGAAGCAGCAATAAAATAACAGTTTTTAATCTACCAAATTTTAGGAATTTGCCTATGGAAAGAGATTCTCACAAAACTTTATCTTCAGAGATATTCTTCATGGTGAATCATAGTGGTAAAAAAAATACAGTACACTAAGGTGTGTGCCTCTGTCCAAGCCATCAGTTCTCTTTCCTAAATTCCATGTCACACATTATAATCTTCACTGCTTCTTGTCTTTTTTTGAGACAGGTTCTCACACCATTGCCCTGGCTGGAGTGCAATGGTGCGATTGCAGCTTACTGCAGTCTCAAATGCCTGGGCTCAAGTGATTACCCCCCTGCAGCCTCCCAAGCTGGAACCACAGACATGCACCACCACATCCAGCTAATTTTTTTAATTATTATTTTAGAGACAGGGTCTTGCACTATTGCCCAGGCTGGAGTGCAATGGTATAATCACGGCTTACTGCATCCTCGACTACCTGAGCTCAGGTGATTCCCCCAACTTAACCTCCCAAGTACCTGGGACCACAGACGTATGCCACCACACTCAGCTCATTATTTTTATTATTATTTCAGAGACAGGGTCTCACACTGTTGCCCAGGCTAGAGTGCAATGGTGCAATGACAGCTTACTGCAGCCTCGACTGCCTGAACTCAAGCGATTCCTTCACCTCAGCCTCCCAAGTAACCTGGGCCACAGACATGTGCCACCAGATCCAGTTAATTTTTTAAATTATTATTTGCAGAGACTAGGTGGTGTTGCTATGTTCCCCAGGCTGGTATCTTCACATTTTAACATCTGTGAAATTGAGGTGTGTCTTACAATCGCTGCCAGGGGGCAGTCATGATGAGGCTGTTGTTGTCTATACATGCTTATCATAACTCACCGAATAAGTGTGTGCCTCTTTCCAAGCCATCAGAGTCACACACTTCTTCTCTAAAGCTTCCTAAGGGGACTATAAACTGTACCTGTATAAACAGGCTTGGAAATGTACATTCATCTCAAAGCATCATCCTACTTCAAGCTAGAGCAACTTAAGATGAACCTAAGCAGGTTAAGTAAAAACAATGTCAAGAATCACACATTTATAACCAAAGTAACTTCTTAAGGTGACAGGGCTAAATGAAACTAAGCAGAATTTTTGAAAGCAAGCAGGAAATGACACTTTCAATTTAAATGAAATGTGATTTAGAGCAAGTTTAGACAAAACTAAGCAATTTATGTCAAACAAGCTCAGAATTGATCACTCTTTTTAAAATTAATTTCTTACAAGGCACTCAAGAAAATCTAGCTGATACTAAGCAGTTTACATGAAACCAAACTCAAAAGCACTTGTTCCTATCAAAGAAAACTTCTTATTGCCCATTGGAGCTAATAAATACATGTACCTCAACAATTTATATGAAACCAAGCACAGACTCAAAACTTCTTCTCAAAACACATTTCTTACAATGAGTTAGAGTGTATGTAGTTGAAGTTAATCAATGTATGTGAAATCCAGCTCAATATCACTCATTCATTTCAAACAAAACTCATAAGCCTCATAAACTTTGCCCTGTTATCAAGGAATCATTGGATTTTACAGTGATCCTTTATTCCCCAAACCCTTTAAAATTAGATTTGTGTTGCTTTGGTTGAAAAAGATCATCTTACCATCTCTTTGGGGAAAGCATTTTAGGAGGATTTGTGGCTACTCTAAAGCTGCAGTCCCCATCCTTTTTGGCACCAGGAACTGGTTTCATGGAAGACAGTTTTTCCACGGGCCAGGGACAAGGGATGGTTGGGGGATGATTCAAGCACATTTCATTTATTGTGCACTTTATTTCTATTAATATTAGATCATAATATATAATGAAATAATTCTACAACTCACCATCATGTAGAACTAGTGGGAGCCTTCAGCTTGTTTTCATGCGACTAGACAGTCCCACCTGGGGGTGATGGGAGACAGTGACAGATCATCAGGCATTAGACTCTCATACAGAGAGTGCAATCTAGATCCCTCATGTGCACAGTTCATGATAAAGTTCTTACTCCTGTTAGTATCTGATGCTGCAGCTGATCTGATAGGAGGCAGAGCTCAGGCAGTAATTTCAGCTGTTGGAGGTGGCTGTAAATGCAGTTGAAGCTTTGCTTACTCCACTCACTTCCCGCTGTACACTGGATTCCTCATATCTAACAGGCTGAGAGCAGTACTGGCCCAGCAGCTGGGAACCCCTGCTGTAAAGGAACATACAAACAGTGATGAGGGATGAAGAGTTATGATCCTCATTGTTAAGAGCCTATGAAAATAGATAAGAAACTCTCTAAGTATACAAAAGATGAATGGGTCAAGAACAGAGAGCTGGCTGAAAAGGAAAAACAACCAGGGAAGAAATATTTGAAGCATATGTAACTTCTCTGCGAGTCAGAGAAATGTAGACTGGGAAAATAAGTTGATTTTTTTTGTTTGTTTGTTTTGCCTATAAAATTACTCAAGATTTAAAAGCTAAACTATCCATGATGCTCAGGTTACAGTAAAACAGGAACTATTATGTTATCTTCATAGGAGTGTTAATTGAAGCAGCTTTTCCAGAGCGTAATTTGACAATATGTAAAAAGAGCTTTTAAAATATCCATACCCTGCTTATTTATGCAAAAAACAAAATACAGGAAGGATAAATCAAACAAAACAAATTGTTTAGTTAGAGAAGGATGGGCATAAGAAAGAAGAAGAGGTATGAAATAGGAACAGAGAGACGTTTAGTTGGGAGAAAAGCTGAGTGTTGGGAGAGAAGCTGAGGCAGGGCTTGCATGTCTGCTAGACTTACTGGCTCCTTGCTTCTGGCATTCCCATTATTTCAAGCAGCCATATGTTTCCCATTCACTTGATACACCGTTTCCTTTCAACCCCTACATCCTCACCAACTGTTTCTTTGTTTAAGCACCAATAAATAGCGTGGGCTCTCAGAGTTCCGGGCCTTTGCAGCCTCCACACTCGCCATGGCCCCCTGGTCCCACTTTCTCTCTCACTGTCTTTTTCTCATTCCTTTGACTCCACTGGACTTAGTCACCCCCATGACCTGGTGTTGGGCCTGATCACCCCAACAACATTTCTCCCGTATATATACCTTTGACATGGTTCTAAGGTCTAGAAACATAGTAATGTTTTACATGCTCCAAAATAAATGAAAAATTAAAATCAAACCTGATGGGGCACAGGAGTGGGCTCACCAAAAACAGAAGACAAACTGGTTCACACCTGTAATCCCAGGGCAACATGGTGAGAGCTGTCTCTTAAAAATAAAATACAGATAGCAACAAATGAATCTAATTGTGTTATAAATAATTAGCCACACTAAAGGGAGTAAGGGAATGTGAGAGGAAAGACCTAACTTTAGTAACTTTGGAAAATGGGATTTGCTTATTCTTTTAGAATTGCGGGGGAGGGTCTTGCTATGTTGCCCAGGCTGGACTCAAACTCCTGGTCTCAAGTGATCCTCCCACTTCAGCCTCCAGAGTAGGAAAGTATGATTTTGACTGGATACTACAAGACTGAAAACAAAAAGAACTATACACAAATACTGTACTAAAGCTAGTAAATGTGTTTCTTAGAGGGGTATGAGTTAACAATTCTGAAACTATGGGTTTACTTGGATTTAATAGATTAATAAATATATATTGTAGATGACACCTTCAGGGTTTCTCACTGTCAGATAAATAAATTACAGGCTGGGCACAATGCCTCATGCCTGTAATCTCAGCACTTTTGGGAGGCTGAGGCAGGCAGATCTCCTGAGGTCAGGAGGTAGAGACCAGCCTGGCCAACATGGAGAAACCCTGTCTCTACTGAAATACAAAAAATGAGCCTGGCGTGGTGGTGGGTGCCTGTAATCCCACCTACTTGGGAGTCTGAGGTAGGAGAATTGCTTGAACCTGGGAGGCGGAGGTTGTAGTGAGCCAAGATTGCGCCACTGCACTTCAGCCTGGACAGCAGAGCGAGACTCTGTCTCAAAAAATAAGTAAATAAAAATAAATAAATAAATAAATTACAAATAAGGAAAGAGGGAAGGCTAGAATTAACCCTGTGGCTTTGGATTGTCATAGGAAGTATCAATATGAACTCATAGTTTTAAATATACATGCGGAGAGGGCACAAATATAATGGTGTTCACATATGTGGATTAGAACACATACATATATTTTCTAGCTATGTCCACTAAGAAGGCTTGGAATTAATGACACCCTGGTAGCAATGAGGACATTTGGTACCCAGATCTTTGTTTCTAAACACCATTTCCAATCAAATAAACCAGGACTACTTGGAGAAGTGGATGATTCCAGAGCTGGAGGAGGGAAAAATCCAAGTTAAACCCAGAGCTTCTTGTGTTGTCAGAAATTAAGTGCTCAAGAAAGAATGGGAGCAGGTCAGAAAAACACAGGAGCCCACACTAGAGGAGATCCCACTGGCCAAAGCTAGACCGAACTTAGCAGCAAAAGAAATAACTATATTATTGGATTGAAGCCCATAGAGTGAAAAACAAAAACAAAACAAAAAACAAAAAAAGAGAAGGAAATTCAGAAGTGTATATTGATGCAGATACAATCATTTGCTGCATAATGACATTTTGGTCAACAACAGACCACATATACAACAGTGGTTCCATAGGATTATAATGGTGTTTAAAAATTCCTGTTGCCTGGTGATATCATAGCAGTAGTAACATCGTAGTGCAATGCATCACCTTTTAAATGCTTAGATATGTTTAAATACACAAATACCATTGTGTTACAATTGCCTCTAGTATTCAGTACCGTGACATGCTGTACAGGCTTGTAGCTTAGGCACAATAGGCTATACCACATGGCCTAGGTGTATAGTAGGCTAGGCCATCCAGATTTGTGTAAGTACACTCTGTGATGTTCACACCACAATGAAATTGCCTAACGATGCATTTCTCAGAATGTGTCACCATCATTAAGTAATATACAACTATAAATAATTGAATAAATTAATTTATAGGCCCAAAGAGATAGCTCTTTACAGAATTCCAGTTAATGAATGTAAAAAGATGAAAGAAATAGAAAATCGCCATTAGGCAAACACCACAGTAATAATTGCTGTAAGCAAGTTCCACCAATAGATGTTAAAATTAGTAATTGAAAATTTGAAATCTCTTGCATTTCAATACACTAACAATGAACAATCTGAAAAGAAATTAAGAAAAGAATTCCATTTACAACAGTATCAAAAAGAATAAAATACATAGAAATAAACCTAACCAAGAAGATGAAAGACTTATACACTGAAAATTACAAACATTGCTAAGAGAAGTTAAAGAAGGCACAAATAAATGAAAAGACATCTAATCTCACGGATTGGAAGACTTACTATTAAACTCCCCAAATTAACCAAACCAAACTACCAATTCGATGCAATCCCCATCAAAATCCCAGCGGCAGTTTTTGCAGAAATAAAACAAATCATCTTAAAATTCCAATGGAATCTCAGGGGATCCCAATTAACCAAAATATTTTTGAAAAAGAGGAACACATTTGGAGGAATCACCCTTCTTGGTTTTCAAACATATTACAAAATTACAGTAATGAAAACAGTGTGATACTGGCATACAGACAGACATATAGGACAATGGAATAGAATATAAAGCCCAGAAATAAACCCTTCATGTGTGGTCAAATGATCTATGACAAGGCCATCAAGACCTTTCAATGGGGAAAGGTTAGTCTTCTCAACAAATGATGTGAGAAAAATATACATGAAAAATTATGAAATTGGACCCTTATCTTAACAATATACAAAAAATTAACTAAAAATGGATTAAAGACCTAAATGTAAGATCTAAAACTATAAAACTAGAAGAAAACAAAGGGGAAAAACTTCATGACATTGGACTTGGCAATGAATTCTTGGATATGTCACTAAAAGTGCAGGCAACTACAGCAAAAAATAAACATGGGGCTACGTTAAATGAAGAAACCTTTGTGCATGAAAGAACAGAATCCGCAGAGTGTAAAGATAACCTATGGCACAGGAAAAAAATTTTCAAATCACAAATCTGGTAAGAAGTTATTGCCCAGACTATGAAAAGAACTCCTACAACTTAAAAACAACAAAAATCAAATAACCAGGCCAGGCGTGGTGGTTCATGCCTGTAATTCCAGCATTTTGGGAGGCCAAGGTGGGAGGATCACTTGACTTCAGGAGTTCAAGACCAACCTGGGCAACATAGTGAAACCCCATCTCTACCAAAAATACAAAAAAATTAGTAGGGCATGGTGGCACGCACCTGCAGTCCCAGCTACTTGGGAGGCTGAGATGAGAGGAACACTTAAGCTTGGGAGGCTGAGATTAGAGGAACACTTAAGCTTGGGAGGCAGAGGTTGCAGTGAACAAAGATAGTGCCACTGCACTCCAGCCTGGGTGACAGAGTGAGACCCTACCTCAAAAACAAAACAAAACAAACAACCAAATAACTCAATTTTAAAATGGACAAAGGACTTGTATAGGCATTTTTTCAAAGATGGCATACAAATGATCAACAAGCATATCAAAATATGCTCAACATCAGTAATCATCAGAGAAATGCAAATCAAAAACAAAGTGAGATATCACTTCTGACCCATTGCAATTGCTACTAGTAAAACAAAACAAAACAGAAAACAAAAACAAACAAACAAAAAAAAACAAGTGTTGGCAAGGAAGTGGAGAAATCGACACCCTTGTGCACTCTTGGTGGAATTATAAAATGGTGCAAATGCTGTGGAAAACAACACGGTGATTTTTTTTCTTTTTCCTTTTTCTTTTCTTTTCTTTTCTTTTTTTTTTTTTTTTTTTTTTTTGAGATGGAGTCTCATTCTGTCACCCAGGCTGGAGTGCAGTGGTGCGATCTTGGCTTACTGCAATGTCTGCCTCCTGGATTCAAGAGATTCTCCTTCCTCAGCTTCCTGAGTAGCTGGGACTACAGGTGCATGCCACCACGCCTGACTAATTTTTGTGTTTTCAGTAGAGACGGGGTTTCACCATGTTGGCCAGGATGGTGTCAATCTCCTGACCTCGTGATCCACCCGCCTTGGCCTCCCAAAGTGTTGGGATTGCAGGTGTGAGTCACTAAGTCTGGCTGGTGTTTTCTTAAAAAATGAAAAATAGAAGTACCATATGATTCAGCAATTTCACTTCTGGATATATATCCAAAAGAATTGAAACCAGGGCCTCAAAGCGATATTTGTACACTCATGTTAATAGTAGTACTATTCACTATAGTCAAGAGGCGGAGGCAACCCAAATGTCATCAGTGGATAAATGTGATATATACAAAGAAAATGTGGTATATACACACAATGGAATAGTACTCAGCCTTACAAAGAAAGAAATCCTGTCACATGCTACAACACGGGTACCCAGATCTTTGTTTCTAAATACCATTTCCAATCAAATAAACCAGACTACTTGGAGAAGCAGATGATTCCAGAGCTGGGGGAGGAAAAAATCCAAGCTAAACCTAGAGCCTCTTGTGTTGTCAGAAATTAAGTGCTCAAGAAAGAATGGGAGCAGGTCAGGGTGAATTTTACTGACATGATACTAAGAATTTTGCTGACATGATACTAAGTGAAACAAGCCAGTCACAAAAAGACACGTACTGTATGATTTCACATATCTGAGGTATCTGTGGTAGTCAAATTCATAGAAACAGAAAGTAGAATGGCATTTACCAGGGGCTTGGAAGAGGGGAAAAGGGAAAAAGGGGTGATGTTTAATGGGTATAGAGTTTCCGATTCCATGATACAGATAAATAAATAAATAAATGAAAAAATAAATACATAAATAAAAATTTGAGAAGAAACAGGATATTTGCATAGTCCCAAAGAATCATGATTCATTCAAATACGTATTAATTACAAAGAGAAAAATCGTAACTTTACAGTGGAGAAGTCTGGCAGATATCAGACATCACCTCAATCAAGTGATCAAGGCTAACGTCATCAGCATAAGACATATCAACTTAGGAACACCTCATAACATGTGCCGAGAAGGGCACAATATCACTTCTGAGATTTTCTCGCCTAACATGCATAATTCAATTGAATCTAAGAAACCATCAGAGGAACCCACATTTGGGGACGTGCTCCAAAATACCTGACCAGTACTCAAGGCCACGAAATGACAGACTGAGGTACTGTCGCAGATGGGAGGAAATACAATTAGTGATAATGAAATACAACATGTGACCCTGGACTGAATCCTAGACCAAAAGGAAGACAGTAGTGGAAATCTGGTGAAATTTGTTCCTTGTCTATCCAAATTATCCCCCATTGCACTTAAAGTCCAATTCCTTACCATCTCCTACTAGGTCCTCTGGCAGCTGGCCAAGGCTTCAGCTAGAACCCACCCTCCACCTCTGCCCTCCTCTCTCCTGTGTTCTGAACACAGTAGTCTGCACTCAGTTTCCTGAACAGGCAAGTTATTTTCTTCCTAAGAGCATTTGCTCTTCCTTTTGCCCAGAAGGTTCTGTGCTCAGATCTTCCACGGCTGTTTCCCTTCTTGTCCTCAGGACTTGACCCAACTGCCACCTCCTCAGTGAGACCTGCCTTGACCACTCAACATCAAGCAGTCTCATCCCTACCTGCCAGACACTTTCTATGCCAACATGACTTTGAAAAATGTTTGAGCACTAGTAATATGCAATAAAATGATTTTGTTCACGCATTTGTTCAATGGTTAACACTCTGCCTCCCCTCTGTAAAATGCAATCTTCATGAGATTGGCTTTTAAAAATAATTTTATTTTATTTTAGATATAGGGTCTCATTCTGTTGTCCAGGCTGGAATGCAGTGGTGCAGTCACAGCTCACTGCAGCCTCAGCCTCCTGGAGCCAAGTGATCCTCCTGCCTCAACCTCCTATAGTACTGGGATTACAGGTATGAACCAATGCACCAAGCCAAGAATAGCTTTTTAAATTGTGCATTTAAAAAATTTTCAGAACTAAAGAGAAGTTGAAAGACTAGTACATGAACTTTACCTAGTTTAATCTAATGTTAACATTATAACACATTATCTTTTTCTCTTTATACACATGTAAACACATGTGCACACACACATACATGCATATACATGTACTTTTGTCCTTAGCTATTTGAAACGAGTTGCAGACATTGTGGCATTTTACCATCAAATACCTCCTCGTGTGTTTCTTAAGAGTAATGATATTTCTCTACATAATATTAATGTCACAAGAAAATTAACACTTCCATAAATTCTTCTAACATACAGTACAAATTTCTCTGTCTTAAAAATGTCTTTGATGTCAGTTTTATTTGTCTCCCTGATTCAGGATCTTATCAAGTATCACGCATTGCATTTGGTTGTGAAATCTCTCTAGTCTTTTATTCACCTTGCCTCTTAATTTTTCATGACACTGACTTTTTTGTTTTCTTTGAAAAGCCCAGGTTCTTCAAAGAGCCCAAAGACTTCATCTGTCTTCTTTCTTTCCCCCTTCCCTTTCCCCTCCCCTCCCCTTCCCCTCCTTTCCCCTCCCCTCCCCTCTCCTTCCCCTCCCCTTCCCTCTCCTTCCCCTCCCCTCTCCTTCCCCTCCCCTTCCCTCTCCTTCCCTTCCCCTCCCCTTCCTCTCTCCCTCCCTCCCTCCCTCCCTCCCTCCCTCCCTCTCTCTCTTTCTCTCTCTCTCTCTCTCTCGCTTTCTTTCTCTTTCTTTTTCTTTCTTTATCTTTCTTTCAGACAGGGTCTTGCTCTGTCACCTAGGCTGGAGTACAGTGGCGTGATCATGGCTCACTGCAACCTCAACCTGCCAGGCTCAAGTGATCTTCTCACCATGGACTTCTAAATAGCTAGGGCTACAGCTGTGTACCACCATGCCTGGCTAATTTCTTTATTTTTATTTTATTTTATTTTATTTTACTTTTTGAGATGGAGTCTCACTCTATCGCCCAGGCTGGAGTGCAGTGACGTGATTTCTGCTTACTGCAAGCTCCGCCTCCCGTGTTCACGCCATTCTCCTGCCTCAGCCTCCCAAGTAGCTGGGACTACAGGCGCCCGCCACCACGCCTGGCTAACTTTTTTGTATTTTTAGTAGAGATGGGATTTCACCGTGTTAACCAGGATGGTCTCAATCTCCTGACCTCATGATCTGCCCGCCACTGCCTCCCAAAGTGCTGGGATTACAGGCATCAGCCACCGTGCTTGGCCTCTTTATTTGTTTTTAATAGAGGTGGGGTCTCACTATGTTGCCTGGGCTGGTCTCGAACTCCTATCCTTAAGCAATCCTCCCTCCTGGCCTCCCAAGGTGCTGAGATTATAGAAGTGAGCCATCATGTCTGACCCGTCTGTCTGATAGAACACATTACATTCTGAATTTGCCTGATGACCTACTTGTTATATTGATGAATTATGCCTTCAGTATCTCCTGTCTCTTTCCAGTCAGAGGCTCACTCCAGAGCTGCACTGTCCAACCAGGAGGCCACCAGCCACACGTGACTGCCGAGCACTTGAAATACGGCTGGTGTGGCCAAGCACGATGGCTCACACCTGTAATCCCAGCACTTTGGGAGGCTGAGGCAGGCGGATCAACTGAGGTCAGGAGTTCGAGACCAGCCTGGCCAACATAGTGAAACACCATCTCTACTAAAAACACAAAAATTAGCTGGGCGTGGTGGCAGGCACCTGTAATCCCAGCTATTTGGAAGATTGAGGCGGGAGAATCGCTTAAACCCAGGAGGCGGAGGTTGCAGTGAGCCGAGATGGTGCTGTTGCACTCCAGCCTGGGCAACAACAGTGAAACACCATCTCAAAAAATAAAGAAAAACAAAGAAATATGACTGGTGCAACTGAGGAACAGAATTTTTACTTTTCTTTAGTTTATATTAATTTATATTTAATTTTTTTAAAATGATGCTCTTCAGTTTTGGAAACTGAATATGTTTGGAATATCTTGGGTATATGAATCTACTTTTTTAACTGTATATTTTGAAATCTGTCTGGTTGGAGATCTGCTATAAGTGTAAAATACAAACTAGAGTTTGAAGACTTAGACTAAAAAAAAAAATCCATCCATTGCATCCATCTGTCCATTCACAAAAATCTAAATTTAATCCTCTTCTTCCTCCCCTCCTCCTCCTCCTCCTCCTTCTTCTTCTTCTTCTTCTCCTTCTTCTTCTTTTTGATAGGGTCTTGCTCTGTTGTCCAGCCTGGAGTGCAGTGGTGCAATCATAGCCCACTACAACTTCAAACTCCTGAGCTCAAATAATCTTCCCATCTCAGTCTTCCAAGTAGCTGGGACTATAGGTGTTCACCACCACGCGTGGCTAATTTTTAACTTTTTTGTGTATAGACAAGTTCTCACAATGTTTCCCAGGCTTGTCTCAAACTCCTGGGCTCAGTGGATTGTCCCACCTCAGCCTCCCGAAGTGCTAGGATTACAGGTGTGAGCCACTGTCAGGCCAAAGCCATTTTTTTTTTTTTTTTTAGAGTAACAACATACACTCACAATGTGTAAATCCGAGAGGAGTAGCAAGTCTAGGGAATGCTGCGAATGACTCGCTGGATTGCCAGTTCTCCAAGGTGGGAATCATGTATCTCTTGCTTACCAATGTATCCCAGCACCTACCTAGCACCACACAGAGCAATGCTTAATCCATGTTTGTTGAGTGAATGAGAGTCAGTGAGTGAGTAAATGACGAAATGGTCACTCCTTTGGCCAGGGGGCTGAGGGGTCCTTTCCAGCAGACCAGCAAGCATCATCAGGCCAAGTGTGCTTTAATATTAAAAAGAGGAATATAGGCCAGGTGCAGTGGCTCATGCCTGTAATCCCAGTGAAGTGGCTACGTTGTCTGGGGTAAATACCTGGGGTTCATCATCTCATGCCAGGAAAATTTAGGACACACTAGGAGTTTAGGAGCGGAGGTTTAATAGGCAAAAAGGAAGAGAAAGAAAGACAAGGGAAGGCCGGGTGCGGTGGCTCACACCTGTAATCCCAGCACTTTGGGAGACTGAGGCGAGGGGATCACGAGGTCAGGAGTTAAGAGACCAGACTGACCAACATGGTGAAACCCCATCTTTACTGAAAATACAAAAATTAGCTGAGCATTGTGGCACGCCTGTAATCCCAGCTACTCAGGAGGCTGAGGCGGGAGAATCGCTTGAACCTGGGAGGCGGAGGTTGCATTGAGCTAAGATCATGCCATTGCACCCCAGCCTGGGTGACAGAGCAAGATTCTGTCTCAAAAAAAAAAAAAAAAAAAAAAACCCAGAAGGAAGAAAGAGAAAAAGAAAAAAAGGAAACAGAAGGGAAAACAGCTCTCTCCCTAGTGAGAGAGAGGGGACTTCCCAGAGGGAAAGACCAGCCTGGCCCATGCCTGGACTTTGTAGTCAGGCTTGAGGAGGCGGTGTCTGATTTACATAGGAGTCACAGATTGGTTCATCAGATATGACGTTTACATAGCAGGCGGGGAAGGCAGGTGGCCCACTGTAATCTTATTATGCAAACGAACTCTCCCCTTGGCTGCAGCTATCTTGTCTGCTCCTTATTGTACGCTTGGCTGGCGGAGAAGGAAGGATGGAGCCACCACTTTGAACACGTCTAGTCCCAGGTAGTTCTTTCCTGCCGGCATCTACTCGTGCAAGCGCCCGGCTTGCTCGTCTG
Source organism: Rhinopithecus roxellana (assembly GCF_007565055.1). NCBI lineage: Eukaryota > Metazoa > Chordata > Mammalia > Primates > Cercopithecidae > Rhinopithecus > Rhinopithecus roxellana. The sequence goes on from NC_044554.1 coordinate 42,055,163, forward strand.
TCTGCAGCTTGACTGTATAGGTTGCTGTTTGTTAGAAAATGATTTGGGGCTGGGCGCGATGGCTCACACCTGTAATCCCAGCACTTTGGGAGGCTGAGGCGGGTGGATCACCTGAGGTCGGAAGTTCGAGACCAGCCTGACCAACATGAGGAAACCCCATCTCTACTAAAAATACAAAAATTCGCCAGGAGTGGTGGCACACACCTGTAATCCCAGCTACTCGGAAGGCTGAGGCAGGAGAATCGCTTGAACCCGGGAGGCGGACATTGCAGTGAGCCAAGATGGGGCCATTGCACTCCAGCTTGGGCAACAAGAGTGAAACTACATCTAAAAGAAAAAAGAAAAGACAAAAAGGACTAGAGAGAGAACACAATCAGGGAGGGTGGAAAAGAGTAATGGGGACAAAGCCAGGGTGGCTGTCTGTGTTCTTGGAGCTTGCTCTGCAGAGGCAACAGGGCGCCAGGCCAGTGAAAGTAGTGGCAGGAGGAGGCAGGACCTGGTCTTTTTCCTTCCTTGGGTATTCTTTGTGTAGGCCTTTGTGTAGGGCGTTCTGTTGTAGGGCCCTTGAGGGTGGCAGTGTGGCTTGGCTCTCCTTTCTGGGACATGACCCCTGGCAAAGGACCCGCCCTGGCAATACCTGCATTGGTAGCTGTCCGGGCACTGGAGCTTCAGTCACACAAGCATTACAGAGAGACCATCCTTTCCCAGGCACAAGCTCTGTTTTTCTTTTGTAATAAAGGATTTCACACATCAGGGACAAATATCTTAAATCACTAGAGTATATTTGCCAGGACATTCCATATATTATTTGATATGGTTTGGCTCTGTGTCCCCACCCAAATCTCATTCAAATTGTAATTGCCATGTGTTACAGGAGAGGCTGGGTGGGAGGTGATTGGATCAAGAGGGTGGAGTTCCTCCTTGGTGTTCTTGTGGTAGTGAGTTCACAAGACCTGATGGTCTAAAAGTGTGTGGCACTTCCCCTTTCACTCTCTCTCTCCCTCTCTCTCCACCATGTGAAGAAGATCCTTGCTTCCCCTTCCCCTTCGGCTATAATTGTAAGTTTCCTGAGGCCTCCCAGCCATGCTTCCTGTTAAGCCTGTGAAACTGTGAGTCAAGTAAACCTCTTTTCTTCACACATTACCTAGTCTCAGGTCGTTCTTTATAGCAATGTGAAAACGAGCTAATACATTAGTCTAATCCTGATAAACATGTTTCAGGATATGTATCATTATCCCCAGTTAATGGTTATATCATTAATGGTATTAAAATATCATAATGGTAGTATCATTATCCCCAGTTAATATGGAGAAACCTGGTTTGAAGTAGGTTGAGTAATTTACCTAAAGTCATACAAATCGTCAGTGTCTGTATTGGCTGCTGAGAGTAGCTGGGCCCTAAGTTTACACTCCTCGCTGCTCTACCTTTCTCCATTGGCAAGTGAGGCCTGGTGTGGTGGCTCATGCCTGCAGTCTCAGCATTTGGGGGCGGGGGGTGAGGCAGCAGGATCACTTGAGACCAGGAGTTCAAGACCATCCTGGGCTGGCCTTGAACGTAGTGAGACCCAGTCTCTACAAAAAGTAATAAAAATAGGCCAGATGTGGTGGCACATGCCTGTAGTCTCAGCTACTCAGGAGACTGAGGTGGGAAGGTCGCTTGGGGCCGGGAGTTCTGGGCCGTAATGAGCTATGATCGCACCACTGCACTCTAGCCTGAGTGATAGAGTGAGACCCTGTTTCAGAAAAAGAAAAAAGAGTGAAAGACTGTTTTGGGCTCCCAGGATTGTCCTTGTAGAGCTGTGGAATCTGTATGCTACAGTAACTGCATCTTACTAAATGGTGCTGTTCCTGAGGCATATATATATATATGTTTGTGTGTGTGTATATTTATATGTGTGTGTGTGCGTGTATATATATGCTACTTTGTGCATTTATATATAAAAATAAATATTATATATGTATCTGTAAAATACATACATATGCCCTGCATTTTTTCTAATTACAGGCAGGAGGCCTTACCATCCAAATTTCCAGATCATACTGAAAGCTTGAGGGAAAAACGATGAATTCATAAGTCAACTGGCACAAGCTTATCCCTCCTGAAAATGATTTTTCACTCTTGAATCCCTGGGACAGCACAGGAACTAGCTCCTTGCAAGAGGACACGCCCAAATATCAGTGTCAGAATGTATGGTTTGCTTTGAAATTGTAGCCTTGGCTAAAATCGCCAAACCCAGGATAGGGGAAAACAATCCCTGTCTAAAGTGTGTGTATCTATACATTCTTCCATTGAAAGGTTGAGTGTTTTCTTAAGAGAGGGTCCCAGTTGATTAGAAAGGGGGAGTTTAATGTTCTGAGTCCTCAAGTGAACAGCATTATTCCAAGGAAAGCATTTAAAAGTTACTGAAAAACAAGATCCACTTTAGAACTACAGGCCAGGTGCAGTGGCTCACACTTGTAATCCCAGAACTTTGAGGGGCCTAGGATTGCTTGATTCCAGGAGTTCGAGACCAGCCTGGACAACATGGTGAGACCCCCCCCCCCCCCCGGCTACAAAAAAAAAAAAAAACTCCACAAAAATTAGCCAGGTGTGGTGGCGTACGTCTGTAGTCTCAGCTACTCATGGGGACTGAGGGAGAAGGATCACCTGAGCCAGGGAGGTCAAGGCTGCAGTGAGCTATGATCCTGCCACTGCACTCCAGCCTGGGCAACAGAGTGAAACACTGTCTCAAACAAACAAACAAACAAACAAACAAAAATCAAAATAAAACTACAAATAGACTTCATGTGACGGTGTCTGGGAAAATTGCAGTTTGTAGAGCTGTTCAGGAATCTTGGGTTAAAATGTGGATTGAATGTGCACATTTATTTTTATTTTTTCCCTAAATTACACTAAGACTGAAGAAAAGAGATCTAAGGTATATATACGTATATATATACGTATATATATAGAGAGAGGGAGGGAGAGAGGCAAAAGTATGGGGAAAACGATAGAAAATAGCAATAAAATTTTGGAAGATAGAAGCGGATATATGTGTAGTGACTGACTTAGGAGCCCAAGTGAAATTAAATCCTAAGTCACCAGTGGGTGGAGCTGAGACTTATTCTGATATATACCACAGAATTCTGAAGAGGCTCAGGAAATATATTTCTGGATCTGAGGTGAAGGTTGGATCTAGTGGCTAGAATAAGACGACTGAGTAAAAACTGAGATGTTAGATCCCTGCATTCCTTGCCCTGATTCCAGGCCCCTAGCTGTCTATTTCCCCTCTATCCTGGCCGAAGATTGGAAATTTATTCTCTGGAGAGAGTGTTTGGGGACAAACAGGGCCAGTGAAATGAGACTCATTAGTTACATATTGAATGCTGGATTTTGAGACTCCCAAAGCTCTGCCTCCAAATGCTTAAAGCCGAATTGTACCCTCCAAACAGTCTTTTTTTTCTCTTTGAGATGGAGTCTTGTTCTGTCTTCCAGGCTGGGATGCAGTGGTGCGATCTGGGCTCACTGCAACCTCTGCCTCTCAGGTTCAAGTGATGCTCCTGCCTCAGGCTCTTGAGTAGCTGGGACTACAGGCGTGCCATCATGTCCTGCTTATTTTTTGTATTTTTAGTAGAGATGGGGTTTCACCATGTTGGCCAGGCCGATCTCAAACTCCTGACCTCAAGTGATCCTCCCACCTCGGCCTCCCAAAAGGATGGGATTACAGGCGTGAGCCACTGCGCTGAGCCCAGAGTCTTTTAAAAGGATACATACATTTTATGGCAAATCTGACCAGTTTAAGGGAGGAGGCCTGTAGATACTGACACTAGAGTCATCATCCACAGATGAGCTTGTAATCAAAGTCACCTTGTCCCATCCACATGCTGAGAGCACCCAGTAAGATTTCATTTCTCAACTCTGAGTCCTAAGTAGACAGCTGAGGATGGCCAGGTACCTGAAGAAAGCTGCTAACATGGAATACAGACACCCATGCAGCAAACAAACCAACTAAAGCAATTTTGAAGCCATATAAACGGAGCAGGGAGGAAAAAAAAACTTTAAAAAAATCAATTTGTCATTGTTATTTTTAGAAAGGTAAGGGAAAATATTGCATCCATGAAACAGAAACAGAAGAAAAAATATTCAGAGAACAAAAATAGAGCTCTTAGAAATGAAAAACATGACAGGAGAAATGAAAAAAATCAAACAGATTTGGAAGATAAGAGATGAAAACAGTCACCCAGAAGGCAGAGCAAAAGAGCACAGAGATGAAAGGCAAAGACCAAAGATTTTTATTTAAAAAACAAAGCAAAAAAAAAAAAAAAAAAAAACAGAGTAAACAGGTAAACTACAGTGGGAAAAAATATTTGCCAACTATGCATCTGAGAAAGGTCTAATATGCAGCATCTACAAAGAACTTAAATTTACGAGAAAAAAAACCAAACAACCCTGTTAAAAAGTAGACAAAGGACATGAATAGACACTTTTCAAAAGAAGACACAGACATGGCCAACAAGCGTATGAAGAAAAGCTCAATATCACTGATCATTAGAGAGTGCAGATCAAAACCACAGTGATATACCATCTACACCAATCACAATGGCTATTATAAAAAGTACAAAAACTAACAGGTACTGGTGAGGTTGTGGAGAAAGGAAACATTTATACACTGTTGGTGGGAGTGTAAATTAGTTCAGTCATTGTGGAAAGCAGTGTGGTGATTCCTCAAAGAGGAAACAGAACTACCATTCGACCCAGCAATCCCATTCCTGGGTATATACCCAGAGGAATATAAATCATTCTATCACAAGGATGCATGCTCACATATGTTCATTGCAGCATTACTCACAATGGCAAAGAAATGGAATCAGCTTTCTAAATGTCTGCCAACAGTAGACTAGATAAAGAAAATGTGGTACGTAGACGCCATGGAATACTACACAGCCATAAAAAAGAATGAGATCATGTCCTTTGCAAGGACATGGATGGAGCTGCAGGCCGTTATCCTTAGCAAACTAATGCAGGACCAGAAAACCAAATATCACATGTTCTCACTTATAAATGGGAGCTAAATAATGAGAACACATGGAGGGGAACAACACACACTGGGGCCTAACTGAGGGCGGAGGCTGGGAGGAGGGAGAGGGGCAGAAGAAATGATTATTGGGTATTAGGCTTAGTACCTGGGTGATGAAATAATCTGCACAGCAAACCCCATGACAGGAGTTTGCCTATGTAATAAACCTGTACATGTCCCCCTGAACCTAAAATAAAAGTTGAAAAAAAAGCTTATGAAACAAAAAAAGAAAGACAACAATAAGACAAACAAAAGAAATGTTTGAAGATATGCAGAAGACATGGCATCCGAATAGCAGGAGATATCATAAGTATGTATCATCATCTATCATAAGAGGAAGTGAGTGGACAGTATCGAAAACGGATGAACCAAATGAAAGCAGTAGTTACTATTTAGAACAATAGGGATGTGTAATGCCAGAATAAACCACCTCTGGAGGAAGTGGAGGAAGTTGTGGGGCAAAAAGCTGTTTTATTTTAGTACTACGAGACTTTTAAGGTAGATGTACATGTCGCTTTAAAATAAAATAAAAATAAAAACAAGACTACATATTAACAACATAAAATATAAATTGATTACCAAAAAGAATCTAGAAAAGGCTTCCCATGTGATTATGATGATCAGTCACTCTTTTTGTTTTAGAGATGGGGTCTCACTGTGTTGCCCAGACTGGAGTGCAGTGGTGAGGTTGTAGCTCATTGCAGCCTCCAACTCCTGGCCTCAAGTGATCCCCTCACCTCAGTCTCCCAAGTAGCTGGAACTGCAGGTTCACCGCACCATGCTCAACTAATTTAAAAAAAATTTTTTATGTACCACATTTTCTTTATCTAGTCTACTGTTTAGTAGAACGATGTCTCACCGGTCTTGGACTTCTAGCTGCCCACGCTGGTCTCGAATTCCTGGGCTCAAGTAATCCTCCCATCTCAGCCAAAGTGCTAGGATTACAGGCCTGAGCTACCATGCCTGGCCTGATTAGTCACTTTTGGAGCCATTTAATTTACTAAGGACCTACTGAAGTGCCAGCACTGTACTAGGCAAGAAAAAAGGAAGCTGGATACAAAACAGATATGATTGCCTCTGTTTTCTAGGAGCTCAGAGTTTAGTGGAAGAGACTGATGCTTTGTCAGCAGCAATCGTACAAGCTACTGGGTAAAATGACAGAGATACTCTGAGCATGTAAGTGGGGTAGAGAAGAGGGCTGGGGGCAGCATGGAGGCTGGTTGGAAAGGCTTTCTGAGTAGGGTGTCTCTCAAGCTGAGTTTTAAAGGGCAGACAAGCTTAGAAGTTTAAGGAAGGGGATGTGAGGGTGTTTTAGGGAGAGAGGATGTCTGAGCCAGAGGGCAAGGTCAAGAACCAACGTGCAGAGGTTGAGGGAAACAGCAGTTCTTGCTAAAGTGGAACTTGCAGGGTGATCTACACAGCTGGAGAAGCAGCAATGAAGGATCATAAATGACCAGGAGGGAGAAAGGCCAGTATGTGGTGGACTTTATTCTAAGGGAACAGAGAACGAATAATGGCTGTTTAGGCAAGAGACAGATATATTCAATTTTGTCTCATAGAAAGATCAGGTTGGTTGCTATGTGAAAAACAGCTTGGTGTGGCACAAGGTAGAAGGCAAATATGCCAGTTAGATGGTGACTTCCACTTTCCAGGTGAGGAATGATGGTGATGGCAGGGACGGAGACAAAAAGTCAATTTTATGACTTAAGATGTAAGATTTGGGCTGGGCGCAGTGGCTCACACCTGTAATCCTAGCACTTCAGGAAACTGAGCCATGAGGATTGCTTGAAGCCAGGAGCTCAAGATCAGCCTGGGCAACATAGTGAGATCCCATCTCTACAAAATAACAATGATAATAAATAAATAAATAAATAAAATTAACCAGGTGTGGTGGTGCACACCTATAGTCCTGGCTATCTGGGAGGCTAAAGCAGAAGGATTGCTTGAGCCTAGGAATTTGAGGCTACATTGAGCTGTGATCATGCCTCGTACTCCAGTCTGGGCAACAGAGCAAGGCCTTGTCTTCAGAAAAAAAAAAAAAAAAAGATAAAATTGGCAGGACCTGTCATGGATTTGCTGTTGAGGTTGGGAGAGATGGAGAAGGTGAGGGGAAAAACAGGAATGTAGGGATACCCTTGAGATTGTGTCTTGGAACTGACTGCATGAGTAGCCTACGAGATCTACACAGGTCTATCTCTCTATGAAGACCAGGTAAACTGGAGCAAGGAAAGTTTTGGACAGAGGAAGGCAGAGAGAATGGAGTTTTTCAGTCTGCCTCCTCGTGTATGTAAGATCCAAGCCCATCTTTAAAAAAAATAAGTTAATTCATTTTATCTTTATTTATTTATTTATTTATTTATTTATTTATTTTGAGACAGGGTCTCACTCTGTTGCCCAGGCTGGAGTGCAGTGGTGTGATCATGGCTCACTGCAGCCTCAAACTCCTGGGTTCCAGTGATCCTCCCACCTCAGCCTCCAGAGTAGCTGGGACTACAGGTGCGTGCCATCATGCCCAGCTGATTTTCTAATTCCATCTTGAGAGGGCTGAGCTAGGCAAAGCCTTCAGCGGGCTTCTCCCAGTTGCCGAAAATGAAACACATCAAGTTAAAATTGTTAAAAATAAAAGTCCAAAAGCAACTTTGACATTAAAAAGGCAACAACTTGAAGATGCAAAGAGGGGTGAGAATCTGTAGATTAATGGTTCGTGTACAATAATTACGAGATTTTTGGGAGCCCCGACTGAAGTACATTCTCTCACTTTGTAAACCTCCCTGAAGGGAGGAGGTGGGAAATTTTCAAAACATAGTGCTCCTGGGTAATGACGCTCTGATTTCTAGGAGCTATTGGGCCCACACAGCCTCTGATGCACAGACTGTCAGTGCCCTAGAATTTCTATCTTGTCACCCACTGATATAAACACCTTTGAGTTACACATTCCTGAAACTCACCAAGAATTATCTTCCAGAAATGTACTGAAATGTCTTTGTTTCAGCTTGGCAGCTTCATTTTTCAGCTCTGTAAATCCAGCTCTGGGTCAGATGTAGCAGCTTGCCTGTGTGCCAGCACCAATGTTATTATAAAAACACATTGAAATAATTTTTGTGACAGGTTTGAGTAGTAAATAGAGAGATAGCTTAGTGTAGTAAAGCATTTTTCAATTTTAAAGAATCTTCTTTAAAAGGAAAAACAAATCCCCTCATACCTCTAGCATTGACTGAAATTATTTGTTATTTGTTACTGAATCATATACATTGAACAGGACATAAATTCCTTATGCTTACAGCTCTTAAACTATAAAACCAAAAGACATACTCAAATTAAATTTAAGCAAAAATAAAATACATCAAAAAACCACAAACCTTTGAAGTTGGTAACATTGAGTCCCTCTGTAGTGAAGATATAAAAGACATTGGCAGATTATTGTTCTGACCATAGTGACTAGAAAATAACTGGATTGTGTGCTATTTCACGTACTTTTAAAGACTTTAGAAATCTGTGGGTGCAAATACGTTTGAAGGAGTAAATTCCAGATGGGAGAGAGACCTTCCTAGGCGACCAGAGATTCTCAAGCTTCTTTCCTGGTGGAATTTGCCAAGTTTGGGCACAGGCAGAGGGTTCAGGTTGACAATGGGCAGAAAACACTGGGAGAGAAAGAGAAGCATTGTGATTTTTAATGACCTTGTGGGTTGGCATGATGAATTGGAAGCTGTTTTTTTTCTACCTGCCAGTTGTCTTTCACCTGACTTTTACTGAATGGTGGGGCTGTGATTAAGACTAGAGTTTGGTTAGGTTTAAGTCAGAATAAAAACGTAGAGATAAATGGCTAAATGTAACATTTTATTTGGGAAGCAAGAATTGCCATTTGGGGAATACACACAGATCAGATGGTCTTCAATATGTCCAAAGAACAAAGAGAAGGTTGGAGGTCTTATGAAAAGGAGAAATGTTATGTACTTTTTGGAAAGACAGTTCATTGGCACTAGTAGAGTTTTTTGGGGAGCTGGCAAGCTCTGACTGCTGAGTGACTGCATTGGGTAAAACTGTCTTAGATTTGCAGCAGATGGTTTCAGTTGTTGTTAGATAAAACTGGTTTCAGATTACAATAGGCAGTTTCAGCAGTCAGGCCTGCAAAGAATTACATTTTTGGGACCGTGTCATGTGTCCCAAGTAACTTTTCCTTCTGGCCTCTGGATTGTGGTTTTGTTCAGTATGACAAGGATGATCCAGTTCACATGATCAATTTTCACAGCTAGAAAGGCAGAGAAGGAGTCCCTGCAAACTTTCAGTGCTTGGAAGGAGGGGCTCTGAAACAAACACAAGAGACATCTCACCCTTGATATACTTGAAATCAAAGGAGAACTAAAACTAACTTAAACTGAAACCCAATCCCAATGCATCTCAATTGCTTGACAGAGAAAAGAAGGTATCTTGTCTGGGGAAAATAGCATTGGCCTCAGTCTCTATGGTGCTTTTATACACAGTATTTGACATACAATGACAAAATAAGAGATGTGTTAGGAAGCAGGAAAATGTGTGCCAGTAATACAGAGAAATAATATCCTATGAAAGTAGATCTTTGGATGACCCAGGTTTTAGAATTTGCAGAGCAACCATTATGGATATGTTTTTACAAAACAATAGAAAATCCAGACCAAGAAAAGGATGAAAGATAAAGAATTTCAACAAATAAATATAATGTATATAAAGAACCAGTCTCATTCCTGGAAGTTAAAAATGCAGTCTTTGAAAGGAAGAATGCATGGTGGGTTTGTTGTAGGGTAGGGGGACGTTAAGACAGGACTTTCAAATTGGTGGAGTGAAAAAATCAACAATTCCTCTCTTTAAGAACAACTATAGGCTGAGCATGGTGGTTCACACCTATAATCCCAGCATTTTGGGAGGCTGAGAAGAGCAAATCATTTGAGGTCAGGAGTGGGGGACCAGCCTGGCCAACATAGTGAAATCCAGTCTCTGCTAAAAATACAAAAACATTAGCTGGGCGTGGTGACACACTCCTGTAATCCCAGCTACTCAGGAGGCTGAGGTAGGAGAATCCCTTGAACCCAGGAGACAGAGGTTGCAGTGAGCCAAAATTGTCAAAAATAACAATTTTTAGAATTCCATATTTTTATATGTCTTTGTCAATTTCTGGAATCCTAAAGAATAAGTAGCATCCTGTTCAAGAATCTCTTGAAACAACTGGATCTCAGCTAAAAACAGTGGGAGTCCGTGGTATTTTAGTCTAGGGATACTCCCATTCATCTTGCTCCCCTTGCTAGCTCTGTTGGGCCAAGTCATGGGATTAAAATTGGGGCTGTTGTGATTTGCTGTTGGCTGCAGCAAAACCCATGCCCAGGGACATTGTTGAAAACAATAATGATCTTGCTAGCAAACAATCTGAGATGGCCAACATCACAGCTAGCCTATCGTTGGAGTAGGCAACAGATAGGTGCATTAGCCAGAAATATATGAGATCCAGGTAATGAGATAGCCATAGTGAGATAGTCTTGATATGCTCCCATTTCTTCCTGCTCATCTGCAAGTTTGCATGCATGTTCAGAGTTGCTCATGCATTTGGGAGAAATTGGACAGGGCCCCATTTACATCATCTGTAAGCAGAAGAGAAGACAGAAGGCCCAGTAGAAAGTACAAAGTAGGACCAGGACTAGCTACATAATTTTCAGCACCTACTGCAAAAATGAAAATGCAGGACCCCTTGTTAAAAATATTTCAAGAATTTCAAGATGGCAATAACAGAGCATTAAACCAAGTATGAGATCCTCCTAAACAAGGGACACTGTGTGACCACACAGGTTGCCTACCCACAGTTGGCTCTGGTTGAAGTTGACTTTTAAACAGCCTAAACTTTGTGTTTTCCAAGTTGGTAAAGAGTGAAAAGACTTACTGGCTAAAGGTATTTAAGCACAACCTTTGACCAGTCATTGACTAACCACTAGGCAAAGCTGACTCAGAGTCAGACCCTAGAAGGGCAGGCTTAAAAATAACTGCAAACGGCTGGGCGTGGTGACTCATGCCTATAAATCCCAGCACTTTGGGAGGCTGAGGTGGGCAGATCACAGGGTCAAGAGATCAAGGCCATCCTGGCCAACATGGTGAAACCCCATCTTTACTAAAAGTACAAAAATTAGCTGGGCGTGGTGGCATGTGCCTGTAGTCCCAGCTACTCAGAAGGCTGAGGCGGGAGAATCACTTGAACCCAGGAAGCAGAGGTTGCAGTGAGCTGAGATTGTGCACTCCAGCCTGGTGACAGAGTGAGACTCCATCTCAAAATAAATTAAATAAATAAATTAATTAATTAAATAAATGCAAACAAGCAAGCAAAAACATAAAAAACTGGGCAGACACTCCAGCAGCTACACACCATGTGGGAGATCATAGAGTCTACAAAAGTAACCCAGGCAAGTCACTGAACAAACAAAGTCAGCAACAAGAATGATCCTAGAGGGAGGGAATCAGAAGCAAGAGTTGCAACGTATTACCTAAAATATTTAATTTTCAACAACAACAACAACAAAAAGGATGCAAAGAAACAGAAAAGTGTGACCAATACCCAGTAAACAAAGCAGTCAACAGAAACTACCTTCAGATGTTGGTATTAATAGGAAATACTTGAAAGCAGTAGAAACCTGTTTAAAGATTAAGGAAAAGTATCATGAAAATTTCACATCAAAAAAAGTCAATAAAAAGATAGTCATAATAAGAATTTAAAAATAGAAAATAAGTAATAAGAATATGTAAATTGTGGAATTGAATAGTACCAAAGTTTAAAAATTTATTAGAGGGATCAAAAGCAAATGTGATGTGAATAGACCAAAGAAAGAATTGGTGAGCTGGAATATAGACCAGTAGAAATTATCTAATCTAAAGGAAAGCGAGAAAAGAGAATAAAGAAAAGTAAACAATGTTCAGTGACCTGTGGAAAACTATTAAGCACACCAACAGGGAGTTCTAGAAGCAGATAAGAAAAAAGGGCAGGGCCAGGTGCGGTGGCTCACGCCTGTAATCCCAGCCGTTTGGGAGGCCAAGGTGGGCAGATCACAAGGTCAGGAGATTGAGACCATCCTGTGAATGGTGAAACCCCATCTCTACTAAAAATACAAGAAATTAGCCAGGCATGGTGGTGGGCGCCTGTAGTCCCAGCTGCTCGGGAGGCTGAGGCGGGAGAATGGCATGAACCCGGGAGACGGAGCTTGCAGTAAGCCAAGATTGCATCACTGCACTGCAGCCTGGGCAACAGAGTGAGACTCCGTCTCAAAAAAAAAAAAAAAAAAAAAAAAAAAAAGTAAAAAGGGCAAGAAAAATACTCGAAGAAATAATGGCTCAAACCTTTTGAAAAGGTTTCATGAAAAACATTAATCTATACATCCAAGAAGGCCAACACACTCTAAGTATTATAAATATAAGGAGACACCATCCTAGATACATCAGTGAAAGAAACTAAAAATCTAAATAAATGAAGAGAAATTCTATGTTCATGTATTGGAAGTTCAATATTGTTAAGATAGCAATCCTCTCAAATTGATCTATAGAGTGAATGCAGTGCCTATCAAAATTATGGCAGGCTTTTCTAATTTTTGGAGAAATTAACAAGCTAGTACTAAACTTATATGGAAATGCAAAAAAAGAATAGGCAAAATAACTTTGAACAAGAGGAACAAGGCTTGAGAACTTTCAGTAGCTGATTTCAAATTTTGTTACAAAATAAAGACAGTGTGATAATAGCAGAAGGATAGACATATATGTTAATGGAATGGAATAGAATGTTCAGAAATGAACCCTTACATTTGTGGTCGATTGATTTTGACAGGGCTTCAAGGCAATTCCATGGGGGAAAAGGTAATATTTTCAACCAATGGTACTGGAAAAATTGGATATTCATATGCCCCAAAAAAGAACTTATATTTTCACATCAAGTCATATGCAAAAATTGACTCAAAATGGATTATACAGCGAACTGTAAGAGGTAAACTTACAAAACTTCTTAATAGAAAACTAAGAGAAATTATTGTGACCTTGGTTTAAGTAAAGATTTATTAAGTATAATACTAAAAACATGATTTTTATGAAAAGAATTGATGAACTTTTTAAAAATAACAAAAATGCTTTTGTGCTTCAAAACATATCTTTAAGAAAATAAAAAGAGAAACTACTGACAGGAAGGAAACATTTTCAAGTCATGTTCTTGAGAAAGTACTTGCATCTAGGATATGTAAAGAACTCTCGACATTTAATTAAAAGATGAATAACTCAATTAAAAACAGCCAAGAAATTTTAATAGACATTTTACCAAAGAGATATACAAATGGTTAATAATTACATGAAAAGATGCTCAGCACCCTTAGTCATTAGGGAAATGCAAATCAAAACCATTATACACCACTAGAATGATTATAATAAAAAATATTGACATTACTAAATGGTAGTGTATAATAAAAAATATTGACATTACTAAGTGCTAGTGAGTGTATGGAGAAACTAGAAATCTCATTCATCACTAGGGGGAATGGAAACTGGAACAGCAATTTTGGGAAGCAATTTGCAGTTTCTTAAATTGTTAAACCCATACTTATGATATTACTCAAGAATGTCATATTTAAGGTCTACAAAAATAAATGAAAATATATTTCCACACAAAGACATGTATGTGAATGTTTGTGGCAGGATTATTCATAACTCAAAACTAGAGGCAGCCCCAAATATGCATCAACTGGTGAACAGATTAACAAAATGTGATGATTACATACAATGGATTGATATTCAGCAATAAAAACAAATGATTTACATATGTTACATCATTAGACCTCAAAAATGTTTTGCTAAGGAAAGAAGACAGATGCAAAAAAAGTATGCATTGTAAAATTATGAAAACATTTATAGGAAACTTTTGGGGGTGATGGACATGTTCTAAAGTTGTGTTGTGGTGATGGTTGTGAAACTGTATAAACTCACTAAAAATCACTGGAATGTATACTTAAGATGGGTAAATTTTATAATATATAAATTATCTGTCTATAAAGCTGTCAAAATGTGACAGGACATTATGATAAAGAAAAATTACAAGCCCATCTTACTCATGGTCATGGATGTAAAAGTTCTATTCAGAGCATTAACAAACCAAATCCATCAATATATAAAAAAGGATACTGGCCAGGCGCAATGGCGTATGCCTGTAATCCCAGCACTTTGGGAGGCTGAGGTGGGTGGATCATGAGGTCAGGAGATCGAGACCATCCTGGCTAACATGGTGAAACCCCATCTCTACTAAAAATAAAAATTAAAAAAATTAGCCAAGTGTGGTGGCAGGTGCCTGTAGTCCCAGCTACTCAAGAGGCTGAGGCAGGAGAATGGCGTAAACCCAGGGGGTGGAGCTTGCAGTGAGCTGAGATTACGCCACTGCACTCAAGCCTGGGGGACAGAGCGAGACTCCATCTCAGAAAAAAAAAAAAAAAAAAAAAAAAAAATAGGATACTATATTACCACTAAACTATGTTCATTCCAGGAATGCAAGGATAGTTGAATGTTCAAAGTTGGCCAGTGCAGTTATCCCAACAGCTTCTGTTGGATTAATGACAAGGGCTCTGCTGCCTGGCTCAGTGTGTGCCCACTCAGCTGGCTATCTAGTTACCTGTCTTCCCCAGGTGGTTTTTTCACAGCCTGATGGATTCCTCTTGCCCACTGCCTCCCACCACAAAAACAATGAGAACACCTGGTATTGCAGCAATTAAAGAGTTAATAATTGCAGTGCCAGCCAAGCAAGAAGAATGGGAGAAATTTTCTGAAAGCCATCTCCCCAGTAATTTGGAGGCTAGGGTTTTATAAGGGCACTTTGGAAGGCAGGGGGCTGGGATGCTGAAACAATTGATTGGTGGAGGATGAAATCACAGGGGTGTCTAACATCGTCTTTATACAGTTGAGTCAGTTGCCAGGAGGACATCTCAGGGCTAGGTGGCTTCTCTTGGTCTGCTGAAATGCTAAATCTGAAAAATAATCATAAAGACCAGTTCTATAGGTTTCACAATAGTGATGTTATCTATGGAAGTACTTGGGAAAGTTATAAATCTTATGACCCCCCAGCTATGTGACTCTGAGGCAGTAAATAATTTATTAAAAAAATAAGCTAAGCAATGGCAGCTTATTGTTTACGTTTGCCTATTCTTTAGCAAAGTTTATAATTTTATTTTTATTATAATTTTAATCTTGTCTTATGCAATGTTCTAACAAGGGGTAGAGGTCAGTTTTTCTTGCCTCAAAGTTTAACTATAAACTAAATTCCTCTTATAGTTATCTTGGCCTCTGCACTAGAATAAGCAAAGCAAAACAAAACAGTTCAGCCTGTGAAGTTAGAAGCAAGATGGAATCAATCATGTTAGATTTTTCTCATTACTTAAAATTCTGCAAAAGCAGTTTCAGTTTAGGGATCCAGCCCCCTGCCTTGAGTGTAGCTTCATCTGACACATGGACTGGGCTGCTACCTGTGCCAATATCATGAGGCACACGCTACACTTCTGACTGAGTGAGACTCAGCTGTAGCTTGAAACAGATGGGTTTTCCTATAGTTAACTTTCCAGAGTAAGCAGGAGATACCCATCCAGTCCATGTATTTGGTGGCCATTGCTGTGGCTGGGCAAGTGCTGGTAATGCTGTTGTCCATGATGGCAGTGAAAAGTCTGTGAAACTCACTATACATAATCCTTAAAGAGGGTTTCTATGGAGGAAATCCTCAATATGGCCACTTGTTTTGCCCTGTTGGAGAATATTTAATTCCATTATAGAGGAAAGGAAATAAATAGGATGGGTGAAAATTTATAAAATATGTTAAATACACATAATGATTAATCTATCAGCTTGCAAAATACAAGTAGAATTCTTAAAAAATGTTAAGTTTAGATAGCAATTAAGTGGGTAACCAGAAAGACATTTTCTATGATAAAAAGGATGGAACAGACAAGAATGTTACTTATGGGTAGAAAGGGAGGTAAATGGTGGGGCACGGTGGCTCACACCTATAATCCCAGCACTTTGGGAGGCTGAGGCGGGCAGATAACAGGTCAGGAGATCAAGATCATCCTGGCCAACATGGTGAAACCCAACTCTACTAAAAATGCAAAAATTAGCTGGGTGTGATGGCACGTGCCTCTAATCCCAGCTACTCGGGAGGCTGAGGTGGGAGAATCGCTTGAACCCAGGAGGCAGAGGTTGCAGTGAGCTGAGATGGTGCCACTAAACTCCCACCTGGAGACAGCGAGACTCTGTCCAAAAAGAAAAGGAGGGAAATAACTTTCTTCAGGTACAGATCATTGATACGGTTTGGTTCTGTGTCCCCACCCAAATTTCACCTTGGATTGTAATAATTCCCACATGTCATGGGGGTCCCTGCTGGGAGGTACTTGAATCATGGGGGTGAGTTTTTCTTATGCTGTTCTTGTGATAGTGAATAAGTGTCACAAGATCTGATGGTTTTATAAGGGGAATTCCCCTGCACAAGCTCTCTTGCCTGCCACCATGTAAGACGTCCCTTTGCTCTTCCTTCATCTTCCACCATGATCATGAGGCCTCCCCAGCATGTGGAAATGTAAGTCCATTAAACCTCTTTCCTTTATACATTACCCAGTCTCAGGTATGTCTTTATTAGCAGCATGAGAACGGACTAATACAATTATGTCCCTATTAGGATGACAGATATGTCACCCTCAAATTGGCTACCCATGAGTGCCCCTGCTGTGATCCCATTCTGTCCCACATTGCTCTGCTCAAGAAAATGCAGATAAAATCCTTGGATGTTCATTAGCCTAATTGTTGCCTTCCCTAGAGGTGGGTATACAGTGGTATCCAGGGATGCTCAAGTCTCATATTATATATTTGCATATAACCTACTTACATCCTCCTGTATACTTTATTTTATTTATTAAAGACAAGATGTCACTCTGTTGCCCAGGCTAGAGTGCAGTGGTGAGATCATAGCTCACTGCAGCTTTGAACTCCTGGACCCAAGTGATCCTCTTGCCTCAGCCTCCTGAGTAGCTGGGACTACAAGTGTGCGTTACTATGCCCAGCTAATTAAAAAAAAATTATTTTTGTATAGTCAGGGTCTTGCTGTATTGCCCAGGATGGTCTTGAACTCCTTTGCTCAAGCGATCCTCCCCCTTGGCCTCTCAAAGTGCTAGGATTACAGGTGTGAGCCACTGTGACCAGTCCTGGCCCCATGTCTTTTAAATCATCTCTAGATTATTTATGATACCTAATGCAAGGGAAATACTACGTAAATAGTTGTTATATTGTATTGTGTTTATATGTATTCCTTTTATTGTTGTATTATTTTTTATTGTTTCTCTGAATATTTTGGAGCTGCCATTGTTTGAATCCATGGATGCCGAACCCATGGATATGAAAGACAACTGTAGTTACCTTTGAGTCTCTCTCACAGATCCAGTGTGTCTTATTGGCTTCAGGCTCTAGCTCAACTCTGCATAGACTTCAACTCTGGTCATTGTAACCACACCATCAACAGGGAAGGCTGATGTGGGGAAAAAAGAAAGGGAACCTATGAATGTAACTGGAATTCAGACCGTGTGCTTCCTCCACCTGCTTGCACTTTATCCCATCTCTTTCTCCTGGCTTTTTTTCTGTGTGTTTTAAGCATCATATTTTGACCCCTAAGTAGAGCATTTGGAAGTTATCACTGGTGTTAAGGTAATTT
The DNA here is from genome assembly GCF_007565055.1 of Rhinopithecus roxellana. Classification (NCBI taxonomy): domain Eukaryota; kingdom Metazoa; phylum Chordata; class Mammalia; order Primates; family Cercopithecidae; genus Rhinopithecus; species Rhinopithecus roxellana. The sequence goes on from NC_044554.1 coordinate 42,072,937, forward strand.
TCCACATGACACCATGGTTAGCTGCATTAAAACCGTAAATGATCTGTGACTCTTTAGACACACTTATTTGAACAACTCAAAATAATTTCGAGGAAGCGAAGACATGACCAAACCCTTGGAGCTCAAAGAAGATAATTTTTGCTTCCAAAAGCAAAATAAGGACCGGTGAAAAAACAATCTGTTTCTTGTGTTCACTGCTATGTGTTTCATTGCTTTTATCTTTACGGATTCATTCTTGTTTTTATTTCAAAAATCTATCAATTTCCTGTGGTTGGAATTATTATTGTTGTTATTATTATTATTGAGATGGAGCCTTGCTCTGTCGCCAGGTTGGAGTGCAGTGGCATGATCTCGGCTCATTGCAACCTCCGTCCCCTGGGTTCATTTTTACCAACCCCCATTCAAGATGGAGTCACTCTAGTTTAAATGCCTCGGACAGTGGGGACCCATGATGGCCTAGAGTAGAGAGTCAGAGCCCAAGTCGGGAGAGAGGAGTGTCCATGCTGGGATGGCCAGAGTAGAATATCAGAGCCTTAATGAATTGATCACATCACATGTAAAATTCAATTCTAGATTCATGGTAGCCGTAAAAGTGAGAGGCAGAACAAGCTATTCTCCTGCCTCCACCTCCCAAGTAGCTGGGATTACAGGCATGCGCCACTGCGCCCAGCTAATTTTTGTATTTTTCGTAGAGACGGGGTTTCACCATGTTGGCCAGGATGGTCTTGATCTCTTGACCTCGTGATCTGCCCACCTCGACCTCCCAAAGTGCTGGGATTACAGGCTTGAGTCACCGTGCCTGGCTGGAATTATTTTAAATAGTGCAATGCCATGTTATGTTTCAAATTCTGTATTAAACCCATGCCTCAAGAGTACTGAGATTAATTTAAAATTTAAAACTCTGCTTTCCTTTTCTCCTTCCCTTTTCTCTTCTTTTCCTCTTTCTTTCCTTCCTTTCCCTCACCTTCCTAAATAATCAGTCCTAAAGCCATTAGGTAGGGCAGAGCAAGAGAGGTATCCATGGTGGTGTTACGAGAAAGGGGTCCGAATCCAGACCCCAAGAGAAGTTTCTTGAATCTTATGCGAGAAAGAATTCTGGGTGAGTCCACAGAGTAGAGTGAAAGTAAGTTTATTAGAGAAGTAAAGAAACAAAAGAATAGCTACTCCATAGGCAGAGCAGTGGTATGAGCTGCTTGGTCGAGTATACTTATAGTTATTTCTTGATTATGTGCTAAACAAGGGGTGGATTATTCATGAGTTTTCCTGGGAAAGAGTAGACAATGCCCAGAATTGAGGGTTCTTCTCCCTTTTAGACCACATAGGGTAATTTCTGTATATTGCCATGGCATTTGTAAAATGTCACGGCACTGGTGGGACTGTCTTTTAGCATGCTAAGGCATTATAATTACTGTATAAGGAGCAGTGAGGACAACCAGGTCACTTTTACTGCCATCTTGGTTTTGGTGGGACTTGGCTGGCTTCTTTACTGTATGCTGTTTTATCCGCAGGATCTTTGTGACCTGTATCTTGTGCAGACCTCCTATCTCATCCAGTGACTAAAAATGCCTGACCTCCTGGGAGTGCAGCCCTGCAGGTCTCAGCTTCATTTTACCCAACCCCCATTCAAGATGGAGTCACTCTGGTTTAAATGCCTCAGACAGTGAGGACCCATGATGGCCTGGAGTAGAGAGTCAGAGCCCAAGTCAGGAGAGAGGAGTGTCCATGCTGGGATGGCCAGAGTAGAACATCAGAGCCTTAATGAATTGATCACATCACATGTAAAATTCAATTCTAGATTCATGGTAGCTGTAAAAGTGAGAGGCAGAACAACAAACCTCTAGGAAATGATATACAAGAATATTTTCTGACCATGGGGTAGGAAAAATTTCTTTAAAAAGGGCCATGTAAATCACAAAAGAGATTAAACATTAAAAATAATAGCCTGTTTGAAGATAAAAAGCTTTTCTTAATTAAAAAAAAAAGATAAAATACCATTAAGAGGGGGAAAACAAAAGGCAGTCTTCCTCCTGTTTCCTGGCATACAACTCCTAAAATCTTTGGAATCGCCAAAGTGCAGTCTTTCTGTATGCTCATGTTGACTGATAGCTTCAGGGTCGGGCTGGTCACCTGAAGACAAAGGTATGATTAGGTGGTTGAGACTTAACCTCATCTCCCAACCTCAAAGGAAGGGTGGGAGCTGAAGGTCAAGTTGATCTGATCACAACAGCCAGTGGTTTAATCAATCATTCCTACGTAATGAAGCCTCCATAAAAACTCAAGAGGACAGGGTTTGGAGAACTCCTAGATAGCTAGACACATGGAGGTTCCTGGAGGACAGAGTGACGAGGGAGGGCATGGAAGTGCCACACCCCTTCCCCCTCACCTCACCCTATGCATCTCTTCATCTGTATCCTTGCTAATATTGATACGGGAGATAGAAATAAATTATTCAGGCAGACAGGGCAAAAGAGTCCTTGGTACGGTTTCCCTTTTAACAAAAAGCAGCCCCAAATCATTCCTTTTCTAATCAAGAGCAGTCTGAAAAATCAAGCTGCAAACATAGATGAGCAAGCTGGAAGCTTGCTTGGGTGAATACCAGCAGCTGTGCCAATAGAAAAGGGCTACCTGAGGGCCAGGCATGTTCAATATGGTGGCTCCATCTCCCCTTTTCTTTGTCACCACGTGTACAGTAAAGGAACAGGCCACATGGGTGGCCAGCTTCTTCGCATGCTATGCAAATGACACACCTAGTCCTAGCCAGTTTTTCGCTCACTATGTAAATAGCACACCTGGTCCAACCAATCCTTTGCACCCTATGTAAATCAGACACCACCTCCTCAAGCTCATCTATAAGACCTTTTGCATTTCATTGCACAAGCGGAAACCCACTTTCTCCAGGACCCCCTCTCTGTGCTGAGAGCTCTTTTCTTTCTTTTGCCTATTACACTTCCACTCTTAACCTCACTCTGGAGTGTCTGCATCCCAGTTTCTGTGGCCATGAGAAAACAAATCTTGAGTATTTACCCCAATGATGCCGCTTCAACATCCCTTACAGTAAACCAGTAACTGTTAAAGAGAGACAGAGAGAGAGAGAGAGAGAAAATGAAAAGGCAGTCAAGTGAAAAGAGACGTTTGTGGTGAACAAACTAACAAAAGTCTTGTGAAAGAATATATAAATACCTTCTATAAATCAATAAGAAAGAGAAAGAACAAAAAACTGGGTAAGACATCTGAATAAGTACTTCAAAAAAGAGCATATTTAAATATCCAATAATCACATTAAAAGGTCTTAAATCTCATTAGTAATTATGAAAATGCAAATTAAAACCACAAATTATAGCACTACCCATTTGGTCTGCATAGCTGAAATTTAAAAGTCTGACAATAATAAGTTTATTGGCAAGGATGTGGAGCAAAGGGAGTTTTCATATACTACTTGTGGTGTTTAAATTGTTAAAACCACTTTGGAAAATAGTTTTTTAAATGTATTAAAGCGAAAGACACCACATATCCTATGACCAAAAAAATTCGCTCCTAAACATTCCACCCAATATAAATGTGTCCTTATTGCATGCTGAAAGACATAAAGAAGAATGTTTCTTGATAGCATTACTCATACAATATATGTCAACAATAAAAAAGTCATAACTGAAGTATATAAAAAACACAAGCCAATAAGAAAATAACCAATAGAACTATAGACATAAAATACGGTCACCTTACAAAAGAAGATATTCAAATGACCAATAAACAGGGGCTAATTTCATGAATCATCAGAGAAACCACAGTAAACTAAAACCACTATTCAATAACCCTGTACATCCATCTGAATAGTTAAAAGCAAACAAACCAAACTCTCTGACAAGTCTAATGGTTGGCAAGGATATGGAGTAATTAGAACTCTCATATATTGCTAGTGGGAGTTTTAACTTTTACTACATCATTTGGCTGTTTTTATTAAAGTTAAACATATGCCTACTCTATAACCTAATAATTCCACTGCTAGGGTATATACCTAAAAGAAATGTGAACACATGCATCAAAAGACATTCACAGCGGCAGTATCTGTAATAGTCCTAAAATGAGACAACTCAAGTTCATAAACAAATAATTGCGATGTGTTAATTCAGTGGAATGCTTCACAGCAACAACATTAACAAGCCAGTTCTACACACAACCACTCAAATGAGCTTCAAAACAATGTTGAAAGATGTCCAGCACCAAGAAGGCATCATGTGTGACTTCATTTGTAGGAAGTCAAACAAATAAGAAAAATGGAAATAGAGTGATTAGGCATGCATGATTAGGTGGTGAAACTGCAGCTATACCAGACCAATCTGGTTCAACTTTTAAGTAATAGAGTTGTGAGGTGCTTTTCAGCTTCCATGAACCCTCAGGCATGCCAAGAGGAAACAAATGTGCAACCATAGGGGGAACCTAACTGCTCAGGCTAGGAGAGGGGACTGAATTAAGAAGTGGACACCACCAGGATCCAATCAGATTGTGCTCTGGCATCACCCCATGGTGGGAACCAATCAGATCATGCCTCCAAGCTTCACCTCATTGCAAGATCCGCTCAAATCACACCTCATTACCCTATGCTCATAAATCCTGACCCAGTGCACAGTGTAAGGAGGCACTGCTTTGGGAGCTATCTATGGTGTTCTCCTTACTTATTACAAGTAATAAAATCCTCATGCTAAATCTTCCTTAGTTGTGGCCATTGGGTTGCCACCGGCCAAGTGACAAAACCCACTTGTTGTGTAGGTGACAAAACTATGAGAAAAAGCAAAAAAGTGCTTATCATTGACAAATATTCTCTCCTTGGCCAAATTCTAGCGAGGCTCCTTGGAGTGCTTTTGAGTAGACCTTGACTTTGGCTTATAAAAACTATAGATTCTCAACACAAATGATTTAGACTTAAATGCACACTAATGTAGTTTCTAGCAACTCAAGAATATATCCCTTAGATGATCCTGGACTCCCTTAAGCAACCTACCCGAGGAACCTCAATGCTACCGAGTGAATTTACTGTTTTTTTCCAGCCAATACCTGACCATAGGCCCCTGACCGTACTTAGAGTATTTACTAAAAAAGTCTTACAGCTGTGAATTTTTCCTCTGTCCCTTTGGGATGTATATGTATCTCCTACAACTAGGAGTGGTTTTCACAAGGATAGAAAAGCCATTGCTTAAAAAATGTAATCATCAGGAAGGAGATGGCCACTGCCTCCCCGTCTGCATGGGAAGATAGAGTTTAACTTTGATATTGCCAGCTATCATATGCAGCTGGCCTTATCAGCACTTACACTCACAAACCCTTTGTAATTTTTCCACTCCTTGCTTCTCCACTCCCTGTTCCCTCGTCTCCCTGTAAAGTGCCCAGTCACCTCTGGACAAATTAAAGTTGAGTTCAGTTCATATAGGATCCTCTTCCCTATTGCAAAAGTTATCACAGATTAAAATGGCCTTGCCACTTTTACTAGTGTCTGCCTTTGTTTATATTTCACACCATAAAAATGGGGTGATGGAAAGGGTAGAAAATAGTGATGGGAAGGCACAGAGGGAGCTTCTGGGTGCTGTCAATAAAGAGAGTCAAACTCTGTAAAGTAGTTGAAAAGATTTATTTTAGCCAAATATGAGTGACCATGGCCCATGACACAGCCGTCAGGAGCTCCTGAGAACATGTGCCCCCTACATGGCCAGGCAACAACTTGGTTTTATACATTTTAGGGAGACATAAGGCATCAATCAAGACACATATGATGTACATTGGTTGGGTCTGGAAAGGTGGGACAACTGAAAGTGAGGACTTCCAAGTCATAGGTGGATTCAAAGATTTTCTGATTGGCAATTGGTTGAAAGAGTTATTACCAATAGAAAGGAATGTTTGGGTTCCTGTGATAAGGGGTTGTGGAGACCAAGGTTTTATCACGCAGATGAAACCTCCAGGTAGCAGGCTTCAAAGAGAATAGATTGTAAATACTTCTTATCAGACTTAAAGAGTCTGTTCTATCAGTAATTCCAAAAGAGAGTAGTATAATGAGGTATGTCCAGCTCCCCCTTCCTATCATGGTATGAACTAGTTCTTCAGGTTAACTTTGGAATGCCCTTGGCTGAGAGGAGGGGTCAATTCAGATGGTTGTGAGCCTTAGAATTTTATTTTTGGTTTACAGTGCTGATGTTCTATTTCTCAACCCAAGTGTTGGTTACACAAGCGGCCACTTTGTGCTAAGCCTTTGATCTGTCCATTTCTTGATTTATCAACACTTCTGTAGGTGTGTGGTTGTACATAATGTTTTAAAAATGTTTTAAAAAGAGATAACTAGTAATCCCAGCACTTTGTGAGGCCAAGGCAGGTGGATCACGTGCTCAAGAGATCAAGACCATCCCGGCAAACATGATGAAACCCCATCTCTACTAAAAAAAAAAGTACAAAAATTAGCTGGGTGTGGTGGCACATGCCTGTAGTCCCAGCTACTCGGGAGGCTGGGGCAGGAGAATTACTTGAACCTGGGAGGCAGAGGTTGCAGTGAGCCAAGATTGTGCCACTGCACTCCAGCCTGGCAACAAAGTGAGACTCCATCTCAAAAAAAAAAAAAAAAAGATAACTGACTCTGCTTCTCCCCAGAGCTCAGATTCCACCAATCATTTTCTAAGAGTATGAAAAAAAGTGCTGGCTGGGCGCAATGGCTCAAGCCTGTAATCCCAGCACTTTGGGAGGCCAAGACGGGCGAATCACAAGGTCAGGAGATCGAGACCATCCTGGCTAACACGGTGAAACCCCGTCTCTACTAAAGAATACAAAAAACTAGCTGGGTGAGGTGGTGGGCGCCTGTAGTCCCAGCTACTCTGGAGGCTGAGGCAGGAGAATCTCCGCCCAGGAGGCGGAGATTGCAGTGAGCTGAGATCCAGCCATTGCACTCCAGCCCGGGCGACAGAGCGAGACTCCGTCTCAAAAATAAAAATAATAAAAATAAAAAGAAAAAGAAAAAAAAGAAAAAAAGTGCTGCTCATTACTAACTTTAGGATAAAAACTGTAGACTTGGGTATTGCTGATATGATTCGATGTAGGAAGAACATACATTTTTATGTATTAGTGGCTTTTTCAGAAGCCACTTATATTACATTTCAAACTGTGATATTGAATCTTCGTGCATATTTAATGGTTTCTTTACCTTTTTTGAAGTGGGTATATTACGGCCTTGTATTATAGCATAGTATATTACGGCCTTGTAGGTGTATAGAAACTCCTAGGAAGTAACAACTTGATAAATCTTGGGCTTTGAAGGATGTTACATCTTGCTGGCATTTAAAAAAAATTGTAATAATAAGCACTCATATATTGTTTACTGTGTGCCAAGCATAGGTGTATATTACATGTGTATTAACTCATTTAATCTTTAAAATAGGTCTATAACGTAGTTCCAATTTTATTGACAATGAAACCGAGGTCCCATGAGGTTAAGCTATTAGCCCCAGATCACACTGCCAGTAAGTAGTTGAACTGGACTTTGAACCATGTAGTCTGACCTCAGAATTCATATTCTGAATCAGAATCCTACATTTTTACTTTGTAGATGGTGAATGAAAAATTTGACTGCATATGACAACAATAATAAGGCATTGTACCCTTTGAAACATATGTAGAATTAAAATAAGCATGAGAGACTAAGTACAGAAATGGACAATGGGAAGACCGTGTATACAATTAGAACTATCTGTAACCAGCCCAAGGAAACCAATCTATTATCTATGCTATAGTAACCAGCCCAAGGATCAAGCTGAAAATCCACAAGTCAGACATATAGGAAGTGAGACTGCTATCTCTAGTAACCAGTCTAGGAAGTCAAACAATAACCTCTGTAAAAATTGGCCCCAAATGGCCAGGATTTGATTAATAACTGTCAGCTTCCCTAATTTTTGTCCCCACTTCTAACTTGGGACCAACCAGAGAAAGCAAAATGTGAGTATGTCCTACTGGTCAGTTACACAGGATGTCCCACTTCTAGTTAGCCTCCTCCAGCTTCCCCAGGCCAGCAGCCTCCGATCAGAGCACATCTGAAGCTCTCCCTTTCTCCCCCTATAGCCTTTCCACTCCTCTGCCTGCGTTTGAATCTCTGCCGAACTGAAACCACGTTTGCAAAATGATAACTGAGGAAATCATGACAGTGAAAGAAATCAGACCTGACTCCATCTTGCTTCTAACCTTTAAGCCGTCTATGTTCATTCCTGGGAGTAGGCCAAACTAACTTTCTCAGTTCATGGTTTGACTCTGAAACAAAAATGATAACAGCCCTTTCTTGAAAAGACCTCCTTCTTGCCTGGGGACGAGTCTGCTTTGCAGGAGTAACAAATTAGCTACAAGATTAGAAATTATGGATTAAGGGTCATGCAGTCTCTGGCTCCAAGAGTCTGAAGCTCCCCAAATGGCTTCTGGGGGTAACATCACTATTGTAAAGCCTAAAAACAGTGCTTGAGATATTTTGCAAACCCTTCACTCAGTGAATCCGCTGACACCAACCAGACTGATAATCTGGCTCAGCCAGTTCTGCCATCCCACCCAGGAACAGAAAACAGCAAGAAAAACTCCCTTTGACCCCCTGTGATTCCATCTCCACTTTGATCAATCAGCACTCCCCACTTCCCAAGCCCCTACCTGCCAAATTATCTTTAAAAACTCTGATCCCCAGATGCTTGGGGAGACTGATTTGGGTAATAAAGAACTCTGGTCTCCCACACAACCGGCTCTGTGTGAATTACTCGTTCGCCATTGAAATTCCCCTGTCTTGATAAATCAGCTCTATCTAGTCAGCGGTCACGGTGAACCCACTGGGCAGTTATAGAATGCAAGGGATGCTGGCCAGCTTCCCTGGTATAGCAAACTCTGAATAAATCGCCTTTGCCTGTTCTCATTTGGGTAGTCTTCATTTGTTTCCACAAGTGACGACAATGGCATGACATCTGAAAGGGGAGTGGTTCTATATTGAAGGGGCACAGCCACCATCTAGATAATGGCTGAGATCATGTTGCATCATTGAAATACATTTCTAAGTCACTAACTCTACTAATCATGCTTTCACCTCTGTGGACACACAATCTCAGCCGTTATCTAACCACCTCCACCAGTCTGCCTCAAGTTTAAGGAATATTGTAAATTGAATCCATGGTAAGGATTCCTGGGTACCACAGCAAATGCTTCGTTCTTCTTCATCTAGCCTCCTTTTCCTGGATTCACTGACATTTCTCTTTCATAATTCATTCTCCTGCTGGTCCCTCTTTATATCCTCCTCTCTGCATTCCAACCCTTTCCAAGCTTCTAGCCAATGTTCTTTTTCCCTCTTTTACTTCCAAGGCCAGTTTTGGTCCCCAGCCCCAAACAAGGAGTAAACTTTGGAAGAAGTTTCCAAAAACAGCCTTGGAATTTCCATCTGGGACATAGTATGCCTTAAGGCCATTCGAGGGCAGGTCTACTCATGATGGATTCTGCAAAGATGAGAAAAGAAGACCTATTTGACTTTGAAAAGCCTTGTTCCAACTGTGAGAGTCTGTAGCCTCCCAATTAGACAGAATGAAGGATGGAGTCTCAGCATTTACCCATTAAAGCAATGACGAGTAGGTCTAATTTGTGGTATCTCTAACTGATAGTTTGCATTTTAAGGTTAAGATATTTTATTGCTTCCAGATGGTCAGCTAACTTCCAGCCAGAAGAGCATTACTGCAGAGTTTAAGAACAGCTATGATGCAGAGAGAGATTTTAATTATCATGTAAAGGATCTAATTAAAAAGACATACAGTAGTCGGCTTTTCACATGCTCAAGCCTATAAAAATCAGTAGTTTAAAAAATTACCTTAAGGAGGAAATTGGAAAATTATTCAATTTGGAGCAGAGACACTTGAAAAATTTCTCAAATTGGTGAACTAGAATTAGGTTAACTGCCTGTTTCTAGGTACCTTGATTTTCATGTTGTTCCTTCTATCCTGTTATATGGCACAGACTTGTGAAGGTTCCTCAAGTCTTTTTACTTGTTAGTTTATTTCTGGAAGGAATAAGAAAGATTCTCTTCAATCAATCAGTCAATCAAGCAAGCAAGCAAGCAAGCAAGTGATCAGTTTCTTGGGCTCTGAACTAACTCTGGGTTCAGATCCTGATTCTTCCATTTATTGCATGATGCTGGGCAAAGTACATACTCTCTATGAGCCTCATTTTCCTGATCTATAAAATAATAAGGTTTCTGGAGATTTCACAAGGCAATCAATGAAAGTTAGCTCTTGTTATCTGCAGAGTTTTAGAACATGCACCTAAGGTGACGCGGAGGACTCTATGGAAGACAGGTGACTAGTGGGGAAGATTCTATGGAGAGATACTCCACATGCACCCTCTCTTCTCTGTAACATCCTCTTCCTGATGCCTGAGCTGTGCAGCACAGGAATATTTTGCAAGAAGAGCAGTGATGTTGGCAGGAGTTGTGGGACACAGAGTCCTGCTGGAGGCCAACTGGGCTCCTTGGAGTTAATGACTTAGAACCAGGAAGCTGCTGAGGTGTGATACAGCGACCTTGAATAGAAAATGTTTTTCCAGGCCGGGCGCGGTGGCTCAAGCCTGTAATCCCAGCACTTTGGGAGGCCGAGACGGGCGGATCACGGGGTCAGGAAATCGAGACCATCCTGGCTAACACGGTGAAACCCCGTCTCTACTAAAAAATACAGAAAACTAGCGGGGCGAGGTGGCGGGCGCCTGTAGTCCCAGCTACTCGGGAGGCTGAGGCAGGAGAATGGCGTAAACCCGGGAGGCGGAGCTTGCAGTGAGCTGAGATCCGGCCACTGCACTCCAGCCTGGGCGACAGAGCGAAACTCCATCTCAAAAAAAAAAAAAAAAAAAAAAGAAAATGTTTTTCCACTTCCCTCCCTCCCTTCCCTCCCTCTCTCCTTCCTTTTTTCCTTCCTTCCTTCCTTCCTTCCTTCCTTCCTTCCTTCCTTCCTTCCTTCCTTCCTGCCTGCCTGCCTGCCTGCCTGCCTTGCTGCCTTCCTTCCTGCCTTGCTGCCATGTTCAGAAGTCAGACTTAAAAGAATGGGAAAAAGGTTTCTAGGCCATACCTCTTTTTTCCAAGAAAAATAAAAAAAAAAAAAACACAGAACACTAACTAAATGCAGCAGATGTGAGCCACGTCCAGAAATCCAGGCCAGTTCACCTAACTCTTGTGGACACTGAGGTTCTGATAATTAGTATAACTAGTTCTGATAACTAAGATAGGCCAAGTCACTCCCTGCTGCCAGTTACACAGAGGAGTGGGATTTGTACCCAGAATGTATAAAGAGCTCCTATGACTCAATAAAATAATAAATGATCTATTGAAGAATAGGAAAAGGATTTGAATAAGTACTTCAAAAAGAAGATCTATGAATGACCTACAGGCACATGAGAAGGTGCTTTCCATTATCCATCATCAGGGAAAATGCAAACTAGAACCACAATGAGAAACCATTTCCTACTCACTAAAATGGCTAAAATGAAAAAGATTGATTTTACTAAGTACTGGTGAAGAGGTAGAAGAGCTGAATTTCTGATATGTTGCTGATGGGAACACAGCAACTCCGGAAACCAGTTTAGGAGTTTCTTATGAAGTTAAATATAAAGGTACCACATGTTCTAGCAATTCTACTCCTAAGTATTTATTTACTTAAGAGAAATAAGGCGGGCACAGTGGCTTATGCCTGTAATCTCAATGCTTTGGGAGACCGAGGTGGGAGGATTGCTTGAGCCCAGGAGTTCCAGGTCAGCCTAGGTAACAGTGAGACCCAGTATCTATTTAAAAGAAAAAAAAAGAGAGAAATAAAAACATACATCCATACAAAGTCTTATGCAGAAGTGTTCACAGCAGTTTTATTTCTACTAGCAAAAACTGGAAACAATCTAATGTCTATCAACACATGAATAGATAATAAAATTGGAATATCTCCATAACATCGAATATTGTTACTCAATATCAAAAAAGTATGGATTATTGGCTGGGTGTGGTGGCTCATATCTGTAATCTCAGCCCTTTTGGGAGGCCAAGCTGGGTGGATCACTTGAGGTTAGGAGTTCAAGACTAGCCTGGCCAACATGATGAAACCCTGTCTCTACTAAAAATACAAAACTTAGCTGGGTATGGTGGCATGTGCCTGTAGTCCCAGCTACGCGGTAGGCTGAGGTAGGAGATTCACTTGAACCCAGGAGGCAGAAATTGCAATGAGCCAAGATGGCGCCACTTCACTCCAGCCTGGGCAACAGAGTGAGACTCTGTCTCTTAAAAAAAAAAAAAAAAATTGTGAACTATTGATAGATGTTACAATATGAATGAATCTCAAAATATTTATTCTGAATGAAAGAAGTCAGCCAAGAAAAAGTATCTATTGTATAATTGCATTTATACGGAAAGTAAATTAATGCTTTTCTGGGACTGGAATTGCGAAAGATTGACTGCAGAGCGACATGAGGGAATTTTAGGAGAAAAGATTCTCTATCTTGAAAGTGGAGGTCATACTTCGGTTATTACACGAATGAATGTATTTGTGAAAACCCACTGAAATGTACACTTAGGTGCATTTTATTCTGTGCAAATTCCACTTTGATAAAATTGATTTAAAAAAAAAAAAAGCAGAGAAGGCTAACTCTAAAGCCAAACCAAGCTGAGTGCAGTGGCTCATGTCTATGATCCCAGTGCTTTAGGAGGCGGAGGCAGGAGGATTGCTTGAGGCTAGGAGTTCAAGACCAATCTAGGCAATATAGCGGGATCCCCATATCTACAAAACAAAACAAAAACACTTTGCCAGGCATGGTGGCATGTGCCTGTGGTCTCCTAATCGGGACACTGAAGTGGGGGAATTGCTTGAGCCCAGGAGTTCGAGGCTGCAAACAGCTATGATAATGTCACTGCATTCCAGCCTGGATGACAGAGCAGACTCTGTCTCTAAAAAAACAACTTTAAAATCCAAACCAAAAACACAACCACAGTTATCTTAAAGACTTCTGAATGGGCTGAAGAATTACTATGGACCTGTAACCAAAACTCATAGCAGGGAGGAAACTCAACTGAGCCAAATCAGAAATTTTCATAGTTTCTTCAGGAAGAATTTCTTTCTTTTTTTTTTTTTTTCTCTTTTTCTCCAGAGGAATTTCCCGTCTATAGTGGTTTACAGACAGCTGTGTGTCTCCAACCACAATTGTGGTCTGGCTGGTGAAGACTGAAGGACAGATCGTGGTTACGTGGTTCTATGTAAAATTACATTGATCACGTTGAGAGTAAAATTAAGTTACTTATAAGTGGCAGATGATAATGGAAGATTAGAGGTCTCTGGACTCAGAAAATGCCAATGAATATGCTTTCATAGGTCTATACTGAGACAGGAATGTTCTAAGATTGGTGATGATATTATACGTGTGAACGCACATGACAGATGTTTTGCTGTTGGCTTCATGGATCCCCATAAAGAAAATCTTGCTGTGAACTCTCTGCTGTATAGAGCGCAAGTGGGTTTTCTCCTCCTATGAGATTCAAATATCACCTTTTTAAAAATATATAGAAATAAAAGTCTGTATATGCAATGGCAGACACAAACCAAATTCCAGTGGAAATACTCTGTATTTCAGGCTGAAGAACATAAAACAAGGACCACGGTGGTCAGCTTTGTGATCCATCTAGTCCAGAGACTGGTCATTTATTTCTTCAGCTCCTGAATTCATTGGCTTATTCAGCCAACCTTCATGGTGAAGCTACTACGTGCTCAGTGTTGAAGATACAGAATGTGGCTTCTTTCTTTTTTTCTTTTTACCTTGAGACACAGTTTCACTTTGTCCCCCAAGCTGGAGTGCAGTGGTGCGATCTCAGCTCACTGCAACCTCCACCTCCTGGGTTCAAGGACCTCTCGTGCCTCAGCTTCCCAAGTAGCTGGGGTTCAGACATGGGTCACCACGCCTGGTTAATTTTTGTATTTTTAAGTAGAGACGGGGTTTCACCATATTGGCTAGGCTGACCTCAAGTGATCTGTCAACCTTGGCCTCCCAAAGTGCTGGGATTACAGGCGTGGGCCATAGTGCCTGGTCCAGAATGTGGTTTCTGACTTTTAAGTCTCTCACAGCCCACTGGGTAACACAAATATAAACAAATAATTACAATGTAATATGACAATCTAGGTGAGCACCCATAATGTTTTGAGAATGCAGACAGGGAGTAATTTACACAATCTAGGGAATTAGGAGAGATTTTGTGTGCACGCACGTGCGCACGCACACACATACACAAATGCACGCACGCACGCACGCAAGCACACGGAGATGCCCAAGTCCAGTTTGGTGAGAAATCATTGGCCTTCAACATTTTTTCATACAATCCATGATGAACATATCATCCATGGATTTCTTTAAACCAACGTAAGTCTGAAAGTAACAAAAGATTTGGTAAAAGAGAAAAGTTGCTTGGTGTGTTTCTTCTAGCTCTGCTGATAAAAAGGATGGATCATCGTATTTCCTTTATCCTACTAATGCAAAAACCGTCTTCTGGATATGAAAAAAAGAAAATAGCATGTTGGTGTAATTTTTTTATTCATCTAATTTTTTTTTTTTCAGTCAGAATCTCACTCTATTGCCCAGGCTGGAGTGCAGTGGCTCAGTCTTGGCTCACTGCAACCTCTGCCTGGGTTCAAGTGATTCTCCTGCCTCAGCCTCCTGAGTAGCTGGGATTATAGGCACCTGTCACCACACCCGGCTAATTTTTGTATTTTTAGTAGAAATGGGGTTTCGCCATGTTGGCCGGACTGGTCCTGAACTCCTGACCTCAGGTGATCTGCCCACCTCCGCCTCCCAAAGTGCTGGGATTACAGGTGTGAGCCACTGCACCTGGCTCATCGAATTTATTAATGTGTATGCATGTATTTATTGGTGCTATTATGCGATTATGCAGATACATTTCCCCCCAGATCCCCAAGGTACTTGGATTTGGTTACCTAAACCTTGATTTCCATTCTTTGTTCTGACTTTTTTTCCTTTGAGATACCTTCGACCTACTTGTCCTCCTAGGCAAAAAAGATCAATAAGAAAAAATGTCATTTGCAAATTTTGTAATGACATTCTGAAAATGCAGTTTAATAATACAGCACTCTGGGCTGATTGTGTAATGAGAAGGAGAGGAAAGCCTTTATTTCTTGCTCCTCGATTTGAATACAAACCAGTGGTGTCCAATCCTTTGAGTAGCCTATGGTGTCAGCCTCTGCACCATGCTTTCTCTAAGGGATCTCTGTCCTCCCAGTTGTGGGTGTTTGATGTCTACCCACTTCAAGCCAAACCCAGGCTCAACCCCATTCCCTGGTCTGGGAGTCAGCATGGTCTTAGTCAGCGGGAGGCTTGGACTCAGGGAGACAAGATATACTGTGTTCACAGGCTCAGCATCTGCTGGGTCAGGCTGCTGATCCAGCTCTGACCACACGGTCCAACCTCAAGGCTGCCCTTGTACCCTCATTCTCTCTCTAGTTCCCTGTATCCAAGCCCATTCCTCAATCCTCTGCTTGGTAGCCATTAGTTAGGTAGCTATTTCCTTGTCAATGTCCTCTCCCAGATCCCTGTACCCCCAACCTGTGGTTTCCTCTGTGACCTGATGAGCAAACTGGTATGGATCAGATCCCGATGTATCTCCTACCCTCAGGTGATCTGGCACTCAGTTTCCTGTTGCTGGGCCTGCCATCTATTGTTGCTCCTTGAATGTCACCTTTCACCTACCCACCTGGGCTGCTTCCATCACCTCCTATTGGTTTTACCTCCATCCCCAGTGCCTGCTCTCATGCCCTCCTACCTCCCACAGTGCCCTGTGGACACCATCCCCTGAACGACACCCAGCCGCACCTACACCTAGCAGCCCACCTTCAGTCTATCTCATCTTCCTGTGGTTGGATCTCCCATATATAGTGAAGATAAAAAATGGTCATTTGCAGGACTTTCTTCATTTGCTCTAGGGCAGTATTTGCTAAAGTGTGGTATCCATACCTCTGATGCCATCAGGGATGTCTATGGATGGGCATGTTTTATAAAAAAGTTAATCACTTAATGTATATTATGAGCAAGCCTGCCTTCCTTCCTTCTTTCCTTCCTTCCTTCCTTCCTTCCTTCCTTCCTTCCTTCCTTCCTTCCTTCCTTCCTCCCTCCCTCCCTCCCTCCGTCCTTCCCTCCCTCCCTCTGTCCTTTCTCTCTCTCCCTCCTTTCCTTTCCTTTCCTTTCCTTTCCTTCCTCTCCTTCTCTCTCTCTTTCTTTTTTTTTTGACAGAGTCTTGCTCTGTCGCCAGGCTGGAATGCAGTGGCGCTATCCTGGCTCACTGCAACCTCTACCTCCTGGGTTCAAGCAATTCTCCTACCTCAGCCTCCCGAGTAGCTGGGATCACAGGCATGTGCCACCACTCCCAGCTAATTTTTATATTTTTAGTAGATATGGGGTTTCACCATGTTGACCAGGATGGACTCAATCTCCTGACCTCATGATCTGCCCACCTCAGCCTCCCAAAGTGCTGGGATTACAGGCATAAGCCACCACGCCCAACCAAAATATAGCTTTCAAAACAAACGAGTGAAAAAGGTATCAACCCACTCTGGTTCAGAACTCAAACTCAGACTTCCTGGTTCAAAGCCTGGTTCTTCCACCTATCAGCTGTGAGAGGTCAACAAGCAACTAAACATCTCCATGCCTCAATCCCCTAATTTGTTAAATGGGCATGATAATAATGGTACCTACCTTATATAATTCTTGGGAGGACAAAAATAAATTCATGCATGTGAAGTCTTCAATAAGTTAAAACAAAGCATGAGGCATAGTAAGCATCTAATGAAATTTGCTTTATTACTTTGTGAGTATATAACTAATTGAAAAGAGGAGTGAGTTTTCTTAAATTAAAAAATGGGGCTGGTCATGATAGCTTATGCCTGTAATCCCAGCACTTTGGGAGACCATAAGTTTGAGACCAGCGTGGTCAACATAGTGAGACCCCATCTCTAAAATAAAAGAAAGTAGATAATAGTACAGTTGGTACTTAAACATTTAAGAGATTGATAAATATACCCATTAGGGAAGGATAAGCTGCTGTAACAAACAGATCACTCAAATTCCGTAGCTTAATGGACAAGAAGTTTATTATTTTCTTAATGGTATAGGATAAGTGTTTCTGGTTAGCAAGTGGTTTTCCTCCATGTGGTGTCTCAGGGCCCCAGGATCCCTTTGTCTTGTCATCATCATCTGTATGCTCAAGGCTGGGTTTCAACTTTCAGATTCTAGCACACAGAAAAGGGGAAAAGAAGAACATGAAAGAGGCCTAGAGATGTCTGAAAGCTTCTAACCCAGACAGCTCACATTTGACTATAACTAAGTTATACGTTCACTCCTAACAACAAGGGAGACTGGGAAAAGAAGTCTAGCATGTTCCAGGCTTGGATGCACAGGTAGCTGACTCAACGTAAATGAATGAAGTTTGAAAAATACTGGTTTCAAAGTTGGTAGCAGGATTCTTCTTAGGGCCACGGCCCAGGAGCAAGATAGCAGGAAAGGCTTCCCCATGACAGGCAAGGGCCAGTGAATTTTAGGCCCACTGATACTTAGTACTGAGTTTTACTTTTCCCCATTCTCCACTGTAATTCCAGTGATACACTCTGCTCTTACATAAAATCTGTTAACCTACAACTTGCTTGGAGGTGCCTGGGGCAGGAAGAATGGAATTTGACAGAATAATCCCCGCCCCAAAGATGTCATTAATCTAATACCCGAGAACCTATGAATATAGAGTGTTAGCTTACACGGCAAAAGGGACTTTGCAGATGTGATTAAAACTAAAGAGCATGAGATGGGAGATTATCCTAGATTATCCAGGTGGGCCCAATCTAATCACATGAGCCTTCAGCAGCGGAGAATCTTTTCTGGTTGTGACCAGAAAACCGGAGACATGGCAGCGTGAGAAAATTATAGCCTGACATCATTCGCTTTGAAGATGGAGAAAGGGGTCATGAGCCAAGCAAAGTGGGAAGCTTCTAGAAGCCAGAAAAGGAAAGAAAAGATTGTTCCCTGGAACTTCCAGAAAGGAGTAAAATCCTGACAACACCTTGATCTTAGCCCAATGCCCTCTGTGTTGGATTTCTGAACTTCAAAACGGTCAGATAACAAATTTATGCGGTTTTAAGCCACTGAGTTGGTGGTAATTTTTCACAGGAACTACAGAAAACTAATACAGGAACCTATGTCCCTGGTTGAGAAGAAATGTTAGTGAGGGCTGGGTTTGGTGGTTCACGCCTGTAATCCCAGTGCTTTGGAAGGCCCAGGCTGGAGAATTACCTGAGGACAGGAGTTTCAGCCCAGCCTGGGCAACACAGCAAGAACCAATCTCTACAAAACAAGCAAGCAAACAAACAAACAAACAAACAAACAAATAATTAGCTGGACATAGTGGCACATGCTTGTAGTCCCAGCTATTCAAGAGGCTGAGGCAGGAGGATTGCTTGAGTCCAGGTCAAGGCTGCATGAGCTATGATCATACCACTGCATTCTAGCCTGGGTGACAGAGGGAGACCCTGTCTCAGAAAAAATGTTAATGAAGGGAGATGAAGACATGGACAAATGTTGACCAGGCAACCAAAAGTTCTATGGATTACAGCATGGCAACCACAGTTAGGTGGCTTCCAATCTAGATGAGATACCCATCTAGGGTAGCAATCCAGATGGGTTGCAAGGGTGAGCAACCCAGAGAATCTCTCCCTTGGAAGTACTTGGAGAGGGCATTGGACTTCCCAAAGCAGCTGAGATGGAGGATATTAAATGGAAGTGTAGCCCATGAGCCTGGGGAACTTGAAGGCGATCCATTTACATGTTCTTGGTCATGAATTAAGTTAAAGATGGTCAAGGTAAAATCTCACAAACTTCTATCCGTCCCAGAAATTCCACCTGTGCCATGAGAACTCCAGTAATCTTGCTCATTTCCAAAGCACTTGCAGAATGCTATGGGCTGTTCTGAGTGAGCTGTCAAAATTATGCTTCCCGGGGTGTTTTCTCCAAACAAGTTGCCCCACTCAGCAAAAATAACTCAAGAAGCTGTAGTTTCAGAGACTACCTCCAGAGGCTTCATGAAACCACCCAGGGTAGCTGGCCTTGAGCCCAAGTCACCACCCATTACAGAGAGGTGGTTCTCCCCTATCAACTAGCAAGTATAGAATGAGAAGGGCATTGAAGGTAAACAAATACACATTTATTACAACTTTGGTGTGTAGGTGATTCGATATCTGTTTGTGGACAAAGGAAGTGAAATGAAGCAGAGATCCCCTTTTTTAGGGCCCTGCACTGTCTCCCCAGAAATCTGGACTCCACCCAGAAACCTTTTCAGAAATCCGGAACTGACCTGGACCCCACCAAATGAATCCACTTGACAAGCAGACTTCAGATAAGAGGAAACTCAAGACAACTCTAACCACCATTCTTTTTTCTAAATTTCTTCCTGAGGGGCCTGAAGAAGGTCACATCCACGAGCCAGAGCCAACGCTTTTTTCTGCTGATCCCAAATTTTTAGACACAGCTTGCCTTCTGAACCAATCACAAATCAGAAAGTTTTTGAATCTGCCTATAACCTGTAAGCCTTCACTTCAAGATATTCCACTCTTTTACGCCAAAACCAATGTGTAAGCTCCACGTACTGATGTACAATTTTGTCTGTAGCTTCTGCTTTCCTGAAATGTACAGAATTTTGCTCTTGTTACCCAGGCTGGAGTGCAATGGTGTGATCTTGGCTTACTGTAACCTCCACTTCTTGGGTTTAAGCAATTCTTCTGCCTCAGCCTCCAGAGTAGCTGGAACTACAGGCGCCGGCCACCGCACCCAACTAATTTTTTTCTTTTCTTTTTTTTTTGTTAGTAGAGATGGGGTTTCACCATGTTGTCCAGGCGGGTCTCAAACTCCTGACCTCAAGTGATCCGCCCACCTCAGTCTCCCAAAGTGCTGGGATTACAGGAGTGAGCCACCGTGCCCAACCAACCCACGCCTTTTAAATTCCCTACCTGTGAGCCACTGGGGAGGTCTGATCTTAAACATGAGCTGCCCTGATTCTCCCTGCCTGATGCTGTGCAAATAAATGACTTCCCTTCCGCCACTGCAAAAACCTCGGTGTGGATGTCTGGACCTTACTGTAGCATTGAGTGAGCAGACTCCAATTCGGTTTTATAACAGAAGCTGTATCTAGAAACCCACAAGGAGAGTTCTAGATCTTCAGAAAGAGGATGGAATCAGTGACTAAACAAATAAATGCCTCCAGCTCGTGACCCTGAACATCCATATTTATTCTTGTTAACTGAGAGCAGGAATTGCCAGGCAGGACCAGAACTGTGTGGGGACTGAGTGCGGCCAGGGGCTGTGGGTGAGTATGGAGGGCCCTCTGTAGCTGTTCCCCTTGTGAGTGATGTTCCTTTGAGGTTTGAACCCTGGTCATCCCCCTGTCATTCCCAGATGCCCCACTCAGGCCCGAGTCCTGCTGAACAGGGTCAGCCCAACGCTGCATCTGTGTGGCCTGTGACTGAAAGCTGAGTCTCTTGGTCTCTCCACACACTCACCCCAAAGCAAGCACTGATCCTATTAAGGGTTTATTCATAGCAACAACAGGAAATGGAGAGGCAGTGAAAAGTCAGTGAAAAGTCACCTCCTGTGTTCCTCCTTTTTTCTTTTTTTTTCCACTTAGAATCTTAAAGACACGCAGTCTTCTGGTTCTACAAACCTTTAATACATTTAGAAAAGATGCATACATTGAGTAAAATAGAGGCTTGCCCCTGAGAAGGACTGGAGTGAGACTCATCTACATTTCAGAAGATCTTTTTTTTTTCTTTTCTTTTTTTAAGATCCAGCCTTGCTCTGTCGCCCAGGCTGGAGTGCAATGGCACAATCTCAGCTCACTGCAGCCCCCACCTCCTGCTGCAGCTTCCTGAGTAGCTGGGACTACAGGTGCCCACCACCACACCCGGTTAATTTTTGTATTTTTAGTAGAGACGGGGTTTCACCATGTTGTCCAGACTGGTCTTGAACTCCCGGCCTCTACCCGTCCTTGGCCTCCCAAGGTGCTGGACTTACAGGTGTGAACATTGTGTCCGGCCTCAGAAGACCTTTTCTAGGCCTAGGCATTGTCAGGCGGGTGGGCCTTGGGAGGAGCATCTGGGACGCTAAATGAAAATAGAGATGAGGCCCAGGAGCAGAAAGGAGGGAAAGGGTGTTCCCCAGGGTAGCTGGTTGGACTAGATCCCCTGAAATTGGATGACTGTGGACAACAGAACAGGCACAGAAGAGCCTGTCCTTCAGGGGTAGGTCACATTGTTTCTCCTGGCTACAATTTAATAACTTTAACATTATGATTTATTTATCATTTGTCTTTCCTAATAGACAATAAGCCCCATGGGGGCAGGAAACATGTACCCACTGTGCCCTGCACAGAACAGCAGTGGTAAGCCCTTATTAAGAGTTCAGTGGATGAATAGGCACTTAGTAGATTTTAGATACATTGTAGATGATTTCTAGATAAACAGTTGCACGTGTTAGGAGCTCTTTGATAGGGCTCTGCAGAGGATTGGGATTTTAAACTGGGCCTTAAGAGGGTCTGGTTAAAGGGAATCCAACAGTAGAAAGGATGTATTTTAATGAAAATACAACCCTAGGGCTGTTATGCGACTTGGCTAGTAGGCTTCAACGACTTTTTCATGGTGGATCTTATCAGGAAAAGATGTGGAAACATGTATATTTATTTAAAAATTATTTACCTGCATGACTGCTTGTATTAGTTGCACATACTAGAAGACAGAAGCTCTAATATTTTCTTCCTGTAACCCAATGGGTTGTCTTGTATCCACACTTTTTTTTTTTTTGAAACAGAGTCTTGCTTTGTCGCCCAGGAGTGCAGTGGTACAATCTCGGCTCACTGCAACCTCTGCCTCCCTGAGTTCGAGTGATTGTCTTGCTTTGTATCCTGAGTAGCTGACACTACAGGTGTGCACCACGACATCTTGCTCATTTTTTGTATGTTTTCAGTAGAGATGTGGTTCACCATGTTGGCCAGGGTGGTCTGGAACTCCTTGCCTCAAGTGATCTGCCCACCTTGGCCTCGAAAAGTCCTGAGATAACAGGCATGAGCCACCGCGCTCAGCCTTGTACCTACACTTTGCAAACCACTCGTGCTGGCTGATGACACTTTGGTCACAGAAAGTGACCTGGGGTATAGGAAGTATGGCCTAAGTCTCAAAGACAGGTGGATTCCGATGCTTGTTTTCACCAACTACTGGCCTTTCTCAGTTGTAGTAATTTTTTTTTCTTTTTTAGAGTAAGCATCTCACTCTGTTGCCCAGGCTGGAGTGCAGTGGTGCAACCATAGCTCACGACAGACTTAAACTCTGGGTCTCAAGCAATCATCCTGCTCAGCCTCCAAGCAGCTGAGACTACAGCAGTGTGCCACTACACCTGGCTAAATTTTTTATTTTTATTTTTGCAGAGATGGGGTCTTGCTATGTTGCTCAGTCTGTTTTTTTTTTTTTTTTTGTTTTTTTCTTTTTTGAGGCAGTCTTGTTCTTTCTCCCAGGCTGGAGTGCAGTGGCACGGTCTTGGCTCCCCCCTGAATCCTGGATTCAAGCAATTCTCCTGCCTCAGCCTCCCATATAGCTGGGACTATAGGCCACCACGCCTGGCTAATCTTGTGTATTTTTAGTAGAGACAGGGTTTCACCATGTTGACCAGGCTGGTTTCGAACTCCTGACCTCAGGTGATCCACCCACACTGGCCTCCCAAAGTGCTAGGATTACAGGTGTGAGACACCACGTCTGGCCTCAGACTAGTCTTGAATTTCCACCCTGAAGAGATTCTCCCGCCTCAGCCTCCCAAAGTGCTTAGACTGCAGGCGTGAACCACTATGTCTGGCCAATTGTAGCAACTTTAATAATAACCATAACTATTAGGTTGGTGCAACAGTAATTGTGGCTTCTGCCATGAAAAGTGATGACAAAAACCACAATTACTGTTGCACTAACGTAATAATACTTATTGAGTGCAGAGAGGCTGAAATTCTAACAGACAATGGCCAGGCCATATGTGACAATAGAACTCTGACCGGGCGACCGGGAATGGTGACTCACGCTTGTATTCACAGCACTTTGGGAGGCCAAGGTGGGTGGATCGCTTGAGTCCAGGAGTCTGAGGCCAGCCTGGGCAACACAGTGAAGCCCACCTCTACTAAAAATACAAAAATTAGCTGGGCATAGTGGTGTGCACTGGTGGTCCCAGCTACTTGGGAGGCTGAGGTGGGAGATCCCTTGAGCCTAGAAGGTTGAGGCTGCAGTCAGCCAAGATTGTGCCATTGCACTCCAGCCTAGGCAACAGAGTAAGACCCCGTCTTAAAAAAAAAAAAAAAAGAACTCTGACCCGAAACCTCTAGGGCAAGTGGCTCCACATGGCGAGGACATGGCTGCCAGCTTCTCAGATTTTTGCCGAATTTTCAACTTTGAACCAACCAACTGAAAGCGAAATATGTCCTCCTTACTGATCCCATGGACACCCTGCTTCTACGTTAGCTCACCTCGCGCTTCCCCAGACTAGCAGCCTTGAATCAGGGTGCACTTGTCCCTTTCACGCCCCAGAAGCTTTTCTTTTTCTTTTCTTTCTTGTTTTATTTTTTGAGACAGAATCTCACTCTGTCGCCCAGGCTAGAGTGCTGTAGTGCCGTCTCGGTCCACTGCAATCTCTGTCTCCCAGGTTCAAGTAATTCTTTCGCTTTAGCCTTTCTAGTAGCTGGGAGGTATCCCACCACACCCAGCTAATTTTTGTATTTTTAGCAGAGACGGGGTTTCACCATATTAGCCAGGCTGGTCTCAAACTCCTGACCTCAGGTGATCTGCCCACCTTGGCCTCCCAAAGTGCTGGAATTTCAGGCATGAGCCACCTCACTCAGCCCCCAGAAACTTTTCTTTTCTTTCCTCTGCCTGCCTTTGAGTTTCCACCCCATGCAGGGGATGATGGCTGACTCCCTTGCAATAGCAAGCTCAGAATAGATAGCCTTTGCTTGTCCTCACTTGGGTGGCCTTTGCTTTATTTTCATGGTGCTTATTAGGTGCCTAGCACTGAGCTAAGTAATTTACATGTATTAGCTCATTTATGCTTGCAACTTCAAGAGGTAGGATTATGGATATTATTCCTATTTGACAGCTGGAAAAAGAAAAACAGATAATGCCCAAAGAAGTGAGGTAACTTGCTCAAGGTCACACAACAGATTCAATGGTGAGGCTAGGCTGATGCATGTACAATGCCTGACACACAATACCTAGGCACTGAGCACACTCAACACAGCTTGGTCTCTCCCTGTTTACTTACCTCCCCTGTAAGCTCCCCACCACTGCTACACTGTGAATTCTTGAAGCGGGGAGGTAGATTCATGTCTTTTTGTTTCCTCCTTAAAAAAAATCTGCAGCTGGGCGCGGTGGCTCACACCTCTAATCCCAGCACTTTGGGAGGCCGAGGTGGGTGGATCATGAGGTCAGGAGTTCGAGACCAGCCTGACCAACATGCAGAAACCCCGTCTCTACTAAAAAAATACAAAATTTAGTCTGGTGTGGTGGCACGTGCCTGTAATCCCAGCCAGTCAGTTGGGAGGCTGCGGCAAGAGAATTGCTTGAACCCGGGAGGCGGAGGTTGCTGTGAGCCGAGATCATGCCATTGCACTCCAGCCTGGGCTATAAGAGTGAAACTCTGTCTAAAAAACAAAACAAAACAAAACAAAACAAAACAAAACAAAACAAAACAAAACAAAACCCTGCAGGTAGGAGGCCATAATCCTAAAAGGATTAATGTAGGAACAGAAAACCAATTATTGCATGTTTTCTTTTTTTTTTTTTTTTTTTTTTGAGACAGAGTCTCGCTCTGTCGCCCAGGCTGGAGTGCAGTGGCCGGATCTCAGCTCACTGCAAGCTCCGCCTCCCGGGTTTACGCCATTCTCCTGCCTCAGCCTCCCAAGTAGCTGGGACTACAGGCATCCGCCACCTCGCCCGGCTAGTTTTTTGTATTTTTTTAGTAGAGACGGGGTTTCAACGTGTTAGCCAGGATGGTCTCGATCTCCTGACCTCGTGATCCGCCCGTCTCGGCCTCCCAAAGTGCTGGGATTACAGGCTTGAGCCACCGCGCCCGGCCGCATGTTTTCATTTATAAGTGGGCGCTAGACACTGAGTACGTGTGGACATCAAGATGGGGACAATGGACACTGGGGGCTACTACAAGGGTGGGGGGAGGGGAACATGGGTTGAAAAACTACCAACCAAGCGTAGTGGCTCACTCTTGTAATCTCAGCACTTTGGGAGGCCGAGGCAGGCAGACCACCTGAGGTCAGAAGTTGGAGACCAGCCTGGCCAACATGGCGAAACCCCATCTCTATTAAAAATGCAAAAATTAGCCGGGCGTGGTGGCCCTGCCTCTAATCCCAGCTACTTGGGAGGCTGAGGCAGAAGAATCGCTTGAACCCAGGAGGTGGAGTTTGCAGTGAGCCCAGATTGCGCCATTACACTCCAGCCTGGGCAACAGTAAGACTGTCTCAAAAACAAACAAAAAGAAAACTATCTATTGGTTACTATGCTCATTAGTACCTGGGTGATGGAATCCGTACCCCAAACCTCAGCATCACACAATATACTCATGTAACAAACCTGCACACCACACATACCCTTTGTATCTAAAGTAAAAGTTGGAATTATAACAACAAAAACTCCCATATCTTTTGCAATGCTCAGGGTTTTATGAGAGTGATGACTTTGCCTCACCAGTTCTAACAAGAATAAATGGGTTGGCCAAACCTCTGTAGAGAGATGAGTCCCTGGTTTCCCTTGGCGAAACTCCAAGTATTTTAACTACTGTAATGGACTCAGATGAGATGCAATACATTTTTAACACGCAAACAGAGTGGACAGAGTCACGTCAAAGGTATATGTTATTTGAACCATGGTTGAGTGAAAAATGTATCTGAAATAAAAAGTCCTTGCACAGAAATGCTATTGGTCTGTTTCCTTTTAGTTTGCTCAACCAACCAACCAAGCAAAGAAACTCTCTTGATAAAGCTTTTGTAGTTAAACCAAGTTTTATGACTGGGAAAGGTTTTGGGTGCCATCCAAGATAAATCTCTTCTTTTAAAGTCAAGAACAGATTTATTCTTTGGTGACCGAAAAGGGACTAGAACCCAGACCTTATAGCTAGCAGACCACACAGCCACTGAAATGTAATTTTGTTGGTTTCAGAAGCAGCTGGTATATAATAAACATTTAGTTGGTTATGTTTTTGCATATATAATGTGTGCTAGGCAGGTCCTTAAACTTTTAGGGTCATTGACTATTTTGAGAAGCTGATGAAACTTACAAGTCTTTTCCCCAGAAAAAAATGTCTATATAACATGCAGATACATTTTTGCATCTGACTGAGGGCCATTCATGAACTCCTGAAGTCTAGCTAGGGTGTCTCTAGGGAGAGGAGCTGGCTAGGACATGGAATAGTGGTTTTGAGTAGAATCAAAGGCCCAGGTAAGGTTAGACACCACCAATTGGGAATGCCTGCAGGCTTTGAGATGATGGGGTTTTCCCTGGATAGACTTGCTCTTGCCTTTGTCCTTGGGTTGAGAAAGAAGAGGGTGAAATTGATTCAGAGTTGGGGATTACTGGGCTGGGGCAGTGGAAAAACGTGATAGACATGTGCATGATCCTTAATAGCAGGTGCTATTAGGAATGTGTTTGAAATAAATGAGTAACCATGAACTCCAGGAAGAGGAGGGAAGGAACTCCAGAGGGGATAGAGAGGCATAGATACCTGGGAAGCAGAAGGAAGTTGTTGGCTGAAAAATATTTCTGTTTGGAATTGAGAATGGGAGAGGTAAAAAGCTAGGGAACAGTAATAACAGGCTGGGATTTTAGTGCAGGACTGCAGGAGTGGAATGCTTCTCTGTGAATGCAGCGTTCAGGATGTGGCCATGACAGTGGGTCACTCATTGAGTACAGTGTCCAGTGTCATTTTTGAACACAGAAGCTGTCCAGAATGCGTACAGGAGCTGGGAGGAGGCGCCTGCAGGATACATGATAAAGCCAAAGGTTAATTTGGATCTGGGACCTCTCTGACTTTAGAGAAAGCACAGAAATCTCTCTGAAGTTGAAATTTGCCTGGAAACTTCTCGATTACTCTGAGGCTGTTTCCTCTACTTTGCTTCCTGTCTCCCACTCCCAAATACGCACATGCTTGAGAGTCAGCCTCAAGCACGTACTTAGAGCCACTTACTGCTGCTCCGGCACCCTAACCCAATGCCTCAGCCTCCCTGGCTTCAGTCCTGCGGCTGAGGGAATGTTCAAAAATTATTTTTGCAGAAGCTTCCATTGATTGTGCTAGTTCCATCTGTAGTGTGGTTATAATAACACCCAACTCAACTGGATACTCCGTGAGATGCTCAGTAACCCAAGTTTCTTCCCACACAGCCTCTGTCTTGCCCAACATGTGTGGCTAAAAATCATCCCTTGGCCTTTTTCATTTAACTGTTTTGTGTCCACTTTCAGGTAGATTATACAAAGCATGCGCCCTGAGGATCCGATTGCAACCAGGCACAGAGTTCCAAGGGAATGAAACAAAAAGACTATTTTTTTGCATGTGCATTTCTGTGTTAAAAATCAAAACTTAAAATAATACATAAGCAAAAACAAAACAAGAAACCAAGCCCCAGAAAAAAAAGCAAAACAAAAACTGTAATAAGATCAAAATAATGAGGGGAAAATGACCAGCTCCGTTTAGCCTTGCTGCCCGATTTTTATTAGTTGGCGGCCTGATTTCTATTTTAGACCCAAGGAATTAAATGGATCAGCCAGGGGGGTTTGAATTCCAGTATTTCGAGTTCCTGGGTTTTGGGAAGAAGAAGAGGTAGTGGAAAACCAGTAGCCAAATCAATATGCTTCTTATAATAAAATTTGAACAGAGCTGTGGGTGGGCCTAGAAGCAGTGACTGGGTAGGTTAGAATTCTTGTCCGCAGGGAATCCCCCCAAGCCCGCTCACGCCCGGCCTGGCTCCGAAAGTCTCAGAATCCGAGGCTCCAGGCCAGATTTTCCCTCTAGCCATTCCTGGCCACGCAGCGCGGAGCCGCGAGCACACAGAGAAGGATGTCTTCATCGCCAACCGGGATGGAACGAACCCGCCCGCTCGGGGAGTACTGAGAACTAAAGGGTCCCTCCAGCGCCGGCCGCAGCCAGCATGCCTTGACTGCCTCCATCCCGCGCGGTCCCCGCTCTCCAGGCGCCCCCGCCCTGCCCGGGTGCGCGCGCTCGAGCCGGCAAGCCGGGGAGCTGTGCGCTCGGCAGCCTGCGGGCGGCGGCGGCCAACAGCCTCGCGGGGACAGGGCGGCCAGGGGCGGCGGAGGAGGAGCTGGCGCCGCCGCCGCTCCCCTCGGGCCGCGCCCCGCCCTCTGCCGCCACCTGCGTGTCCCCTCCGGGCTCCCCAGCTCAGGGGCTGTGTGGCTCTCGGTGCCGCAGCGGCGGTGTCACTGCGTCCGCCAATTGGGAGACTCGGCGTTTGGCTCCCGGGGGCGCGGGACGAGCAGCGCGGCCGGATCTGGCGAGCGGAGGGTGATACGGCGCGCGTCCCTCCCTGCCGCGCGTCCCTCCCCGCCGCCCTCCCCCGGGGCGTTTTCGGAGGGGTAGAGAACTGCTGTGACTTTTGAGGTCCGACTCCTTCCGGCCAGCCTCGCTACGCGCCAGCTCCCAGACAGGCTGGTGCGCCCTGCAGGCCCCGAAGGCTCTTGGCGCGGTTTGGGGGCTTGGAACGTGTCCGGGAGCCGGGGGCGCTGAGCGCGCTGGTGAGTTTGCCGGCGAGGTGGGGTGGACCCCGCGCGGGGGGCGGAGAGGACGTCGCGCTCGGCCCCGCGCCCGCCCCCTAGTGTTGCCCCCACTTTGAGAGTAATTGAGACTTGAGCGTGACTGCGGAGCCTCGAGGATGCGGGCGCCCCGCGCGAGCTTCCCCTCTGCCCGGCGCGATGGAGCGGGTCGGTGAGCGGAACAAAGGCGCCAGCCCGGGGGAGCGGGTCCTCTGCTGAAGAGCGCGGGTGGCGCGCCGCGACGGCCGCTTGCGGGCGAGGGTGGAGGCTGTGCGGCCCCAGGCGCGGCGCGCTCCGCCGTGGGCGGGCGGCGATCCCTGAGCCGGGCACCTGCACGCCGCTCCCTCTGCGCCTCTCGGGCGGCCCCGCCTGCCCGCCCCGGAGTCCGCGGCGCCGGCAGCTGGAGGTCCAGAGGCGAACCCCTTGCTGGTGCAGAAGAGAGACCCCGAAGTCCCTGGCCTTTCCCCGAGACGCCTGGAAGGGGCTGTGCGCCGTGGACTGAGTAGGCGTCTCGGGGAGCACTTCTGCAGAGCGGGGTCTTCCGTGTGAGCGATTCCGCGCTCCCCACGACCGTTCCGTCCTCCCAGCTGTCTCCGCCGCCCGAGCATCCCTGAGGTGGAGCGGGCAGGGGCTTGGATCCCTGCCGGCCGTCTGGTGTGTGTGGCTTGCACGGCCCCTGGCTGCCCCGCGCCTCGCCGGAGCCCCAGGGGGCGCGGGTCCGGGGCGAGGGCCGGCTGGGCTGTTTGATGGCTTCACTGAGAAGAGTCAAAGTGCTGCTGGTGTTGAACTTGATCGCGGTAGCCGGCTTCGTGCTCTTCCTGGCCAAGTGCCGGCCCATCGCGGTGCGCAGCGGAGACGCCTTCCACGAGATCCGGCCCCGCGCCGAGGTGGCCAACCTCAGCGCGCACAGCGCCAGCCCCATCCAGGATGCGGTCCTGAAGCGCCTGTCGCTGCTGGAGGACATCGTGTACCGGCAGCTGAATGGTAAGGACGCACGCCGGCGCCTCCGGGGCTCGGCGCGGCCGGGTCGGGCACAGGGTGAGCCCCGGGGTCCCTGCGCGCTGCGCGCTGTGCGCTGTGTCTGGGAGCCGGCACATCCTGGCTCCCGCGCTCTCCCTCTTACTCTTCCTGCCCCATCTCGGGCAGATAGCCGGGGCTGCTGGAAAGAACAACTTGCCTGATTCTTTTCCGTGCCCCACCTGCAAGTTTGGTTTTATCCTGGAAACCTGTCAGTACAGTTGGCTCCGGGTCCCCGCGTGCGGACTGGAAATCATTCCCTGGCGACTCCAGCCCAAGCGCAGAAACTAGTGTAGCGGCCAAATGGGACTGGAGGCACGCGGGCAGA
Source organism: Rhinopithecus roxellana (assembly GCF_007565055.1). Taxonomy (NCBI): domain Eukaryota; kingdom Metazoa; phylum Chordata; class Mammalia; order Primates; family Cercopithecidae; genus Rhinopithecus; species Rhinopithecus roxellana. The sequence continues at coordinate 42,103,171 of NC_044554.1, forward strand.
CGTGTAGGAGCAAATAGTTTTAGAGCCCAGCGTTTGGTGGGGGACCAGTAGGGAGCGGGGAGATTGGAGGGCTTAGATGTCTGCAGACAAAGGCAAGGCCCCAGGTCGTGGAGCTAATGCGCTTCGGTAGTATATCGGAGGAATATGCCATCTCTCTATGAGGCGAACTGCTTAGCTAAGAATGAGGACTCCTCCCTTCCCGCCTCCTTTGTTTCTCCTTGGCGGTTGCGGAGGGGCGATTGTTAAAAGTTCAAGGTGGGCCTGGGAAGTTTCCAGAATGTAGCAAAGCGAGATGTGGCATCCCATTAGTGACAATTGCCAGAATCTGTGCCATCTAAAATGTTGTCCTCAGTACTTCAGGAGAAGAGGGAGACTTTTTATGTGCTCTCGTCACACATGGGCCAGGTCATTAGGACACTTGCTGTCCCCAAAGTCGGAGTGAGTGTTACCTACCTGAGTACAGGCAGGTTTCCAGGACTCGTGGGGTTATCCAAGCAGATACATACTTAGGTACAGACTATGTCCACCCTTTCTGAGCTTCTAACTCATGTTCTCAAACGAACTGCAGATAATCACGCAGATCGTGATAATAATAACTGATGGAATTCTTCCTGTGTGCCAGATGCGTGCAAAGACATTACAAGTGCATTATCTCACTGTATGTTCACATCGGTCCAGCGAGGCTCCACCCATCCCCAGAGGGGAAATGAGAAAAAGAAGCGAGGCGAGGTTAACTAAGTTGCCTTGTGTTAAATAAGGTATAACTGCGCCCCAAACCGCTGTAATAGGAATAATAATAGAGTTTGGAGTCAGAACCCTGTGTCTGGTTGACCACAGAGCCTGTGCTCTTGACCCCATAGGCACAAACTTCTATCCATGGTTTCCACCTAAGTGAAAGGAGTATTAGGTTTGTTAAAAACAAAAATATGTGGAATTGCAAATACAGACGTATACCTTCTCACATTGGAGGATCAGGCTCAGCTGTCTTCACCGTGGTGGCAGGGGGCAGGGAGAAGGAGGATGGCAGATGGTTCTCTTCCTGCTCACCAGTGGTCCCTGCTGGGTACTCGGGGGAGGGATGGGATGGACGGAGAGGGGAGGTCAGATCTCTGAGCAGGTGAAAGGACGCTGCGGACTTCTCAATGCCATTTGACAGGTATCCAGGGGATGCCTTGAACTTACAGGGTATGTGGCCTGGCTGTCAGGGTAGCCCACGAAAGTTATGCGGAAGCTCTTCTCTCAAGGTGTCTGAAATATGGCACAGAATGCAATAAAAACCCATAGTTCCTTTCTGGAGGAATCAGAAACTTACGGAATGGCTTCTAATTTGGGATAGATTCCTGCCGTAGACATACCCATAGGAACTTCAAAGGATAACCTGGTTTCCCTCACTCATCAGGCTTTTCTCAGGGACACAGGTTATTTTAGTATCAGTTTCTTTGTTTTATGTTTTCCTTGCTTTTTTTTTTTTTTTTTTTTTTTGTGAGACAGAGTTTTATTGCTCTGTCACTTGGGCTGGAGTGCAGTGGTGCAGTCACAGCTCACTGCAGCTTCGAACTCCTGGGCTCAAGTCATCCTCCGGTCTCAGCCTCCCAAGTAGCTGGGTCTACAGATGTGCATCACCACACCCTGCTAATTTTTTAATTTTTTGCAGAGACAGGGTCTTGCTAGGTTGGCCAGGCTGGTCTCAAACTCTTGGCTTCAAGCAGTCCTCCCGCCTGGGCCTTCCAAAGTGTTGGGATGACAGGAGTGAGCCACCATGCCTGGCCCCAGTATTAGTTTCAATTAGGAGCACTAAATGTTATATAGCTGTACCCCAAACTTTCCTCATAGGAATAATAAAATTCTATAATAATAACTGATGGAATTCTTGCTGTGTGCCAGATGTGTGCAAAGACATTACAAGTGCATTATCTCACTGTATGTTCACATCTGTCCAGAGAGGCTCCACCCATCCCCAGATGAGAAATGAGAACACTAGGTGAAGGAAGGTTAGGAGGCTACTTTCTACATGCCACAGACTTACATGAACCCATTGAGCCTTTACAATGACCTGCGAGATGGGTGCTCTGACACCCGCGTGAACAACTGGCTCACAGTCACCCAGCTAGTGAGTGTCAGAGCTGGGAATTGAACCTGGAATGTCAGGCTCCAGAATGGAGCTTCTTAGCTCCTGCAACAGTGTCTCGATCTTTAGCATGTGCATCACGCTGGCATCTGGCTTCCTTCTCTGTGGCCTTCTGCCCTGTAAACAGTTCCTGGGCTGGTGGAGTCAGGTGCTGTGGGGCGGGAAGGCTGAGTTTTCCTGACTTGCAAGTTGGCAGCAAGGCCAAGTTGAGAGCTTTTCCTGGGCAAGCTAAGAATGCAAGCTGCGACTAGTCAGATGTCATCGGCCTGACTGCCTAGTGTCATTTGCAGTGACATGAAGCCTGCAGGAAAAGAGCAGGGAAAAATTGTGAAATATAGGGGACTCTTCCTATCTCCACCTGGCCCCTCAAGCACCTTCATCCTCTGCCGGTGCTTGTTTTTGGTAATGCGTGTCCCATCTGTTGATGCTCTCCACCCGCTGCAGTGGGAGGCTGCGGCGAGAAGGCAAAGGGCTCCTAGTGCCTGGGGAGACACGTGTTCTCTTGCTCTGCAGCCGGTCTTCATTCATTGCTCCCGAGGGTGGAGAAGGAAACCTTGACCTTAATGTTCTTTATTCCCTTGGAATTGATGGAGAGGCTGCTAGAGCTGGTGCACTGTGCATGTAAGAGGGCCAAGGCCACTTGGTACGGAGTGGGAACCTGGCATTTTAAAGGTTGTTCAAGTTTCTTAAATCTTTCCCGTGGACTCCTGTGAAATCCAAGCAGGTGGGACCTCCTCCTGGCTGCTGCTGCTTTTTTTTTTTTTTTTTTTTTTTTTTTGAGATGGAGTCTTGCTCTGTCGCCGGGCTGGAGTGCAGTGGTGAGATCTCCGCTCACTGCAATCTCCGCCTCCTGGGTTCAAGCGACTTTCCTGCCTCAGCTCCCAAGTAGCTGGGACTACAGGCGCCCACCACCACGCCTGGCTAATTTTTGTATTTTTAGTAGAGACGGGGTTTCACCATGTTGGCTAGACTGGTCTTGAGCTCCTGACCTCAAGTGATCCGCCCGCCTCGGCCTCCCAAAGTGCTGAGATAACAGGCGTGAGCCTCTGTGCCCTGCCTATAGGCTTCTTTTTTTTTTTTTTGAGACAGAGTCTCACTCTGTTACTCAAGCCGGAGTGCAGTGATACAATCATAGCTCATTGCAACCTCTACTTCCCGGGCTCAAGTGATCCTCCCACCTCAGGCTCCCTAGTAGCAGGAACTACAAGTATGTGCTACCATGCCTAACAAATTTTTTGTAGAGATGGGGTTCTGCCAAGTTGCCAGGGCTGGTTTCAAACTCCTGGGTTCAAGTGATCCCCACCCCACTCCATTTCATCCCCCTCCCCATCCCCGGCCTTGGCCTCCCAAAGTGCTGGGATTAGAGGTGTGAGCCACAGCGCCTTGACCATAGGCCTTTTAAGGGCTGGAACCATATTTTTGACTTTTAATACCACCTCCATCCCTCATCACACCACAGTCCCTTGCACTTAATGGGGGCACTTAAGGTTTATTGGTTGATCAAGTTGTTGGGAACTAGTTTGAGGAGGTAAGTGATGGCCAGATAGGAAATAACCTCAAGGCTGTAAAGGCTGGGTTGGGTTGGATGGATGTGGAGAGGAGTGGGGGCTGGGAGGACTCAGCTAGAGAGACTGTGTGTGAGGAAGCCTTCTTGCCTGCGCCATCTTGTGGCTCCTCTAGTCTTCACCTTCCTGACTGAAGAGAACGAGATCCTTTGAGGCCCTCAGACGAAGGCCCTCAGAAGTGAGCCAGGTTAGGAATCGGCAAGTTTCAGCGTGTTTTCGTTAAATGTATGATTTCATAACGTGAATATGGCTTTATAGTTAACCCTTGAACAATGCAGAGGTTAGCAACGCCAACCCTTGCACAGTCAAAAATCCAAGTATAATTTTTGACTCCCCCAGAACTTAGCTATTAATAGCCTACTCTTGACCAGAAGGCTAACTGGTAACATAAGCAGTTGATTAACACTTATTTTCTACGTTGTGTGTATTACACACTGTATTCTTATAAAAAGTAAGCTAAAGAGAAGGATATATTAAGAAAATTGTACAGGCTGGGTGCATTGGCTCATGCCTGTAAAATCCCTGTACTATGGGAAGCTGAGGTGAGAAGATCAGTTGAGGCCAGGAATTTGAGACCAACCTAGGCAACATAGCAAGATCTGATCTTTACAAAAATCAGCCGGGCATGGTGGTGCACACCTGTGGTCCCAGCTCTTCAGGAAGCTGAGATGGGAGGATGTTTTGAGCCTAGGAGTTCGAGGCTACAGTGAGCTATGATTGTACCACTGCTCTCCAGCCTTCTGGCTCAAAAGAAAAAGAAAAGAGAATCATGTGGAAAGAAAATATATTTACTATTAATTGAGTAGAAGTGGATTATTGTAAAGGTCTTCATCCTGGTCATCTTCACATTGAGTAGGCTGAGGAGGAGGAAGGGTTGGTCTTGCTGTCTCAGGGGTGGCAGAGGAAGAAAAAAAGTCTATGTACAGGTGGACCCGTGCAGTTCAGACCCTTGTTCAAGGGTCAACTACATATTCTTTTTTGTAGAATACAATTAATTCATGTTTATTGTAAAAAATTTGGAAAATCTAAACCAGTTATATAGGAAACAATACCGTGTTTAAAAATTTTTTAAACGATGGCCTGTTGGCTTCGTACCAGCATTAAGAAAGTGGACCTAGTGGCCAGGCACAGTGGCTCACACCTGTAATCCCAGCACTTTGGGAGGCCGAGGTGGGTGGATCACTTGAGGCCAGGAGGTCCAGACCAGTCTGGCCAGCATGGCGAAACCCTGTCTCTAAAAAAAATACAAAAATTAGCAGGGTGCGGTGGCTCGTGCCTGTAATCCCAGCTACTCTGGAAGCTGAGGCAGGAGAATGGCTTGAACTTGGGAGGCGGAGGTTGCGGTGAGCTGAGATTGCACCACCACACTCCAGCCTGGGTGACAGAGCAAGATTCGGTCTCAAATAAATAAATAGAATAGCATAAAATAAAATAAACAAGAAAGTGAACCTAGGGACAGATGAATTTCTTGTTAGAATTCTTCTGTACATGATTTTTGGCTTTCTATCATGTTTCTGTCACCTTCTGAGGAAGTTACTTATTCCTCTCATTTTAGAGGTGAGAAAGGTGAGAAACAGAGATACTATGTGACTTCTCCAGGGTAACACAGGGAAGGGCAGAGCCAGGTTCAGGAATACCAGGGTACTTCCTCCCAGGAGTCCAGCACTTTCCTAATGAGTAAGGGGAAAGAGATGGAGGGGTCTGGAATTTCACTTGCCCCTCGCAGGCTCCAAGCCTTAGAGACACCCCCTCCCCTCCTCAGAGTCCCCACGCAGGCTGCACATCAGAGCTGTATCCCTGTGAGCCCAGGGCAACTCTGTCATAAGAAGAAATGCAATTGATTCAACTTAGGTACCAAATTTAGATTTCAGAAGGATATTGAATAGAATATGAAGTAGAGTTGCTTAAAGAAATTGAAAATCTTTGTAGAAATGGAGAGAAGTCAAAATTACCTCTTGCATTCCTGCCCCCAAGCCACTCAGGCACTTGAAGTTGGAGTCTGAGCGATAGGAAACCAAAACTCTCCTATATAGCCCCAGCACACCACAACCCACCCGACCGAACTCCCTAGGCAAGGAAAGTGAGTTGGCACAGAGAGACAGAGGGTCAGGTGTCCAAGGTGGAGTCAGAAAGAGAGGGATGGTGGCCGGACACGGTGGCTCATGCCTGTAATCCCAGCACTTCGGGAGGCCGAGGCGGGCAGATCACTTGAGGTCAGGAGTTCCAGACCAGCCTGGCCAAGGTGGTGAAACCCGTCTCTACTAAAAATACAAAAATTAGCTAGGCTTGGTGGTGGGCATCTGTAATCCCAGCTACTCAAGAGGTTGAGGCAAGAGCATCGCTTGAACCCGGGAGGCAGAGGCTGCAGTGAGCAGGGATCATGCCACTGCACTCCAACCTGGGCGACAGAGCGAGACTCTGTCTCAAAAATAAACAAACAAGCAAACACCAAAACCAAAAACAAAAAGAGAGGGATGGCGTTTGGAAAGCATCTCTGTTCATCAATGCCAGAGGTGGTCTGGTGTTATATTTCTTCTTTCTTGCAGCCCACAGATGCTGGATGGTACCACCATTTCCTGCAGGAAGGAGTGAAGGGAGGGAGAGGGCACATGTGTATATTAAAATCAGTCGCTGCAGGGAACATCAAAAGGAAACCAGGGCAGTTCAAGCCTTCATTTGCTGCACACAGACATTCCACAGGGATTGAGGAGAGGTGCAGGCCCTGGGTTGTGGAAGTCTCGGTCCCAGATCCAGGGCTTGGGTGCTAGAGGGACACCTACTCCCTTTACCTCTGAGGACTCACGGTGTCTGGTTGCAGCTGGCCCCTCCTGAAGAAACAGGGAGTCTTGTTTCTGGACAGCCCTCAGATGCGGGCACATCTGTGTTGGCAGGTGAGTGTGACTGGCACCCTGCCAGTGGGGGCAGCTGCCGCCTGCCCAGCCCAGAGGTAGCAGGAGAGGCAGCCAGTGTCATTCTTGCTGAAAAAACCCAACCCACCTGACCTTTGCTTGTTGCCAAATCTGGAGTGCCCTCTGTGGACAGGAAGAAAGCTCGGTAATTACTTAGAGCTAAGAGTGACCACAGGAAGACGGAACGTGAGCACACCCAAGCCCAAGGCCAGTGAAGAAACAACCTAAGATTAGATGACCTGGGAGTCTTTAAGAATATATTAGAAGAACCAGGCGCGGTGGCTTATGCCTGTAATCCTAGCACTTTGGGAGGCTGAGGCAGAAGGATGGCTTGAGACCAGGAGTTTAAGACTAGCTTGGGCAACATAGCAAGACCTTGTCTCTGCAAAAAGTAAAAAATTAGCCAGACATTGTGGTGCATGCCCATGGTCGCAGCTACTCAAGAGGCCAAGGTGGGAGGAACGCTTGAGCCTAGGAGTTCGAGGCTGCAGTGAGCCATGATTGCACCACTGCACTCATCCATCCTGGGTGACAGAGCAAGACCCAAACTCTTAACAAAAACCCTCAAAACCAGTGTATTAAAAGGACACTCAGGGCCAGGTGCGGTGACTCACACCTGTAATCCCAGCACTTTGGGAGGCTGAGGCAGGTGGATCACGAGGTCAGGAGTTAGAGACCAGCCTGGCCAACATGGCGAAACCCCGTCTCTACTAAAAATAGAAAAATTAGCCAGGCGTGGTGGCGGGCGTCTGTAATCCCAGCTACTCGGGAGGCTGAGGCAGGCGAATCGCTTGAGCGTGGGAGGCGGAGGTTGCAGTGAGCAGAGCAAGACTCTGTCTCCAAAAAAAAAAAAAAAGACAGACTGAGTTTGATTTCCACTGTCGCTTATTACCTCTGTGACCTTGGGCAAGTCCCTTCACTTTTTAAGTGTAAAATGGGACTGTCATATGTCAGAATGAATTGAAATTCAAAATGTGTAGCATAAGTATGAAACCCAACACACAGCAGTTGTGAGAATACAAAGTACTTACGGGAAGGGCCATGCGTGCTGCTTCCCATCATATTCCCGAGACACTTAGAAGCTGCCCTCGGCCATGGTAGGTACTCAGGAGATGTTCTTTTTCTTTCTTTGTTTCTTTCTTTCTTTTCTTTGTTTTGAAACAGAGTCTCACTCTGTCACCCAGGCTGGAGTGTAGTGGGAAGATCTCGGCTTACTGTAAACTCTGCCTCCCAGGTTCAGGTGATCCTCCTGCCTCAGCCTCCCTGGTAGCTGGGATTACAGGCATGCACCACCACATCTGGCTATTTGTGTGTGTGTATGTGTGTGTATTTTTAGTAGAGACAGGGTTTCACCATATTGGCCAGCCTGGTCTTGAACTCTTGACCTCAAGTGATCCTCCTGCCTCAGTCTCCCAAAGTGCTGGGATTACAGGCATGAGCCACCACATTTGGCTCTGTGTGTGTGTGTATGTGTGTGTGTGTGTGTGTGTGTGTTTAGTAGAGATGGGGTTTCACCATGTTGGCCAGCCCTGTCTTGAACTCCTAATCTCAAGTGATCCTCCTGCCTCAGCCATCCAAAGTGCTGGGATTACAGGCATGAGCCACCGTGCGGGGCCCTCAGGAGATATTTCTTGAATGGATGCTTGGACAGCTAGAGATGCTTCGTAGCACAGTGTGGTCATTGTTTTTTGCTATGTGAATTTCAAACGAGGTGAGAGGAGGTCCTTTTCCTTGTAACCTTCTTGGACTCTTTGGACTACTTTTGGATCCTTCTCTCTTCCATGTGTTTATCTGAGCCAAACTCCATTTCCTTCTTCCTTCTCCTCGCACCCCCTTACTTATAATGATGGTGCCTTTGGCTGATGACTTTTGATGCCTAGGAGAAGAAATGGCAGCCTGTCTCTGTCAAACCCAATTACAGAACACGACGGTCATTCATATCCATCAGTGAGCACTTTCTTGCTGGGAGGCGTAGGCTAGATGCTAAGAGTACAATGATGTGCAGAGATCGTGCTTACTTAGGCATTGTGGAATAGTGGAAAGATACCTTTGTGGCTTTACCAGGGATGTGCTATGTCCCTAAAGAATATTAGACTGACGGGGCACGGCGGCTCAGGCCTGTAATCTCAGCACTTTGGGAGGCCCGAAGCAGGTGGATCACTTCATCAGGAGTTCGAGACCAGCCTGGCCAACATGGTGAAACCCCGTCTCTACTAAAATTACAAAAATTAGCCAGGCATGGTGGCGCATGCCTGTAATCCCAGCTACTTGGGAGGCTGAGACAGGAGAATCACTTGAACCTGGGAGACGGAGGTTGCTGTGAGTTGAGATCGCACCACTGCACTCCAGCCTGGGCGACAGATCGAGACTCCGTCTCAAAAAAAAAAAAAAAAAAAAGAAAAGAATATTACACTGAGCATGGAAGTAGGGAGGCTTGAACTGGTGCACTGTAGGTGCTTAGCCAATGAGTGCTGAATTTAAGCAAGAACACTTAGAAATTTTCATGCATGCACAGTAGGTGCCAGGTGGAGAGTCCACCTTGTGGAAGGTGTGAAAGCAAATCAGAAGAAATGGATTCTCTTGGCCGGGTGCAATGGCTTACGCCTGTAATCCCAGCACTTTGGGAGGCCAAGGCGGATGGATCCCTTGAGGTCAGGAGTTCAAGACCAGCCTGGCCAACACAGCGAAACCCCATCTCTACTAAAAGTACGAAAATTAGCTGGGTGTAGTGGCACCTGTCATCCCAACTACTTGGGAGGCTGAGGCAGGAGAATCACTTGAACCCACGAGGCAGAGGTTGCAGTGAGATGAGATCCCACCACTGCACTCCAGAGCGAGATTCTATCTTAAAGAAAGAAAAGAAATGGATGCCCTTGAGAGGTGGTCAGAGCCAGAACTAGGAATCTGCAGAGTTCCTGGCAAGGGAATGGCATGGGCAGAAGAGTGTGTGGGGACATGTAAGTGAGGAGGTGTGGTGGGAGCTCCTTGGTGAAGGGGAGTTTGTTAGGAGGACTGGGTGGAGGCTGGACTGGGCCAGGTTTTGGATCCCAGGTTGGTTTGGACTTAATTGTGTAGGCTTGGGACGCCATTATGTGACCGGGTCACTATGTTGACTTAATGTGATGTCATGTTGCGGCTTAGTGCATCCAGGGATGTTGGGAGAGTGGGTTGGAATGCAGCAGTAGGGCGGGGCGCAGTGGCTCATGTGGTGGCTCATGCCTCCCAACACTTTGGGAGAGTGAGGTGGGAGGATCACTTGAGCCTGGGAGTTCGAGGCCAGCCTGGGCAACATAGTGAGACTCCATCTCTATTTAAAAAAAAAAAAAAAGAATGCAGCAGTGGGTATAGAGAGCTGTTGTTGCTGGCATGGCTGGCCCTGCCATTCCTCTGAGTTGAGGACTCAACCAACCCTCTGAACCTCAGAGTGATTTCAGTTGCATGTCATTTGCTCCCTCTGTGACTCCGTGATCACATCCAGAACTAAGAGTCAACATCTGGGGCCGGGCGTGGTGACTCACGCCTGTAATCCCAGCACTGTGGGAGGCCGAGGCGGGCGGATCATGAGGTCAGGAGATCGAGACCATCCTGGCTAACACGGTGAAACCCCGTCTCTACTAAAAATGCAAAAAATTAGCCAGGCGTGGCAGGCGGGCACCTGTAGTCCCAGCTACTTGGGAGGCTGAGGCAGGAGAATGGTGTGAACCCGGGAGGCGGAGCTTGCAACGAGCCGAGATCGTGCCACTGCACTCCAGCCTGGGCGACAGAGCGAGACTGTGTCTCAAAAAAAAAAAAAAAAAAGAGTCAACATCTGGAATTGCTGCATTTGGAAAATCTGAATCAGCTTTGGAGCTCTCTGACCTGAGCCCTCTCTTGGGCTCCCACTTCTCTTACACCTTGTTAAGGTCCAGCCACCAACCTTGCCACTGTTTCTAGCTCCCTGTGCTCCTGTCCTTCCGTAATGGTGAGTCCATCAAAAATTCCCTTGTCAGCTCCTCGAGTATCCTCACCTCCTCGTCATCTGTGGCATCCACCAGCAACCCCTGATGGTGGATCAGCTTATTCCTGGGAAATTTCCCACCATGGTGGGCGTTGGTGCCATAGGATGCAAGCTCGGGTCTTACCCGGGCCCTCAGCATGTCCAGCACCTGATAATCATCATTATTATTGGTTGTTCACATCCATTAGTGAGCTCTTCCTTGCTGCAGGAGGAAGCTTAGATGCAAGAGTACAAGGAGTTACAGAGGTCACACCTATCTAGACATTGTCATCTGATTGGAAGGATACATGTGTAATTTTACCAGGGATATGCCAGGGCCCAAAAGTGTTACAGGACCAATAGGTTCATATGCCCACTGCTCAGTAACTGACCAATTACACCGAGACAGTAGGGTTTGTGGCAGAGAAAGAGTTTAATGATTACAGGGCACGGAGTGAGGAAATGGGAGGAGACCCTCAAATCCATCTCCCGAAGGAGTTCTGGGCTGGGGTTTTGTTTTGTTTTTGACGGAGTCTTGCTCTGTTGTGCAAGTTGGAGTGCAGTGACACGATTTCGGCTCACTACAACCTCCGCCTCCCGGACTTAAGCAATTTCTCCTGTCACAGCCTCCCAAGTGGCTGGGACTACAGGTGCATGCCACCATGCCTGGCTAACTTTTTGTGTTTTTAGTAGAGACGGAGTTTCACCGTGTTAGCCAGGATGGTCTTGATCTCCTGACCTCGTGGTTTGCCCACCTTGGCCTCCCCAAATGCTGCAAGTACAGGTGTGAGCCACCGCACCCAGTCTGGGCTGGGGCTTTTAAGGGGGTCATGGAGGACAAGGGGCTGTAGAATTGGGGTTATGGATTGGTCAGCGTAAGAGGAATGAAATTGTCAGGATGTGGAAACTGCATTCTTTGGTGAGTCAGCTTCTTGTAGGGTTCTTCAGGTCAGCTGATGTCCACAGATTCGTTGCTGTGTAAGACCTGAAAGAGTGTCTCAAAGGGAAAACTTAACACTTCATGTTTACCTTGTTATCCATGGAGCAGTTAAGGGGAACTATAATCTTGTTGCCAGGGTCGCAGCCTGGCAACAAAGCGAGACTATTGCTACAAAAGAACTAAGAACCTAGCTGGGCATGGTAGTGCACACCTGGAGTCCCAGCTACCCGGGAGGCTGAGGTGGGAGGATCTCTTTTGAGCCCAGGAGTTTGAGACTACAGTGAGCTATGATTGTGCCACTGCATTCCGGCCTGGGTGACAGTGAGACCCTGTTTCTGAAATTAATAATAAATACATAAAAAATAGGGTCTGCATGATTCTAGGACAGTAGGTAGCAAAAACCATGAGCAAGCAGGTCAGAGAACAAGCTGACCTACTGATGAACGCTGAATGTGCTGCAAGCTTGGTTTATTTTCATTCCTCCCCACTCTTCTTCCCTGATTAATTTTATAAAGTTCATACGGGTTTCTTTATTTTTTTATTTGTATTTTTTGAGAAGAAGTCTCACTTTGTTGCCCAGGCTGGAGCGCAGTGGCATGATCTTGGCTCACTACAACCTCCACCTCCTGGGTTCAAGCGATTCTCCTGCCTCAGCCTCCTGAGTAGCTGGGATTACTGGCGGCCACCACCACACCCCACTCATTTTTATATTTTTAGTAGACACTGGTTGTCACCATCTTGGCCAGGCTCGTCTCGAACTCCTGACCTCAAGTGCTCCGTCAGCCTTGGCCTCCCAAAGTGCTGGGATTACAGGCATGAGCCACCCCACAGGGCCCATACGGGTTTTTTTTTAAAGGAATATTTCTGTCCCTTTCCATTTTCCATACCTCCCTGAGCCAAAGAGGAGGTGAGCTGTGCTGGGCTTGGAGGGACTCTTCAGGAGGCGGTGGAGAGGGGTGAATGGAGTGGCTCAGTCTTCTCTCAGCTCCCCAACCGCTGAGTGACTGCTGATCTCAAATGACAACTGCAGCCCACTTCTTACTGGGATTGTCACAGCTGTGGCTGCTGCAACAACTGAGTCCGCTGGGATATGCTGAGGCCAATGCCGGTCCCGGGTCCTCTCACTCCTGGATTCAGGGTTCATGTTGCAGGGGCAAGACCTGACTTCCTAGCAGCTCCTTAAGGGAGAAGAGATGGAATCCAAAAGTACAGGGAAGCCAACTCTCCATGGGTGGCTTTTGGCTGGAAGGATGCAGGAAGAGGGGAGCCACAAAGAAGCAGATAAATTATCTCCCGCTCAGCAGTGCAGTCTGGAGATGTGGTGCCCATGTGGCCCCTGGGAAGAAGTCCAGCGAGAGGAAGTGCTCACTGCATTCCCTCCCTTCTCTCTCCCTCCCTCCCTCCCCACCATCCTCCTCCCACAGCACTTAGAATAAATGCAGGACTCACGGGGGCTGAAAGACCTTCCTCTCCCCCAGTGATTGCTGCTCACGGGTCTTTAGACTGCTCTGACATGTGGATGACAATCGGCTGAGCCACTGATAGAGAAGTTTTCCCTTTTAATCATGTCCCTGTCATTGCTAACTGCAGAGTCTTAGCTTTGCCATGCATGAGTAATAAACCGCTGCTGTAATTACAGGCGGCCACGTCCAGACACCAACACGCGAGCGTGCTGACAGTTAATGGGGAACAGGGTTTCAGAAGGACTTCTTCCATCCTAGCCTCGGACACAATGGCTAATTGTGTGATTAGCGTTTACTGAGGAATGTCCTGTAGTTACACACAGCTTGTCAGGTGCTGTACTTCCCTGGTGAAAGAGCATGAATTTGGGTTCGGGAGACCATGGTTGTAGGTTTACTCTATTTCTAGGGACCAAAGTTTATGCATCTATAAAATGAGACCGGTATGATTATAGGTTTCTTTAACCCTCAGATTATGAATAACATCTCTTTCTCTCATTGTATTTATGCATTATATATATAATATTACATATTATATATAATTTATATATGTATATATAATATATTTATAAGTTCTGTCTTTCTAAAGAACCCTGACAATACTATGAGATATTATATATGTATATAACATGTATACATTGTATATACTATATATTATATATTTTATTGCATTATATATATGTATTATATTATTACGTTATATAATATATAATATGTAAATATATATTATGTAGTTATATATTATATATAATATATAAGTATATATAATATACACATATAATTATATATAATATATAATGTATATTATATAATGTGTATATAATAGATAACAATATATACATATGTTTATTATCTATTGTATATTATATGTGATATATATAATATATATGAGTTTGTTAAGTATTAACTTACACAATCACGAGGTCCCACAATAGGTTTGTCTGCAACCTTGAGGAGCAAGGAGAGCCAGTCCAAGTCCCCAAACTGAAGAACTTGGAGTCCAGTGTTCGAGGGCAGGAAGCATCCAGCACTGGAGAAAGATGTAGGCTGGGAGGCTAGGCCAGTGTAACTTTTCATGTTTTTCTGCCTGCTTTATATTCAGCTGGCAGCTGATTAGATGGTGCCCATCCAGATAAAGGGTGGGTCTACCTTCCCCAGCCTACTGACTCAAATGTTGTTAATCTCTTTTGACAACACCCTCACAGACACACCCAGGATTAATATTTTGTATCCTTCAATCCAATCAGGTTGACACTCAGTATTAACCTTCACATTCATCTTATTAAAATCTCAGGCATTCTCCAAGGACCATTTCTTTTTTCTTTTTTTTTTAGATGGAGTCTCACTCTGTCTGCACTCCAGGCTGGAGTGCAGTGGCATTATCTCAGCTCACCACAACCTCGCCCTCTCAGGTTCTAGCGATTCTCTTGCCTCAGCCTCCCCGGTAGCTGGGACTACAAGCGTGCACCACCACACCTGGCTAATTTTTTGTATTTTTAGTAGAGATGGGGTTTCACTATGTTGACCAAGCTAGTCTCAAACTCCTGACCTCATGCTCTGCCTGCCTTGGCCTCCCAAAGTGCTGGGATTACATGCGTGAGCCACCGCGCCAGGCCTCTCCAAGGACCATTTCAAAAGCCCTTCATTCCCTGTAACCTCCCCTGACCACCTTGTCAGAATTAAATGTCCTTTCTTCTCACCTCTTATGGTACTTTCAGTGGATCTTCTTTTAGCCCTCGTTCATCTCGGTGTTTCCCCAAAATGAATTGTTGACATGGCCAGCCCAATAGCTTCCAAGATAATGGGTTTCATTCATTTTTACAAAATCCCTCTCTGTGTCATTTAGGAATTAATTTGTCAGCAAGTAATTTGTTCTCATTTCACAAGTCCAGAGGTAGTGGTAGCTAGCACTGGTTTGGCATCAGAGTGTCATGGCTCATGCCATTATGTATCTTTTAGTCTTTTCCACATGGTTACAACATGGCTGCCGCAATTCCAGCCATTGCATCTTTGTACCAGCTAGGGATTCCTGTACTGGTGGCCACATCTGCTCTTATTGTTTACCCAGGAAAGAAGATCTTTTCCAGAAGTCTACATGGTAGGCTCTCACATGTGAACCAGGACATAGTTCCATGACCAACTTTGCTTCAAGAGAATAGTTGCTTTCTAGAGAAAATAAGTATGGTGGTAGCAAAAGAGAAGGAGAGAGGGCACGGCATTTGCATTGTGAATCCACAGTGTCCACCATGCCCTCTCTACCGCTAATACATTCCATTGAATATTAAAACTTAGCAAGATTCTTGGCCAACTAGAAATTCAATTAACTAGAATACTGAAGGCTTCAGGCATTCATACATACATACATAATTGTATTTTGCCTGTTAAGACATTTTTACATCTCTGAAATTGGGAGTTACCTTATGATCAGTGACATGTCATCATTTAATTGGTAGCATATTTTTTCCCCCTCAGGGGTCCATAAAAATGGTGTATCTTGCAGTTGAAGGCATCTTAAGATTTGATGAAATACAGTAGTATTATGGTATTTTTATGTGTATATGTATACCATAGTTAACCATATGCAACTATTTGATTTTGTTGTTTTGAGACAAGGTCTTGCTTTGTCTCCCAGGCTGGAGTGCAGTGGTACCATCGTAGCTCACTGCAGCCTTGAACTCCTGGGCTTAAGCGTCCCAAGTAGTTGGAACTCCAGGTACGTGCCAACAAGCCCTGCTGATTTTATAAACTATCTTTTTATGGAGACGGAGTCTTGCTGTGTTGCCCGGGCTGCTGTCAAACTCAGGGCTGAAGCGACCCTCCTGCCTCGGCCTCCTGAGTAGCTGGGACTGCAGGCGTGCACCACCACGCCTGGCTAATACACAGCCATTTCTTTTTTTTTTTTTTTTTTTTTGAGACGGAGTCTTGCTGTCTCCCAGGCTGGAGTGCAGTGGTGCGATTTCGGCTCACTGCAAGCTCCGCCTCCTGGGTTCACGCCATTCACCTGCCTCAGCCTTCCAAGTAGCTGGGACTACAGGCACCCGCCACCATGCCTGGCTAATTTTTTGTATTTTTAGTAGAGATGGGGTTTCACCGTGTTAGCCAGGATGGTCTCGATCTCCTGACCTCGTGATCCACCCACCTCGGCCTCCCAAAGTGCTGGGGTTACAGGCGTGAGCCACCGTGCCCGGCCACACACAGCCATTTCTATTGAACGTCAACCACATATGAAGTGTTTTACGTTAACTTAATTCGACATCAGACCTATTTATACTATAACACCTGTTTTACATGTGAGGAAGATGAAACTAAGGGAAATAAATTGTCCAGAGACACCTACCAGCTGCTCCATTCTGGGTCTCCTTTGCAAAGTTGGTGCTCACTACCTCCTGGGTGTGGGATTGAGTCTTGCTCGGTTGGTGGTCCAGGACTGCAGTGGGGGAAAATGTGTGCTGGGGTGAGCACAAGGATGCTGGCAACCAGGGTCAGGATGGTTGCAGGGAACCCTCCTTCACCCAGGTTAGCAGTCACTCGTGTGTAAAGTTGTAAAGCTGTTAATTCCAGGACTCTAAATTATGCTGTGCGAGCTTTAAATCCAGCTCATAATTAGAACAAAATGTGAGAAAAGTGAAATTGATATTAAGTTAATTAAAAGGCTTTGCTTCTATTTGCAAGGAAATTAGCACAACAAAACAGGAGTGCTGACAAGTGCACATTGTTAATTTCTTCTTCATTTGGGTGACTCTCAGCAAGCCTCTGGCAAGTTTTGTTCCTTGACTTCTGCCCTGTGTCCTCCCTATGATTGCACATCCATTGTGTTGGTATCATGGTGGCTTTAATTGGGCAAGATGTAGTGTAAATGACTTGGGACAGTCACTTTTGAATGGATGTTAAGCCTTGCATAGGAGCTTCACCTTCCAGCTGAGGTCGCAGGCCCTGGAAGTGTGTTGGGGGCTGGAGGAGGGGCTTTCAGAGGTTTTGTCATTGCCTAGGCACACGCTTCTGGGAAGCTGATACAAATGGCTGATGCAGTTGTCTTGCGTCGAGAATGTAACTCCTTTGATTTCAGGGCACCCTTCTCATTCCTGTTCACCATCCTGATCTGTGCCACAGACCTAGGTTTGAGTGGCAGTGTAGAATTTTAGTTTGGAGTTCCTGAAGGGAAAGAACATGTTTTTTTTTTTTTTTTTTTTTTTTTAATGGTACCTATTATACCAGGGTCTGGATTAGAGAGGTCAACATCAAGCAGCGTAGAACTACCACTGTCTCTAGTTGCGGTGGCAGAGGCAATGCTGTGTTCACCAGGGGATTTTTTTTCCTCTTGGGCACAGAGCTAATCTTCAGGCTCCCCTGCAGTTAGATAGGGCCATGTGATTGAGTTCCGGGCAATGAGAGGTAGACGGAAGTAATGTTTGCTATGATCAGGCTTGGCCCACAAAAACTCCTGCGGGGTCCTTCGTGCCTTCTCTCTTTACCTTTCAGTGATGGCCTTGGAGTTCACCTCTTGGTGGCATACAAGATGGAAGGATCCTAGCCAGGCACGGTAGTGTGTGCACGGCAGTGTGTGTAGTCCCAGCTACATGGGAGGTTGAAGCGGGAGTATCGCGTGAGCCCAGGAGTTGGAAGTTGCAGTGTGCCATGATCACACCACTGCACTCCAGCCTGGGCAACAGAGCGAGACCTTGACTCCAAAAAAAAAAAAAAAAAAAAAAAAGAGGAAGGATCCTGGTCCTTGAGTGAATATGTGGAGCAGAGTACTGTGCTCCTCAGCCATCTCCTGCTATCTCCTGCATGGGACCATTGTGTTCAGCCATTGAGATTTTAGAGCTTCTCTGTTATAGCAGCTAGTGTTATTTATGGACTAATTCAGTTAGGTAACTACCTAAGTGACAGGCCAGGCTGTCTACTCTCCCTTTCTGCCCTTGATTCATGTGATCAAGGAATTTTTTTTTCCTCTTGGGCACAGAGCTAATCTTCAGGCTCCCCTGTAGTTAGATATCAATCAAATATTGATTGATCTTAAACAATAAGTTTGGGGAGGCAGTGAGATGGTTGGATTGGACGCCACCTATTTCTAGATCAGATTCTGTGCTTGATCTGCTATTGGATTTAAGAAAATAGCCTTGGCTGGGTGCGGTGGCTTACGCCTGTAATCCCAGCACTTTGGGAGACCGAGGTGGGCGGATCACAAGGTCAGGAGATCGAGACCATCCTGGCTCACACGGTGAAACCCCATCTCTACTAAAAATATAAAACATTCGCCAGGCGTGGTGGTGGGCGCCTGTAGTCCCAGTTACTCAGGAGGCTGAGACAGGAGAATGGCGTGAACCTGGGAGGCGGAGCTTGCAGTAAGCCCAGATCGCGCTGCTGCACTCCAGCCTGGGGAACAGAGCGAGACTCCATCTCAAAAAAAATTAAAAAAAAAGAAGAAAATAGCCTTGTTTCTCAGTATACCAGTACTCTATTTACAGGATGATGGAATGATTATAATCATCCCCTACTTACGCTGCTTCTTGGAGCTGAGGGATAAGTATTGAAATATGGCTAAGTTGTTTGCAATTATAAACAACTAAATAATATATGCATTGTCTTTATTACAGTTTCTACTGAAAGGAACTGGCATTTTTCAAGACGAGACAAACTGAAAAGGTTAGTTTAAGCATTAGCAATTAAAAAAATCATGATCTTTGCTGCCACCGAATTTTAAATCATGCAAACATTTATGTTTGTGCCAAAGTTCCACAATTTCCTCTAGAGCAATTACTGAAATGCATTCACAAGATAAAAATGGAGTTCGGGGAAGAATATTTAAGAGCTCTTTAATGATGTTAAAAACTTTGCTAATTTGCCAAGTCGTTCTAAAATCCACTTTAATTTTTTTTTTTCCTGCCTGCCTACCCATCTTCCTGCAATTGAACTAATTCCAGGAGACTTGAAGAAAGGTGATAAAAATGACTAATAAAATACACAAATCTCATGAAATATCTTTTCAAGAGCTTTTTCTTTTCTTTCATTAGCTGAAGGTGAACACTTGGGAAGATAAAAGCATCCTTGGGCTGTGTTTACTTGCAGAAAGCAGTTTGGAGGGAAAACAAAAGCCAAACAGTAGTTACAAATGTGTGGTTTGAATTAAATGCTTTTTCTTTTACAGTAAAAGAAAGGGTCTTGTATATGCAGACCCAAGGGGAGGAGTAGACTGGTCTAATGTCTTCATTCTCATCCTCTTTACAAGAACTCAGCTTAGCAAAACTGCAGTTAGTCACTCACCTGTGGTCCCTCTCCCCTAGTTAGCATCATTGCTTGGTGCTCCAGCCCTTTCTTCAGGGCTGTCTGAGAGCCCACAGCCTTGGGGAATCCTGATCCACTTTTCCTCTTCCCCATGAGATAGGCTCTAACGTTAATGCTTCACATTTTCTTTCTCTTTTTTTTTTTTTCTTTTTTGAGATGGAGTTTCGCTCTTGTTGCCTAGGCTGGAGTGCAATGGTGCAATCTCCACTCACTGCAACCTCTGCCTCCCAGGTTCAAGTGATTCTCCCGCCTCAGCCTCCTGAGTAGCTAGAATTACAGGTGCATGCCACCACACCCAGCTAATTTTTGTATTTTTAGTAGAGATGGGGTTTCACCATGTTGGTCAGGCTGGTCTCAAACTCCTGGTCTCAGGTGATCCACCTGCCTCGGCCTCCCACAGTGCTAAGATTACAGGTGTGAGCCACCACGTTCACATTTTCATTAGAGGGTAAGTTCACAGGTACCTCTCAGGGATGATTCTGTTGGAAAGCTAACCTTCCATAGGGAAAGTTTGACAGCATTGACTTCCAGACTAGAGCTAGAGATGCAACCCTGGCCCTGCCTAGTCAGCTGATCTCCAGGGGTTTCAGACAGTGGACGAAGCTAGGGCTTTGGAGACAGACAGAAGGAATCTCAGACTTCCCTTTGGCTACTTTACAAAGCCAAGCCAAAACTGGGGCTTTGGAAGAAATCACCTAACATCAATGAGCCTCAGTTTACTCATCTGGAAAACAGTAGCTGCTCCTATAAATATGATAAAGACGGTGTAAGGTGATATTTGTAGCGTACCTGGAAGAGCGCCTATAATAGGAGAATGTTGATGAATGATGTTATTCACATCACTGTGGTGGCAGTTATTACCAATACTGCTCTCTGGAACAAGACATTTGGCCTTTCCAGGACTCAGTTTTCTGCCCTGTAAAATCTAGACAAGATAGGAAGGGTGTTCAGGTTCTGTAGTTTTATGGATCAGAAAGGTAGAGTCGATGATGGAAAGAGAGTCTATTTTCATGTAAACAATGGCTGGTGAGGACTGGTCAGAGTTACATCTTGGGAGGCCGTGAAAAGTTCAGTCTAGAGGAATAGGAAACAATTGTCCTAGATGTGGTGGTTTAAAAATGTATCTACAGGCCGGGCGCGGTGGCTCAAGCCTGTAATCCCAGCACTTTGGGAGGCCGAGACGGGCGGATCACGAGGTCAGGAGATCGAGACCATCCTGGCTAACGCGGTAAAACCCCATCTCTACTAAAACAACAACAACAACAACAAAAAAAACTAGCCGGGCGAGGTGGCGGGCGCCTGTAGTCCCAGCTACTCGGGAGGCTGAGGCAGGAGAATGGCTTATACCCGGGAGGTGGAGCTTGCAGTGAGCTGAGATCCGGCCATTGCACTCCAGCCTGGGTGACAGAGCAAGACTCCGTCTCAAAAAAAAAAAAAAAAAAAAAATGTATCTACAGGCCAGGAGCGGTAATCCCTGACATGGTAATTCCAGCGCTGTGGGAGGCTGAGGCCGGTGGATCACTTGAGGTCAGGAGTTTGAGACCAGCCTGACCAACATGGCGAAACCCCGTCTCTACTAAAAATACATAAATTAACCAGGCGTGGTGGCATGCTCCTGTAGTCCCAGCTACTCGGGAGGCTGAGGCAGGAGAATCGCTTGAACCCGGGAGGCGGAGGTTGCAGTAAACCGAGATGGCGCCACTGCACTCCAACTTGGGTGACAGAGCGAGACTCCATCTCAAAAAATAATAATAAAATAAAATAAAAATAAAAAATAAAAAAATAAAAGCGTACCTGCAAATTTGACACTTTCCCCATCAAACGGTAGAGTTTAATTCCTCTCCTGTTGAGGATGCACCGGCCTCAGTGACTTCCTTCTAGTGATCGAATTCAGTGGAAGTAATGGTCCGTGACTTCAGAGGCTGGCTCAAAAAGGGTGAGAGAGCCTCCGCCTGAACATGCTCTTCAGGGGCATGCATCTTTGAAGCCATGTGCCACCATACTGGCTGCCCTGAAGCCTCCATACTGGAGGGACCATGTGGAGAGAGAGAGAAAGAGAGAGCGAGAGAGATGCCCGGGGACCCCTGGCTGTTCAGGCTTCCAGCTGTTTGTGTCTGTTCAGCACAGGAGCCAGACGCATGAGTGACCAAGTCTCACTCCATCTTTCCAGCCTCCCCAGTTGATACCAAGTTGGGCAGAGATGGGCTGTTCCCACCCAAACCCCTGCTCAAATTTCAGATCCGTGAGCAAAATAAATGCAGTCATTGTTTTATGCCACTAACTTGTTGGGTGGTGTGTTGTACAGCAATAACCAATTGGAACATGAGGTCAGTATCCTTGTGTTTGATAAGCTGTTTTTGATGATGATAGTCATGCTAACAGTAATAAATATAGCAATAGCTAACAATTGTTAAGCTCTTTCTTAAAGTACACAGCACCGTACTAAAGATTTTTTTTTTTTTTGAGACGGAGTCTTGCTCTGTCACCCAGGCTGGAGTGCTGTGGCCGGATCTCAGCTCACTACAAGCTCCGCCTCCCGGGTTCACGCCATTCTCCTGCCTCAGCCTCCCAGGTAGCTGGGACTACAGGCGCCGCCACCTCGCCCGGCTAGTTTTTTGTAGTTTTTAGTAGAGACGGGGTTTCACCGTGTTAGCCAGGATGGTCTCGATCTCCTGACCTTGTGATCTGCCCGTCTCGGCCTCCCAAAGTGCTGGGATTACAGGCTTGAGCCACCGCGCCCGGCCTAAAGATTTTATATATAAAAGTGGGCAATGAAGTTTTTGGGAAAGTCTTGGATTTATATGCCATGGGTAGACTGTGGTAACAGCCTGACTGTTGCAGTGGGGGTTAGGTTGGCTAAGAATTTCAGGTGTCTTTCATCCAAGTTTCTGACAATTGTCCTAAACCACCGAGCACTGAGTTTATATTGGAAATGCAAGAGTGGCTGGTGTGTGATGGCTCCGTCCCTGTGGGGGACAGTTATCTGACATTGCTTATCATACGGTCTCTGACCCTACCACCACAGTTTCTTACCAGGTCTTTTAGCAGCAGAGACAAGAACACTCTCAAAAGAGCTTATTTCTTCTTCTTCTTCTTTTTTTTTTTTTTTTTGGGAGACAGGGTCTCACTGTTTTGCCCAGGTTGGAGTGCAGTGGCATGATCTCAGCTCACTGCAGACCAAACCTCCAGGCTCAAGTGATTCTTGTGCCTTAGCCTCCATAGTAGCTGGGGCCACATATGTGCACCACCACGCCTGGCTAATTTTTGTGTTTTTAGTAGAGATAGGGTTTCACCATGTTGCCCAGGCTGGTCTCCAACTCCTGGGCTCAAGCAGTCAGCCTGCCTCAGCCTCCCAAAGTGCTGGGATTACAGGTGTGAACCACCATACCTGGCCTCTTTTTTTTTTTTTTTAAATACTTTTTTCTTCTATTTATTTATTTGTTTCTTTTTTGTTGCTACGATTGCTACCTCTGAAGACAGAGCCTGTTTCCATAAGAGACTAATGATTTTTTACTTTTTGTAGAACCTGGAGAATTTGGTGCTTCTATAAATAACACACCCTGAAAACCTATAGAGTGTGTCATTCTCTGGAGATTTAAATAGATACTGCAGACTTCTTTTACTCTAATTAAGTAGAGTAGGAAGTAGGTAGCTTGTATGAATTATGGTCTTATAACAGAGGACACAAATCAATATTCCTCACTTTTCCTGGAGTGAGAACTTTTAAAAATTTCATTCTTGGCTGGGCGCAGTGGCTCACGCCTGTAATCCCAGCACTTTGGGAGGCCGAGGCAGGTGGATCACCTGAAGTTGGGAGTTCAAGACCAGCCTGTCCAACATGGAGAAACCCTGTCTTTACTAATTTACAAAATTATGTCTTTACTAATTTACAAAATTAGCCAGGTGTGGTGGCACATGCCTGTAATCACAGCTACTCGGGAGACTTTGTCAGGAGAATCCCTTGAATCTGGAAGGCAGAGGTTGTGGTGAGCTGAGATCGCACCATTGCCCTCCAGCCTGGGCAACAAGAGCGAAACTCCATCTCAAAAAACAAACAAACAAACAAAAATCATTCTTAACTTAGACACACACTGTGCCTGTAGCTTGAATACTTAGCAAAGATAAGGGCATACAGCAGGCTAGGCTTCCCATGCCTGATGGAACTACATATTTACTTGGGGAACTTTGGAAAAAGTAGTAATTTCCAGATTCCTCAAGCTGGAGGTTCACATTTTGTAGATATGAGGTGGGACGTGAGTTGGGAATACACTTTTTTTTTTTTTTTTCAAAAGCTCTTTTTTCAAAAGCTCAATGGGTGATTCTGATGAGCCATTGAGATGGTTGATGCCCTGCTTTTTTTTCTTTTTCTTTTTTTTTTTTTTTTAGGTGAGGTCTTGCTGTGCTGCCCAGGCTAGAGTGCAGTGGCGCAATCATAGCTCACTGTGGACTCCAACCCCTGAGCTCAAGTGATCCTCCTGCCTCAGCCTCCCAAAGCGCTGGGATTACAAGTGTGAGCCACTGCTCCCAGACTCCTTTTCGTTTTCTTAATGATATATTTTCATTTTCTTAATATATTTTATTTATTTATTTATTTATTTATTTATTTATTTATTTATTTATTTATAGAGATGAGGTCTTGCTCTGTTGCCCAGGCTGGAGTGCACTGGCGTGATCATAGCTCAGTGTAGCCTCGGACTCCTAGGCTCAAGCGATCCTCCCACCTCAGCCTCCCAAGTAGCTGGGACTACAGGTGTGAGCCACTGTGCATGGTTCAACACCCTTGTTTTGAAGTACTTTCTAGTCATTTTCTCATGACAAAAGCTTTAAAGTCTTCATACCTGTGAACTACTTCTTCAAGATCTTGGCAGATATTACTCCTAGTTCCCTTATCTGCATCTGTAAAAACATTGAGTTGTCATGAGGTTGTTGTGATAATTACATTTGTTTATTCACATGAGATGTCTGATAAATTCCTGGCCTCTAGTAGATTTCTTTAAAAACTTTTAAAAAATTGAGGTAATATATTGGCTGGGTGCGGTGGCTCATGCCTGTAATCCCACCACTTTGGGAGACTGAGATGGGTGGATCACCTAAGGTCAGGAGTTCGAGACCAGCTTGGCTAACATGGTGAAACCCTGTCTCTTTAGAGAACACAAAAATTAGCAGGGCATGGTAGTGTGTGCCTATAATTCCAGCTACTCGAGACACTGAGGCAAGAGAATTGCTTGAACCTGGGAGGCAGAGGTTGCAGTGAGCCAAGATTGCGCCACTGCACTCCAGCCTGGGTGATGGAGTGAGACTCCATCTCAAAAAGAAAAAAATATTGAGGTAATGTATACATATATAATTTACTGTCTTTACCATTTTTGAGTGTACAGTTCAGTAGTAACAAATACATTTATATTCTTTTTTTCTCCACCATTCTTCCCTCCCTTTTTCCCTTCCTGGCACTTGGTAATCACTAGTCTACTCTCTGTCTTCATGAGATTCATATTTTCAGCTCCCAAATATGAGTGAGACGAGGCAGTATTTGCCTTTTTGTGCTTGGTTGATTTCACTTAAAATAATGTCCTTCAGTTCCATCCGTGTTACTGCAAATGACAGGATTTCATCATTTTTCATGGCTGAATAATATTCTACTGTATGTATATGACATATTTTCATTATCTTTTCATCCATTAATAAGTATTTAGGTTGATTCCATACCTTGGCAATTGTGAATAGTACTGCAATAAACAAGGGAGTGCAAATACCTCTTTGATATATTGATTTCCTTTTTTTTTTGGGGGGGATCCATACTCAGTGGTGGAATTGCTGTATGCTATGGTAGTTAGTTCTATTTTTATTTTTCTGAGGGACCTCCATATGGTTCTCCATAGTGGCTGGGCTCATTTCTCAATCAATGGGTGCTGCTGTGGTCTGTGGTTTTGTGGCCAAGGTAGTTGGCACTCCCTTTGGGGATTGACTGCCTTCTTTGAGATTGTAGTGCCACTGGCTGTGCCGCCTGTCCCAAGCCTTCATCTTTCTCCATCTGAGATGTTTCTTTTGTTTTCTATTCTTTTTTTTTTTTTTTTGAGATGGTGTCTCGCTTTGTTGCCTAGGCTGGAGTGCAATGGTGGGATCTCGGCTCACTGCATCCTCCGCCTCCCGGATTCAAGTGATTCTCCTTGTCTCAGCTTCCCAA
The DNA here is from genome assembly GCF_007565055.1 of Rhinopithecus roxellana. Lineage (NCBI taxonomy): Eukaryota > Metazoa > Chordata > Mammalia > Primates > Cercopithecidae > Rhinopithecus > Rhinopithecus roxellana. The sequence continues at coordinate 42,128,618 of NC_044554.1, forward strand.
GTAGCTGGGATTACAGGTGCCTGCCACCATGCCTGGCTAATTTTTGTATTATTTATTTATTTATTTGAGACAGAGTCTCGCTCTGTCGCCCAGGCTGGAGTGCAGTGGTGCAATCTCGGCTCACTGCAAGCTCTGCCTCCTGGGTTCATGCTATTCTCCTGCCTCAGCCTGCCGAGTAACTGGGGTTACAGGCGCACGCCACCATGCCCGGCTAATTTTTGTATTTTTAGTAGAGACTGGGTTTCACCTTGTTAGCCAGGATGGTCTCAATCTCCTGACCTCGTGATCTGCCCGCCTCGGCCTCTCGAAGTGCTGGAAGTACAGGCATGAGCCACTGCACCTGGCAATTTTTGTATTTTTGGTAGAGACGTGAAATGTTTCGTTAGTAAGCTGGATTCTAGGTGAATATGTTTCATTCTGTTTGCTGGTAGTACAATTTTTACAATTTTAAAGTGTAAAATCTGCCCCTCTTCTCGTGTTTCCTGTATCAGTTTATTATAATATTGATCTCATGCTTTTACAAGCTGATACCCTCTGTCTTTTTTCTCACACCCAATAGCTGTCCATAACTGACTCCCATAAACCTCCGTCTCCTACAAAAGAGTTTCTTCTGCCCCTTCTAAGCATAGCCCCTCATATCTGACCTAGCACTTTGGAATAGACTCTGAAACTATTTCCATATCATCTCTTACAATACTTGTCATTTTTTTTTTTTTTTTTGAGACAGAGTCTTGCTCTGTCGCCCAGGCTGGAGTGCAGTGAAGCGATCTCGGCTCACTGCAAGCTCCGCCTCCCAGATTCATGCCATTCTCCTGCCTCAGCCTCCTGAGTAGCTGGGACTACAGGCGCCCACCACCTCGCCCGGCTAATTTTTTTGTATTTTTTTTAGTAGGGACGAGGTTTCACTGTGTTAGCCAGGATGGTCTCGATCTTACCTCGTGATCCGCCTGTCTCAGCCTCCCAGAGTGCTGGGATTACAAGCATGAGCCACTGTGCCCGGCCCCAATACTTGTCATTTTTTAACTCAAATGTGCCTTTTCTTAAGAAAGCGATATGTCATGTCACAGTTCCTAAAAACGTTAAGCGTTTCCTTGGACATCGTATCCCAGACTTTGAGACGGCAAAGTTGTAAACACTCAACTTGGTTTTTACTGAAACATTAGTAACGGGCTTTCTTTTGTCACTCATAATGTCATCAATTTATGTAATTTAATATAATTATGCAATTATATAAGAAGCACAGCTGGCATGAAGAGGTTTGGGAACAAAGCAGTAACTATTGACAGGTGTACACTTCAACTGGCGGGAGCAGAAATGGGCAGACCTACTAGATAAAGGGTGTTTACCACTTGTGAGCCCCCAGCATTCCTGGGTTATTTACTGTCACTGTGTTGCTCAGAGATGGAGACTATTAGTCGCTGGTGTCAGTTAAGAGAGCCTCTGTTGTACTATTATTATTTTGGTTTTTTTTTTTTAAATGGAGTCTCACTCTGTCACCCAGGCTGGGGTACAGTGGTGTGATCTTGGCTCACTGCAACCTCCACATTCTGGGTTCAAGTGATTCTTCTGCCTCAGTCTCCTGGGTAGCTGGGATTACAGGTGTGCACCACCACGCAGAGCTAATTTTTAAAATATTTTTAGTACAGACGGGGTTTCATCATGTTGGCCAGGCAGGTCTTGAACTCCTGACCTCAGGTGATCTGCCTGTCGTGGCCTCCCAAAGTGTTGGGATTACAGGTGTGAGCCACCGCACCCAGCCACCTCTGTTGTATATAATTAGCATGTTAATTGTGATAAATTAGGGAAACAGGGACAAATGGAAATGAGAAAATAAATTTATCATAATTCTAAAGCATGAGAATAACATTTTGCTTTTTTTTCCTGTCAACATTTTAACATTTTGTTTTGTTTTGTTTTGTTTTTTTGAGACAGAGTCTCGCTGTGTCGCCCAGGCTGGAGTGCAGTGGCGCAATCTCGGCTCACTGCAAGCTCCGCCTCCCGGGTTCCCGCCATTCTCCCGCCTCAGCCTCCGAGTAGCTGGGACTACAGGCGCCCGCCACCGCGCCCGGCTAGTTTTTTGTATTTTTAGTAGAGACAGGGTTTCACCGTGTTAGCCAGGAGGTCTCGATCTCCTGACCTCGTGATCCGCCCGTCTCGGCCTCCCAAAGTGCTGGGATTACAGGCTTGAGCCACCGCGCCCGGCCAACATTTTTACATCTTTAAGATCATACTCATATATAAACACTTGTGTCCTATTTCTTCCCTTAACATTTTAATAGAAACATTTTCCCATATTATTACACACCTTATGAACAATTTTAGTTGTTGTATGTTCATTCAGTGATTCGTTCAGTTCCTTCAGTGATTTTGCCGTAAGTCATATTCTTGTGTTGCTATAGGCAGATATATAGTAGGTTGCTTTCAAATTTTTTTTTTTTTTTTTGAGACGGAGTCTCGCTCTGTCGCCCAGGCTGGAGTGCAGTGGCCGGATCTCAGCTCACTGCAAGCTCCGCCTCCCGGGTTTACGCCATTCTCCTGCCTCAGCCTCCTGAGTAGCTGGGACTACAGGCGCCCACCACCACGCCCGGCTAGTTTTTTGTATTTTTTTTAGTAGAGACAGGGTTTCAGCCATGTTAGCCAGGATGGTCTCAATCTCCTGACCTCGTGATCCGCCCGTCTCGGCCTCCCAAAGTGCTGGGATTACAGGCTTGAGCCACCGCGCCCGGCCCAAATTTTTAATATAAATAATGGTGTGATGAACTTTTTTTTTTTGAGACGGAGTTTCGCTCTTTTTGCCTAGGCTGGAGTGCAATGGCACGATCTCGGCTCACAGCAACCCCTGCCTCCTGGGTTCAGGCGATTCTCCTGCCTCAGCCTCCTGAGTAGCCGGGATTACAGGTGCCTGCCACCATGCCTGGCTAATTTTTATATTTTTAGTAGAGACAGGATTTTTCCATGTTGGTCAGGCTGGTCTCGAACTCCCAGCCTCAGGTGATCTGCCTGCCTTGGCCCCCCAAAGTGTTGGGATTACAGGCGTGAGCCACTGCGCCTGGCCATGAACATCTTTATATATCAGACAAAAATAAGTCTCTCGTGGAACTTTTAGGCCAAAAGGTATGGCCTTTTAAAGAACTTTTTATTTTATTGTCTGGATAGGATCTCACTCTGTGGCCCAGGCTGGGATGCAGTGATGTGATAGCTCATAGCTCATTGTAACCTTGAACTCAAGCTGCCCTTCTGCCTCAGCCTCCGGAGTAGCTGGGACTACAGGTGCATACCACCATGCCTGACTAATTAAATTTTTTTCTTTTTTTCGTAGAGATAGAGTCTTGCTGTGTTGCCCAGGGTGTTCTCAAACTCCTGGGCTCAAGTGCTCCCCGCGCATTGGGATTACAGGTGTGAGTCACCACACCTGACCTTAAAGGAATTTTGATATATTTTGTCAAGCTGCTTTCCATTAGGTTTATACCTTTTACCAGCAATGTATAAAATCTTTGTGTCACCTTATCCTCTCCCACAATGAATAGATACTATAATTTTTTAAACCTTGCTAATTTGATACATTACAGTCACACCCTGTTTTAGTTTTTATTTTCTTGATTGGTAATGAGATCGAATATTTTTCCAAATGTCATTTATTTGCATTTGCATTTTTGCAAAATTTGAGGTTCTGTTTATCTGTTAAAAACCATTTATCAGTTGATTAATTCAATTGTTGATTTGCATGCATTTTTAATGTCGTGAAGGAATTATCTTTGTCTTTAATATTTATTACGAATATGATTTCCACGAACTCATTTCTTACCTTTGAATGTTGATCAGTTTTTTGGATGGGATGGGCAGGTTTTGCATTTTTTAATGGAGTATTTAAACTTACAAAGTTTTTTGTCATTCAGTATCTGAAAAAATATTCAGATTTTTTTCTGGTTTTATTTAAAAATTGATTTCAATTTTTTGCATGTAACTTTTTTTTTACACTTGGGAATTCACTTCCATCTTCCCTTGCCTGAATCATTGCAATAGCTTCCTAACTAAGTTGATCGTTTCCACTTGTTTTAGATAGTTCACCACCATTGGTTGGATAATGCTACCTTTCCACCTGATTTGTAATCATCTTTTATTGGCCTCTCAATTGTTACATGCACAAAGAAGGATAATTCTTCTGAGGTGTCTGTTCTGTTTCAACATTGTATCTGTACCGAATCATTGCCGCTTCATGTTAATTATAAGCTGATATTAGGTCCCCTCATTTATCGTCTTCCCTTCTCTTCCTGCCCCCTTCCCTCCCCTTCCCTTTTCTTTTTCATCTTCCCTTCCTCCCTTCCTCTTTTTTTCCTTCTTCCATCCTCCCTCCCTCCCTCCCTCCCTTCCTCCTTCCCTCCCTTCCTCCTTCCCTCCTTCCTTCCTTCCCTCCTGTTGCTTTGCCTTTTTTTGGTCACACCTTCCATTTATTGGAATTCTTTTTTTTTTTTTTTTTTTTTTTTTGAGACAGAGTCTCGCTCTGTCGCCCGGGCTGGAGTGCAGTGGCCGGATCTCAGCTCACTGCAAGCTCCGCCTCCCGGGTTTACGCCATTCTCCTGCCTCAGCCTCCCGAGTAGCTGGGACTACAGGCGCCCGCCATCTTGCCCGGCTAGTTTTTTGCATTTTTTAGTAGAGACGGGGTTTCACCGTGTTAGCCAGGATGGTCTCGATCTCCTGACCTCATGATCCGCTCGTCTTGGCCTCCCAAAGTGCTGGGATTACAGGCTTGAGCCACCGCACCCGGCCCATTTACTGGAATTCTTACTTTCGTTATTCTCTCAAAGATCAGTAACATTCCTGAAGAAAAGGTAAATAAATAATTAATTTTCAGAGATCTGGTTTAATATTTTTCCTTTGCCTTTATATACTTGGCTAACCATGGAAGACCTTTGTCAGAATCTTTCCCCTGAATACTCTGGACATTATATTCTGGCATTTGATATTGCTGTGTATAAGTTGAGTCCATCCATCCATCCATCCATCCACCCATCCGTCCATCCATCGATCCAGAATGAGCTACATAATATGTGGGGTCCAATAAAAAATGAGAATGTGGGCTCCTTGCTCAACAATTATTAATTTCAAGATGATAAACGAGGTTCATTAAACTAAAGGCAGGACTCTTCTGAATATAGGGCTCCATGTAACTGCATGAAGTCACCCATGAAGTCAGCCTTGCATCCATCCATTAATTCATCCTTGGGTACCCATCCTATGGATACGTACTGAACATCCACTATGTGTTGTGTGCTTTGAGAGAAAGAAACCTCCAGATACTCAGTCTAGTGGAGGACACAGTTGGTCATGATGGAAGTGTGCACAGGATGCACAGACGAGAGAGAACTCCACCAGACCCAGCTGCCAGAGACAGCTTTCTGGAGGAGATGATATTTACACTAATGTGTCCAAAGCTTTTGCTCTGATTGATGTGGAGAGGCTTAGGAGGGTTTTGAGCTCAAAGGAGTGACATGCTCCAATTCAAGTACTTTGTAAGGATGACTCTACTGCATGGAAGACACACCGTGGAGGACAAGTGTAGAAGCAGTTGGGAAGCTATTGCAATGATCCAGGCAAGGGAAGATGGAAGTGGCAACTTGGATATATTTGGAGGTAGGGAGAAGTGGTCAGATCCTGAATATGTTTTGAAGAAAGCACTGTTAAGATGTGTTGATGAAATGGATATGAGGTATAAGAGAAAGAGAGTAGTTAAGAATGCCTTCCAGGTTTTCCAATCTGATCAATTAGAAAAATGATACCATTCACTGAGACAGGGAAGACTTGCAGGGGAACAGGTTTGGGAGAGATGAAACATTCAGTTTTGGATGCATTGTTTCTGATTGCTTGTTAAACAACCAAGTGGAGATGTTGTTCAGGGAGTTGGATGTGTCATTCTAGATCTAGGTTTGGTTTACATGGGGGAAGAGAAGGGAGGGAAGAGGCTTTGCCAATGAGGTTGCTACAGAAGACTAGAGAAGAACGACCCTTTTGATAAAATGTTCGTGGTGACTGATTGGATATGAAGAATAAGGAAGCAGATTCAGAAAATGAAACTGACCAGCCTTTAAGGCCCCTTTTCCCTAATCACGAGCCGAACGGGGATTGCATTTTGGAATCATAGTTCTTTCTTTTGGAAAGAGGTTGTCTTGGAATTGTTTCTTCTAGTTTAGATTCCTGTGGGAGATGGTGAAGGTAATTTCTTCATATTTGTTTATGATGAAGAGAGAATGTGCTGTCACTGAAATGTTGAATTATTAATGATTGAGGAGGAAATGACTTCTTTCAGAAACACCTATTCTGAAGGCCTCTTAGGTAGAGACCAGATAGTAAATTACCTCTTTCAGTGACAGAACTAAAGAGTTGATGCAGATCGAAAAGGGATGTAGTGATTGCCTTCTGTGGGTCCAGAATCAATTTAATATTTATGGCATTCAGCACATTTTAGAATCTCATCTTTGCTCATAGTATCCATCACTCCTATTACCTTTTAGTAGCTGTTTTACAAGAATCAGAAAGTACTGTAGAGACTCTGCAATTTATGATAGGAAGAAGGCCTAGTACTCTAGAACCAATGGATTTAGAGTGGAAACGGAGCATTTCTGTTATTGAGGAAAGAGCTAAATGGGTCCCAAGTCACTCTGATCCAGCCTTGGGAGACAGTGCTGCCCATGTCTGGCTATCTTGTCCTAGGAGTGTTGGTGAATTATGCATGGAAAAAGTTGTGTAGTTGTCTGGATTAGTCAATTTTCACACTGCTATAAAGATACTACCCGAGACTGCATGATTTATAAAGAAAGGAGATTTAATTGACTCACAGTTCTGCATGGCTGGGAGGCCTGAGGAAACTTACAATCATGGTGGAAGCTGAAGGGGAAGCAAGGCATGTCTTACATGGAAGCAGGAGAGAGAGAGAAGCAGGGAAGTGCCCGACAGTTATCAGACAACCAGATCTTGTGAGAACTCACTCACTCTCATGAGAACAGCAAGGGGGAAGTCCACCCCCATGATCCAGTCACCTCCCACTAGGATCCTCCCTCGACTTGGGGGGGATTACAATTTGAGATGAGATTTGGGTGGGGACACAGAGCCAAACCATATCATTGTCCCCTTTCAAAATTAAGATAAATTTTTGCAGAGAAGGGAAATAGTGGGGAAGTACACTTAAGTGGGACTTGGAACATATGGTTCTGTCTTCAACACAAAATTTAATAAGGGGGTAGCGACCACAGAGCCAACACATTTTCAGACAATGTGGTAACCTGGTGAGTGTGTATGTGTGCATATGACAAGGTACTTATTTTATCCTCCTCTCAGTCATTCATTCACTTTTAAAGATGAGGTTAAGTTATCTAAGGATGATTGCTGAGCTCTGAAATAAATTAAAACCCATCTTATTTACAGCCAATGATTTAAATATTGTATAGCTCATTCATAATTGAATAAAACTGTGGTGACTCCTTGTAGAATTTTGAAGTCATCTTCTCTAAGAAGCCTGTTTTGTTTTCATCTTTTTGAAATAAACATGAATTTGCATAAGAAGCAAGGAGCCTTTGAAATAAATCAATAAAATTAACTGGAATTGGATTTCACACTCTGAATGCATTACATCTTTCTATTAGGGGAGATATAGGAGAAGCTGAGGCTCATAAAAAAGTGACCTACTTGAAGAAGATGAATATTTAAAATAAGAGCTTTAAAAATAATTCGCTTTGAATTGGTGGACCATCGCTCAAAATAACAGAAAGCCTAACAAAAGATAGGTTTTTCAGGAACTGGGAAGGGCAGCTGGCACTGTCTTGAGGGCAATACTTGAAGTACCCAGTGGGAGCACTAGGCTTGGAGTCTGAAAATCTGAGTTCAAGTTCTGGCACTGCTACTTAGTTTATTTGAGATATGTGTTAGTCTGTTTTCACACTGCAGATAGAGACATACCTGAGACTGGGTAATTTACAAAAGAAAGAAGTGTAATGGACTCATAGTTCCACGTGGCTGGGGAGGCCTCACAATCATGGCAGAAGGTGAAAGGCACGTCTCACATGGCAACAGACGAGAAGAGAGAGAAGAGAGTTTGTGCAGGGAAACTCCACTTTATAAAGTCACCAGATCAAGTTAGATTTACTCACTGTCATGACAATAGCATGGGAAAGATACGCCCCCATGATTCAGTTATCTCCCACCAGGTCCCTCATGGCACACATAGGAATTATGGGAGCTACAATTCAAGATGAGATTTGGGTGGGGACACAGCCAAACCATGTCAAGATACACATTTTCGTTTTGACCCTTAAAACTGTTTTCCTTTGTATTGCAAATGAAATTTGCTTTACTTGACGTTAATGTTGAAATTAAACCTGTTTAATTTCTGTCGGTGCAGAATTGAACCGAGACTTTAGGAGTTCAGGTCAAGCTAGGTCCTTAGGGTTGCGGGGCTGAGTAGGTGGAGTATGTGACTATGCAAACCTCCCTGACTGGGTGAGGCAGTGCCCTCTCTGGAGTCAGTGTGCAAGGATGTCAGTGAAAGCTGCCTTTTTTTTTTCTCCTGAAATTCTCCTCACCTCTTGTTTGCAAGGGCCCTGTGTAAATGGGTCATGTACCATGCAATGTATAAATATTCAGAGAGGTGCTTCCTGCATGTCCTTCTGAAGAGCTGTGCTTTGCAGAGTTTTTATGACTTCATAGTTCAAATGCAATGTGTACATCTGTTGATTTTTCTTTGCAAATGGACGTTGGCGCTCTATGTAGGACAGTCTTGTAGCGGTAAAGGAACGTTCTCTGTTCAGCTAAATGCTGCGTGTGCTTGAGCAAGTAGTTCTGAATTTCCTCATGAGTAACATGGAGAAAATGCCTATTAGATTTGTTCAGAAATCCACCTTTCTTTATTATTTACTTGGGCTTTTATTAACTTTTATTTTAAAAGAGTTTTATTGAAGTATAATTGACATACTAAAAACTGCACGTTTAAAGGGTACAATTTGATAAGCTTTGACATATGCATGCACCAGTGAAATAATCCGCATGATCAAGACAGTGACACAACTATCACCCCCAAAAGACTCTGTGCCTTAACTCATCACTTGTGTCTTCCTGTCCCTGCCATCCCTCTTTACTGAGGCAACCACTGATCTGCCTCCTGCCTGTGCAGAGTAGTTTGCCTCTTTCTAGAGTTTAACATACGTGAAATAATATAGCATGTATTCTTTTTTGTCTGAGTTCTTTCACTCTGCATAATGGCAGTGTATCCGTCATTTATTTACTTTTATTACTGAGTATATTCCATTATATGGATATACCACAGTTTGTTTACCCATTCTCTTGTTGAGGGCCATGTGTATTGTCTCCAGATTGTGGCGATTTCCAATGAAACTGTCATGTATTAAATAATCTTTGCATAGACGTATGCTATCTTTTTCCCTAGGTAAACACCTAGATACCTAGGAATAGAATGGCTAGATCTTTTACTAAGTGTGTATTTTAACTTTTTTTTTTTTTTTTGAGGCAGAGTTTTGCTCTTGTTGCCCAGGCTTGGAGTGCAATGGCGCGATCTTGGCTCACCACAACCTCCGCCTCCTGGGTTCAAGTGATTCTCCTGCCTCAGCCTCCCGAGTAGCTGGGATTACAGGCATGCGCCACCGTGCCTGGCTAATTTTTTGTATTTTTAGTAGACATGGGATTTCTCCATGCTGGTCAGGCTAATCTCAAACTCCCGACCTTGGGTGATCCGCCCACCTTGGCCTCCCAAAGTGCTGGGATTACAGGTGCGAGCCACTGCACCCGGCCAACATTTTTTTTTAAGAAACGAGGTTTTGTTATGTCACTCAGGCTGGAGTACAGTGGCGTGACCATAGCTCACTACAACTCAGGTGATCTTCCTACCTCAGCCTTCCCAGTAGCTGGGACTATAGTGCACACCACCATGCCTGGCTAAATACTTTTTTTTTTTGGTAGAAACAGGGTCTCTCTATGTTGCCCAGGTTGTTCTCGAACTCCTGGCCTCAAGTGATTATCTCTCCTTGGCTTCCCAAAGTGCTGGGATTATAGACATGAACCACTGTGCCCGGCCTTTTCTTACTTTTTGAGAAACTACCAAACTGTTTTCTCCATTTTATCTTCCCACCAGCCATATAGGCAAGTTCCAGTTCCTCTTAATCTTTGCCTATACTTTTACATTTTAGCATTTTAATGTGTGTAATGTTATCGCTTTGCAGTTCAAATTTCATGTCGCAGGTGACTAATAATGTTGATTGTATTTTTGTGTGTTTAATTGTCATCTATATAGCTTCTTCAGGAAGTTTCTATTCAAATCATTGCCCATTTTCTTTTTTTTTTTTTTTTTTTTAGTTTTTCTTTTTTTGTTACTGAATTTTGAGAATTCTTTATGTATTCTAGGAGCAAGTGCCTTATCAGATAGATGACTCACAAATATTTTCTAGAGCACAAGTGTGAAATTTTTCTGTTCATTCTTTTATGGATCATGCTTTTGGTATCGTATCTAAAAATCTGTGTAACTCCTTGTCATGGAGGTCTTATTTTATATTTTGTTTTATTATTATTTTTGAGATGGAGTCTCACTTACTGTGTCGCCCAGGCTGGAGTGCAGTGGCATGATCTTGGCTCACTACAACCTCCACCTCCTGGGTTCAAGCGATCCCTCTGCCTCAGCCTCCCGAGAAGCTGGGATTACAGGTGTGGGTCATGATGCCCAGCTAATTTTTGTTTTTCCATGTTGGCCAGGCTGGTCTTGAACTACTGACCTCAGCTGATTCATTCTTTCTGGCCTCCTAAAATGATGGAATTTCAGGCATGAGCCACCACACCCGGCCTCCTTTTGTGTTTTATAAGTGTTATAGTTTTAGACTTTACATTTATAACTGTGATCTATTTTGGTATATGATGCAAGCTATGGCTCGAAATTTATTTTTAAGTTTTTACATATAGATATCCAGTTGTTCCAGCACAAATTGCTTGTGCCTTTGTCAAAAATTTATTGTCCATGTATATCTAGGTGTGGTTTTGGACTCTGTATTCTGTCCGTTGCTGTGTTTGTCTGTATTTGCAGTGATACCACACTGCCTTGATTAGTTTTATAATAAGTGTTGTTATCAGGTAATGCTGGTCCTCCAACTTTGTATTTTAAAATTTTCTGTATTTGGGCCTGGTGTGATGACTCATGCCTGTAATCCCAGCACTTTGGGAGGCCGAGATGGGTGGATCATGAGGTCAGGATTTTGAGACCAGCCTGGCCAACATGCTGAAACCCTGTCTCTACTAAAAATATGAAAATTAGCTGGGCGTGGTGGTGGGCAACTGTAACCCCAGCTACTCAGGAGGCTGAGGCAGGAGAATTGTTTGAACCCGGGGGGCAGATGCTGCAGTGAGGCAAGATCGCACCATTGCACTCTAGCCTGGGTGACAGGGTGAGACTGTCTCAAAAAAAAAAAAAATTCTGTACATAAGGTGTACTGTAACATGACGTTTTTGTACACGCATATATAGTGAATTAAATATTTAATACTACAGTCAAGCAAATTAACACATCCATCAGCTCACATAGTTACATGTGTGTGTGTGTGTGTGTGTGTGTGGTAAGAGCACCTAAAATCTACTCTCTTAGCAAGTTTTGAATATACAATATTAATAACTTTTTTAAAAAAGTTGTTTCTGTTGCTTTAGGTCCTTTGCATTTCTGTGTGAATTTTGGGACCAGTTAATTTCTGCAGGGGGGAATAAACTCTACCTGTCCATCCTTTTTTTTTTTTTTTTTTTTTAAGAGGGAGTCTCACCCTGCTGCCCAGGCTGGAGTGCAGTGGTGCAATCACGGCTCACTGCAAGCTCCGCCTCCTGGGTTCACGCCATTCTCCTGCCTCAGCCTGCCAAGTAGCTGGGTCTACAGGCGCCCGCCACCACGCCCGGCTAATTTTTTGTATTTTTAGTAGAGATGGGGTTTCACCGTGTTAACCAGGATGGTCTCGATCTCCTGACCTCGTGATCCGCCCACCTCAGCCTCCCAAAGTGCTGGGATTACAGGTGTGAGCCACCACGCCCGGCCTACCTGTCCATCTTTTAAATATATTGTTGAATTTGATTGCTGACATTTTGTTTAGAATGACTGTGTCTGTGTGTCCTCTGGCTGGTAGCAACAGAGGCTCTCCCTGGCCCTTTGAGAGTCCAGGCACTGTCACCTCTAATCCTTGGGAGTGGGTCCTTTCTCCCAGTTTGGGGTCTTTTGTTCACTCTGTGGATGTGATTGGTATCCAGCTCACTGACTGAATGGGAACCACTGCACATCTCTGGAGTTCTCCCTCTGTACAGCTTTCTCCTCTGAGCTCCTCAGTCCTACAAGTTCTATTAGGTTGTTGCAAAAGTAATTGCGATTTTTGCACCCACCTAATAGCTGCCTCGATCTCCTTGCATCCTCATCTCTGTCTGCTCAGCTCAGGGAGTCTGCCAGCATCCCCTGGACCCTCTTTTCCTACCGTGCAGCCTGGGAACCCTCTCAAGGTAGTGGCCTCACCTCATTTCTTTGTGTCTCTCAGGGATCGCTGTGCTTTGTGGCCTAATAGTCAGTGTCTTCAGAAATGTTCTTTTGTGTATTTTGTCTGTTACTTCGGTGGTTTCAGTGGGAAAAACCATTGTGGTCTCTGTTTCTCCATCTTGGTTGGATGTGGAAGTCACTGAATTGGATTTTTACATAATGGGTTTTTGATATAGTTTGCTGCACATATATTTATTTATTTATTTATTTATTTGAGACAGGGTCTCACTGTTGCTCAGACTAGAGTACAGTGGCGTGATCATGGCTCACTGCAGCCTCGACATCTTGGCCTCAAGTGGTCCTCCCACCTCAGCCTCCAGAGTAGCTGGAACTACAGGTGCATGCTACCATGCCCGGCTAATTTTGCTATTATTTGTAGAGATGGGGTTTCACCATGTTGTCCAGGCTGGTCTGAAACTCCTGGGCTCAAGTGATAAGCCCACGTTGGCCTCCTGAAGTGCTGAGATTACAGGCATGAGCCACTGCCCCCAGCCTTGGTGTACTTTTAGATTGGATTGTTGCCCTACGCTTTTTGTATGTGAGTGCAAGTTGTATCCAACCAGAGTCCTTTTCTTAGTATTAAATTGATAACACTTTATTGTACCTTCGTCATTTTTTTTTTTTTTTGAAATGGGGTCTTGCTATGCCGTCAAGGCTGGTCTCAAACTCCTGGGATCAAGTGATCTTCTCACCTCATCCTCTACATAGCTGGGACTACAGATGCCAGCCACCGTGTCTGGGTCTGTTTTTCCTCTGTCTCATTTGACCGTCCTGTCCTTGAGGATTGTGGCTGAGTCTTAATTTACATCTTGCCTTGATAGTGAATGTTGTGTAATGAATGAATGAATGAATGAAAGTGAATGAATATTTCCATTTCCTTAAGAATATCCAGGATGCTGTTTTTCTCCTCCCCCTTCAAAGATGTAGATTGAGAAGGGATATGTTCAGTTTAAAGATTGAAGCTTTGTTTTTTTGTTATATATGTATGTATGTATGTATTTATTTATTTATTTATTTATTTATTTTTTTGGTGATGGAGTCTCGCTCTGTCACCCAGGCTGGAGTGCAGTGGCCGGATCTCAGCTCACTGCAAGCTCCGCTTCCTGGGCTCACGCCATTCTCCTGCCTCAGCCTCCCGAGTAGCTGGGACTACAGGCGCCTGCCACCTCGCCCGGCTAGTTTTTTGTAGTTTTTAGTAGAGACAGGGTTTCACTATGTTAGCCAGGATGGTCTTGATCTCCTGACCTTGTGATCCGCCCGTCTCGGCCTCCCAAAGTGCTGGGATTACAGGCTTGAGCCACCGCGCCCGGCCGTATTTATTTATTTTTTGAGACAGAGTCTCGCTCACTCACCCAGGCTGTAGTGCAGCGGTACCATCTCGGCTCACTGCAACGTCCACCTCCTGGGTTTGAGCGATTCTCCTGCTTCAGCTTCTGGAGTAGCTGTGATTACAGGCACGTGCGATCACCCCTGGCTAATTTTTGTATTTTTAGTAGAGACGGGGTTTCACCATGTTGGCTAGGCTGGTTTGGAACTCCTGACCTCAGGAGATCCTCCTACCTCGGCTTCTGAAAGTGCTAGGATTACAGTCATGAGTCACCGCACCCGGCCTGAAGCTTTATTTAAAAAATAGCTTATTTTGGCCGGGCGCAGTGGCTCAGCCTGTAATCCCAGCACTTTGGGAGGCCGAGGCGGGCAGATCACGAAGTCAGGAGATCGAGACCATCCTGGCTAACATGGTGAAACCCCATCTCTACTAAAAACTTCAAAAACTTAGCCGGCACGGTGGTGGGCGCCTGTAGTCCCAGCTACTCGGGAGGCTGAGGCAGGAGAATGGTGTGAACCCAGGAGGCGGAGCTTGCAGTGAGCCGAGATCACGCCACTGCACTCCAGCCCCGGGACACAGCGAGACTCCGTCTCAAAAAAAAAAAAAAAAAAAGCTTATTTTGAATTTGAGTGTGTGTGTGCATGTGTGTTTGTCCTGATGAGGGATGTTTGGTATTTTAACACTGGCAAAGGGATGGCTGATTGGGAGTTAAATTACCCCCAAATAATTCAAGCTGTATGATACATTTCTCCCAAGGAGATACAGATCTGAGGTCATATGATTCCGGACTTTGCTTTTTAATGAAAGTTGATTAAACAAAAGCCATTTTACTTTATAGCTATTTTAAATAACCTGTGCTGTTTAGTTCTTTTTTTTCCCCCTTTTTCATCTTTATCGCTAGATGGGTCAGAGGCAGAATTTCTCAAACGTGATTAGTAGGACACCTCTCTGGGAATTTTTTTTCCCCTTAAGATGCCTTAAAATGAGTTTGAGGAAGAAACAGTACAAGGGTAAAAATTTAAAAGAAGCTGTATATCTCTGAATAATTCTTTTAGAAAGATAATTTAAATCTCATTAGAAATCTTTGATTTCCAATTCCTCGGAAGTGAATGTGCTAAGTATCAGTGTACTTTGTTCAGTTTTCTGTGCTTTGTGAAGGTAGTGACTATAGAATGTAAAACGTAAAATGCTTGGGCGTGGTGGCCCCATGTGTGTAATCCCAGTGCTCCGGGAGGCCGAGGTGAGGGAATTGCTTGAGGCCAGGAGTTCAAGACCAGCCTGAGCAACATAGTAAGACACCCCCCCCATAAAAAAATTTAAAATAAAAATTAGCCAGCAGTAGCTGTTACTAGGGAGGATGAGGTGGGAGGATGGCTTGAGCCTAGCAATTCAGTGTTGCAGTAGGCTATGATTGCACCACTGCACTCCAACCTGGGCAACAGAGCGAGACCCCATCTCCAAAAACCAAAACAAAACAGGAGAATATGAAACGGAAAACAAATGTAGACAAATGTGTGTCCCACTGTAATGGAATTTGTTGTGTAGTGCCAAAGGATTTTTATATTCTGAAGTTTCTGTGCTATTTACTTTTGCTTTATTTGCAAAAGATTCTGGGATGTTGCCAAGGATAACTAGGAATTGCTTGTAACTATATTAGAAATACACAGGATGAGGTTGAATGTGGAAATGCAGCTGCACGTGTTATAAATCAGTCCTAGAGCTGCTGCTGGGCTTGGTAGTAGCTTTTCTTTAACTAATTTTGGTGATCACATTTGTAAGGAGACAGGCAGTATCATGAAGAATACAGGGTTACGAATTTCTGAACAATTTAAGTGAAAGTTTTTAGGGTGTTTTCCTTGACTATTTTTGACTTTCCATCGTTTGAGATTTACTTTCCAGAAAGGATACACCCTCCGACTCCCAGTCCACCTATCCAATCTTCATGATTAATTCTTTGCCGCTCTTGGGTTACCTGGGTGTGGTAATGTGAGAGAGATTTTACGGAAGGTAATTGAGGAATAGGTGGAAGAAAAACCACATAGGACAGATGGGAAACAGAATATATGAAGAATATTAGAGGAGGGTAAAGAAGTGAAAAGGAGAAGTTAAGGTGTGTGTGTTCATAACTATGGATGAGGCTGGGTCCAATGGCTCACGCTTGTAATCCCAGCACTTTGAGAGGCCAAGGCGGGAGGATTGCTTGAGCTCAGGAGTTGGAGACTAGCTGGGGCAACATAGTGAGACCCCATCTCTACGAAAAATGAACCAGGCATGGCATATGCACCTGTGGACCCAGCTACTCAGGAGACTGAGACAGGAGGATTGCTTGAGCCCAGAAGTTCAAGGCTGCAGTGAGTTATGGTCACACCACCACTGTACTCCAGCGTGGGTGACGGAGACTCTGTCTAAAAAAAAAAGAACTACGGATGAAGCTAGCTAGACTTAGGAACAGACTCTAAGAACCCTGAAATAAATCTTTTCTGTCTCTAATGTGATCTGTGATGTTTGGTTATCCCCAGAGCAATGGCTAGAGACCAACACAACTGCTCAGTCCGGAAGACACCGTTAGGACCACTCCTCTGGAGTGAGAGCTACCAGGGCAAGACTTTATCACCCTGTCTCCAATTTCTACAGTGCCTCGGACCTAATAGTAACTTCATAAATGTTTACTGGATAGATATAAGTCCCCTAGCCTTGGAATTGCACGGAAACCCAGGATTTCTTAATGAATGAGGTAATTTGATAACTGAGATAAGCAGTTCTGGGTGGCTTTGAAATGTCCTTATGCTCCTGTTTGCTTTGAAATGGGACTTTTGAAATGAGGTGTTGTTCTGTCCCAAAGGAGAGAAGAGAGACTGTGGAAGAACTGACGACAGGAACAGCAAAACTGAGAGAAGAAAATGGGGCCAGGAGAGGAACAGATGCTCGAACGGGATTTGGGTTTTCTTGGCACTGCAAAGCTCCTGTATATTTATTGCTATCCTGATGATGATTGCTCCATTTTAAGAGGCTAGAAGTCTTTTCTGGCTGTAAGCCTACCTGTCTCAACACAATGTAGATGCTGGACGCTGGCCCTGGACACTGACATGCCTGTTCCAGGGGAAATCTGGAGGGATGTTACATATTGATTTGGTCGTTTCTTTGAGTCTCCGATGCGATAGTGCATGGGGGATCCTCAGGGACTCTCAGGGCTTGGCGGAATGGTTCTACATGTGAACCCTGGCATCTCCAGCCATGTCAGTGTGAACGAAGACAGAGATTTTATACTCTTGGGGTCATAGCATGACTAGAGGCTGCATCTCTTGGGCTGTGCATATTGTAATAAGGTGATGGGTATCGTTGCTTAGTGGGAGGAGAGAGTATTAGTTTAGTTATGACTTTTAATATTAGTTTAGTGGGGATTTCTCATATTACTATCTTTATTATTAAAAGCAAACCACTCAATGGTCGGGAGTAGTGTTTCATGCCTGTAATCTCAGCACTTTGGGAGGCTGAGGCAGGCAGATCATTTGAGGTCAGGAATTCGAGACCAGCCTGGCCAACATGGCAAAAACCCATCTCTACTAAAAATACAAAAATTAGCTGGGCGTGGTGGCGCACACTTGTAATCCCAGCTACTCAGGAGGCTGAGGCAGGAGGATCGCTTGAACCTGGGAGGTGGAGGTTGCAGTGAGCTGAGATTGCACCACTGCACTCCAGCCTGGGCGACGGGGCGAGACTCTGTATCAAAAATAAATAAATAAATAAATACTAATAAATGGAAGTAAGCCACTCAAGCTCAGGGTATTTTTTTTCCTATTTTGTTCACATTATGTCCTTAATATCAGAGCAGTACTTAGCACAGAGTAAGCATTCAATAGATGCAGTTGAATGCATGAATCTATTGGATATATAAGTGCAGTGAATGGGAGCTCTGGAGAGAAAACTGGGGAGAGGAGGACTAAATACACTTGTGCCTGAACCAGTTTCTTCTGTTTCCACTGTTTTCTTGGAGGCGACTTAAGAGATTCTTCAGTGCCCCGGCACAGTGCCAGGCATGCAGTTGATAAGGACGGGTAAAGCCCTTGAGGGGCTCATACTCAGACAGGAGAGGGTTTGGGGTAGGTAACCCATAGCCTCTCAGAGTGTTAACTGTGGGCTCTGCTCCGGGTGCCCGGGGAGTCCTGGCAGATCTCCAGGGTCCGGGAGGCCTCCGAGGAAGGGACATCTGAGCTGAGTGTTGATACCTTCATAGTTTAGCGGAGAAAAAAGCCGGGGGTAGTTCCTCTAAGAGGCCATGACCACACATTGGCACCGGGTGTGAGATGTCAGGGGTCTGCACGTGGTTAGGATGGCCTGGGGCTCTGGGGACCTGTGGGGAAGGTGCATAGGACAGCAGAAGCCAGATGAAGAAGAGGCTGGTGTGTCTTGCTTAGGAATTTGAGTTTTTGTCTTTGGGGAGCAATGGAAGGTTTATTTCCACTTTTGAAAACTTTTTAAATGAAAAATTTCAAACATCCATACAAATAGGAAGGACCATATTGATATCAATGAACTTAACCCCTAGATTCTACAATTAATGTTTTGCCATGTTTGCTTATCCTTCTTTCTATTCTATCTATATCTATCTGTTTATCTATCTGTCCATCAGTCTATCTATCTGTCCATCCATCCATCCCTCCATCACTATCAACCCATCCATCCATCAATCTGTCCAGCCAGTCTTTCTTTCTCTCTCTTTCTTTCTTTCCTTCCTTCCTTCTTTCTTTCTTTCTTTTCTTTCTTTCTTTCTTTCCTTTCTCTCTCTCTCTCTTTCTTCTTTCTTTTCCTTTCTTTCATCTGTCTATCCATCCATCCTTCTATCTGTCCATCCATCCATCCCTCCATCACTATCTACCCTTCCATCCATCTGTCCATCCGTCAGTCTATCTCTCTGTCCATCCATTCATCTATTTTCTATCTCTCAATTGTCTATCATCTGTCCCTATCATTTGTCTGTTTGTCTGTCTTTATCATCTACCTATATCTATCTATTCATTTCTATCATCTGTCAATCTCTATTATCATTCTGTCTATCTGTCTATCCACTATCTATATTATCTATCTATCTATCTATCTATCTATCTATCTATCTATCTATCTATCTATCTATCTACTATCTGTAAGAGTTTATGCAGGGGAGTGACTTGTGTCTTAGAGGGTCCCTCTGGGAGGAACGTGGAGGATGAAATAAAGAAGGAAGGGAATGGAGTTTGGGAAGACTCACTGAGAGTCTCTTGAAATTGCTGGGAGGAGAGGTGGTGGTGGTGTGAACTAAAATTTGGCAACTGGGCTGGAGAGTGGAGGGCTCAGAGATATTTATGGGGGTATTCTAGTGATTATGTCTCTGTCCCAAATTGTCCAAAAACTTAATAGCTTAAAATAATGACAACAGGCCAGGCATGGTGGTGCACACCTATAGTCCCAGCTACTGAGAAGGCTAAGGCAGGAGGAATGCTTGAGTCCAGGGGTTCAAGGCTGCAGCGAGCCATGTTTATGCCACTGCCCTCCAGCCTCGGCAACAGAGTGAGACACTATCTCAAAAAAAGAGACAATGTTGATTTTTCTTACAAATCTTCAATTTGGACATAGCTTGGCAAGATGACCCTGTTTCTGGTCTACTGGATATCACTTGTAATGACTCAAATGTGGAGGTCTGTAGTCATTTGAAGCCTGTCACTCCCATCTGTCTGGTTAATGCTGACTCTCAGTAAGGATCTTATTTGGAGCACCTACGTGTGGCCTTGACATGCGGCCTGGGATCCTTCACAACAGTATCTGGATTATGAGGGTGAGTGGGGAGGAGGAGGGAGAGAATGAGAACACCAAGCGGAACAATATTAAATTTTAGGATGTAGCTTCTGAAGTCCCCATATACCGCCACTGCCGCCCCATTGTGTTCATCAAGCCAGGCACAAGTTCAGGAAGAGGGAAGATTATCTCCTCCTCTTGACGGGGTGTGGCAAGATCTCAAAATGTTGCTGTGACCATTTTTGGAAAACCCAGTCCGTCCAGGGGCTAAAGTGGCAGGATTTAATCGTTGGGCGTGAGCAATGGGGAAGATTCTTTTGCTCTTCCCCATTATGCCACTGCCCTCCAGCCTGGGCAACAGAGTGAGACACTATCTCAAAAAAAACGAGACACTGTTATTTTTCTTACAAATCTTCAATTTGGACAGAGCTTGGCAAGATGACCCTGTTTCTGGTCTACTGGATATCACTTGTAATGGCTCCAATGTGGAGGTCTGGGGAAGCATTGGGGAAGAGCAAAAAATCTGAGCTGACACTCAGAGTTTGGATTCGTGTCTCCAGGGTGGGGAGGCATTCACAGAGAGGGCAGTGTGAGTGGCAGGACAGGAAAGGGGAATGAGGAGGATGGAGTTAGATTTGGGGTCCCATTGATTCGTTGGGAAATACTGTATCAGGATGGTTTCGTGAACTGCAAACCCACAGAGGTAGCTTCTTCTAGGAGCAGACAACCATGTTTCCTAGTTTTTGGATAGCTTTGAGCTGAATAGGGTTTACTGGCCTCCCTGGGTCCCTATAGGAGGCTGTTGTGTACTGTGAACGTGAGTGGAGGTGGCAGGTGTTTGATGTGTCCCCAAGCCTGCTGGGGATGATGTCTCCCTCAGTATTTGCTTCCCTCTGGAGCTGGAGCAGCTAGGTAGGATGCAACGTTCATTGATTTCATCCAGCAGGCATTTATTTGAGCACTCGTGGTATGCTGGAACCTAAAACAATTTGAGTATATGTTAAACACCATGCCCGACCTAAAGAGCTTTGTCTCTAGAAGGGGAGAGGATGCTTGAGGTTGCATGCTCTTGCTAAACTCTGAATGTAGTTACTAAAAGGACAGAGCTCCAAGCAGGAGCAGATGTAATATGCACTTGCTGGACTTTTTCCTTGTGTCTGGGTTTTCCATGGGGTGCACTGTTGCTGGTGTCTCTTCTGGAGCGCATAGGGTCCTGTCTGAGCGGGGTGGGGCAAGCTACTGTCCCCACATGTTCGGGGACGTTTACAGACACTGAGCTCTCTTGGTATCTAAACCAAACTCAGCATTAACAGGCTAGTTTCCTTCCCTAACCTCCCCTTCCCCCTTGGGGAATAGGACAGAGCCATATGTCCTTGATCA
Source organism: Rhinopithecus roxellana (assembly GCF_007565055.1). Taxonomy (NCBI): domain Eukaryota; kingdom Metazoa; phylum Chordata; class Mammalia; order Primates; family Cercopithecidae; genus Rhinopithecus; species Rhinopithecus roxellana. Next base: position 42,149,644 of record NC_044554.1, read on the forward strand.
ATATCTCTGTCTCCAGTCACTCAGGGTCTTAGAAAGCCTGCTCCCCTGGGAACCCCGTCCCACTCTATCCCTCACTCTCTGCTTCCCATGTCTGGACTCCGATTTTGTATTATTTTCCCTGGGTGGTTCTGATACTGAGTTCATTTGAAAACCATGGCTGAAAATCTGATTCCTTGTAGCTTGTACTCAAACAGCTATAATTCAAGTTAGAAAGCACTGAAATACCGAGACAGTTTCAGAGAGGTTCAAGGAAGCCCTTCTGCCTGGGGAGAAGGGGGAGAGTTTCAGGGCATTAGAGCTGCACTCTGAATGTTACGTAGAGTTGGACATACAGAGATGATAGAGATGATGGAAAAGACGTTCCAGTTAGAGAGCCAGCATGGGAAAAAAGCAAAGGACATGACAGTTGTTGTTTTAAAATTAATTTTGCCAATGATTTGCTTATATGAGCATGCATATAGCTTGTGTCACTGTTATTTACTTTTATGTCTTAAAATTATTTTATTTCACCTGCATATATGAAGACATTTACTTTTATCAAGAAACTAGGGTATAGCCATCCAAATGAATCTAGAGATTGTAATCTATATATATTTATGTTAAAAGTAAGAAAAATAAAGCAGGAAGGTAGGGGTTGCTTGCCTGATGTTTTTGGTAACCTTCTAAATGTGTATATTTTTCCTGTGGCCCTCTGTCTTCAATTCAGAGACCACTGTATACATTCCATGTCCATTGGTATTCACTCCCTCCTGTATACCTGAGATACCATCTAGAGTCATTTCCTTTCTGACTGAAGAAATTCCTTTAGAATTTCTTGTAGTGTGGGTCTGCATATAATAAATTCTCTAATTTTCTTTATTTGAAAATGTTGATGTTTCATTTTCATTTTTGAAGAATAGTTTTGCTGTGTATAGAATTCTGAGTTGACGGTTTTTCAGAATTCTGCACTTTAAAGATATCATTCTGTAGTCTTTTGGTCTCCATGGCTTCTGATAAGTTCGTCATCATTTGTATTATTGTTGCCCTGTGTGTGATTTGCCATTTTTTTTCTGGTTGTTTTCAAGATTTTAACTTTGTATTTTAGCAATTTTCCTAGAGGTAGTTTTCTTTATATTTATCCCTGCTTGGGTTTTGGTGATCTTCTTGATTCTATATTTTTGCCTTTCACTGAATTTATAAGTTGTAGGCCTATTTCTTCACATCTTTTCTGCCCTACTCTCTCTCTCTCCTTTCCTCTGGGACTCTAAATATTAAAGTGTATTGAATGGACTGATGTTGTCACACAGGTCTGGGCGGCTCTGTTCTTTTTTTTTCAGTCTTTTTTTCTTCTCTGCTTTTCAGATTGGATGGTTTCTGTTATCTGTCTTGAAGTTCCCAGATACTTCTGCTATCTCTGATATGCTGTTAATCCCATTCCAGTTAGTGTATATTTTACTTCTAGATGATTCTTTTTTTCACAGTTCCTGTTTGGGGGTTAGATTCTCCATCTATTCATTCATTGTGTATATATATTTCATTTAAAATTCTTGGATGTATGTATAATAGCTGCCTTATAGTTTTTTTTTTTTTTTTTTTTTTTGATTACCATGATGTTACACTTTTATTGAACTGGCTTTAGTATTGTGTTACATGTCCAGAAGGTCCAGATCCTTTTAGTTCCTATTGTTACAGAGGTTGAAAAAGTAACAAAGGCCTGGGAAATTACCATCAATATATACTTTTATCCATTCCAAGTGAATGCAAACTATTTCTTTTTAAATTTATGGTAACAGTGGTGCAGCATTTCCTAGATCAATAGCCACCTGTCATATAACAGAGGCAGTCTTCATATGTTTCAGCAAAGTTCTTGTATGAGCATATGCTGCTATAGGGTTTACTACATGTGAAAGACCATTGTTATCCTCCAGGATCTGTCTGGCTTTTGTGAGAACTAGACTAATGCATTAATAATATGATTAGGATCACTGTCCCTACATTTTTCAGGTTTATTATTATTATTATTATTATTTTTTTATTATACTTTAAGTTCTAGGGTACATGTGCATAACGTGCAGGTTTGTTACATATGTATACTTGTGCCATGTTGGTGTGCTGCACCCATCAACTCGTCAGCACCCATCAATTCGTCATTTATATCAGGTATAACTCCCAATGCAATCACTCCCCCCTTCCCCCTCCCCATGATAGGCCCCGATGTGTGATGTTCCCCTTCCCGAGTCCAAGTGATCTCATTGTTCAGTTCCCACCTATGAGTGAGAACATGCGGTGTTTGGTTTTCTGTTCTTGTGATAGTTTGCTAAGAATGATGGTTTCCAGCTGCATCCATGTCCCTACAAAGGATGCAAACTTATCCTTTTTTATGGCTGTATAATATTCCATGGTGTCTATGTGCCACATTTTCTTAATCCAGTCTGTCACAGATGGACATTTGGGCTGATTCCAAGTCTTTGCTATTGTGAATAGTGCCACAATAAACATACGTGTGCATGTGTCTTTATAGCAGCATGATTTATAATCCTTTGGGTATATACCCAGTAGTGGGATGGCTGGGTCATATGGTACATCTAGATCTAGATCCTTGAGGAATCGCCATACTGTTTTCCATAATGGTTGAACTAGTTTACAATCCCACCAACAGTGTAAAAGTGTTCCTATTTCTCCACATCCTCTCCAACACCTGTTGTTTCCTGACTTTTGAATGATTGCCATTCTAACTGGTGTGAGATGGTATCTCATTGTGGTTTTGATTTGCATTTCTCTGATGGCCAGTGATGGTGAGCATTTTTTCATGTGTCTGTTGGCTGTATGAATGTCTTCTTTTGAGAAATGTCTTTTCATATCCTTTGCCCACTTTTTGATGGGGTTGTTTGTTTTTTTTCTTGTAAATTTGTTTGAGTTCTTTGTAGATTCTGGATATTAGCCCTTTGTCAGATGAATAGATTGCAAAAATTTTCTCCCATTCTGTAGGTTGCCTGTTCACTCTGATGGTAGTTTCTTTAGCTGTGCAGAAGCTCTTTAGTTTAATTAGATCCCATTTGTCAATTTTTGCTTTTGCTGCCGTTGCTTTTGGTGTTTTAGACATGAAGTCCTTGCCCATGCCTATGTCCTGAATGGTACTACCTAGGTTTTCTTCTAGGGTTTTTATGGTATTAGGTCTAACATTTAAGTCTCTAATCCATCTTGAATTAATTTGCATATAAGGAGTAAGGAAAGGATCCAGTTTCAGCTTTCTACTTATGGCTAGCCAGTTTTCCCAGCACCATTTATTAAATAGGGAATCCTTTCCCCATTTCTTGTTTCTCCCAGGTTTGTCAAAGATCAGATGGCTGTAGATGTGTGGTATTACTTCTGAGGACTCTGTTCTGTTCCATTGGTCTATATCTCTGTTTTGGTACCAGTACCATGCTGTTTTGGTTACTGTAGCCTTGTAGTATAGTTTGAAGTCAGGTAGCGTGATGCCTCCAGCTTTGTTCTTTTGACTTAGGATTGTCTTGGCAATGCGGGCTCTTTTTTGGTTCCATATGAACTTTAAAGCCGTTTTTTCCAATTCTGTGAAGAAACTCATTGGTAGCTTGATGGGGATGGCATTGAATCTATAAATAACCTTGGGCAGTATGGCCATTTTCACGATATTGATTCTTCCTATCCATGAGCATGGTATGTTCTTCCATTTGTTAGTGTCCTCTTTTATTTCACTGAGCAGTGGTTTGTAGTTCTCCTTGAAGAGGTCCTTTACATCCCTTGTAAGTTGGATTCCTAGGTATTTTATTCTCTTTGAAGCAATTGTGAATGGAAGTTCATTCCTGATTTGGCTCTCTGTTTGTCTGTTACTGGTGTATAAGAATGCTTGTGATTTTTGCACATTAATGTTGTATCCTGAGACTTTGCTGAAGTTGCTTATCAGCTTAAGGAGATTTTGGGCTGAGACAATGGGGTTTTCTAAATATACAATCATGTCATCTGCAAACAGGGACAATTTGACTTCTTCTTTTCCTAACTGGATACCCTTGATTTCTTTCTCTTGCCTGATTGCCCTAGCCAGAACTTCCAACACTATGTTGAATAGGAGTGGTGAGAGAGGGCATCCCTGTCTTGTGCCAGTTTTCAAAGGGAATTTTTCCAGTTTTTGCCCATTCAGTATGATATTGGCTGTGGGTTTGTCATAAATAGCTCTTATTATTTTGAGGTACGTTCCATCAATACCGAATTTATTGAGCGTTTTTAGCATGAAGGGCTGTTGAATTTTGTCAAAAGCCTTTTCTGCATCTATTGAGATAATCATGTGGTTCTTGTCTTTGGTTCTGTTTATATGCTGGATTACATTTATTGATTTGGGAATGTTGAACCAGCCTTGCATCCCAGGGATGAAGCCCACTTGATCATGGTGGATAAGCTTTTTGATGTGCTGCTGAATCCGGTTTGCCAGTATTTTATTGAGGATTTTTGCATCGATGTTCATCAGGGATATTGGTCTAAAATTTTCTTTTTTTGTTGTGTCTCTGCCACGCTTTGGTATCAGGATGATGTTGGCCTCATAAAATGAGTTAGGGAGGATTTCCTCTTTTTCAATTGATTGGAATAGTTTCAGAAGAAATGGTACCAGCTCCTTTTTGTACCTCTGGTAGAATTCAGCTGTGAATCCATCTGGTCCTGGACTTTTTTTGGTGGGTAGGCTATTAATTATTGCCTCAATTTCAGAGCCTGCTATTGGTCTATTCAGGGATTCAACTTCTTCCTGGTTTAGTCTTGGAAGAGTGTAAGTGTCCAGGAAATTATCCATTTCTTCTAGATTTTCTAGTTTATTTGCGTAGAGGTGTTTATAGTATTCTCTGATGGTAGTTTGTATTTCTGTGGGGTCCGTGGTGATATCCCCTTTATCATTTTTTATTGTGTCTATTTGATTCTTCTGTCTTTTCTTCTTTATTAGTCTTGCTAGTGGTCTGTCAATTTTGTTGATCTTTTCAAAAAACCAACTCCTGGATTCATTGATTTTTTGGAGGGTTTTTTGTGTCTCTATCTCCTTCAGTTCCGCTCTGATCTTAGTTATTTCTTGCCTTATGCTAGCTTTTGAATGTGTTTGCTCTTGCTTCTCCAGTTTTTTTAATTGTGATGTTAGAGTGTCAATTTTAGATCTTTCCAGCTTTCTCTTGTGGGCATTTAGTGCTATAAATTTCCCTCTACACACTGCTTTAAATGTGTCCCAGAGATTCTGGTATGTTGTATCTTTGTTCTCATTGGTTTCAAAGAACATCTTTATTTCTGCCTTCATTTCGTTATGTACCCAGTAGTCATTCAGGAGCAGGTTGTTCAGTTTCCATGTAGTTGAGCGGTTTTGATTGAGTTTCTTAGTCCTGAGTTTTAGTTTGATTGCACTGTGGTCTGAGAGACAGTTTGTTATAATTTCTGTTCTTTCACATTTGCTAAGGAGTGCTTTACTTCCAATTATGTGGTCAGTTTTGGAATAAGTGCGATGTGGTGCTGAGAAGAATGTATATTCTGTTGATTTGGGGTGGAGAGTTCTATAGATGTCTATGAGGTCTGCTTGGTGCAGAGATGAGTTCAATTCCTGAATATCCTTGTTAACTTTCTGTCTCGTTGATCTGTCTAATGTTGACAGTGGAGTGTTGAAGTCTCCCATTATTATTGTATGGGAGTCTAAGTCTCTTGTTAAGTCTCTAAGGATTTGCTTTATGAATTTGGGTGCTTCTGTATTGGGTGCATATATATTTAGGAGAGTTAGCTCTTCCTGTTGAATTGATCCCTTTACCATTATGTAATGGCCTTCTTTGTCTCTTTTGATCTTTGATGGTTTAAAGTCTGTTTTATCAGAGACTAGGATTGCAACCCCTGCTTTTTTTTGTTCTCCATTTGCTTGGTAGATCTTCTTCCATCCCTTTATTTTGAGCCTATGTATGTCTCTGCATGTGAGATGGGTCTCCTGAATACAGCAGACTGATGGGTCTTGACTCTTTATCCAGTTTGCCAGTCTGTGTCTTTTAATTAGAGCATTTAGTCCATTAACATTTAAGGTTAATATTGTTATGTGTGAACTTGATCCTGCCATTATGATATTAACTGGTTATTTTGCTCGTTATTTGATGCAGTTTCTTCCTAGCCTCGATGGTCTTTACATTTTGGCATGTTTTTGCAATGGCTGGTACCGGTTGTTCCTTTCCATGTTTAGGGCTTCCTTCAGGGTCTCTTGTAAGGCAGGCCTGGTGGTGACAAAATCTCTAAGCATTTGCTTATCCGTAAAGGATTTTATTTCTCCTTCACTGATGAAACTTAGTTTGGCTGGATATGAAATTCTGGGTTTAAAATTCTTTTCTTTAAGAATGTTGAATATTGGCCCCCACTCTCTTCTGGCTTGTAGTTTCTGCCGAGAGGTCTGCTGTTAGTCTGATGGGCTTCCCTTTGTGGGTAACCCGACCTTTCTCTCTGGCTGCCCTTAAGAGTTTTTCCTTCATTTCAACTTTGGTGAATCTGGCAATTATGTGTCTTGGAGTTGCTCTTCTGGAGGAGTATCTTTGTGGCGTTCTCTGTATTTCCTGAATTTGAATGTTGGCCTGCCCTACTAGGTTGGGGAAGTTCTCCTGGATGATATCCTGAAGAGTGTTTTCCAGCTTGGTTCCACTTTCCCCCTCACTTTCAGGCACCCCAATCAGACGTAGATTTGGTCTTTTTACATAATCCCATACTTCTTGCAGGCTTTGTTCATTTCTTTTTCTTCTTTTTTCTTTTGGTTTCTCTTCTCGCTTCATTTCATTCATTTGATCCTCAATCGCTGATACTCTTTCTTCCAGTTGATCAAGTCGGTTACTGAAGCTTGTGGATTTGTCACGTATTTCTCGTGTCATGGTTTTCATCTCTGTCATTTCATTTATGACCTTCTCTGCATTAATTATTCTAGCTATCAATTCTTCCACTCTTTTTTCAAGATTTTTAGTTTCTTTGCGCTGGGTACGTAATTCCTCCTTTAGCTCTGAGAAGTTTGATGGACTGAAGCCTTCTTCTCTCATCTCGTCAAAGTCATTCTCTGACCAGCTTTGATCCATTGCTGGCAATGAGCTGCGCTCCTTTGCAGGGGGAGATGCGCTCTTATTTTTTGAATTTTCAGCTTTTCTGCCCTGCTTCTTCCCCATCTTTGTGGTTTTATCTGCCTCTGGTCTTTGATGATGGTGACGTACTGATGGGGTTTTGGTATAGGTGTTCTTCCTGTTGGATAGTTTTCCTTCTAATAGTCAGGACCCTCAGCTGTAGGTCTGTTGGAGATTGCTTGAGGTCCACTCCAGACCCTGTTTGCCTGGGTATCAGCAGCAGAGGTTGCAGAAGATAGAATATTGCTGAACAGCGAGTGTACCTGTCTGTTTCTTACTTTGGAAGCTTCCTCTCAGGGGTGTACTCCACCCTGTGAGGTGTGGGGTGTCAGACTGCCCCTAGTGGGGGATGTCTCCCAGTTAGGCTACTCAGGGGTCAGGGACCCACTTGAGCAGGCTGACTGTCCGTTCTCAGATCTCAACCTCCGTGTTGGGAGATCCACTGCTCTCTTCAAAGCTGTCAGACCGAGTCGTTCGGGTCTGCACAGGCCTCTCCTGCTTCCCCTGTTGTTTTTTAGCTGTGCCCTGTCCCCAGAGGTGGAGTCTACAGAGACAGGCAGGTTTCCTTGAGCTGCTGTGAGCTCCACCCAGTTCGAGCTTCCCAGCGGCTTTGTTTACCTACTTAAGCCTGAGCAATGGCGGGCGCCCCTCCCCCAGCCTCGCTGCTGCCTTGTGGTTAGATCACAGACTGCTGTGCTAGCAATGAGGGAGGCTCCGTGGCCGTGGGACCCTCCCGGCCAGGTGTGGGTATAATCTCCTGGTGTGCCCGTTTGCTTAAAGCGCAGTATTGGGGTGGGAATTACCCGATTTTCCAGGTGTTGTGTGTCTCAGTTCCCCTGGCTAGGAAAAGGGATTCCCTTCCCCCTTGCGCTTCCCAGGTGAGGCAATGCCTCGCCCTGCTTCAGCTCTCGCTGGTCGGGCTGCAGCAGCTGACCAGCACCGATTGTCCGGCACTCCCCAGTGAGATGACCCCAGTACCTCAGTTGAAAATGCAGAAATCACTGGTCTTCTGTGTCGCTCGTGCTGGGAGTTGGAGACTGGAGCTGTTCCTATTCGGCCATCTTGCTCCGCCCTTCTGCCTTATAGTTCTTATCTACTCCTTTCAACATCCGGATCATCTTTGGGTTGATTTTTTTAAAATTAATTTTTTGCTTGAATTCGGATTATATGTTTTCATTTCATCACCTGTCTAGTGATTTTTGATCAATTCCTGGACGCTATTAAGCATATATTGTGGCGACTCTGGATCCTGCTATATTCCTTTCAACTGATTTTTATCTAACAGAGGTTTAACTTGGCTGGGCTCAAACTTCACACTTGATCCTTTGGGCTAGCTAATGTGAAAGGAAAAGATCCTGGGTCCCCAAAATCCCTAAGTGAAAGGGAAAAGTCAAGCTGGGAACTGCTTAGAGCAAGCCTGCCTCCCATTCTATTCAAAGTCACCCCTCTGCTTATTGAGATAAATGCATATCTGATTGACTCCTTTGGAGAGGTGAATCAGAAACTCAAAAGAATGCAACCATTTGTGTCTTATCTACCTAGGACCTGGTAGCCTCCTCCATGCTTTGAGTTGTCCTGCCTTTCCAGACTGAACTAGTGTTCATCTTACATATGTTGGTTGATGTCTCATGTCTTCCTAAAATGTATAAAACCAAACTGTGCTCTGACCGCCTTGGCCACATGTTGTCAGGACCCCCTGAGGCTGTGTTATAGGCGTGCATCCCCAACTTTGGCAGAATAAACTTTCTAAATAAACTGAGACCTGTTTCAAATTTTTGAGGTTCATACCAGGCAGCGGCTGACATCTCTACTCTTTCTTTCAACTTCCAGCTGCTGCTTTTTCAACATACTCCTGTGGTTTCTCACATCCATGTGTAGGCTCTTGGTGAGCCAAGGATTTGGGTGGATTTCATACACAGATTTTATGGGCTTGCACCATCTGTGGTGGCCTGCCTACCAGGGTTCCACCTCTGACTTTCTGACTGTTCTTCTAGCCTCCCAAGTTTTTTTTCTGATACATCAAGCCAGTTACAGTTCTCGATCTCAAGCAAAAGACTGCTACACACTCACAAATCTTAACTTCTTCAGTTGTCTTTCAAGGATGCTCCTATCTACTTTCTGCCTGCGTTTCATCATTCTCTGGATCCTTAACTAAATTCACTAAAAATATATATATTTTGCTCAAATTTGATAATTGTTACCTGCAGGAGGTTTGGTATATACAAGCTACTCTGACAATGCTAGACACCAGAGTCAAGTATGAGATTTTGTTGTTTAAATAGCTTTATTGCAGTATAATTGATATACAAAACTGTACTTATTTAAAGTATACAATTTGATGTTTTAATATATGTTTACACCTTGAAGCCATTGCTATAATCAAGACAACAGTATTATTATTATTATTATTATTATTTTGCCTTTTTTTGAGATGAAGTCTCACTCTGTCACCCAGGCTGGAGTGTAGTTGCGTGATGTCGGCTCAGTGCAACCTCCGCCTCCCAGGTTCAAACAGTTCTCCTGCCTCAGCCTCCCTAGTAGCTGGGACTACAGGCACATGCTACCACGCCCGGCTAATTTTTTGTTTTTCGGTAGAGACGGGGTTTCACTCACAGCCCAGGCTGCTCTTGAACTCCTGAGCTCAGGCAATCCAGGGCCCGCCTCAGCCTCCCAAAGTGCTAGGATTACAGGTGTGAGCCACTGCACCCAGCCAATGGGTTTTTGAGTTTTATTAAGAAGTCATGTGCAGATGAATGGTGGGAAAGAAGGCTCCTTCATGTTGACCTCCTGCCTTCTATTTCACAGATTGCTTTCAAATGCAGTCTCTCATTTTGATCTTCAAGATGCCCTTGGGAATGTAGTCGTTCTTAATATCACCCTTCTGCAGATGAAAAACCAAAGTGGATGTATTAAATGGCTTGCCCTTTTCACGTTTCCTTATACCACTACACACCTGGGGAGATGCATACGCTGTTGTCCACAGCTTCAGGAGTTCTGTTGTATTTCAGCTGGGAGACAAAACTGCTCAGAGCTGGGGAAAATGTAGTTTGGGGTGGGAGAAGTTCAAGCCCATGAAAGCTGAGTGGTGGCATCTGGATGGTGTGCATGAGAAGGGAAGGGCTTGGGGAAGAACAGAGGCCAGGAACTCAGTTTGGGAAGCAGGTGTAACAAGCTAGGTATTATATAATGTGATGAACATGGTCATTGTAGAAATACTAGGTTGTTGCACAAGTAATTGCGGTTTTGCCACTAAAAGGCATGGCCAGACCGGGTGTGGTGACTCACTCCTGTAATCGCAGCACTTTGGGAGGCTGAGGCAGGCGGATCACTTGAGGCCAGGAGTTCGAGACCAGCCTGGCCAACATAGCGAAACCCCATCTCTACTGAAAATACAAAAAACTAGCCAAGTGTGGTGGTGCATACCTGTAGTCCCAGCTTCTTGGCAGGCTGAGGCAGGAGAATCGCTTGAACCCAGAAGGCGAAGGTTGCGGTGAGCCAAGATCATACCACTACACTCCAGCCTAGGAGACAGAGCGAGACTCATCTGAAAAAAGAAAAGTCATGGCTAAAACCGCAATTATTTGTACACCAGCCTAATATTAATAGAAAGGAAAAACAGGTATCGGAGCCCTTTCAAAAGAGGAACTAAGAGGAAGTAGGAGTCTGGATATAGGAGAGAAAAGGGAGGGTCAAGAGTAACCTTTCTTTTCATTCTTGAACCCAGGGCCTTTGATCCTGACACATAGTAGTTAGTAAATGTTAGTTGAAACAAATTAGCTGGTGATGAGAAGGATGAGGGGGTGATATTTGCTTATGAACCATTAAATTGACACTACTTGAGTATGCATCAGAATCACCTTGATGTGGGGCTGGGCATGGTGGCTCATGTCTGTAATCTCAGCACTTCAGGAGGCCAAGGAAGGAGATGACTGGAGGCCAGAAGTTCAAAACCAGCCCTAGGTAACTTAGTGAGATCCCATCCCTATAAAAAAGTAAAAAAAAATAGCCAGATATGGTGGCACACACCTGTAGTCCCAGCTACTCCAGGAGGCAGGAGGCTGAGGCAGGAGGATCACTTGAACCCAGGAGTTCAAGGCTACAGTGAGCTGTCGTGGCACTACTGCACTCCAGCCTGGGTGACAGAATGAGACCCTGACCCTTGGGGGAAAAAAAAAAAAAAAAAAGAAAAGCTGTCACGGTGGCTCATGCCTATAATCCCAGCACTCTGGGAGGCGGAGGCAGGCGGATCACCTGAGTTCAGGAGTTCAAGACCAGCCTGACCAACATGGAGAAACTCCGCCTCTACTAAAAATACAAAATTAGCCAGGTATGGGGGTGCATGCCTATAGTCCCAGCTACTTGGGAGGTTGAGGCAGGAGAATCACTTGAACCCAGGAGGAAGAGGTTGTGGTGAGCCAAGATCGCGCCATTGCACTCCAGCCTGGGCAACAAGGCGAAACTCTGTTTAAAAAAAAAAAAAAAAAAGGGAGAGAGAATCACTGGTTGGCATTGGGTGGGTCCTATCTTGAGTTTCTGGTTCAGTAAGAGTTGGAGACATCAGTCAATCATCTCGGACTTCCAGTTTCCAGGACTGTGAGAAAATGCATTTATACATTCTGTTGTTCCATTTTGACTAAGAGCAAATACTGACATGTCCTGTGGACGCTGCTGGCCCAGGGCTGCACTTGGAGATCTAGTTGCACAAAGTCATGAGAATCTTTTTGAATTCTGCTTCTTCACCTTTATGCTCCAGGCCGTGTAGGAGTATTTTCTCCTAGTCTTGTCTACTGGAGCTGACAGTTAGAGAGGTGTCCTTGGGATTGTTAATCAGCATTTAACATTTGTAGGAAATCTACTTTATTATTTTGCTTAAACTCCGGAGCTCAGAGTCTTGTTTCTGAAGTCTCACGGGTAACATTTTGAGAACACTGCATGTTCTGCCACAAATTCTTCGCGAGCAGATGAGGAGGCTTTCCAAGTGTTACAGCAGATCCTGTGTTCCTGGGGAGGGCAAAGCTGGCCGGCTCCAGCAGCTGACAGATTGGGGAGGGACTTCTGGGATTACGTTGTGCTCATTTGCTAACCTGCAAAATTATGACTGCATGTATCATGCAGTAGGGCACTCTGGTCATCTTGTCTGTTTGTCAGAGTCTTCCCAGGCTGCTGTTCGGACTCAAAAGAATCTTTCTCTGTTCATGAACCACTTAATGTTTTCAGGCGCTTTGCAAGCTGACCCTTTGGATGCAGAGGGCAATTGTTTCTTAGAACAGACCATGTACATTTCATGCCAGAGCACTGCAGGCCTGCTAGGGCATTGTGGACCTGGCAGAGTTTCGTGATTCTTTGAGGATTTCATGACCCAGATGTGCAGACTGGAACGGGTGCAGCTTTTTCAATTGAGCATCAGTGCAAGGCAGAAACTATGCCAGAGAAGGTGAGAGTGACCCGGTTGCCTTTTTTTTTTCCTCAAGGAATCAAGCCTAGTGCTTGGGGGCACATTCACTCTCTAGCTGGGCATTTCACGATTTCACTCATCTGGTACTAGGCAGCTGATGGCTTTGCTGTCCTCATACATTTCTTTCCTGTGTAGATCTTGAAGATGGAAGGAATCGCTCCTGGGCAGATCCCACTGATCTTGGGCTGGTGTGCTATTTGGACACACAATTGCTGTTTTCCCCCAATTACTTCCTCTCCATTCAAAGGCTCCCACTCTTGCATTTTTGAGGTCAAGGGACTTCCTAGGGGTATTGAATTTCTCCCGTGTAGAAGAGTGTTCCTGTTAAGATGGTTCCCCCAGGTAAGAGTTGATTCCAGGTATTGCTCGCCAAGACCCTGAGGTCAGGCCCCTTGGAGAATTCCCCTTGGAGATCCCCCCAGCCAGAAATACAACGTCTGTTCCCTTTTTGTAAAAACCAACACACATCACGCCTGTAATCCCAGCACTTTGGGAGGCCAAGGTGGGTGGATCATTTGAGGTCAGGAGTTCAAGACCAGCCTGGGCAATATGGTGAAACCCCATCTCCACTAAAAATAACAAAACTTAGCCAGGTGTGATGGCAGGCGCCTGTAATCCCAGCTACTTGAGGCAGGAGAATCGCTTGAACCTGTTAGGCAGAGGTTGGAGTGAACCAAGATCGTGCCGTTGCTCTCCAGTCTGGGCAACAAGAGCAAGACTCCATCTCAAAAAAAAGGAGAAAAAAAAAAAAAAAATCAACACACAAAGCAGCCGCAGGGACAACCACATCTTCACTAAGAGCTACTGTGAGTTACAGACTGAATTGTCTCCCGAAATTCATATGAAGTCCTAATCTCCAACACCTCCCTCAAAATACAACCTTATTGGGAGATAAGGTTGTTAAGTAGGTAATTAAGTGAAAATGAAGGTGTCCTTATAAGAAGAGGAGATGGGGACACAAACACGCAGAGAAGACCATGAAAGGCAATGGAAGAAGGCGGCCATCTACAAATCAAGAGAGACTGATCTCTAAAGAAATCAGCCCCGCTGACACCTTCATCTCGGACTTCCAGTTTCCAGGACTGTGAGAAAATACATTTCTGTTGTTTAAGCCACATAGCTTTGTTATGGCAGCCACAGTGTCATGGTGATGGAGTAATCTAAATTCTCTACCCACTCGATGATTTGATCTCTGCTAGCTTGGGTGCTGGGGCCAAATTACACTGGCCTCTCCAGCTCTGCTCTCCTGACCTTTCTAGAAAGCTTATAATCAGAGCCCATCTGCTGGCTGATGTCTTCACCAACACACACTTTACTGCAGGTAAATCCTCCCCTTCTTGAGCTCAGGCATCTAAGAGCCTTACCCTCTTAAGACAGGCTCTGTTGAGTTAGAAACTGCCCCGCTAACTGAAGTCGCCAGCTCCCTGGCCCAGTTCTTACACTTCCCTTCCCCTCTCCCAAGGTGGGAAATAGCTTGTTACTTGGAAAGGGCCGTGCACTTTTTGCCCTTCTTGACTTTACTGTATGACAGGTATTATTAAAGACCCTGTTACATTAGCCCCTGTGTAACCATACCTGCAAGTGCTGCGTCAGTTGCATTAGCTGGAGTTCTAAATTGACTGTTACAGCAGCACTAAAAATAGTGTGGGAAATGATGGAGTTTAGGGCAGTGCTTAATTAAGACTTCTGGATGTGGAGGCAGCCTGCTGCACAAGCCCTGTGAGCTGGGGGCATTGTCTTCTCCCTTCCCCTCCCCTCCCCTCCCCTCCCCTCGTCTTCTCTTCCTCCTCCTCCTCCTTCTCCTCTTCCTCCCTTCTTCTCCCTCCCCTCCCCTCCCCTCTCCTCCTGTCCCTCCCCTGCCTTCCTCTCCCCTCCCTTCCCCTCCTCCCTCCTCCTTCTCCTCCCCTCCCTTTCCTTCCTCTCTGTCCCTTCCTTCCTCTCTCTGTCTCTGTCTGTCTGTCTGTCTCTCTTCAGACAGGGTCTGTGTCCGCCACCCAGGCTAGAGTACAATAGTCTGATCACGGCTCACTGCAGCCTTGACTTCTTGGGCTCAGGTGATCCTCCCACCTCAGCCTCCCAAGTAGCTGGGACTACAGGTGCACGCCACCATGCCCGGCTAATTTTGTTTTTTATAGAGACGAGGCCTCTGTTGCTCAGGTTGGTCTTGAACGCCTGGGTCCAAGAAATCCTCCTGCCTTGGCCTCCCAAAGTGCTGCGATTTACAGGCATGAGCCCCCATACCTGCCCCATTCTCTAATTTTCTACAACTCCATTTCCCTATCTGCAAAATGTGGCTAATAATCATAGTCAGTCATAGAGTTGTGAAGTTGAGAGAGAAAATATATGAAGCACAGGCTGTATCTCACACAAACACTCAGGAAATGTTGATGAGCTATTAGGATGATGACTTTCATAGTAAAGGCCTCACAGATAATTCAAGATTCCTTTATGCCCTCTGAATCAACAGAGATGCATTAAATATTGGTGGTTAAGATCTGCATATTAGTTGTAAATTGCTCCCTTTAGGTTTTCCAAAAATGGTAATCCATGTAAAGAAACTGTACGCAACCCCCATTTTTGAACAAAGAGGATTCTGCTCTTTATGGGTCTTTAAGCCCTTACATTAATGTTTTCTGGCTAGTTTCCTTAAATTATTTCAAACCAGAAGCTAAAATTGCATCCCTCTCTACTGCCTCTTCCCCCTTATCCTCTCCAAGAGGAGGGAACACTTACATACTTGGTTCAGAATCTAGGAACCAGATGAGGCCAATTTATGATGAGTTGGGC